>NC_135694.1:12335970-12950970 GCF_964276395.1 Gasterosteus aculeatus | reverse complement strand
CAGCAGGTGTCTGTACCTCTGACAGTGAGCCGTCCATGCTGCAGGCCGTCCACTGTGATGATGCGAACAGCATTCGGGTTGTCGTTGTCCACAATCTGTAGCTGCTCCCAATTTATTGGCCGAGACTGACCCTCCAACAGACTGAGGCCTAAAGGACAAATTGTTCTTAGAAACGTTAATACGCTTACTATATTGTACATGAAATTACATTTCTTAAATTTCTTTAAGGGAAAGAAAAATACATTTTTAAAAAAGAGACCAGGGAGGAGAAAACACAACAAACACATTACCTGTATAAGTGCTACAAAAAAATAATTAAATACACGCTTGACAAAATATTTGCAACATGCAATGTTGTCAGTTAGTCAGATCAATCTTGTATTTTATCCAACTGACAGATTGTAGTTTTATTCCACTGTTCTTGTCATAACCTTTCTTAGACTTTGATCAAGGGTTATATGCATACGTTCGCAGAGACTAATTCAAGCAGAAAGACTTGAGAGTTAAAAATGATAATACTGTGCCCAGTTTCCGGTGTTGAGAGAACGTATACTGTATATGTATATAAAAACGTAAAGCTGAAATAAGCTCCATTGAGCTAGTGAGTTGTGTGAAATCTCTTTATGGTGTTTTCCAACAAACGATTATTGTTCAAATAAATGTATTGGTACAACCTGTTACATAAACAACTCAACTGTTCACATGTGTTTGAAAAAGCTTTGTGTATTTGCATTGCGTTGTTAGCATACCCATGTTCCAAGACACTCTCGGTGCATTGGTGTCTGCATTCCTTACAGACATGTGAACAGTCATTGGTGGGCTCTTCTCAAAGAAAAAATCATGAACCTCAAATTCCATCTGTATGGGAAGATGAAAACGACGTTCAGAGACCCTGACAAGACCAAACTAATTGCTTAATGAACAGCCCAAAGAATGAAAGTAAGAAAAATTAGTGTTACCTCGTAATTCCTGCGTTGGGTGTTTGATGAGTTCGGAGGTTGATACCCAATGAGCATTTCATTGAGATCAAGCCATGTAAAGGAGGAAATTGGACGGGTATGATCGGAGAGATGGGTGATGAAGCCATTCATAGGTGGTTTGGTGATGTTGAAAACCAAAAGTTGTTTGGGAGTTTCTTCGTCTTCAGTGTCTAGTATTGCAGTGGAGAGTGGAGTGAGGATGAACTGGTCCACTTCAAGGATAAACATGGACATAAAGGACGGTTTGGGGGGTTGGTTGGGCAAAGCACCAACAATATGAACTGGAATCCAGGCCTGTTCAGACTACACAGAAAAACACAATGTTATTCAAAATAAATGAATAATGGGAAAATGATTGATTCGATTCAGTTCTAATATTGGAGTTGTAAAAACGTGAGCAAAATTAAAAAACGTTTTTTGCACTCCAATTACAGTGCTAATCAGGTAGTTAGTCACATAATTGTTAGTATTAAAGAAATAAAATAAAAAATGTTGGCACTAAAACAGCTACAATACCTGATATGTGCTGCCACTCCGAGTATCCTTGAGATCCAGTTTGATTGCGATGTAGTCTATGTCTGGAGATGGAGGGTCTATGTGCTGATACTTTAGCCCCATCAAAAGGAAGTCATCACAAGGAATTTTGGTGGACTTCATTAGCTTCAGACCTTTCAGGCAGTCTTCAGATTTACACATTGCCGTGGCTTTATTATCTGAATAATTACACGAGCATAGAGATTTTAGATAAATTTTGGTATTATTGAATCCCTCTTTTTAACAGTTCCACACAGTTCCTTTCTTGATCCATTACCACATTTAACAATCCATTACATATAAATAGCATTATTCTGTCTAATCATGGCATTCTTTAGTTGCAGATTTCCAGGTAACATAAATTTGTATGATTCAGATTCTGAGGCCAATCTTAATTCCTCTTCTGATACTTTCCAGTGCCATACTGCTTTATTACAGATATGCGTTGAATGCAGATGAGACAACACTCTTAACTCTTAATGCATTCTTATACCCAGTCAATTAAAGAGGTTAGTTGTTAATAACTCCAGAAACACTATGAATGCTTGTGCACTGTGAAATGGTCTCAAATTAATATTGTTACTTGAAACCCCACACCCTGGACTGATGTGGGGGTCTCAGCACAGAGGAGATTTAATTTTTGCAGATTGTAAAGCCCTGTGACAATACAAAAAAATAATGATGTTGAATTGAACTAATTAGAAGGATGTTATAGTCTTATATAGAGGTTCCAAAGTCATGTTTTTAATGTTCTACAAGTAGAGAATAATGCTGGGGCTTTTGGTGCAATACATTAAAAATCAAAGCATGAAAATCCCCTTATTATTAACTAATTATAACACTGATACTATTTCTGGTTCAAATCTGTTCTTTTTTTTGTCTAGTTTTTTTCCATGCATTTATACATAACCGAGGGATGTTCTCCCTGACATGCTGCCTATTAGGTTACCAAGCTGTTGGCGTAGGTGGATGAAGCTCTCTGGCTCGTCCCCTCTTTTCACAGCTTTCTCTGGCTCTCCGGTGACCAGCTGGCCATGGGCGGGCAGGTGGGTGTCATGCCTACTCAAATGGATACTACACTCCAGACTAGATCTCTCCTCATAATGGAAGGACACCACATTGCCATCCACGGCATCCGAGAAGCCGTAGAATTCACGAACCTTCAGGGATTTGGGTCCCAGCTTTATTATGCTGCATTCAGGTTCCATAATGTCCACATGGAGAAAAAAACTCTCCATGTATGTCTCTGTCTCTGTGAACCTGTTAAGAAAAAAAACAAGATGATTATACTGACATACCAGAAAACAGTAACGAAAAAAATGAGCATGTTCTGTATTTGAAATACATCGCAGTGTTTTACCTGTATAGTCGAAGCTCGACAGTGTCCTCATTTAATAATGGACATCCGTTGTGGATGTACTTTACCTCATCAGTCCGATAGTGGCAATCAAATACCTACCAAAGAAATGGTCAAAGGCATGAGTGAGGTTGGACTGGGGCGCAGAACTATCTGAACATTGGCTTGATAACTAACATTGTTAGAACCCTGGACATGACAATCGTGGTGAAAAAACAAATTCAGATATTTCACCCACTAATGTAATTCCATTGTTTTATGTTCTATACTTTATCATCTCCTCTTTCCAGATTTACATAATCTTGCTTTAACACTTGAGCATGCCGTGTATTCATAAGAAAAGCTTGCATTACATTTAGACGGGAAGCCAAAATATATTAGAAGCCAAATATATTTGAAGAAAAAAATAAATAAAAATGAAATGAAAAAAAGTGTTCAGTAATTAATTCATTATGAATTTATATATATTTTAGTAAGAATATATGTTGTACGTTTGTACTTTTAAGCATCAAATATGTCTCCGAAGTATAGAAGACGAAGTATAGAGCGGTCTCTCTACCCTCTTTTACCCAAAACGCCTCTCTTGCAAAAATTGAAATACATCTTCAACCCCGATGTGTATAGGATGAAGGGCTGAGAGTAAAGCTAACAAAGCTTTCACACTTGACCTTGGCTTAAGGGGTTCACAACAGTGAGATCTGAGAGCCAGTTACATTAGTAGGAAAATGAGGAATGAATGTGATCAACCCACCTCTGAGCTCTTGTCAAAATTACCAGAACACTAATCATACCGTATAACGTACATGACTCCCTTCATGTTTGCTGTCAAATGGTGCTACAGAAGCAGAATGCATGCCTTCCATTTGTTTTTAGTACTGAAGAGTATTTTGGAAATATGGTATATCTCCTGCATATGCATAATAGGATTTGACATTTTTTTATGAAATATTATAATCTTATGAGCAGTCTAGAACACAAATTATCATAGATATGGAATTGAGAAATAACACACACATGAACTCTGTCTGGAGACAGTCGGACAGAGCGTGGGTTTCTAGGTATATTGGGACTCAAGCCCCTCGCGCTTTCTGTAGAGATGACACCATATAATGATTTTTGTACAATATGTTGTTCAGCATCGTTCTCTGAATTGAAACAACATGGTCATTTTGGACTGAGCATACATACTTGTAAATGACAATGAATGGACATGAAAAAACACCCAGATCCAGAAATGCTCTGTTTTAATCTGTCAGACATGAGCATGTTTTAATCAATGAGAGGACACTACGCCCCATGTTGAAATGGATAAAACTTTGTGTTTGACCTTCATTCATGGACCTCGAGCTGGAGCAAACTGGACTGTGAAAGTTCCAGGTCCCTCAATTAAGAAATGTATTCTTGTTTTACTGCCTCTATTTTTTATTAAAACCGCTATATTATAACTCAATCCTGAAGTCCTTTGTTTACGACTAAAGATTTTTGAATACAACAGCAAACACGGTAAAAAGCCTGGAACGTTGTAAAAGGGTTCTTCCCTTACCTGAGGCAAGACTTTACCCACTCGTTGAGTTATGGGTTCATTTAACACCACCTCCACCTTGCAAGCGTCCTTCTGACGGGGAATATGGAACTGCAGGTCACCTTCCTGAAGGTAGACTGACTGACCCCGTTTCACCTTTACACCATTATTGACTTTTACGAGGGAACTGTGTGATGAGCAGGTTATTACCAGCAGAAGCAGCAGAAGCAGCAGAAGCCCGACCAGTGCTTGACCATGTGAGCCCATCGCTTTCAGGCACAAGCAAATGTTTTCAAGGACTGGATCCAAATGAAAGCTTTCAGAAACACACTTCAATTGAATAATTATGAAATCCAAGATGTTTTTCTCTTCAGAAGGAGCTTGATTTTGCTCTGGTGGTATGATTTCATTGTAATGTGAACTTCCGAGCCTTTACCATTTAATACTGACCAGTCGGGAGCTGTAAAGAAATTAAACAAATTTCAATATTTTGCGCTAAACAACATACACAAACAAATGAAGAAAACATGAAATGCCCTAGAATTTACAGGAACCAAATGAGAAGGTCTAAAGATATTGTTAATGCAAAGCAACACAAGGTGCATTGGTTGATTTGAACATTTGAATTTCAAGAAGCATTACTTTCAGATGACATAGTTTATTTTGTGACAACTGATTAAATGATGATACATGAACCAGTTAATGGACTGTAAAAGTTTTAGACCAGAGCTGACACTTGACAGTAGACTTTCCCTCAATGCCAACATCACTGCAAACAACATGTTCCTGTAGATACATGCTCCACAACATCAGGAGAATACGTCCCCTTCTCACTCAGGAGGCGGTGCAGGTTCTGGTACAGGCTCTGGTCATCTCACGCATTAATGTATTGTAACCACCTCCTAGCAGGTCTACAAGCCAGCTCCATTCTACCTCTGCAGCTCATCCAGAATGCAGCAGTTCGACCCACACTACTCCGCTCCCTTCGCTGGTTACCAGTACTCTCCCTCCGCTAATCCAGATATAGGTGTGTCCTTGGGTAAAACAGTAAGTCCAAAATTGGTCCCGTAGCTGTGACCACGGTGTGTGAATGTTAGTTACTGATGGACTGGCGTCACTGTATCTGGTGTCTCCGGTCACCAGTGTATGAATGGGTGGATTATGACACATAGTAATGAAGAGATTAGAGTTGTCAGAAGACTGGAAAACAGAAGTACAAGTACAGTGCATTTACCATTTTGCACAGTACAACCTAACTGAATAAGACATTATTACTTCTCCTCACCTACAAGGCACTTGCTGGTGAGGCCCCGTCGTATCTTAAAGAGCTTGGAACACCTTACTGCCCTACAAGGCAGCTGCGCTCCATAGATACTGGGTTACTTGTTGTTCCTATGGTTTTAAAAAGTAGGCTGGGGGCCAGAGCCTTCAGTCATCAAGCTCCTCTTTTGTGGAACCAGCTTCCACTTTCAGTCCGGGGGGCAGATTCGGTCAGCTCTTTTAAAGTATAACTTAAAACTTTCCTCTTTGATTTTGCCTATAGTTAGGGCTGGCTCAGGTTAGCCCGGACCAGCCCTTAGTTAAGCTGCTATAGGCTTAGACTGCCGGGGGACTTCTTAGGACACACCGAGCTCCTCCCTCACGCTCTCGTTCTACAATAATTCATGTTATATTAATGCACATGACTAATTCAACTTCTTTCCAGGAGTTTTTTTGTGCTTTCTCCCCTAGCAGGTCTCCGTAGATCGTAGTTCCTTCTGGACCCTGGTCCTGACACCTGCCGTGGCCCTGCTGATGCCTGCTGCTGCCATCATCATCATCATTATTATTTTAGATATTAATCATATTACTGTACTCATAAACCAACATTACCCTCTCCTAAAGTCTCTGTGCTCTCCCTCCCCACAGGCTTTTGTGGATGGTGATTCTATCTGATGGTGGTTGCCCCTGCAGTGGTCTTGCTGTGCACCTGGCTTACTACTTAAAATTACTTGAATAATTTCTGTCATAGGAATTGAATGTATTATACATTGTTCATTCTGTGCACATGGCATCCATTGTAGTCTGTCCATCCCGGGAGTGGGATCCCTCCTCTGATTTCTTCCCTCTTTTTCCCTCTTGGAAGTTTTTTTTTCATTTTTTGGGGAGTTTTTTCCTGTGCCAATGGATGTTGTATGTGTACAGACTGTAAAGCCCTCTGAGGCAAATTTGTAATTTCCGATTTTGGGCAATACAAAATAAAATGAATTGAATTAAATAATAGCTGTTGCAAAACTGATGAACTGTTCAAAACATGAACTGAAAACACATTGAAAGGGTTAAAGTTGTAAGATGTGAATGCAGACAACTCCCTGACCAGACCCCAGTGACCTGCCAATCGCAAGGTAGTCAAACAACCCTGAAATGTAAAGTCATTGTCCACTATTTTTTAACAACAATAATTTTAGGCCGTCTTCAGGCATGCTCCGAGCCTTTATTTGTGCTCTGGTTGTCAGGAAATATGTTTATTACAAACACTTGAGACCAAACAGGATGTGTGTAGTAATTACACAATGTGACATTATAAACTTTGACCTTTTTATGGAGTCACCCCCGCACACCCAGGCCTTTCTACTACTGGATACTTCTATTGTCTTCTGAATTTACCATACTAGTCCTACACTATCATTCAAAACTGTCTTTACAATAACCTATAGGAGCCTGGAACTGCTCCCCTTCTATTAAAATCCTAGCCTGGCTCTTAGTACTTCATTTCTCTTGTCATCATAGATCAATACCGTTTCAACTTATCTCACCCTATATCCCACTGAAAGTACGTGGTGTAGCTCTTTGTAATTGAAACAGGCCTCATATGTCATCTGGCAACATTCCTTCAACACTTGTCTAGGATACCTACCAGGGACCTCACACAGCAAGCACCTCACAGGGCTTATAATCAGCTCCTGCATTGAGGAACATGTTATAGCTTGTCCCCATCAACAATGCTTGTCTTTGGAGGGCTGGCCAGATCCTGTTCAAGGAGCTGAGAGCAAATGCAGGATATCAAATGGTCACAACACCCTCTCCCATGTAGCGTACAGTTGCATCTGTGTCCACCAGGGATGCGGACTTGAACATGGACTCACTTCCAATTTACGCCTCACACAGGGATTTTCTTGGACTAGCAAGGAGTGACTTGTGAGCATCTCTGGGTTTGGAGACTAACTGCATGCGTACAGTAGATTATAGGCTGCCATTACTTTTAAGCCCATTCTTAAACAACACCGATTTACTGTTAAAAGTTTGCCTTTATTTTGTGCCAGTGTTTTCCCTACCATTATATAGGGTGAGTGGGCCCGAGGGGCAGCCCAACCCCTCCCAAGAAAGTGTGCATGTGTGTCTCTGTGCATGTGTCATAGCTTGGTTCTCCAATGTAATAGAGGGACATTTTATATAGTTACGTTTTACAACTGTGTCAATTGTTTTGCTTTGGTATCGTTTCAACAGGACACTGCTGTTGTGTGGAAGAACCGGTCTGGTTTGCAAGATTGCTGGTTTGGGGTCCTGACCTCAACCCCATCTTTTGGGATGAGCTGGAATACAAGCGAAAAGGCAAGCCTTATAACATAATATCAATATTGGACCTCACTCCTGCTGTAGTGTTTTTTAATGCCACAAATGAACATTCAGTCGAAGGAAAAATGTATTATTCTTCACCACCCCCATGCAACTTTGTGAGTACTGTGAAGTACAGAAAACCATGGTCCAGCATGCCAGAGCTGAGTGGGGATCACATTTTAGCAGATAACACCTGGTCCGGAATTGTTACACAGGAAATTAATGCATGTCACTGATATGATTAAAATGCGGCAGAGGCCTCTCTTATCTGATTAGAAAAACCCACTGATTGATTTGAGTCCCGTTAGCAAGGCGGAGACTTGAGGTGGGCGTGCTGGGAAAGGTTCTAACGTTATGCCGCCTGGATCATCCTATGGGTTCTGTCCCTGTTTGCAGTTGATCCTTTTCCTGTTTTGGCAGAGCTTCACATTACAGTTGCTATAGAATCTAATGTCAACAAGATGCTATGAAAGCTGTCCAATTTCCTGACATGTTGTGGATTTAGGTCCTTGATGGGCAAAGACTCTTAAATTAACCTCACATGTCAAGAGTTAACTGTTTTCTTTACTGACATGTTATTTTGGGGGGTTCCCCATCTGTTGAGTGTCAGAACCAGCAGTTCTACTGACAAGCTGGATTTGCAGTGCGTAGTACAACATGCACTCCCTAATCCAGCGAGAAAAACAAACATCTGTGTTGTTGCACTACTATCCCAACTCATTCCCACCCTCTTATTTGAGGCACTCCATGTGTTTTACACAAAAACCCTGTGGTGGGAAAGCAGAACCAAGAGGTTGGAAAGAGTTAAGAAAGGATTCAAAATATTAATTTCTCTCTTCACTGGCTACCGATGGCTGCCCGAAGACATCAGGACCGCAGAGAGCCTTCACATCTTCCGCCGCAAACTAAAGACACACCTCTTCAGACTCTACCTCGACTAAAAGACTAACAAATTGTAGCACTTAAATTGTACTTGTAACGTCACTCATCTATAGCAAATTGTAAATTGGCTTATTTGAGGAAATTGCACTTTCTTGTTTCTTGTTCTCCTGAGTTTGTACCCTATGGTTGAATGCACTTATTGTACGTCGCTTTGGATAAAAGCGTCCGCTAAATGACATGTAATGTAATGTAATTTACTTAAGCCTTTTGATTTAGCTGCTTTATCTTCACTCAGCAGAATCTACCTCTGACGAGTGAAGCCAATGCAAACCTGCATACTCTCTATTAGGGGGAAAATCTTCTGGTCCTATAGAGAAAATGACTTGACTTCTCTTGATATATTCTGTCAGTGAGAAAATGGAAACAGTAGTTTATATTCTCAATCTCTATTTTTAAATCTTCAATATAGCATGATGTTCATTTCGTACATTTTGGTCCATTTAGAGTCAAATAGAATACGGTGTGCACCCACGCTGATTGACAGGCTGTTACCAGAGCCGTATATGGAGCCTCTACGTCAGTCCTCAGCATTCACATTTGGTCACTTGCTCTCACTGGTTGCCAAACAAAGTGACAACAACCAAAAGCCAAACTCCAAGATAAAAGGCCTCTGTCCACAAACCAATATGACATCAAGACGACTACATCTATTTCTTATCTACACATTCTTCACGGTATCCCCTACTATTGGTAAGTCACTTATTAAAGGCTGTGTCATCAGTAGTGTAGGGAGCGAGTTTGGGTTAAGTCACACAGGGTTAAGTATGTACAGCAATGTTGGCCGTTATTTTCAAAATTAGAGTGGGGGACGACACATTAGCTTTGACAATAAGAACATGTGCTTTCTGTTTACACTGAAGCCCAGGCTAAGAATAATAATCAATAGTTATGAAGGTCTAATAACATCTCATAAATCCATCGTAAGAACAAGTGACCCTTCCATTCCTCTGGAAAATTTGACCATTCCTTTCCCATAACAAAACAAGTGATGATCAAAAAACACACAGCTGTGAGGGAATGCGATTCGTCATGTAACAAGTGGGTGTACACCACAGTTGGGAATGTCTGTTCCATCTATTCACAGCTTTTTCTTCTAATCTTAATAATGACAGGGTCCCTAGCAACCAGCAATTTCAGCAAAGAAGAAAGACAAGCCATTGGAGAAGAGGAAGGGATTCTCCTGAAAACATGAAAGAATAACATTTGGCTGCCATCCAGTAGCTAAGGCACGAAACGAAGCTTCAAGAGAAGCTTCCACGTTCTCCATAACTTCCCAAAACTAATGCTATGTATGAGATGAATGCGTGAAAATGTATTTTGTTACAGGTTACATAGAGTAAGTATGAGCAGTTTTGAAAATGAATGTTCCATTAAATACACCCGCATTGAAAAACAAATTCCATTACATGTACATCCGGATGTGGTTGTTAAATGACATCTACTGCCATCGTGAATGATGTCGCTAACAGGGACCAAAAGAGGCAGATTTATCATAAAAATGATACTCGATGAGGTACAAATGAGAGAAAGGCAGGTAAACAGTTCATAAACAAACCATCGCAAAATAACGCAAATGAGGAAGAAATGACATCTAGTGAGAATTCTTATTTTGTTCCTGAAGAGGAAAAGTTCCCAGCGGAGATCCCCACACACAAAGACATGTCCTTACCTGATCTGCAAGCATCTGGCCCTTTGTCTTCTTCCCTATCTGTCTGCTCTCCTCTGGTTCCAACTGAAACTCTCTCATTGGCAAGATCCGCCCGGCTCCTCGGAAACGAACTCCACCCACAAGAGAGGGAGATGAGTAGTGGGGAAGGAGGGAGGGACAGAGGCTGACTACGTATGCTGTGGGATCAGCAAACCAAAGGACAAACACTGCTAGCTCTGAGATCAAAGTCCTGTCCAAAGAACCTGCTGGTTTAAGGAGCAACTTTGTCATTAGTTAACAGAAAGGGCAAAAGATAAAAGGTTTAGCAGCACACGAAGGTGAGGAAAACAGCAATGGAGAGAAACTGGGGCTCATGTAGATCTACTCTATAAAATGATACATTGACATCCCACTTTGAATTAGTCCAATAAACAAACTATAAAAACGTACACCAACTGTTCTGGTCACACTAAGATTATGAAACAGCGTTTTGCCTTATCTTGCCCTACTCTTAGTTATTTTCATTTGAAACGTAAAATCAAATCAATTCAATATACTTACATGAACTCAGAAGTTGGAACTTAGTCATCAAGAGCAGTTGTTCTGATCAGATTTTCTGAAATTAACCAATAGCCAGCCAATAGGTGTCATATGTTATAGTATCACAAGGCAATAGTGGCTCAGTGGAGAGCAAGGTTTTCCTTAAAAGAGAGGATCGGTGGTTTAATCCCCGGCTCTGCTGGTGTCCATGTTGATGTGCCCTTGGCAACAACTGTGTATGGTAGCTCCTGCCAGCAGCGTGTCAATGGGTAAATTATGTTGTGTTGAAGCGCTTTGAGTGGTCGGAAGAGTAGAAAAGCACTATACAAGCACAGTCCTTTATCATCCATTTACATTTTTGTTGGTTTTTGATAGAACGGGCATGCACGAACGGGCATGTGCTCAAGCTGTTCTGCAAAAATTACCTTTGGGCAAAGGAAATTATAGCAACACTATTGTGTATTGAAATATAATATTTTCAAATGCAGGTTTTGATGATAAACGTAAATGGCTATAGTTGTGTCAAGGGGTTTTCTCCAAGGATATTTCTCCAAGAATTTAGAAAACTAATCTCAAATCCTGACTTTTAGAATTGTTTTTCAGTTTACATGTCACAGTGCTGTCACTTCTACCTTCATTTCCTCCACTCACTCCACCTTAGTTCATTCTGTGCACCTGCTTGTCACATCCAGCCCGTCAGCTCAAACACACTCACCTACTGTTCTCCCTCCCTTCATTATTATTTATTTATTTATTATTATATAGTAACCACAGTCACTCACTTGCTGCCAGATCATTATTTGTCGTGTGCCAGACTTGCCTGCATTTTCTCTTGGACTGAGGTTCTGTTGCTAGCCCTCCCTGACTTGGATTACCTCGCCCCTGCACCAGTTGCTCACACAGTATCAACGACATCTTTTCCTAGTGACTTTATTTTCTGTAAACAAAAAAGGTTATAAAGACTCTGTTTTGAACTACTGCTGCTGCTGCTTTGTCATCATACTGCTTCTGGGACTGTACGTCACCTGTTACGTTACATCTATTTTTGGATGATTGAAACTGCAAGGTCAGTTGCCAGTGGGGAGAACACGTTGATACACTGCCAATTTTGCAAGTTTTCCAACTTAGAAAGCATGTAGGAGTCGGTCATTTTATCATAAGTACTCTTCAACTGTGAGTGACAGAATCTAAAATCTAAAACCAAGAATTTTTTTTGCAGTTTATTGCATCAGAAAATCCGTATTTAATATTTGGTACAGAAATCTTTTTTTGCAAGCATACGTTTCCTGTAGTTCTTGACCGGGTTTGCACACACTGCAGCGGGGATTGTGGCACACTCCTCCATTCAAACCTTCTTCAGATCCTTCAGGTTTCGGGGCTGTCGCTGGGCAACATGGACTTTCAGCTCCCTCCAAAGATTTTCTATTGGGTGCAGGTCTGGAGACTGGCTAAGCCACTCCAGGGCATTGAGATGCTTCTTACGAAGCAACTCCTTAGTTTCCCTGTGTGTGTGTTTCAGGTTGTTGTCAGGCTGAAAGACCCAGCCGCAACCCATCTTCAATGCTCTTACTGAGGGAAGGAGGTTGTTGGCCAAGATCTCGCAATACATGGCCCCATCCATCCTCCCCTCAATACGCTGCAGTCAGCCTGTCCACTTTGCAGAAGCATCCCCAAAGAAAGAGGTTGGGATGGTGTTCTTGGGGTTGTACTCATCCTTCTTCCTCCAAACATGGCGAGTGGAGTTTAGACCAGAAAGCTCCCTTCCTCCTCTGGATCATCGAGATGGTCATTCGCAAACTTCTGACAGGCCTGGACATGCGCTTGCTTGAGCAGGGGGACCTTGTGTGTGCTGCAGGATTTGAATCCATGACTGTGTAGTGTGTTACTAATGGTTTTCTTTGAGACTGTGGTCCCAGCTCTCTACAGGTCATTGACCAGGTCCTGCCGTGCAGTTCTGGGCTGATTGATGCCACACAAGGGGAGATCTTGTATGGAGCCCCAGACCGAGGGAGATTGACCGTCATATTGAACTTCTTCCATTTTCTAATAATTGCGCCAACAGTTGTTGCCTTCTCAGCAAGCTGCTTGCCTATTGTCCTGTAGCCCATCCCAGCTTTGTGCAGGTCTACAATTCTATCCCTGATGGTCTGATGTCCATTGTGGAGAGGTTGGAGTCTGTTTGATTGAGTGTGTGTGAGGTGTCTTTAATACAGGTAATGAGTTCAAACAGGTGCAGTTAATACAGGTAATGAGTGGAGAACAGGAGGCTTCTTAAAGACAAACTAACAGGTCTGTGAGAGCCGGAATTGTTACTGGTTGGTAGGTGATCAAATACTTATGTCGTGCAATAAACGTAAATGTATGTATGAGTATGAATCCCCACTATACAAGAGTTTTACCCCTTCACATACAATACATTTACAAAAAGCTGTTATGGGTCAGGTGCTTTTTTCTCCCCATCCTGTGTGTTTGTATCTTCCTTTTTCCCAGTGTCTGGGGTTTTGGCCAGTCATCTTGAACCATCCCCACACAGCTGATTCCCATTCCACAATTCACCCCTCCAGTATTAAAACCCGGGCTGTCCGCTTCTCCAGCACCAGATCGTTACACACCCCCATGTGGTAACTTGACTTCGTATCCTGGCTCGCAAGACTTTGAGTGTCCTACTGTCTATTTGTCTAACCCTGATTCCTCTGTCCAGATCCCGCTGTCCCCGCTCTGACCTGCCGTGCCGCCCGCCTTGCATCCCTCCGGCGTCCTCCCCCGGCTGTCCCCTTCCCTTGAAATCTGCATTCATTAAAGTCACTTCTACGGATTATCAGCCCTGGTGAATCTTTGTGTGCCGGGTCGAATATCCAGCCTCAACAAAAGCTACTGTGATACCTACTCTTTGTCGTATGTGCTTCAAAATGATGATGATTGATTTTAAACAAATACTGCCTAGCTCTAACCTAAATCAATAATAAGTAGCTAGTTAACATGGTAGTCACCAGGCAGTAGTCTCCTTAAAACACATCTAAAATAATGGACCCAGAAAAAACTAGTGATGAAACCGAAAATCAAGAGGAAACAAAGAAAAAAAGGAGAAAAGTGGAGGTCAAGTTGAGAATTGCTGGTTTATGATCCAGCCAAGAAAATAATTAATTGTCCTGATTGTGGTCCTCATGAAGTTGGCAGAGTTTTAAACGCATGCACCAGCCACTCTTTTTGTCTTAATCAGTTGCATATGTTTTCATACAAAATGAGCTATACACACTTATAAGAACTGAAGACTTGGTGACTATACATCATATGTTGTCTTGATTTGGGGGTTTATAGTGGTAATTTACATTTTAAAGGTTCTAAATCTAGTTTTTCATGTAAATTGTAGCAAACCGTAGTCAACTTTAATCAAATTAAACTTAAAACTGCAGACTGGCTAGTAACTTCGGAAAACCAGTTGCCACAGTGGCTGGTGAGCAGAAATATTAACACCAAGCGCTGCATATAAGACTTAGATTCAGACTTGGATTCTGCAAGAAAACATCAGACATCCCAAATATCATAGAACTAATGCAGAATATAACATGTTAAACTTAAAGACAACTCTTTGATTCATTTCTGTACAACCAGCAAGCTAACGTTTGGTGGGCTGGCAAGCACAGCTAGCTGATGTTGCCCAGGAATTTTGTCCTGTAATTCAGCAGCGGCATAGTTCTACTTATCTAATCTGCTAATCTACAGATGGCTTGAGACAGGGAATGAGGTTCACTCAATGTTTGCTAGCATTATCTTTTTTTTCAACAACCCCTGCTAAATGGTGGCAGGTTTCTTATAAATAGAAAGACAAATAGATAGTAGGGATGTATTTGCTCTACTTGCTTAATTGTTCCGCGGACCATGCATCAGACCAGATGTTGCTTGTTAAGAGCAAATCAGGACAGGCTCAGTGGAGTCCCTGGTAGTGCTTGTTAAAAGAAACATTCCTCAGCTTCAGAATGGAATGGGTTCACCGGGTCCTGACAGCCCCTGTGGTTCCTGCATACCTATCAGGGACCACACTGTTACAATAGCCTGTCAAGTGGAAATTCCAACTGCACTTTAAAAGAAAAAGAAGTGCAGATAAAGAATCTTATCAGACTGGTTGGAAATAATCAGAACTCAGAATGTTCCAAGGAGTTTGTTTTGGATTTTCTGATATAACGTTTGTCTTCCTCCTGCTGCTCTCCGTCACAGGTTCGCTGTTGATGGATCATCGCAGAGATACAGAGGATGACCAGGGGCGCAACAAAGCCATTTTGGAAATGCTACATATCAATAAAGTGTCTGCGAGTCATCATGCTAAGCCACATCCTTATATGAGAGAGATCTATCAGCAATTGGACTCACTGGAGGCTCAGGACTTTGGGGGTTCAGATGGAACGGTGGTGCAGAGTTTTCGGAGTGTAGTTGGTAAGGATTTGAAATCAAATGTCAACTTATTTTAAATGTGTTTGTGTATGTGTAAACTTTTTTTCTTCACATAATTACAACTACTGTATAGTTTTATTGAAACCTTTTCAACCACGGCAGGTCTTGTTTTGTATTTCCTTAAAGAACAAAGTAGTTAGCATTAGCTTACACTGACATTTTTTGCAATGCTTATCACACATCACTGTTTGAGCTTTTGGATCTGCAGTAGGCCTATTTGGTTTTCCCACTAGTTTTGTATGTACAAAATAGAAAGTGTTTGTGCATGGAAGGAAATATCAGAAACGACTTTTGAGTCCTGAATATAGTTGTACAAAAAGGTAAAAAGACAGACATCCATAAAAAATCTTTATTTCCTCCATTTCCAATTTGGGAGTATACAGCTTCTCCAGCTCTCAATCTGAATTATCTCTGGGATAATATTACCGTGAATGCAAACAAGCTACACACTATAGAAAAAGTGGATGTGGTTATGGTGACCTCACTTATTGGTATGTGGACAGCTGCTATAAAGCGATCTTTGAACAGTACGGCCACGGCGTAACCATATCTGAAATGCGCAGGAGTGATGCAGTGACGCCTGATATGTTTTTGGTAGCAGCAGCAACCTGTCATTCACAGTAAACCCGGCCTAAAGCAGACCCTGCCTTATAGTCTGTTTGACCCTAAATGGAGCATAATTAACTAAATGAACACAAATTACAGATTTGACCATAAACTTGTTTTTTGTTTTTTTGAGAAAAAAAATGGTTTTGCAGGTAACATCTTTTTTTTGGTCAACGCTGTAGCAATATTAGGATAATTTTTACAGTGTTTCATGTAGTTGTTTGCTGCTCTATTAATGCAAGATATGTCCCTTCTCTTTTAATTTCTTTTATCACCCAGGTCCACATCATGCTCCTTCAGGGTGGATCTGGTTCAATGCCAGCGGCCTGAACCCCTCCATGCTGGCTGCAGAGCTGGTTATGTACAGGAAGACACTGCACCCCAATCCCATCAGTATAACTGTTGCCTTGCACAGTGCCTCAGCTTTCAAGGGCACTCTGGTGGAGAATCCAGCCCTGGAGGAGAGACAAGTGACCCTGGATCAGCAATCCTCATCTGGATATGATGTGTTTGATGTGTCAGCTGTTATGCCATTGAAGGCTCATGAGGTAGTGGGCTTTCAGCTGCGTTATATGGACGAGACTGGGAGTCTGGTCCTTCATGAAGCCCTAACACAGAGTCTTTACTGTCTGAAGAGAGGCTCCCTGAGAGAACCTTTACTGGTGCTCTACCAGTCACACCCCCTCCACAGCTAACACTGTGACCTCTAAGTCACTAGTGTCCGGATCATCATGCCTTTTTGTCAATTATATCCAATCCACTGCTGATAAGGTGGATTTTTCATAACTAAATTGTAAAGGCTAAGTATTGTAACTTTGAAATGAACAAAACCTAAACAAAAATAAAACTTCTTTGTCGGCTTCTATGTTATATGTATTTTCTTTTTTCTTTAGGGCATTACTTGAAATGGGCATATTAAATGAATGAATTTCCAATTAAAGGTTTGTAAGTATTTTCAAGTAACAATAAAATTCTGATCATCATTTTGAGAAGAAAGACCGAAACTAAACTGTACTGAACTTAGATTTTAGAAAACAGAAGTTTTAGTAAGACATAACAGTCGAAACTTGATTGAGATGTTTACCCATCACGTGAGCTCTCTCGCCCTCCAGTGGGCTTAAAGTGTAAAGTGAGTAACTGTACGACAAATCTCAGAGAAACAAAAACACGTATGAAGTACAGTTAGTCACATTTCTAAGCAGCTAAGCTAAAAGTAAAAACATATCTCAGATATATAATATTGAAATCTGGATCCTTATTGTTGTATCATTATTGAGTAGCAGTAAAATCTCTTTTATGATTCGCAGGACACAGGAAGTTGCCCATCTTTCCTCGAATATGATTGGTTACGTCTTCAGTCTCTCGAACGTTTCTTCCAGCCAATCGTCGACGAGCTCCCGCAGCAGCGGTACGCCTCCTCCAGGCGCAATTCGCCCAGAAAATAGCGGATCTTTTTTATTCTGGGGTTGACCGCCCCTCTCCACCTTCCGCGACTCCGCGTGCGCACGCTTCCAGAAGCCCGCGACATGCTCCCGATGCGGATTCGAAGCCGGCTGTGAGAAGGTTCGAAGCGGACCCAGTGGTAATGCCTCCCCGCAGCGCTGAACCTGTTCCACCCCGCACACAAAGCCTGTAAAGCAGGCCGTGTTCCTCCCCTCAAACATGTCGGGGAATCAGTACAAAGGCAACGACGTCAGCTGCTGCATCAAATACTTCATCTTCGGATTCAACATCCTGTTTTGGGTGAGAAGGTTTATTATTGTATTCCTCTGCGCCTCTCTCTGGTTCAGTTCGGTTATTATCGAGTCCACCGGCCAATCGGGAGAAAGGCCCCGATCACCGTCTCATCTCATCGGTCATATTCACATAGAGTCGGTTCAATGCACGCGCGCCATATTGTGGTTCTATTGGTCCGGTGAAGCGGCGCGGAGCCTCCCAGCTAATCGGCTTTTTAGAGTGGAGTAATGACAGCTCAGTCACGGCTAATCATTCATATCACACCCACAGTGACTGCTCCACCTGTGTGGAATACAGCGACCTACTTGACATGACGTAATATGTCTAAAGAGGTGATGTCATTCGTGTGAGTGGTCCCGGTTTTGAGGCCCCTGTGAGATTTTGATGTGATTATAATCTGCCTGTGAATTCAGTTCAGGTAACTAATAATCTTCTATCATGTGTTAGTAAAAGAACTGTCACAAGTTCCAATACATCACTTTACTATATTGTATAACAAAGTAAAATGAGTGGATCTTTACAGCTATTTATTATCCATTTTACATGTCTTATTTGGTCTCACGTCTGATTACAAATTCATCAATCTATTTTCATTAAATCCTCTCGTAATATAAATACGATATTTTTTGCATACATTTTAGTTGAGCGAGGTTTGGCTGAAACATGTTACAAATATTCATGAACTGCAAATTAAACCACTTTTGAAAGTTATATAGTTTTTTATTTGAAAATACAAATAATGATTTGAATCCCACAGTGATGTGGGGGCAACTTCAAACACACCTCCTGTTTCACTTCACAAGTTACAAAAGGGCTTTGTGAAGGTGAGTAACAAGGCAATGAATAAAAACACTTTTACGTCGCTGGTCTCTTTATTCTGAAACAGCTCAGCCAACCATTATGCAGCTCCCACAGATGTGCACCCAGGAACAACAGATTTGTTCTCAAACAGTTAACTAGTTCCATTACAGTCCGTCCTGCCGCTGTCAGGTGGCTGCAGGCATTTGATCTTTTTACGATTGTTCTTGTTGACACAATCATCAGACTATCAAAAGAGTGAAACAGATATCAGTTCTCCCAGCAAAGAGGTTTTCTGGGCTGCTTGCTCATCTACTCCCACATTAGTGGTCTTCTAAATACATGTTTTGTCCTTCCCTTTTCAAAATGCTCAAAAAGCAAACCCTCTGCTTAAGAAATACCCTGCATGATTGATCATTTCCCAAAATAAAAACTTTCTGTCAATCGATGAACTGCTCTTCTGGCTTAGAGTTAATAGAAAGCTCTATCGAAAGGTACAAATGTGCAAGGTTGCAAACATGACTATACGTCTAAGAAAGCTGACTCTGCAGAAAAAATAATTCACAATGCAACGCAAAGAGATGGAGACGTGAGAGTGGGGCGTTTTCATCAATGTATATACATAATTAGAGGGGAAGGTGAAACAATAATTAAAAAGACCTGCAGCTTTCACATGTGATGTCATTCTGAGGAAGAAGCCCTCTTCTGAATCAACATCTGTAACTAAGGTAGAGCTATGACATCATCCTGAGAGACAATTCAAGACAACATGAGTTGAGGAATGTGTGAATGTGTCCCTGTGCATGCTCACATCTGCGTGTTTTACAGCTGCTGGGCATGGCCTTGGTGGGCATCGGCCTGTGGGCATGGAGTGAGAAGGTGAGCAGAGACAGTCCAACATGCTGAAAACTTATTTTCATCAAAGGCTGTTTGCTGATAATCATTTTCCTTTTCCAAAAGCAGCACTATTTAATATTCTTCCGGACCATTTTGGATTTTGTACCTTTTTTCAATTAACGATAACAGAGCAGGAAAACAAACATCCCTAGGTCGAAATCACATGTTAAGGCGATCAAATGACTGTGAATTAACACTAATGCTGCCGTCCCTCTCTGGTTCACTGAGCCTTTTGGCCTCTTTTAGTTCATTGTTTGACCTGCAGCAGGCATCTATTTTCCCCTTCACTTTTGGTGGAGCTATAGCAGTGATGTAAAAACATTGTTATGCTTCTGGCAGCTTGTTCTGGGCCAAACACAGTAGACTCATCTTTAAACCTTAGCACAATGTTTGCACAATTTTATCCTTATTAAGTAGTTAGCTATGTATCTGCTGATCTAACTCAGGGAATTATAAATGAGAACCATTTTACTGAATCAGAATTTTCAAATGAGTATAAATAGGTGTTAAATGTGGTGGAATTTGCAGTCAACCAATTCTCCCCCAACATTAAAATGTAGACTTTGTATTGTCTCTTCCCTTCAGGGGGTTTTGTCCAACATCTCGTCCATCACGGACCTGGGGGGGCTGGACCCAGTCTGGCTCTTCATGGTGGTCGGGGGAGTCATGTTCATTCTGGGCTTTGCGGGATGCATCGGAGCCCTGCGGGAAAACACCTTTCTACTCAAGTTTGTATGTTCCATGATAAGACCTTCCTATTTGCACAGTACAGCGATGCATGATGGGTAAACCTACATTATTGCCGTCTGTCTTTTCTGCCGTAGTTTTCTGTGTTTCTGGGGATTATCTTTTTCTTGGAGCTGACGACGGGAGTCCTGGCGTTTGTCTTTAAGGATTGGATTAAAGACCAGCTCAACCTGTTTATCAATAACAACATCCGGGCGTACCGGGACGACATCGATCTGCAGAACCTAATCGACTTCACTCAGGAATACGTACGTCCTTCCTGTTCAATGATGAAGACAATGTCAGCAGTTACTTAGATAACATGACAGTACATTTACTCAATAACCTCGAAAGAACACTGTGCTGGAATTTGTGGTTTACTGATTGTAAACACACTATTTACAGTTGGCTCAACGAGCCAGAGAGCGAGAGCAGCAACAACTTCTGGATCTGTCGAGTAAAGCGGATCCAAAAGTGTCATAAAAGTTCACTCTCTAGTTTCGAGCCCTCTTCAAATCAGCAGAATGTTCCTTTGCTAAATGATGACCTATTTAGAGTCACGTAGTGCATAAATCAGGGGTTGCTTTAGGACGAGGCTACACCCTGATTGACAAGTCGCTACTTCACTTCTCCTGATTCCAGACATGGTAACTTCTGTTCACTGGTTGCAAAGAAAAAAACATGGCAATGGTTGCATTCAAACATGGTGACAGGCAAAGAATTGCCTATTCTACCTATACTACGCCTAGAACACATGAGAATAAGATGAAGAACTCCAGGCACGGCTTCTGCAGATGCAGACGCTACCACGCACCTCTAGTTGGTCATGAGTGTTGAAGAGTCTAGAATCCGTCTACACATTGGTTTGCCAGAAAGTCCTCCACGGAAAACTTGCATACCCATTAAAGGTATTTGTCTTACATTGTAATATATTACATTTATCTGACTCTAAATAGGAGAGCACATTAAGTGTATCCATAGAAAATATACTCAAAACATACATCCTGATGTAATATTATATATTAAAGTACCCAGCAATATATTGAGTATTTAAAATGAACTCCATTTTTACCAGTGAATCAGTTAGTTACCATTAAAGAAATGAACACATGAATATGTCAATAATCACAATCTAATAATTTGAAACATATTTTTCTGCTTAACTTTTACTTGTCATACTTAAAAGTATTCATAGCAAAATATACTTTACCTCACACTTAACTGAGGTAAAATCTTGATGTTATGACCTTATCTCCACATTGTTGGGTACTTTAAGTATCTGAGTACTTCCTTCACCACTGCCAAGAAGCTATGATACTTCCCTTTTGAAGTCCATCCCTGACTACACTAAAGGACTGAACTGCACACTATAATATGATGCTGTTAATACAGACATGGGGATTCAGTAAGAATTGATTTGCAGAAGATGTGACTGAAGGCTGCTTTCACTAATTTAACCATTTGTAAGTGTTTGGATGTGAATTAAGTGAGTGTGTGGACGTTTTTGACAGTGGGGTTGTTTTCGGTGTGACTTCAGTGGGAATGCTGCGGTGCGTTTGGAGCAGACGACTGGAACCTGAACATCTATTTTAACTGCACTGATGGGAATCCTAGTCGAGAAAAGTGTGGCGTTCCCTTCTCCTGCTGCACCAAGGACCCGGCGGTACGAGTCCCTTGCTCACATTTCTATTGTCCTCCGTGCACGATGCAAGAACAGCATCAAACCTGAGGTTGCACACAGCACCTGGCTCATACTGACTTCTCCGTATGTATCTAAGGTTCACTTTGTGATTTGTTGGTGAAATCAGCGTGGTCTGTTTTCTGCCTACAGGAGGATGTAATCAACACTCAGTGTGGATACGACATTCGAGCTAAACCTGTAAGTCGCTCTCACCCTCCCTCTACCCCTCCTACTTTTTATTCATTTAGAAATATATATATATATATATATATATATATATATATATATATATTTCATTTTCCAATTTGGTGTCAGTTCATATTTGAACAGGGATTTTAAGGCCGGTCACTATTATGTCCAAAGATATTCTTCCAGGTAGCTTTTTTGCTAAAGGCAGACAAAAAGAAAATGTAGTGTCACTGTTGCAGTATTTGACAGTCAAAGATCCTTATGTGTGCTAAAAAGACACACATAGGGATCTTTTTATGGATCGTTTTTTAAAGCATTTTCATTCAGACATCTTGAATTAAACCTGTGAGGCTGATGAGAGGAGGTTGTGTTGACCAGGACTCTGAGCAAAAGGACTACATCAACGTGAAGGGCTGCGTCCCGCAGTTCGAGAAGTGGCTGCAGGACAACCTCACCCTGGTGGCCGGGATCTTCATCGGAGTCGCACTCCTGCAGGCTAGTTGCATGTCCCCCGCGCCCCCCCCCCCATGATGGCCCAGGAAAACGCAAAAGCATCATCCCAGGTTACCCTTTTCTTCTTTTTCATCCACAGATCTTTGGGATTTGTTTGGCCCAAAACCTTGTGAGTGACATCGAAGCTGTGCAGGCGAGCTGGTGAGAAAATGATCTGCAATACTTCATGTTTCCTCCCTCAGACCCCTTGATTTGCGCCCATCTGTTTATTACCCAAGTTGAACATATACAGTGGCCATTCTAGATTTTTGAATTTGACAAATTCAAACTTCAAACATTCTAATAATATTTCACACCAGTCAGTTCATGTGCACCACATTTGTTCCTGAAACCTGTCTTCCTTGACTAGTGGGATGATGTCTGTTTGGGTCACATCTGTAACAGCTGCTGTGTGCTCTTGCTACTCTAATAGTGTGCTATGTAGTTATTTTGTTCAGTGTTTAACTTTATCCATTAACAAACTCATGATTTAGAATGTACAAAAATAAATCAACCAATAACGTGACTTATTGTATCATCACCAACCAGAACCTGTACTAGGTGAGATAGTATAATAAGGAAGTACAGCTTCTGTCCACAATTTAAGTTAATCTTAGTCGCAGCAGGGCAATCCAAGCGGTTTTGCTTTGTTGTAATTAAAGAGTCTAAAAGGACTCCAGTGGCAAATGACAGCTTGGATGTTCATGTAGCATTTCCTGTTATTTTTACATTACATTTAGCTGATGCTTTTATCCAAAGCAACTTACATTACATTTTTAACCCATGGCTTTTTTACATTTTTGCCCGGGGAGCAATTAGGGGTCAGGTGTCTTGCTCAGGGACACTTTGACATGGGATATTTAACATTCGGCTGTGTTTGCTGGCAGTATGTTAGCATTGGGTTTGCAGTTATTTTTCAAAAGTTAAAAGAACTAAGTTCATAGTTGTTTAGAAGCCCCAATAGTGAGCTGCTGCTGCTGACGCCACATCACAGGAAGCATCTTCTTCCCCCATAGTCCAAACAATCTACACTGTGACGTGTCCGGAGCGTCCGTAGTAGAAATCAGACAATGTGAATCAGTTAATTCACCTATTAGCTGAGCTCTCCAACATTCTGTTATTTGTGAACGTCATTGTCATTATCTAGCGTATTGATTACTTGGTAAACTAAATATCCAGTGTTTTCCCTACCATTCAAAAGGGGAAGCGCCTTCGTCCCCCCAACTGGCACCTTCGCCACAAAAAAACATTTGGTCTGTTCGTGAGCAGACATGCATTCAAACATTTGTAATACAAATTTAAAAATGACATTTTTGTTTAATCCATTTGAGAATAGAACTTTATCATATATTATTTTCCCGGAATTTTGCAACCCCAGTCCTACTTCAGACTGCGGCTCAAAGCTGTCCCCTTTGCTTTCATAAGCAGGGGGCTCTACAGGCTTTACCAGTTGTCCTTTAAATCTGTCTCCTCTCTTCTAGTTTCTTTACCTGATGATGAAGTGGCATTTAAATTCTAACAGGTAAGTTGACATGGCTTTGTGGGTAAAATACCCAATAATGTAACCTTGATAATCAATAATTTGATTTGATCTTGTGTGGTCAGCTCGGATCTGGAACACATCGCTGTGGGACCATTCAGACAACCTCGCCGATCTGCTGCACCGCTTTTCTTCACCGAACCAGCACCTTTTCTCCGAGGCACTACTACGTGAACCGCTCTATATATAACACTGTGTGAGTTGTTGGAGAGGAGGGTTAAACATGCACTACATGCAGGTCGCTCGGTTTTGATAGCGACGCGTAGAGAGTAGGAGTTTTGATACATCTTTTTGATAATAGATCGGTATTTTTCACTGTGGAAATGCCACTCCACTGCTAAACTCATTATGTGACGTAGTTGTGTTCCAGAACAGGCCGACGGGCTCATTTTAAAGCTGCTTGCTTTGCGTACCTCTCCTCTGCGCCCTCTCTGCCTCGGGTTGGCCGAGTAACACAACTGAAGAGGATGTCACGTTTTCTTTTTCACAATAACACTTAAAGGATTTTGGTGTGTTACGGCAGACTCCATGCACTGTGTTTTACAGGCTACACAAACTGCTAGTCGATGTCCAACGGCTTGTTTGCTTTTCCAATTTTGGATGAAAGGTTTTTTGCAGCTTCTGTTTCGAAAACCTTTTGAAATGCAAAATTTGACTTTTTGTGTTACTAAATATTACGTCTATGTCTATGATACATATAATGATACGTGATGTCTGTATGGTGAAAGTTATTGGTTTCTAGAATCATTACTTCTCTACATAGTGCCCGTGTCCATCTGGAGAGAAAAGATCCAGTCATCAGTTATGAAACTTAAAAGGGCCAGTGTGTAGGATCTACTCTATATTTCAAGAAATGTAGAGTAGAGTATTATCCTCCATAGCTCCATAGGCCCTCCGTTTCTACGGTAGCTCAGAACAGATAAACCAACCTGGAGAGACTACCAGGAGGCCATCGCACCGCTACACACAATGAAAGGGAAGTTACAATCTGCTACCTCACCACTAGATGTCACTAAATCCTACACACTGGACCCTTAACAGTTGCTGTTTGCCTGAATCGAGTAGCTAGGTCTGTGAAACGCATGCTATTTGGCCACCAGACTTTTGAAAGAGATTTCGTTTTCATGAGTTCGGACAGGAGGAATGCTGTTTGTATGAAGAGCGTGGAAAAATTGTAACTAATCTTTTTTTTTTTTAGCATCCGTACCAAAACTTGCAGTAGCACAGGCAACCTGGTCCTACTATCATGCTATATCCAGTATGAAGTCCGTCTCACTCTGAAGTAACCCCTTTTAAAACATTTCGAAGATTTTAAATAACCTGATTTTTTTTTTTTAAACATGTTGATCCACGTCTAGTTGTAACCCACTCGTCATTTCATGTTGGTTATAAGCTCGATAAGGTTTCACTCACTAGGTTCCACAGCATGGTGGTTCCAACACGAGGAGCAAGCATTCATCTAGACTTCTTCATATTGTGAGATGAGAATGTGTTCAGTATTCTTCCCTTACTCGAATGAGAAATTGTCACTACCTGTATTATGACGCACATCCGATCAGTAAACAACAATTTGCTCAAAGCACGCGTCACTTGTTTTGTTTTTTTGTACAGTATTGTCAGTATTGTTTTGATACTGAAACTGTCTCGTACATTTGATGTAAATGAGGCTTTACTACTGAAGCTGTGTGCCACTTTTCAGATGGCGCTGAAGAGAGGCTGACTAGTGTCACTAATTACTGCACCACTTCTACATACTAAACGATCACGTGGAATCTCATGTGTCTCTCACTGTCATGTAACTACCTCCTCTAATGTCCTCATCTCATGTCATGTTGGAATTGGACTGATTTTAATACCAATTAAAATGAAATAAAGTGACAAATATGCATACTTGAGTTTTTAAAGTTTTGTTTCTCCATCCAGCTCACTGGTCTGTCGCTGCTGAAATCGGTTTATTCTGAACTGGACTGATTGAGGTTTAAATCATGTGACGATACGGCTGCTACTGTTTAATTGATATATCAACTACAGCTGACATTTGTAGAGCGTGAAGGTTTGCCGCCTAGGGGGAATAAACGTTCACATTCAAACACCAGAACCTTGTATTGCGATAATGATTGAGGACTTCATATTAAGCGTGTCCAACTGGCTAGCTAATGGCTGCCGCGTTGCTCAGTCCTCAATTACTGCTACACCAAGAGAATACTACAGAAGAATAGAGCTACATTTGAAAAAAATAAAACCTCAATCATTTCCCAAATGCACAGCAAGCTTCAAATAATATGATCCTGGGCTTGAACTCGAATAAAATTTTTTTTTAAAAACACACCCGCGTGAATATGTCAGTGTATGTGCACAAATGGCGCTTTCCCCTCCACTTTTTAAATTTGAGGAAAATGAATCCTACACATCCAACTGTATGACTAATTCATCCTATAGAGAGGACAGGGACAAGGGTTTGATGCGCAATCCCCTCAATATGTCACTTAAAAGTTCACAGCTAGATGTTTAATGACAGACACGTGAGCAACAATAGGGATTGAAGACGTCAACCATCACCAGTTATGATCTTTTAATTATCTGCTGAGTTACAATCCTCCAAATGTACAACTCATTACAACAAACACTTAAGTTTATAGGATTTTATGCAGTTACTATGGATACATCTCCACAGGCATGTGTCTTTAGAAAGAGCACAAATCTGATAAATAACCATTCATACTTTTAAAAAAAAAAAAAAGAAGAAAAAGCAGCAGACCAGTAAACAGGGTGGTATGTGAACAGTGATGTGCTGACGTGTAGAACGAGCACTGTCATCTACAGAGACATCTGTGGGAAACAGGGTTTGCATTCAGACTGGGATCCACAACACACACACACACACACACACACACGCACGCTTTGTTTCGTACGGAAGAATCCCACTAGTGGTTAAGGATTTCTTTTGGACTCTATTGTGGGTTAGAATTGTACCTCTTAGAGTAAACTCAGGCTGGAGTGCTCCAGTCTACTTTTGGAATTCTTAGTATTGTGTCGATTGTCCTGTTGTTCTTGGCTGCTCTTCATACATTATCCTACCATTTCATGCCCATCCCAAAAGAGTTGGATGGATTGTCTATTGATATTTTTTGGAGTTGGTCTACAGTGCAGCAAACACATGTTCATCTTTAGAGATGTGGGTACACAAGGAGTCAAAGTGGTGGGCAAACAGCCATGCACTGATGCTGGAGAGGTGAACTGCTTACCAATGGTTTCCAGGGAAAATAATGACCGGCAGGCACTAAACGACCAAAACATGTTATCTTTTGAATTCCAGTCAATACCATCCATGTGAAACGTAAGACATCTGTGATTCTACAAGGTCTGTATTGACTTTGATGGAAGAGACCTTTCTTTTTCAGGCTAAGTTGCATGTTTTGTTTCTTTGCAAATCATTACTATTGTCCCAGGAAAATTGGTGTTTGTATTTACAACATATTTTTGAAATGTCCAACTATTAGGATGTGCTGGATCAGAACAAGCAGAGCTCCCTGCTGATAGTGCCACTTGTTTTAAGCATAGTATTGTTATTTTTTGGGTATTTCAGGTTGGATGAGGAGCTGAACTGGAGCAGACTGAAGGTAGACTTCAATACATTTGCGTCGCCTGGTTCTTTCAGGGATGGAGTGGAGTTCACTGATCAGCTGCTGGAGTAGAGGGGAAGCGATCAGACAACTGTGGAATTAAAATCTGATCAAATGTCTTGATCTGAGTAGTAAACAAGTGCAAAAAAAGACTCAAGGTGGACTCTACTGGTGGAGCAGTCAAATGAACAGTCACCTTGAACAGGACTAAAACATGCACAGCTTCTATTCGATTTATACTTGAGCTACATGGGACACGACTGGGCACATCATGGCTGCTTTTCAAACAAAGAAAAAATCACAACAGGGAGTCTTTTTTTTTGTTCTTTTGTGCACATTTTGTCACTGGTGGATTACCGGTAGATGGTCTCACAGCTATGGTCGTAAAAGAGTGTTGTCTCTTATCTATTGCGTTAAGCTGTTTATGGAGCCTCAGCTATTTGTAACAGAAGATGCATGCACAAGTCGACCAGGGGCCTGGGGTTGGGCCGATGCAGGGAGACCAGGAACTCGATGGTGTCCATTGAGTGTTTAAGAGGTGTGGCTTTGTTAAGGAGCTCATTATTATGGCTCTCAGGGGAGAGTGATGGTGTCCCACACCAGTCTAAAAACCGTTTCAGAGGCTTTCCAACTCTATGTGAACTGTTGTAATTCAAAACAAAATTACAGTAGAAAATGTTTATATAATAGATCCACATCAGTCTAATCCTGGAGGAGGGGCCGGGGACAGAGACATGACCAGGTCTTGGCTGGCAGCTAATGCGACATGGTACCTTGGCACATGACGATGGGGCACAGAGGGAAGGGCAGTCATGAGGGGTCACTGGTGATAAGATGGGTCAGGCAGGCGGTTTGGGTGGACGGCCTGTGGGCCGGGTGGGACAGTCATTTAGCTCTGGGCAGTTAATCGCTGCTCTGTGAGGGACGCCTGGTGGGAGACCGTTTTGTTTTCGTGGGCCCTTAGCTTGGACACCACGTCAATGAAGGCCAAGCTCTGGACCTCTTTGTGAAGGGGTTCTAAAGAGAGAGGAGAAAGCTTTTAATACAAGCTGGTAGTGAAGTACAACATTATAGAGTGATATCATGCACTAGGCTGTCAGCTTCAAGCTTACACTTTGTGGCAATTATCTGGTTTGTGCTAAGCCATCAACGGCAGACTCATATACAAAGCCAAGCTAAGACAAATATATTCTTCCCTTTGTTTGAAGGGCATAATATATTTGTTTTAGGTTGGCTTTTGTCTTAAAGATGAAAGTGAAGTGAATCTACAAATGGCTAAATAGGAAATAATAGAACTAGTGAATGAAAACACTATTTCCAAACTATTATGGCCTATGACTGTACTGTGTGAATTAGAGTTGCAGAAGGTATCAATAGTATATAATAGTCATAGTATAACAGGGGTCCCGTTTGTATTTACAGCCAATTAAAAAAGGAACAGGTGAAAAGATAGGAGGCTTCTTACCAAAGCGTGATTCAATAATCTACTTCCGAAGAAGGAACATTTAGGAATGAAAGTCAGTCTAGAATAGAAGACCATCTCTCCCATCAATGTTTGACAATTTAGTGTAAATATGCACCGTCACAACTTATATATTTATATATGTAATAAATACATGCAACCAGTTAGAAGCATTATTATTTTTTGTTCCTAGGGTTCATTTCAATAAGAAAGATTTGTATTAAAGCATTTAGAGCCTCACCTGAGCCCATGACTGCACAGATGAGGATCATGGAGTTGTACTTGATCTCTGGTGCACTCCTCTCATCTGACAGCAGCTTGTGAAGCACCGACACCAGGCTGGCTCCGACAAAGTCATTCTCTGCTGCCACTGGAAAGCAGAAAGTAGGAAATTCACAGAGGCACTTGGCTCATTAGACAAAACTGAGAGAAGACAAATAATTCAGACTTGTTCAAACTGACATGAAGTTTTGACATGACAAGTTTTCAGAATAATTCATTCTCACGCTTACCCAAATCCAGCGCTGCAATGAGACCTAAAGCCACCAGTGCTTCGTTCTGCATAATCATATGCTCACTGGTTGCCATGGTAACCAAGTGCTTAACTCCACCTCCCTGGATGACAGTTCTGACGACTTCCTACAAAGAAAAAAACAAATCACTGTAATGTGCTTTCAGGATAAATAATAACCTTTGCATTGAGCACCAGGAGGTTCTTGACACCATCATTTGTTAAAGCCCCCCCAAGGCTGTAAACCCCTGGGAAACACTGCACTACAATGCCATCGATTGGTCACCGACAGCAAGTAGTTTGACAGGTGCCATCAGTCTGATTTTTTTCGAGAGTGAATTTGGCAGAAAACAGACTGATAAACTGGCGTAAAGGATATTTTATAAATCATATATGTTTATCAGAATTTGATGAATCATAAAATGCAAATCTCTCTGATCTAATGGTCAGAGTCCAGCACAATTTGAATTGAAGCTTTATTTCCACACATCCTTCTAATGAATACTCTTTTCATGAATGTATAGCTTATGTTAGCTTGTTACCGTAATGATGTTGGCTAGATCTAATTGTTAGACAAAAACCCAAAGTGAAGGCTTGCACTGATTACAAAGTTATAGTTGAAGTCACATCAGATTAAACAGAAGGACCTGGGCTATAAGTTGATGTAAGCCATTTTTACAGGCTCCAAACACAACTAAATGAATTACCAAATGTCATCATTCCTATAACGCTGCAGAGTCATCCCACGGCCATTTTGGAGACCTTGTCTGAACTGTCAATACTAAAAACTTCTTCAAGTCAGACTTTCAGTCAGAAAGAATGTCCATGTATGGAGCTATGATTTGGGAGATATTTAAAGCTTCAAATGAATCATTCCAAAGTCGTAAACATCCTGAAAGTGCGTTTTTTATTTCTGCCGTGTGCCATTTTTATTTTAGTCGTAACCAGTGAGACACACATTAATATTTACACACCTGAACACATATCACAAAAATAATTCAAAAATACCTTGTGGTTGCAGAGATTTACTTATTGAAATGATCTACTTTTACTTGATATTTCCTAGTTATGTTGAAAATTATATTGAATTACATCTACATGAGGAGCACCAGGGCCTAAAAGCTTTATGTTTCAGACCTTGGACTTGCTGTGTCGAATGAGGGCCGACAGGAGCCTGTTGGACTCGCCCATCACCCCGGCGTGATCTTTGGCCTCACACCACTCCACTAGCTTCTCCACTAGCTTCCCATTGGTTCCCAGCTGGTTTGCGGCTTCAGCTGAAACATAACACACACACAAGATTACTGACATTTAGTCGGGTGTTCACATTTTTATTTTTCATTATTTGTACCCAAACATACTGAAATGCATTTAATTTGGTCATTTTTTTCAAAAAAAGCTCAAATGGCAGTTGGAGTTTGGGATTTAATGACTGAACCATTACTTTCTTCATGAAAAACCATAGTGCAGTGTCAAGTTGAGCATCAGTGGGCATATTGGTCTGTCGTTATGAATCAGATTCAAGGCTGAAAAGAATCCTTTGACACGACAAAGCTTAAAAAGAACAGACGACACCTGATTTGCTTGAAACAAGGAAAAAGATAAAAGTGATTAAATCTCTACCTTGTGTATCGATGAGCATGCGTAACGTCCCAAGCAGCTTAAACTGGACTGGAGGCATCTCAGATTGCAAAAACTTCAACACCACGTCGGCTACTCCAGCTGACAGCATCTTGGACTTATTTACCACTGGAGAGCAAACAACGGACATAAAGCACAAAATTAAGCATTCTTCTCTGATATAAAATATTCTTTGAATTCAGCAAATTTATTGGATGCTTCATCTTAAGGGAAAACAAAACATACAGTATGTTTTTAAATAATCAATAGTCTTGGCAGCTGTTTATGGGAGCTGATTTAAAGCTGTGATAAAAAACAACCATCATGTTGAATTTAACTCAACATGATGTAGCCATGTCAGGTGCTCTCTGGAACCATGATAGACCAAAACAAATGTTTTCACAACTACAAATGATGATCAAGTTGCTTTCTTTAAGAAGGTGAGTGGCAATGTGACATCAGTGTTAAGACTGAGCATTCTTATAACAGGGACACGATACACAACCTACCAGGACCCTATTGAACCAGAGCAGAGGGCAATCTGTTGGAAGTGAAAGGTTGTTTAGCCTTAGCTGCTGTGAACTAGTTTATTGACTTTCCTTTAGGCTCTGTGTGAATTTAGATTCAATCAGGTGAACAGATACATCTAGGGCTTTTATTATGAAAGGTACGAATGGAATGAATGGATCTTGTCAGCGCTGCCTTTGTCAAGGTTGAAAAGAGAAATCAAGTTTTTCATTTTGGTTCAGACTTCAGAGCCCTCATGTGGTTGTACACTACGTCGCAGCAACATGTAGTTGGCAACACAGAAGTCGGCGGCTCATCGCTAAGGGTTCCAACAAAGGTAGCAGCACAAACAGCTAATGATAAAGTCAGTGTTTACCTGAGGAGGGTGATTAGGGCATAATCCCCTGAAACGAACACCCGTTAGAAATGGCCCTTTATATCTATACATTTCAACATTGACTCAACAATGGACAATAATGGATCTGGATGGGTGCTGGTTTGATTTGACTGTGAATCCCTTTGGAAACTGCAGTTACTGCTGTCCAAGCGTATTGTGTTACACAGAGAGGTGCTGCTGTAATTTGGTCAACTTTATTTACAGTGACCTTGATAAATATGGGGTGGGCAAGACAAAATGACATCTGGCAGTATAGAAGCTAGCAGACATACGGACACTCAAGACTCTAGTGCCATGAAGAGAGAATGTATCCATAACCGTTTCAATTAGACTTAGTAAAAATACCTCACTCACTCAAAGTGGCCCTTTGAATGCCTCCAGAAATAGGTCCCGTGTGTTGTGTGTGTGTGGTGTGTGGTGTGTGTGTGTGTTCGTGCGTGGGCTCCTCACCGGGAATGGCCAGGTTCCGCAGGGCGCTAAGTGCTGCATGCTGAACGGTGACGTTGCCTTCTTCAACATGCCGGTCCAACAACTCCAGAAGCTTTTGCACGATGCCAGTGTCCACCATGTGGATGCAATTTCCATCTATATAAAGTCAAAGGAGTGTATACCTTGATGTTGAGTCAGACCCTGAGCAGTGCTTGGTCTCAGTTGAATTACTGTCACTTTTTTTCATTTACACACCCTGAATGTGGCTTTGTCATTATTGACCATTTTGTAACAACACAATACTAATGAGATAAAGACCACTTTAAATACTATAGTATATATACATATATACTATTTGTCTTTATTCTACGCTACAGCTATTTCCCTTTCGACAAATCGGGTTGATGAAATCTTTGGTCTGTAATTCTCCCCTCATCTCCTAAAATGCTGCGTCAGACTTACCGTTGCGAGCAAAATTGGCAATAGCCAGAGCGCCAGCAAGCTGCAGCTGGTGGTTATGAGACGGAATCCAGGACAAGACTCTCTGGAAGACACTGCCCTTTCCTCCCTCAAACAGCTTCTGCATGGACTCATCTAGCCAACAGAGGGAAGACAGGTTAGGGTATGCTGCTAGGCAACATGCCACTTTCCGTTTTCTATGAGACGAAGCCTCTCAGGAAACGTTTGGCCATTCTGGGTTATAAAGGCAACAAAGGCTTCATTGACACTGGGAAAGGGAGTACATAACATAATGTAATTTTCTTCTGTGCTGATGTGAGGGTTTCGGGACTAGGGATGTTGCAGACTATAAAGCCTTCTGAGTCTAATTTGTAAATTGTGATATTGGGCTATTCAGAATAAAATGAACTTTTTTATAGCATGTTGTCTTACTCAAATGGCCACGAATATTTGCCTCTTGCCAACTAAATCCACCAAACCGGTTACAAACTGCACACTACATCCACTTTCTGTATAGGAGCAACGGGGACAGACTTCCAGCATCAGTTGAACATGTGATATGTTGTTGTCTGATCTGTGTCATTCCAGTAAGGATATTTAGATCACAGCATGTTCAGGTCTGATCCACTGCAGTAAAACATTTAAACAAAAGGTTAAATTATTAATACTTAAGATCGTGATGGTCAGAAGACTGTGAATCTATTTTGTATAGGTTCTGTCCATAAAATGAGTCACTGAGGGGATGATGATGATGACCTTGAATCCATCCTGCTACAATAATCTAAGAGTCCTAAGTATGCATGATTAATGACTTATACAAGGTTCTCTTAAAGTGCAGATGAAGAGGACATTTGACTGTGGCTGCCTATGAATAAAGTATGCTGTGGAACTGAATTCAAATATTTATGAACCACACACACCACACTAAAATATGTTGCTGAAAATACATTTCACTGTACGTTATGACAGAACACGTCAACCTAAGCAAGTTTCCCGGTGGTGTTTACCCCCCAGCAGCAAGAGAACCATGAGGTCCGAGGCAGTCTTGAGCTGGGCGACGTCCTCCTCCCTCTCTCCATCTACAGTCTGGGCCACCACCTCCAGGAGACACTCCACCAGACCTGCCTCCACCAGCTGGAGCTTTATCACATCTGGCAGAGGGAAGCAGGAGGAGACAGGTAGAGCAGATGTCAGTGAGTGGTATGTGACATAATGCTGTGGTGCATCATATCTAAGTAGTTTGAACCTAATCTTTTTTCATGTTTCAATCTGGGACCTGTGCAGTTTTTCCCCTTCCGTTATATTAGGGGGTACCCCGCATTTGGAAAATGTGACAAATATTTGATTAGATATTTAGGTCTATTGGTCTGTGTGTTGTGTTGTCATTACTCTTTCTAGCAATGTTTCTTTAGTGTTTTCTATAATTGTTTCCATCTAGCGGTCTTTATAAGCACATGGAAAATAGTTGGAGGGAAAACACCTGTAGTAAATCTCCTCTAGGGGTTTAGGTGTAGTGGTTTGGTTGACTATTACCATTTCATAGTATTTCATACTTCTAACCCACTTCATCTCTCAGAAAAATATGGTACTGCACTACTTTTATTTAAAAAAAGTATTATTTTTAATACAGGAATAGTATATCCAAAACATTACAACCATGTTATATAACTTAACTATCAAAGTGTATATGGAGCTCTGGAATGTTTGTCTGAAGAAAAGAGAAGAAATCTCATGTGGCTCAGAAATATTTCCATAATTTTAAGTTTTCATGAAATAAACTGTTTATTGAAAAAAGATTTCAGATTAATTGATAGCCAAGTTACTGTTTTATACAAGGAGACACCTTGTATAACCTTGCTGTCCTTTTCATGTCTGCGCATAAAGCATGCGCGCATCTGAGAAAGAGCAGATGGGGAAATGCAGGAGCTGTCTGCCAAGACTGAGGAGATAGCTGCTGGTCTGCAGAGCACGCATCACAGGAAGATGACTATTCACAAAGCGAGAAGGAAGAGATGAGAGACCACTGCAGTCTGTCACCATCTCAAATTACAGTATATGGCATTCTGTGGAATCCAAAAATGATCATTTAAAAGAGATCAAATACATTTTAAAAAACTACCATTTTCTGCAAGTGGAGCCAGAACCTCAAAAACCATTTCCTTCTTCTCGTGCTCGGACTGCTTCTGGAAAAGACGCACCAGCTCCTCAGCAATATTGGTAGATGCAAACTGCTCTTTGCTGGACTCTGAAGGGAAAGCAATTAATTAATTAATTTAATATTCTTGTATACCAACAAATAGTCTTTCTTGAAAAAAACTATAACAAAACATCTACATTGGAATAGATTGTCGGCTCAGCATTAGTTGATTGATTGTCTTTCGCATGATCAAACTGGGTCTATCATCACTAAGGTTACCTGCTGCTCCCCCACCAGTAGAAAATGTATCATTAGTGCACACTGATGTTGTGCTTGTTGGTCACATGTGGTCTGCTGCTGGTTCCTCTCTTTGATTGTGTTTGATACAACCAGAGTCCTCAGCATCTACTGCAGGAAACCTGTTTCTACTCTGTGCCGTGATGCGAGTCTCACCCTGCAGTGTGTGTGTGTGTGTGTGTGTGTGTGCGTGTGTGAGAGACTAAAAAACACAATGATATGAGACAAGGACATTTCACTCTGTAACCTCTAAAGCTTGACTAATGCAGATGCAGTGCAAGTCATCCAGTAAGGTAAAGATCAAGAATGTGTGGCATGCTTGTGACGGTTCACATGTTCTGACAGATGAGGGGCTCGTTGTTTTCTTCATATCGTTTTGCGCTTATGGCATGCAGCGCTGTTGTTCCCATTGGTTATCACTACTACTCGTTTGCCCTGACTGTAACAATTCTAAAACGGAAATTGAAAATGGCAAATTGCGCGTTTCCATGTCATGCATATGCATTCACGGGTAAGGGGAAATTTCCCATAACGAGAGAAGAGGATGTGTATAGTGCGGCGAATTATGTATTCCGCGGTATGTACAGAAACTGCCTGTGAAACCGCACCTCCGTTTTGCGGTGAAAATTCTCAGCCTCTTTAAAGCAGGTGTAAACAAGAATGCGGGTTTCCTCGCATATGCCTCCTGGTGAAATGACTGCAGTAATCCGAGCCAGACAGCGACAAGGGAGAAATCATGACAATGCATCTCCGACTCAGTTTTAACATTCCAATCCAGCAGCTCAATTCACTTCCACGTTTAAATGCTCCCAATGTGCGGTACAGTGGAGACTGCCAGTTTTGTAAATACGATTTTTAAGTATCACAGCATGTGCTTTTTGCGGGTTGGCCGTGGCGCTGATAACGCTAACTTTGCTAATGTACGTTCATGAGGACCTCAGTGTATACATATATTTATATACACATTTTAGAATGGTTGCTAGGTGTGTTAACCATTGGTGCTTAGAATTACTCACCAAGTTCAGCCAAATTCCCAAAGGCAATAAGACACATTTCTGTCAAGGCTGTGTTGTCGGAATGGATGCCTAGCAGCTTCACCAGAGTGGGAATCACACCCATATTGATCAGCTGAGCCTGTAAGGAATCTGTAAAAAAAAAAAAAAAAAAAGAAAAAAAAAAAGTAGATACAGAAAGACATGTGTTGTTCCAAACATGACATGGAGAAAACCGTCAGACATTTGATTTTTGCTTGAAAGCCGTTTTACTTTACTTTACCAAACAGTAAGTTTTTGTATAAATCTGATCTCAAAAGATGGTTTGCTGCTAAAGCCTTAAGACGCCATTGACTCCTATCTCATAACTGTCTAAAGTCATTCCTCTTATGTGGAAAAGTTTATAATGCTACAAAGGGTAAGTAAGAGTGAATGGTGGCATAACAGATTAAAAATGGGAACTGATTGTGTTATTGATTCAACAAAAAGCCATTCCTACCTAATTGGGGCTAATGTACAAATTCAAACATATCTATGATTCAGGAAATGCATCAACATGGCGACAGCTGGCAGATAGCAGTCAGCAGTGCTGAGAGAGCCAACAGGGTGAACCTAGAGGTAACCGGTGCAGAGCGACCAGCTACAAACAAAGATGAAAAAGGCCAGAGAAGCCTGAATTACAACACACCCAGATGGAAACCAATTCCCTTGTATCTTTACTTACATACATAATAGTTCTTGGCTGCTATATTAAGTTAAGAAAGGACACACTATGTTGTCCCGCAAGGGGTTTGGTCTCAAGGCTCCTTACATGAAATATGAAGACTATATAACAAGAGTTTGAATGTGAAATCTGCATTAAACAGTAGTTTACACCACAGAAAGTGGACAGAATGGCAAAAGTGGTAGATTAAACGTGCCTGGAAAGCAAAAGGAAAGTCTATAGTGTAAGTGAACAACCAGGGAAAATGAATGGCGAAGGAAGACAAAAGAATGGCAAGCTGAGCAGACCAGATGACAGATGAAACATATCCAGTTAAAGCCTCTAGAACAGGGATGTCAAACATACAGCCAGGTGGGTCCAGCTTGGCCCCCCAGATGACTTTGCTAGTGTGAAAATAACAGAAAGACATAAATTGCTCAGAATTGCATAAATGTAAGAAGTTACAAACAACTTAAACAGATGTGTTTTTTGAACAGCAATCATAAGAGGGGCACATTTATATTTGATTATAATCCTCATGCTGTAGTGTATTGGATCTCATGAATACAACGGTTTCCTGTTTGCAGAGCCTTAAGAGATTGAATATGTATTGCGGGCAGGAAGCATGAGCACTCTGCCAGTACAAAAGAGCACTTGTGTGACCCTGAAGCCATCGTAAAACAGGTTGACTTTGGATTAATAAAAAAAACGTATGGACATACATGTCTGCCGTTGGGTAATAACATTACAGAAGAAAAATAGAAACAGTCTTCCCATTACTAAGTTACCAGTGAGCACTGACAAATGTCCTGCCTCGCAAGATTATGCTTAAGTCTAAAGTATTACATTTAGAATTCAAAGCATAAATATGGTTTTCAAAATCGGGATTGCTGAGCTAGCAGCTCAAAGCGAACAGCGCTAAAAGTGCTTACAGCGACCACTTAGGCAGCCGTGGCACACAATGTTTGATTATAAAAAGATGCTGAAAGCTGCAGAAAGCAAGACAAACTTCCATTCATTGTGTTAGCGGATCCCAAAACCCTGCATAGATCCAACTAATGCCAAGACACTTGGCAGGCGGTGTGATCCATCAGATCCTAGACGGGCTCTTGTCAACAAGCCGTGTTGTCACAAAGACACAAACTGTAAGCATAATCCACAAAGATATAGGCACAGATACAGTGAAAGGGAAATTCACCTTTCTCAGGTAAAGTTATAATAAATATTACGGTAAGCCCAGAGAAAGTAATGCAGATCATCAATGAAGAAAGAGACCTATGGTAGAGATAGCATTCTAGGTAAATAGAAGGCTAGAAGGATCGAAAATAGTTCTAAGCATGATACATCAAATATGGGTGAAGTTACTTCTATATACTCCTCCTATTTTATTTTGCAAATCTTTACTAAGCTAAATAGAATTTAGATGTTTCGAAAACATTTTATACATGTTGTCTGAGAGCAGGACTGGGCAGTACACCGGTTTCAAATTTCAACAATACGACGTAAGAAAATTATTTATTCCAAAGTTTATTAAGCCTCTGGTGGCAACACTAGCAGCCACAACAGTTAACAGCTGGCCACTTGAGAGCGAGTTGGCCAGCAAGTGGTGAACAAGTTGGCTGGTGGTCCATTTCGGCGTCAAAGAACGAATGCGTTTAATCAACAAACAAAAAAATACTTTGATACTTTTGATACTTTAACGAGAGAGTCAGCATTTTTGTAAATAACTTTACTTGGTTTCTTTAAAAAGCGCGAGTTTGTCAATGTTGCATTGTGTGCCAAGTACATGAATAGACGCAAGGGGGTAAACTGCTAGCCTGACTTTGTCCAAAGTTTAAAAAATCCCCGACCACCATTTTGAAAGCTCTCTGACTAACATACGGCTCCTGATTTCTTTTAACTGCACACAATTCGAACAGACTAATAGACATAAGCCCTACAAGTGGCTAATGTAATTGGGCCCAGCAGGGCTTTGAGCTAAACGCTAGGGTCATCTTTGCAGGGACAACGCTAACATGTTGATTTTCAATGGATGTTTGCCATGGTCGCCACCCAAGTTTGCGTGTCAGCATGACAACATTTGCTAATTTGCAGAACACACATGGCAATAGCTTTATATAGCAAAATTATAATTAAGACCACAACAAAATCAACCCTATGGTGGAGCTATACGGCAAGTTGATGGGATACATAATCTGGTAACTACGAATGTCTGTAAAAAAAAAAAAAAACAATTGACAAACTTGAATTAGCCTGCTGATGAAGCTAGACCAAAGTTTGCGTGTCACCACTAATTATAATGCATCCTCTAAAAATCACCAGAAATGTCTGTAAAACATTGACAGACAGGTATTTGTCTGCTTGTGGTGCTAGACCTGGACTAACTAATGAATGTTTACAAAGGGAGAAAAGGTACTGCTACTACGACAAAGATGAATAACTTCAGATTACCCAAGAGATGGAGTTGGAAAAGTAACAGACAACATGGTAGAAAAAGATCAAGAGAGGGATCAGTCCAAAAACAGCAAAGCACGGCATGTTCAGTGCAACCATACGTTCTTAAGACAAATAAATGAGGCGACATTGCCTGTGTATAAGAAAGAGAACATCCGCTGATTAGTTGAGATTAGTTAACAGTTGTTCTTGGGGAAGATGGTCATTACCATTATCATTGCTATAGTTCATCAGCATGCCACAAAAGACAGTCAAGAGCTTCTCATTTTCCGGCTCAGTATTTTGGGAGAGGGATTTAATGTGTTCAGCTACTATCTGAGCCCCTCCTGCCAGGTCAACTGCACTCCTGCCCTCATCTGCAAAACAAAGAGGCCAGGACACAAATCAAGCACATAGAAAATGAAAAAATTGAAGAAAATAACCACAACCTGAAAATGTACATGTGAAAGCAATGTGAAGTGAGTTGTACGAAGTATAAAAATTAAGGCAAACTAAGACATTCAAAATATTTGTGGCATTACAAAGCAGTTTACTGATTATTATTGTATGCTCCCAAGAATAAAAAGAAAACAATTCAAAATGCAAAATTATAGAAGTCCACTGTTTCTTAGCTTCATTTAGACACAAGAGAACATCACAACTACAGCTAGTGTGCTAAGAATAGCAACCTAATACATGTAATACTTTTAGTGGGATTATTATATTTACTTACATACACAGATATATATATATATATATGATAATAATAGTAAATAATCATATAGTTTGGATAGTAGTTCCTATAACAAGCATTTATTAGATTATTGCGTCAGGTAATTGCATTAATGCATTGGTATTGTGAAACCTTTGGCCAGAGTTGATTATGTTGCTCTAACAAAGTCTATGCCAGGGTGCTGTCTGGGAATTCTTCCTAGTCATGGAGGAAGAAATCCCTTAGAGATCCCTTCTTTACTTTGTAGACTGTATGTAAGAAATGTATGTAGTCACCACGATGTTACCCATTTTTGTTTTAGAAAAGGAGTTTGTCATTTGGGTCATTGCCAAGCTTTTGAGTAACAAAAAAGGCTAGATTATATTTTTATGAGGTGTACAGAAAACTCCTAGACTGGCCATTGTTGTGGTAGAGTCAATCATAAGGTAGCCCCACCCTAAAGCATTCTTTGCTTTATGGTCTATCCGACTCTAAATGGACAATAATTTACTAAATCAACACTAGAGATTGGGACTATACTCATGTTTACAACGTTTACTTAGGGGATACATAAAGAGAGAAGTAGTCATATTTCTTCACAAACTTGATCTAGAGTCAATTAATTTTATTTTCTAATGTCCAATTAAATAATAATAAATGAGGCAAATAATTGGATATGACAAAGCCATCCTGTTTCCTTGGACCCTCCCATCAGATATGGAAAATGTTCCCAAAAAAAACACAAAAGGGAAGAAACCTTAGGAAGACTAACTGGAGAGGGATTCCTCTCCTTAGATGAAGAGTAGTGCAAAAGATGCCACGTGTACACAACAAACAACATGATGAAGAAAAGATTAGAAAGAATAAAGGCCACTTCCGCAAAAGGCTTCATGTTTTACTTTTGCAGCCTACTTTACTCTAGCAAGGAACCCAGGGTTGTCATGAGTTCACCGATTGAGACCATTTTATGAAGGGACAGTGAGAAAGTAAGACGACACATTGAATACCCTGCGAGAAAAAAGTCCAGCTTAGGAACAAGTTGATGCTCAGAGTATAGTTGAAGTATACTGGGGTCCTGTCCATGAGTGAGGGTCAAACGGACCGTGAGATCAACAGACTAATCCCTGCAGCACTGGGGCAGGTTGTGAAAAGCGACCGGAGCATGAAGGCAAAGCTCTAGGTTTGCCTTCATGCTCATGGGGTTGCCTCTGACAAGTTACTAAAAGAGAAAACCAGACAACCACATAAATTCTCCCATCCCTTTCAATGTGGACAAACAAAATTAACACTGTCTTCTATGAGGTAATGTCCAACAGGTGGGATCATATCCAGGCTACAAATACATAGTAGGAAGGAGATTGGTGGAGGCAGTGGGGAGGCTGTGATGGCAGGCACCAACATCTGGAAGAGGCCTGTGGGAGAGCCACCACTCATTCACATTGAAAGATGTCCCTGGGGTGGACAAGGCCATACTTAAGATGCTTGTCTGAATATACCGGATGAAGATAGTTATTAATTTGAGATATAAGCATATATGCAGTTTTACTCCATCAATACAAAGACATGTTTTAATGTGCTAATTTAATATTTGCAGGAAACTTTATTCATTACCTTATATGTAACGTGCCCTTTTGTGAGTTCATTCAATGTTAAAAAAAATTGTGACGTATTGCAATTCCTTTGACTTTTGACTCAACTTGCATGTGGTGACAATCATGTCACCTCAGTATTGTATATGTATGTATGTATGCAGTGATTATTATATAGACAGAAGCAGCAGTCAAACTCCTTGTTGTTAAACTGCAACTGATTTTTTAAACATTTTTCTGTTCTCCAAATGAAAGTGTGCTTTAAAGTAGCAGCTGTATCTCCACACACTCTCAGTGCATCTTTGATAAAACTATGCAGCCCCCCCGCCACCTACACTCAAACAAATGTTGCATCCGCCTGGATTCCACAGATTGCAGGCTTTTGAGTAAGAGGACAAACCATGCAGCCCGACTGACAGCTGTGATTAAAGCCTCTAAAGTGTGATGTATAATCAGGCTTCCAGTTGGCTACCCCTCCTTCAGGTCAAAACTCAAATACTCCTACAGCAGAAATCTCAGAAGGTGCCATATGTAGAACTTTCAAAACACATACTAGTATTATTGTCATATGTGCTGTAATACTTTAGTTTGGCAGTTTTCTCATCACTAAACAAATATCAACATGGTTATTTTTAAGCGAAAATCTCAAAACAATTTTTCATAAACCCTTTCTGGATCCCTTCACTTCAAAAATACAATAAGTAAATGTATCTTCGCTTTTAGTTGCAAACGGCAGTACTAGGACGTTATATTTGTACTCTTAGAAATGTGTAATGTCAAGTAATGAACACTTTACAATGCATATAAAGTGGGTTTGTTATTTAAAAGTATAGGTACTACTTAACCTTACATATTTCTTTCAAAACATAACTATGGTAAGAACATCTGGTTAAGATTCAAACAAAGGTGATTCACTAAATGTTAAACAAGGTTTAGGGTGATTCATAAAAAATGTTTTTAAGATTTCCTATTAACTGATAAATCATACCAGATGTTTTCAGTCGTTGTCATTATTATTGTTTTTCTACTTACTTTCATACAATTCAAGTGTTCAAAGCAAACCCGACAGCAGAGCAGCAGTGTTAGTACACAAGGCTGAATGCAAAGACCTCCCCCTGTTAAAGGTCTGTGTGGCTGAAACAAACGTATAAACATCAACGCTTTCAGAAGTTCAATCAGATGTGTGACCCCTTTTCTGTGTGTTGGTGACTACGAGGCTAATTAAGGATTCTGTGCTCCCTGTGCGAAGCAGACTGCTACTTACGGCTGTCATAACAGATGTTGCCAAGTGCTCGGCCGGTCTGCAGCAGAACCTCCTGGTTGCTGGAGTTTAACAGCTGAGCTAGAGGAGGGATGAGGCCGGCTTCCACACAGGGACTCCGCATGAACTCTGAGAGAGGGAGAGGCGTTGGGGGACAGCTCAGAATTAAACGTGCTCAACGGGGAACTTGTACTGCTTGAACTTCAGAGTATCTGTAGTAAATGGAGCGATCACATGATCAAAATATGCAGTGGCTTGAACAAAGACAAGTTTAAATGTAATGAATAATTAATACATTAATACATTGTCCCTGACAATCATTATCTGTGTATGAGTGACAAAGACAAAAAAACAGCTCCAAATGTGCTCAATAACTACTTTGTGTATCCTCAAGACATAACTGGTGTGTAAGTCAGGTTGGGATGAAGAAAATCTAACATTTTAAGGGAGAGTTTGGATGTTTTGAAGTGTTTGTGTAGCTGCCACCGCTCCATAGTCAGTGTCGTACAACAGTAGATCGGGTTTGGAGAAACAGAAATGACCAGCACAGGAGAGAAGCAACATAGTGCTGTGGAAGAAAGCGTAGAAAACTGTTTCAGCTCCCCATCAGAAAGGCCGTCTGAAGGCAATGTAAAAGAGTAAAGCTATTTTAAATAAGTGTAAAATAGTTTTTGCTGCAGCAGCACGTAGCCGCACTGATCATATATATTTATTTGGAAGATCCTGTTCATGTGGATGTGCATCATGTGACTTCTCTGCATTGTGCTAATTCATATTTTACATTCAATCTATGCATAGTGTAGCTTTGAGCTATCATGTCTCTCAGACGGTCAGGCACAGAGGGAGTTGTCTTTAGCCCTCAGTCACTTGGCCTGCTTGCAGTCATTTCCGGATGTTGTGACAAATGAATTTCTGTATGAGGTTGACAAGCTTAGTAAAACTGCTGGGAAACAGCCTAATCATTAGCTGCTAAAAAGACATCAATTATCCTAACTTTTTCTCCAGTTCTATTTGCGTCGGCGTCATCTCACTTTAAAAGCTTCTCCTGTTGTCAGAGGTACGATGGTTAACTAAAGCACTTGGACATTTGAGTCCTTACACAATAACCTCAGTCGGGGAAAGTTTAGCTAGGGAATAGCATGTCAATGAAACATAAAAGTGAATCCATGTAAATATTCTATAATATCCATGACTGTAGAGACATACAGTCCCCACCAGTAATGTATGTATGATGAAATACAGAAAGGATGAGAGGAATGGTGGAACAAAAAGTAAAGATGTTCCCGGTTGAATGGTTTTGAAAAACAAACCTCACCATTTTTGGCCAGCTCAGCTATGATGTTGGCTACTTTAGGGGTGCAGGAGGACTGGGGGCGTAGCAAGGCGGGGAGAAGGGGGAGAATGCCCATCTCTTGGATCTTCAGACTGGCCTCAGTGTCTGCAGGAGAAATAAAGAGAATTTAAGGTTCCATCATCGTATGAGGTGCAGTGTGTCCCCTACCATTATATTGGGGGGAGGGTGGGTGACACACACACACACACACACACACACACACTTCACTTCAAAATGAAGACTTACAAATCAAGGTTGTTGTACTTCTGTCCACATTACAAAGCGTTTCTAAACTCCTTTTTGTAGTGTGGACGATCAGTGTAAATGTTTTAAAAAGGAAACATAGTAGTGTGCATGTGGCCTCAGAACACAGCAGGTGTCAAACTGGATCTACTTACTGTTGTTGGCGAGTGCTTTCAGCATGCAGTCAAGACAGCTCTCCACGTTGTCAGTGGCGCTGTCTGTGGACACAAGCTTCAGCTTCTCCAGGGCGCCACTCAGGTTGTCTGAAAACAGAGACGTGTAGTGAAAAGTCTGGGAGACAGACAGCCTTGAGAGATCGCTGCAGGTCACTCACAGCGTAGCTGCTGTTCACACATTTACTTATGCCTGAAACTACTGGCCGCTCACTTGTTTGTTCTCTGAAACATCTAACAGGAGGAGCAGGGATTATAACGACTAATCGACGAGTGAATAATCAGCCTCCTCCCCAAGTGCTGTTTTGTCTCCCCCTCTCTGGGAAAAATCCATCACCTACGCGACAAACTAATGGTCCATTAGTGGAATATTCCAGTACTTTTCCTCAACGAGAGCAAGTAGGCAGAAATGTAGATACTATTTAGGTTTAAATTCTATTCTCTTGTCGCAGTGTTACATTGTTGTTTTCAAGCATCTTTCTTATGAGCCTATATCTAAGCAAAGATTGTTTTCATGAGCAGGCTTCATATGCAATATGAAGTTCAAACTTGTTTATGTCCAGGCCTCTAAGTTCTGTAGGTTGAATAGCCTGCTGTTAGAGACTATGCATATGAAAAAATAGCTCTGACTGAGCAGGGAAGAGTCGAATACGTTTTCACGACCGTTTGCTATTTCGGAAGATGCATAACATGTCCAATCCTTAATGGAACACATTTTTTAAAGAGGACCAATCATCCTCATTCATGGTTGCTATTAGAACATGTTAACACCCCAAATGTTCAAAACAACACACCATGTGATAAATAACAACAATAAATTATCCTTGCACCTTGAACATGACATCAGTAGAAACAATTCTAAATGGTTAATTCTCATGGTTCAACCAGCAAAAATGGAAGTTTTTCATGACATCACCATGAGCTTTAAAGTGCTTTCTTTAGAAGGGGCGAGGCCGGGGCCATACTGTGTTGATGTGTGTATGTTGGACATATTGTATTGCAGTCTCTCGAAATTACCGGCCACCCCATCTGCCCCTACAGTCTGATTCAAACTGGGATTTATGTGACGTAGCAGTTACCGCAGGTGCTGAATGTATTTGTGAAACTGCTGCTGGAACATGGAAAGCAAAAGCAACCCCCTAATGGAAGCACTCACCCCGCCTTCATCTCCTCTCCACACTGGACTACGGCTACACATCCTCTACGGCAAATCCACCAGAATCATCAAACTAAAATAAATCCAGAACACCACTGCACCAGAGATCACATCACCCCAGTTATTCAAAAGCACACGCTCCCCATACAGCGAGGAGTCAAGTTCGAGATTCCTTTATAACTCTGACCTCATATACCAACAAACTCCCAACTTCCATATGGGTCCTCCAACACCAACCTCCTTGTATAGCTGCATAGCAACTAGTAACTAGTTAAAACAAGGCCTGGGCGTTTAACTAACCTGTTTATTTAATAAAAGGCAACAACCATTTTATCGTAAACTAATGCAGTTTTTAGAAATTATTATTTTTGAAGTCTGTTGCTCACTGGCTCTAAATACACAGACAAACCCTGGGTCACAGGAGGGGGGGTGTTGATCAGTATCACAACCAATGAGAGCATTTGGGGGCAGGTCTAAGACCGCTGCAGCGCTCACAATGACTAACTGGCGGGGACATAAAAAAGGAGAAAGGTAATGAAATCTTAATCAATTCATTTCAAATGTCTTCCAGACAGCGGAGTTGATTGAACCAAAGTTAATAACCTGCATCCCTTAAAAGTATTTTTTTGGACCGAGATTCTCCAAAGGAAATCCAGTAAAAACTGGGATCCAGGACCTCACAGACTAAAACGTCCCTGCACACAAAATCCCAGCTGAGTGCTTAGTGCGGAACCACCTCACTGTAACAGAGTCACTTGCTAATGAACATGTTACTGAACATGTCCCACTGTCGTCCGCCTGTCGTCATTCAACAAAACAATATCAAAAGGGGAGCCCTCTTGTAGTACTAAAAGTAAATATATATGAGCTCCGGAGAAAATGGTTTACAAAACATACATTGTCGGTTAATACATTTTTAATTGGTTAAATTCTTAAGGTAATTTAATCATCTCTAGTTTATGTTTTGATCAGAGTTGTGATTATATGTTTGGGTGGGCCGCAAAAGATTTTCAGATTTCAAATTGGGCCGCAGCATTCTTGAGTTTGGGAACCGCTGAACTAGAGTAATGCTTATTCATGGGTCTATAACACACATTTTGGATGCCTACACGCCGAACTACATTCTGAGCAAAATGTGACTGACCTGTGAGGTTTAGTCCAGAAGGCACTCTACTTACTCGAGAGGCACCCTTTTTTATTGACCGTCAAAAGAGAATACGACTGACTTTCATTGTCTGTAATGCTAAGAAGTGTATTAACAGAGGGAACTGCTGTCCCGGCACTTTGCCAACAAACCAGGTAATGAGAAGTTGCATAAGGATTGCAGATCCTGTTGCAGTGACCTGGTTGTTTCTGTCGGTTGCTTGTGCACTGCACAACCCACACATCCACCCTCCATAATAGATGCCTGATATCAAGTGACAACACGAGTGATCCAGCCTGGGATTAGACTTTATGAAATATCAGAAGCACTGTATGCACTGTGAAACCAATAATGCTCTGTGTAACACCCAGGGATGCAGTATCCGGGAACAGGTTTTTAAATGTGATGGGGAGGTAATATCAAGATACACACCATGTTTTTTAAGTCAAATTCTATTCAATTCCATTCAGGTATATGGCTACTACACTACAAAAACATCACTAATAAGAGTGTATGACCAATAAGCAGTATAAGCAGTTACATCTTAGAAAGCAGTGGAGTAAAAACTGCTGGTTCCTATTGCATAACAGCTGTGGAGATGGAGGAGTGAGCTGCTTCATCAACGGCTCTGCCATTTCACGGGATGCAGCTTCATTGGCCACCTGGGTCCTTCACGCCATCTCCAATGCCCGCTGAATCCAGACCAGGCAGAGGCAACGCATCATATTTTCAGGACTAGCGTTGCTAAATGGAAAACAATCACGACCACTGAGAGCGGATGGTGCACGGAGGGAGTCGGGGAAGCTACCCCACCCGAGGACTGAAGCGCGCACGCGCACGAATACATGATTTAGCTACAGTCAGCTTTCATTTGACTAACTAAGAGTTATAAATCATAGAGCTATGCGGTTCAATGGAATCAAAGGGGTATAGATGCATTAATAAACAGTGAGTATACGTGAACAATCTACCATCCATGGCTGCTTAAGTGCGTAAATAACCAGTAAACGTTAACTGTTAGGTTAAGTGGTAAGAGCCGTTCTTGTTAGCTAACTCGGCTCAGAGTGCGCTGGTTGCTAGCGGTCTACTCACCCATCTCAACAGGATGTTGCTTCGGAATATAACACGATATGTTAAGCTCTCCAGGGCAGATGTAAAACAAGTCGTAACCGGAGGCCCCACTTTCCCCGCAATGGAGACTGGCAGATTTATCGGGTTACGGTTAGCTAGCTAGTTAGCCAGTTAAATAGCAACAGCAACCACTAAGCCGGTCGGGAAGTCGCACTGGAGGGAGCTGTACAGTGGTTTGTACACCGGGTGACTACCACGTTAACGCATCTGACTTCCTCTCACATTTGCACAAACAGTCAAGACCTACTGCCTGGCGCTCCCTTGGACGACTGGCTCTGTCTGACATGCTAACGCCGAGGATTCAGAGCACGCTTTCCGGTTAGAGCCTTCAAAATAAAATTATTTGAAGTCATGTGGAAGGAACATCACCGGTAGATGGCAGGCTGAGACTTATCAGTCATCAGAGAATTTCTGCAGATGGCTGGACTCCGAGTTATACTGAAAGTCAGTGGTATATAAGGTGAACAGGAAGGGAGACAGAACAGTTCCCTGTGGAGCTCCAGTACCACTGACAACTGTATCAGACAGCACGCTGCCCAGTCGGACAAACTGTGGCCTGCCTGTCAGGTAGTCAGTGATCCAGGAGACGGTGGACGAGTCCACCCCCACCACCCGCAGCTTCTCACTCAGCAGCAGTGGTTGGATGGTGTTGAAGGCACTGGAGAAATCAAAGAAAGTTATTCTCACAGAGCCACCCTTTCCATCCAGGTGCGACTGGGCTCGTTGCAGCAGGTAGATGATGCCGTCATCCACTCCCACATGAGGCTGGTATGCAAACTGCAGCGGGTCAAGTGAAGATTTCACCTGCGGCCTGAGGCGGGCCAAGACCAGCCTCTCCAGCACCTTCATCACATTTGATATATATTTTACATTATACTGAATTGCCTATGAGGGTGACAAAAATAAGATTGTCAAAGTGTTATTTACTGATTTTCTTCAAGAAATATTAAATATTTCACTGCAGAGTAATATTTGACATTTAACATTTTTTTAAACATTTAATCAACTAAAAGGAGTCTCTGAAATGAGACGGTACGTGGGACTTTCTGCTTGCGTCAGCAACTTGTCCTCTGCCGCTCAGGTGCTTAGCAACCTGCTTCACTTGACAGTAAATGCCTTATAATTCTAAAAACGTATGAAATGCAGCCAGAAATCATAATATTCTTCTTGTATATTATAATTTAGGACAGCCACGGTGACGCAATCAAACAAATGATGAGCAGTCTCTGGAGGAAGCGATCGCTGGATTGGGACATATGTACTGGAGCCCGCCTGTCCTGCACTGCAGCAAGGGGAAAGGTTAAAACACTGGATGTAAGCGAAGATGAGACAGGTGGGAAGTCATATCTCACTTTAGAAAAAAACACAAAAAAGAGTACATGGATTTATACATAAGCCAATATCACAAATTTGCCTTAAGGGGATTCAATTCCAGTCAAATAAATATATTTAGAATGCTCCAAAGTGACACATTTCTAATTTTGTAGGACTTTACAATCTGTACACATCCTCCATCCCAAAACTTTCACATTGGACCAGGAAGAACGCTCCCAAAAAAACCTTTGACGTGGAGAGAACGGCATAGGAGGATCTACGTATATGTATATATATATAAATATATAAATGTTCTTCTATTAGATTTTACATAAATATATTGATATTATATATTTATCTTTTAATATTTATTATATGAAATTCATATATATATACATAGATCAGATAGGAATGAATAATTTTGTCTCAGGTAAAAAAGTCAAGGTTTTATATTCTGTCAGGGTAAAGCTTCAGGATTCACACCGTTATCTAACACCCAACATTTGATCCAGACTGAGATGAAACGTTAATATGGTTTAATCTTGGAGCTGCTTCAGGTTAAGGTCAGACTAGATTGTACATTTTGGAGTCATCCTATAACATTTGTTTCCAAATGGGTAAGTTTGATATATATTTCATAATTCTTCTTACAATACAAACTGTCCCTCGTGGAAAGGAGAAAATGTCAGATACACATTGTGTGGGGGAAGGGTGGCAGAGGGAGAAGGAGACTGTCTCGCTCACTCCTCCCCACGCATGCACACACCGCCTCACACCACCGCTGGCCAGCAGCAGCGTCTGACGGCTGCATCCTCTGCTGCGCAGCATCGCGCCTCCTCCATCCTGCTCTGCGGCGTCTCCCACCCGACATCCAAACCCGCACGAGTCTGTTGCGTCTCCATTTGGCGTTTCTCAGACTCCTTTTTGTTTGTTTGGAGAAATAACAAAACCGCGGACATGATGAGTAACAAAGAGCGACGAGGAATGAATTTCAAAGGCTTGTTGAAGAGGAACTGGCTGCTGATTGCCACGATTGTAGCTGTGCTGCTCGGTACGTGGAAGCCCTTGAATGCCTCATCGTGTTTGCACAGAGAATGATCATCGTTATTTATCTTCCTCATTCCTCTTTGTTTTATCCTCCAGATTTGCTTTCAGATTCAGTCACCCTGTATATAAATCAACCTCTCTTGCACCAGTGGACTAACCAGCAGCACTGAATACTAAATATGTAAAGGATCATGGTAATTCATAATACGATTTCATTAACGAATGGTGGATGGGCGTGTGGTGAGGTGTTGCAGGAGACACAGTCTCTGCCTGTCTGGACGTGTCTTAGTCAAACGTGACCAGACTGAAGGGACTGCTGATGTTGGGTCTGTGAGGAGACCCATCACTGAGGCAGTTAGATGAGCTGCGTATCTTACAGACAGATGCATGTGACTCAATGCAATCTGAAGATCTGCATTACTTAACATCTTTACATTGCGGGGTGTTATTTGTTTTATTTCTGAGAGGGAACTTGGAAACCTGTCATGCCAATCCACAGCCATTTAATTATAAATTAAACAGGCCACTTTACAGCTGGTTTTCCAGTCACTTACGTTTTTGCTTTACTAAAATAGTACAATAGTAGACTTTTCATTATTACAAAATGATGCCTGGTGCATTCACTGCACGTCACATTAATCAGAGCACATAGACTAGCCTCTTCAGTCACAGTATGACTGGCGGTTGATAAATAATGTAGCATTAAAAACTTTCCTTAAACAGAGTCCGAAGCACGTAAAACACGTCATGACTACTTTACCTTCACTTCCATCAAACCTCACTAATAATAAGGTATGTTTTAACAGGATAGTCTAGCTATGCTATGTCGGCACATTAGCATGTTGTTCACTTTTGAACAACATGCTAATGTACAATAAGCCTCCCCTGCTCTCGGCTTTTTTGCTAAGCTACGCTAACCATACTCTGATTCCATTGTTGTATCTCTTTAAATGCAATTGATCTCATTTCATGTCATTCTCAAAAATGACTTAACTTTTATATTCTGTCCAAAGATAGCCTAATGTCACAAGTTATGCTTTTTTACAAGATCAGGGATTTCTTGGTTTCGGAGTTTCTGGTATTTAGCAGTGCTAGTCTTATATCTAGATTAAAGCAAAAATAGTTCTATGACGTATTCAAGTTTGTATCTCCCTGTGCATGTATATTTTTGGTTCTCTTTTAAAAATGTAAAATGTGCCTTTTTCTGCAACCTGTTAATGTATTGAGTGATTTTACTTAACTTGGAGGGGGGTCACATACTATGACTATGACTTTTGACACATTGTTGATCACTGTACCTTCCTTCTACCATACAGATCTTTTGATACAGATTGATGGATATTTTTCGCTTGCCTCTAATTGTACTATAAAAAAGATTTGTTTGTTAGTTAATGCTTTTGAAAGGTCTTTGGTTTGTTGATGTTCTAGGATAATGTTAATCAAAATATCAAGAGACACGATTATAAACAGTACAGTAAGAAAGGTAGACTACCTACTGTACCTCACATCCAAAGACAGAACTTATTGCATCTCAGGCAGAAACATTTTAATGCATTCTCTTTTATAATTTTGACACAGCAAGTAAGATTTGGTTGAGTTGTCACCTGAGTCTGGAGAGGATCAGATATTTTGTGATTCTTTAATGTTCTTTGTTTACTTATCAGTTATGTTGCGTTTTTAAAGACGTTTTCTTGGTCTGCAGGTGTAGGGCAGTGGTGATATTGAGGGGCATTGTCGTCTGTTGTCCTGAGATGTTCTCATTTATTGAAAAGGTTTTATTACTTTAAAAAGAAAATTGTTACTTCTCTGGGTGAACAGTCTGCATTGATATATATATTGATTTATAATTACAAAGGAAACACAATTACCCATTACTAATGCTGAAACAAGGGTCAGCATTAGTAATGGGATTACAAATAATAATAACAGTATCAGTAGATGTCTAACAGGACCACAGCAAGAACAACCGCCATTCAGACAGAACCACCATCCACAGAACCCTGTGAGGAGTGATAGCGCGGGTCCAGAAAGAACCATGTCCATGGAAAAATGTGAGAGAAAGCACAAAGACTCCGTGGAAGAAGCTGAATTGGTGATGTGCATTAATAAGACGGGATTTTGTATAAAAGGAGAGAGAGATGACAAGGAGCTTCTATCCTAAGAAGTCCCATGGCAGTTTTGGCCTACGGCAGGTTATCTAAGGGCTGGTCCGGCTGACCTGAGCCAGCCCTAACTACAGCCACAACAATCTTAAGCCTTGTCTTAAAAGAGGTGACTGTTTCTGACCCCCAACTAAAAGTGAAGCCTGATTCCACAAAAGAGGAGCTTGATAACTAAAGGATCTGGATCTCGACTTTTTAAGACTCTAGGAACATCAAGTAACCCACCATTTATGCAGTGCAGCTCTATAGTAATATGGTATTATAAGCTCCTTAAGATAAGACGGTTCCTGACCAGCAACTGCCTTGTAGGTGAGGAGAAGTACCTTATATTCTATTCTTGATTCAACACGGAGCCAGTGTAGAGAAGCTAATACAGGAGTAATATGATCCCCTTTTTTAGTTCTTGTAAATACATGTGCTGCAGCACGTTCTGAATCAACTGGAAAAGCGAAGAGATTTAGCTGATAATATAGATTAGATAGATAGAGCAGTAATCTGGTCTAGAAGTACTAAACCCTGAACTAATATTTCACTCACTTTGAGATATAAACTGCCTGATGTTGTATATATTACATAGGTGAAGTAAGGCAGTCCTTAAAGTTTGTTTTATCTGAGAGTTAAAGGACACATCGTGATTGAAGATAGATCTAAGGTTATTTCGGGGACTGCTAGATACCAGAGCAATGCCATCTAGAGAAACAATATGACAGTTGACTTCAAAGGCTCTCTGGCCTAATAAAATAATTAGAGCTGTCAAAGTTAACCTATGAGATTATTGCCGAGATTAATGCGCTAAAATATTTTAACGCAGTTAGCGACTTGTTTATCTCCGGTGTCCATTGACCACTGACACAAAACCGCTGCGTGCCTGCAGTCAGTTAAAAAAGAGGCAGAGATGGTAGTTGAAGATGGAGAGAGCTTTTTGCTTTGGAAGTTTGTTGTCAAACAGAAGGGGGATGAGTGGTAAACGGACCACTTTAGAATTGCTAGTGCCGGGAAAATGTTGGTAGCTGCTTGGCTACTTTCATCTCAACAGCACGGCACACAGTCTGCACAGGATGTTCACTGGTGCTCTTAATGACAGTGGTTTTAAAAACTTCCTGGCTGAATGTCGGGAGATTGTTGGCACTTCAAACACAGCCCGTCAAATGATGAAGAGTTGAGAGCACAGCAAACTGCATGAGAACAGCAGGAAGAGTTATGACATATATGTCAATTTCAGCATTTTTTATTGGCTGTCACACAATAAGGTTTGCTCAAGGTTGTATGATGGTTAGATGGCTCACAGTGGTCCAGGTGCCGGTGTACAGTTTGCCGCGTCATTGCAGTGTTTTACATCATGTTAGGCTTCTTTAACACAGCACACCATAGCACAGACGGAGGTTAGGAGTGGATTTCAAAATCACCTAGTGGGATAAATGTGAAGGTTATAGCTGAAAGTTTGTTTTGCATCATGATTTCCTTCAGGATTCACCTTTGATGTGCAATAATGTGACAGTTGCCAATGCAGAGAATGATCAGCCTTAATTTAAGCGCAACATTATACCAAGTTCAATGTTGCATGTGCTTGGCTGTCCCATCTGTTGGGCTCACAATTTTACAAACCATGCAGATTTTGTAAGATTTGTACCACCAGGCAAAACACATTTATTTTATTTGGAGCGAGTTCCTGTTAAACTATGAGACTTCACAGTAGCACAATCATTATACACAACGTATTAATGAAGACAAAACAAGATGAATAATGAGTTCTTTTGAGCTTCATGTGAGCTCTTATTTCACTATGCCCTCTTTCCGCAAAGCTACATATAGCTAAATATATATATACACTAAATAGCACAATGTATAAATATGAGCATGCGTCTGACATACGCACCATGCGTATTTGCCAATATTGCACAAGAATTGGTGACATGAAGTCACAGCAGCGGTCAGTCACAGATCAGTATGTGTATGTCTATGTGTGTGTGTGTATGTGTGTGTAGTGGGGCTGTTAGTGGTCAGTGGTGTGGAGGGGGGGGTGTGTGGGTCATGATAATCCTCTCGAAACACATCACTATTGGGGTGAGTGCAACGGGAAATTCTCCTCCAATATTTTCTAATAACATGCTTCATTTATCTTGCCATGAATTTAAACTAATTCCCTGCACCCTCTAAACCCCTACCAAATAAAAAAGGGATCCACCTATCCTTCACAGTTGGGATGGTGGACTTCTTCATGAGACTTGTTGACTCCTGCCCAAGCTAGTGTTCTTGGTTGGGATGACTGAGTTTAATTTAGGGATCATCACCTCAAATGTTTTGGTTGCTGTTCAGCATATTTTGAGCAGGCCGTTTTGTGGTGTTGGTGCAGTAATTGCTCTTTCTGGTTGCTTTACCGCGCAGCCTATTTTGGTTCAAGTTCATTAATATTGTTCATCTTCAAATAGTCCCACCACTTTTTTTGCAGACAAGCCTGTGTTTTAGCCAAAGCTGGTTGTGGGTTTTTCTTTTCTCTTCCTGATAGCTGTGACATCTTTGTTGGTTTACCTGGTATCAACAGAACGGCTAACTTTCCAATTATTTATCCCATTAATTACAACCTAACTGTGCTTTCCTAACACAGGTGGGAAACCTATTTAAATCTGTGTGTGTCAAGTTATTATTAGGAAAATTATTAAGGTATTTTACTTTTTGATCAATGCCATTTGTGTGATTACACAATCATGGGATGGTGTGTTCTTAAATAACAGCAAAATGTTCTGCCCTTTGATCTGTCTGTTGGCCAATATTTTACAAATTCTGCCACAGTGTTTAACTTAGAAAAAAAACTAACTCCAGCTAAGGACTCGACCCTTTTCTTCAGTTGAGGACAATAATTCTTTATGATGTGATTTTGTCTTTGTCCTGGTCAGGGATTAGTTTAGGCGTTTTGGTGAGAGAGTATGCTTCCCTCTCCCACCTTCACAAGCAGTACTTCGGCTTCCCAGGAGAGATCCTCATGAGAATGCTGAAGCTTGTCATCCTCCCACTCATCATTTCAAGCATGATAACAGGTAACAGGAACATAATTACTTTTGTTCGTACTATTTGTTGTAATGATGTACCGCAGATATTGATGTGCTTAAAAAAACAAAAATAAATATAACGTGATTACCGTTGTGAGAGAGTAGCTCATTCATAGAGTTAAGAGTCTTTGGAAATATCTTTGAATTCCTCATTTAGGAGTTTTTCCACTAAAATTTTCTCTACTGCCGGCTATTAAATAAAGGCTTGTCATCCTTATAATCCTTTTTCACGGTTCATTTCAACCTCATCAGGGATGAGCTAATTCAGTCTTTAACATTTATGGGACAAAGTTTGCTCATCCCATCTAATGATTGAAAATTAAAACAAAAATACCTGTGTTTTTCATTAGACACAGAGCAAGTCTGCCATGTTTCCTCAGTAGCCCCTTATGGACAACCCAACACTGGCAATAGAAAGAACCATTTGGGTTTTCACATTGGCCACTGTAGTTCTCCTACATGTTTAGCCCTCGGAAGTTTCAGTTGTTTGCACTCTGTTCTTTTTACATGTCTACAACATGAATGCCCGCTTAGGTCATGGAGGGCAGGTGGACCTACGTTCTTCCTGGAACCCACCACCATATCTCCTCTGTATTTAGTGCGTTGAGCTCTGGTGCGTTGAAGTTGTTCAGCCCGCACCAGGTGTTGAATCTACCACCTGTAGGCAGACTCATCCCCAACAGAGATGAGTCCAATGAGGGTGTGTGATCCGCAAGCTTAGGAGAATAATCTTCTGGATTGGAATTCTATTCAATATTGTGCTTTTTTCTTCTCAGGTGTTGCAGCCCTGGACTCTGAGGTATCAGGAAAGATAGGTCTACGAGCTGTTATTTATTACTTTTCAACAACCATCATTGCAGTTATTCTTGGTGAGTTGATTATTTTCTTCACCTGTCTAGTTGTCAGAAGCACCTACGCTGGTTTACAGTTGAGTCCCATAAAGACTGTTGTGTAAAAAAGGTGGTTGGTGTGACATCTGAATGAGTTACGTTGTTATCATTTCCAGGTATTATTTTGGTGATGACTATCAAACCAGGAGTCTCTCAGACAGCGGAACACATTGACAGAGCCGGTACAACGCCCAACATCACAACAGTTGACACACTCTTGGACCTCCTCAGGTGACCTCCTATAAGTATAAACCTTTTTGATGTGGTCAACTCTGAATATACACAGTTGAAGGCAGGGTATTCCCTTCTCTTTGTATCGTACATGTCTTTGATGACTCAATGCAATGAACTGGATGAGAAAATTACACACTTAAAAGTGTTCATGTTCCGGGGATTGTCTGTTCCAGGAAGTAGGGTCCTTAAAAGCTTACACCAACTTGAAAAGATTATGAGAACTCAAAAAGTTACGGCAACTATTGTCATCAATGGAACTTGTCAACTGAAGTTAGTTCAACACATAAAGTTACAGTTTAGTCGGCTTTCAGGAAGGGGTTGTTAGCTGTTGGGAGCTCATCCAAGAGCTCTGAGGGTTAACTTCAACTTCATAAAGCATTTCATAAAAATCAAATTCCCAATACAATATTCTGTTGACAAAATCCATCCATCCATCCATCCATTGTCAAACCACTTATCCTGCACACAGGGGGGGTGAAATCTATCCCAGCCAACTTCGGGCGAGAGACGGGGTACGCCAGCCAATCGCAGTGTTGACAAAATCCTACTTTTTAAAGTTGTGGCTAAAGTTGTGGCTCCCTTGCTTGATAGTAGTTGGGTCGACATGGCGCAGGGGTAGAGAGGGTGCGCCGGGAACTGCAAGGTTAGTGGTTTGAGCCCCCGCTGCCCACGCCCCATGTTGAAGTGTCCCTGAGCAAGACCCCTAACTCCTAATTGCTCCCTGGGCAAAAATGTAAAAAGCCATGGGTTAAAAATGCAGTGTAAGTTGCTTTGGATAAAACGTATCAGCTAAATGACCTGTAATGTAGTTGCAATAATCCATCTGTCAGAGATGTGTAATACCAACATTAGTCAGTGCCTGTCATTAACCACCAATCTTGGTTTTTCAACAGAAACATGTTTCCCGAAAATCTGGTGCAGGCTTGTTTTCAGCAGGTAAGAAGCCATGCACGATGAATGATAGATGCATGCAGCCATGCATCTATCATTCATCTCTGTTCCACTTTCAAACCATGTTCATTTTTTAAACCTTCATTACGATATGGTCAATACAAGTACCATGTTAGATTAACTTACTGTTTCACTAATTGGGAAATTTGTTCATACTCTAGTACAAGACCATGCGCCAAGAGCTGGAGCCTGCAAAAGTTTCATCCAACACCACCACAATTCCACCTCTCGCCACTACTCTCCTGTCGGTGGTAAAGGTAGGTGTGCCTAGAGCAGTCACTACCTTGCGCAATAGGTCACACATGTCTTCTGGTGGAAAAACAACCATTAAAATGTTTGTTTTGCATAGCCCAAAATCGAGATTTACAAATGACCTCTGAGGGCTTTACAGTCTATACACATGCAACATCCTCTGTCCTAAAACCTTCACATCAGGCACAGGAAAAACTCCACCAAAAATGAAAAAACCTTCAGTGGGGAGAAATAAGGAAGAAACCTTTGGGAGAACTGTTGGGATTTTGATCTTTGTATGTGTGTCCTTGTGGATACGTCACTTTACAGGTTATGTGTCTGCACCTGGTAACCCCAGATCTATTCTTAATACATCCGAAGTAAAGTAACCACGGGTCACTGGGCTGTGATCCTGTTGAGAACATTGGCATAGCTCATCAATGGCTCTTTAGAGTGAGCTTCCTGACCTTCTTTGGTTAGCTGAATGAATAACCTCCTTGTGTCCTCTCTTGGCAGAACATAACCAAGGAATATAAAATCGTGGGACGGTATTCGGATGGAATCAACGTACTGGGGCTTATCGTGTTCTGTGTTGCTTTTGGCCTTGTCATTGGAAAGATGGGCGAAAGGGGACGTATCCTCTTGGAATTCTTTGATGCACTAAACGAAGCAACCATGAAACTGGTCCAGATCATTATGTGGTAGGTATGAAAGAGTGCTCTACAATTTCAGTACTTAAGAATGAATCCTGGTCCACAAAAAATCTCACTCTTATCTCATGGTCTTAGCATTTTCAAAGATGTGCTATTGCATTTCGTAATCTTCACCACCCTGTAAATTCCATGGTCTAGGACAATGAGTTTTAGAAAAAACTTTAAAAACTATTGTAGGTGTAAGGTGAGAGGAAGAGTGAATAAACTCCAGCACAATATCGGTTATGATCCTCTTAATCCTTAAAAACATTTAAACAAGAGCGTCAATATACACTCACCACACTTTGGATAGAGAAAAATACCTTTATTTTACAGGTCATATTTGTAAATAATTCTTTTCATAAAAACATCAGCACGTTTTCATGTTTGAGAAGCTACAACCAGAATCAAATGTTATGTTCTATACACCAAATGACTCCAACTTGATTTGTTTTTTCAGCTACATGCCAATAGGGATCCTGTTCCTAATTGCAGCCAAGATCATCGAGGTAGAAGACTGGGAGATCTTCAAGAAGATGGGTCTTTATATGGTGACGGTGCTGAGTGGGTAAGCTGCCATTACTCTGTATCCACCTATTCCAGACACCAGGATTTATGCTTGACATTTGGGCCGATTCACCCTACAGTGATACAGTAAAAGCTGAGCACTGTGTAGGCTCTGATAAGGGCCAAGGACATTTAAAACTGCTCAACCTGCAGCTGCAGTAATGAAAGCTCCCCCCATGCCACTAAATCTAAGTGACACCATTAAAGACTTTACAGTAAATCCTCTCCCATTGGGTGGGTCCAAAGCTGTCAGTGCCCCCATCTGCACGCAACAGTCACACTTTGTTTCTTACGCTTTCATAGCCTATGAAAAAAGATTTTGAAGCATTATTTCCTCATGATAATAAATAAATACATGTTTTAATTTTTTTTTAATGTATTGTATTTACACATAAATTTGCAATTTTCACTTACATTTCAACCTCATACATATGTCAAATTGTTAAGTGATGATAATGATGTAATTATTTCCAACTTGGACACCTCACCTTTATCTCCTGTGTGTTTATCAAAGGTGAACAGTCATTATAAGTTATAATAAAATAGCTTATAAATTATAGCTTATAAATAAAATAGTTGTATCTAATAATCACTAGACTTGAGCATTGTTCAACTTGCCCAACACAGGTTTAGTTCTGTGAAACAGCATTCTATTGCAATTTTTTAATGGGTTTGAATAAAAAGAAATGCTCAGCGTGACTTAGCATAAATAAATGATAAATGCTGTAGGTTTTTATCCTAAAATTGATCCAATTTATTTTTAATGCTTTGGAAGAATAGTTCAACCTTTTGTGAAACTGCTTTATTTTCATATATATTTTCAGAGTGGGATAAGATTGATACCAAGCTACGGCCAGAAGCGCAGTTAACCTAGTTTAGCACTAAGACTGTAAGCAGGGGAATAGTTGCCATGAAAACAGTACCTCAACGAACAATTGTAATGAGTACTAATTGACAATTAGTTTGGGAATAAACACCAACTGTTGGTAGGCATTCATTTCATGATTTAGAAGGAATCAACAAGTTTATCCTCTACTTTTTTGCTAAGCCAGGCTACGTACCTACTCTAAAAGAAAGAAAGAAACTAAATGTCGAACTATTCATTCAACAAATACCGAATTGGGCTGTAATCTCTTGCGCCAGTACATTTCATGTATGAATATAAATTCTGGGAAACACCTTTTTAATACGGTATTGGCTTAAAAACCTGTAGAAAATAAGTTTGATGGTATAATCATTTTCTGCATAGAACAGAACCAAACTCTTAAGACATATAACAGAACATAGAATGTTGTTCAATAAAAATGTCTGTTTTGTCCTTCAGACTAGCTATCCACGCCACCATCTGTCTGCCACTGATCTTCTTTGTTATTGTGAGGAAGAACCCGTATACATTCACATTGGGAATGGCTCAGGCTCTGGTGACAGCACTCATGATCTCCTCCAGGTCAGAATCCACTGTGTCCCTCAATATTAGTTGAAAACCAAATAACCCATTTTCATATCTGTGAATCAAAATGATTGTGTGACAACTGCTCACATGTCTTTTAGCTCTGCCACACTGCCTGTCACCTTCCGATGTGCCGAGGAGAACAATCGCATTGACAAGCGTATCACACGTTTTGTCCTCCCAGTGGGTGCCACCATCAACATGGACGGGACAGCGCTATATGAGGCAGTGGCCGCCATCTTCATCGCCCAGCTGAACGACTACGCTCTGGATGTGGGCCAGATTGTTACTATCAGGTACATCATAGTTACTAAAGGACTCTTCTTACTGCAGGCTATAAACGACTATAAATACAACTTATGATACCATAAAATTAAACTATTGTTGACCAAGAGAGAAATGTTTCGCTAACTCTAACATAACCATTGTCCGGATAATATATAACCATGAATACAAATTCTGATGTGTGGTAAACAAACATGAAATAAAGCCACTTACTACTATACTTAATACATTTCATCATCCACACCAGATGATATTGAGGATGATGATAACGAGACCATGCGTTTGCAAGGTCTGGAAAAAAAAAATGTATATGCTATTTCTATGATCAGAAAACAAGGTTAGATAACTTTTGTGGTCATTAATGAAATAAATCATTATTATGTTAAGGTTAGGTAACCTTTGTGGTCATTAATGAAATAAAGCACCATTATGTTAAGGTTATATAACCTTTGTGGTCATTAATGAAATAAATCAATATTATGTAAAGGTCAGGGAACCTTTGTGGTCATTGAGGAAATAAAGCATCATTATGTTAAGGTTAGGAAACTTTTGTGGTCATTGATGAAATTTAACACCATAACGTTAAGGTTATTGCTGCAGTCCTCACTTGTTCTTGCCTGTGGATGTAGTGTACCAAACTATGATAGAGAAGAGGATGGACCTAACAATGGCAGTTTAGAAGTGTACCAACAGCTGCCTTAAGAAGCACATCCTCTGCAGGGCCTTCTTGGTGATGAAGCAGATCTAACTTGAGGGCCCTGGCAGGGCTGTAGTGGTAAAATTCGAGGTGGGTAAACTCTGAATTTTGTGATCATACAGACCTCGACGCGATGCGAAGCAACGCAACACAAAGCGTCGCGACTCTGTTAGGCTGTCCTGGCTATATTGCATTATGTTATCAGTAAAAGTCATATACAATCAATGACAATGAATAAATGTGTTAGTAGTTTGTAGTTTATTAAATTTAAGAAAACAGTAAAGAAAAGTATGTCAACACAACACAACAACACAATTGCAGATTAAGAACTATCTACATATGGAGTCTCCTTTTTACAGTAGTGCCCAGAGGGCCTCCTTGTCCTCCACGTCAGGTCCTGCCTGGCTCCTCTGTGCTTCTCTCTCTATTGGACCTGGTGTTTCTCCTCTCCCTGTGCTCTCTGCATCATTGCCTGTCCTCTCACTGCCTGAAAAAATATGTTGAATTTAAGAGTTAACCTGTTAAGCAGCCTGTCAATTACACTGACAACATAAGTTAAAGGAACACTCGTGTACTACCTATGTCATCATAAATAGCCTATACAGCAGGACACAGAGCGCGCGACTACTACCCCCCCCCCCCCCCACCCGTCGGTCGTTCCGCCCGCAACGACTACTACACCCCCCCCCCCGTCGGACCTTCTCGACCGGTCCGCGAAATATTGTCTGACATGAAACCGGTCCGTGAGGTTGGGGACCACTGGGCTGATCCACAACGTGTGTTTACACACCGCCTGGATCCTGATTGGTGTCGCTGCTGCAGCCGCAAGGCACTGATTGGATGCTCACAGACCGTAATACAGCGCAGATGGACATGATTCAGACTACGTCGTTTATATGTTTAACAATAGGAAACGTAGTCTTAGCTGTTTTAAAATTACACCAAGTTTATTTCGGATTATTCCAACGGAAGAATACAAGGCGCAGGGAATTTTGAGGTGCGTAAACGCTATTTATAGGTGCGTAAACGCTATTTCCAAAATTCTAGAGGTGCGTAAACGCCGTTTACGTGCGTATACCCTCCACTACAGCCCTGGGCCCTGGTAATATTGGAGACCAGGAAGCAGAAGGACTCCACAGTGTCAACGAGGTTGCACAGTCACACAGGGTGATGGGTGCAAGTGTAAACAATTATATGCCAGTACCCAAAAGAGTATCTACCCTTAAAGTGATACCAACACCAATAGGGTATCATTTGATTAGTTAATGGAAGGTGTGTGTTTGCACTGTGTAGCTTATTGACACTACTTAGCAAACTTAATATAGTGGTTACTTACTGCGGACCTCTCCGTATTAATAGCCTTGTTCATTGGGCACAAAATAGTTAGATTGCAGGTACAAAAACTGTTTGTGCCCCTTCCATCTGGCAGGAGGCTGAGGTCCATCAGGACTAAGACCTCCCGCCACACAAACAGTTTCTTCCCGTTGGCAGTCGGGCTCATCAACAGCCCGGTCCCCAACTGTCTGACTATAACATTACACCGGTCACTCCCCTTCACACTGCACATGTCACTTTAATGTCATGTCACTAACTGTAATTTATCACTTTGTCGTCACTCGTCACTTTGTTACTTGTTCGCTAGTGCACTTTATGCTTAATATTTTATAACTTTTTTAATTTAATTTTTAACTTTAACTTTATTCCCTTGTTTTATACTAACCCATAGCCTTATTCTACTAACCCACTGCATTAGCATTTCATTTTACTTTATTTTATTACTTGTGCACTGCTGTCTTGTTGTCTATTGTTACACTGTCTGTCATGCAACAACCGCCAAGACAAATTCCTTGTATGTTTGACATATTTTAGCAATAAATGTTTCCTGATTCCTGATTCCTGATTGTTTGGCTGTAGAGGTTGCGATCTTGGTACCCACGCATGCTTCTGCGTCTGCGTGGTTGCGTCTGCGTGGTTGCGTCGACGCACTCGTTTCAATTCATGGTTCTAAAAGTCTTGCGTGTGTTGCAGAGCAATTCACCGCCAGAACAACAGGTGGAGTAACGTGTCGAAGACAACCTAGAGAGTCACGTCTATTTATTTATTTATTTATCATAGACTTTATTGCCACGTGCATCGCCACTGTTGCTTTTCATCGCAGACACATTTGTCCCGTATTTTCCTCCACAACTTTGTGCACTTCTCGACCGGCAAACCGGCGTTTGCGGCGATCTCCCTCCGTGAATCCAACCCGCTTCTACAACCCGCCAATGATGGCTTGTATAAGCGGTCATATTTACGCATTTCTTCCGACAAAGATTCTTCAATCTGATCCGTTCTCTCGTAAACATTCTTCGTTTTAATATTGGCGGTATCGGGCTATGAAAACGGAAATGTGAGACTCCGTAAAGGATGTAGTTAGCAGACCAATCGCAGCCTGGTGAGCTGCGGGAGGCTTGCGTCGCTTGCAAAATGGCTCGACACACGCAAGGACGCAAGGAGGTGTGAAAAGGCACGCAAGGGGGTCTTGCGTCTGCGTCGCTCTGAAAACGCAGAAGCATAAACTAGGCTTTAGTCCTTTGACAACTCCTGGGGTGTGTCTTTTTGGGTGCATTTGAATGTCATTGGCTTCTCCTACAAGCGTGTCCTCTTGGTCTGTCCCCTTCACATCGAGGTGTGAATCTGCTGCTGTAACCTGAAACCTCTCTGTCCCTCACATTCGAATACTTTCAATGTAGAAACATTTCGCTAATGGCCTTAATGAGTGAATATAACATAGCATGCATAGTTTGTCTTCATCTTATAACTAGTACCGTATTTTCCGCACTATAAGGCGCACTTAAAAGCCTTTAATTTTCTCAAAAAAACGACAGGGCGCCTTATAATCCGGAGTGCCTTATATATGGATCAATTCGTTAATCGGTTGATCCATACTGGTTGTACACAGCGCTCAAGGCGCTCTGCCAAACATGCCAAAGCTCGGTCTACGACGGCGAGATGCTGAGCGGGCGCTCAAGCGTATGAGATATGGAGCTTGTTTCAGGGCGCGTCGGAGAAACAAAGCTGTCGTTCTCGCCGAGCACATGAGATTAAAGAGCGAGAGACGGTGCCGTTTTCTTTACAGTAGCTGAACCATCTTAACTGGGAAAATAAGTTATTCTAAAAGGGGCCCTTGGCAGGCGGCGTGGCTGGAGATGAGCAGCCGAAGATTTAAGGCGTGGATGCCGAGGGGGGCGGTGGGAGCGGACGCACCTCGCAGCACTGATCGGATCCTGAAAGCACAGAAAATACGGTACACTTTAGTTACAACACATCATAAATGATCACACTTCATCACACGTCATCATAAGCTTTAACACAGTCCCATACTCAAGATATTTGCTGGCTGTCTTGCATTCAGTTGCTTATCTACTACCTGACAGGAGAAAAAACTCCCAAAAAACCCTCTTTGGGGAGAAAATTGGGAGAAATGGGACAGCAATTAGCATCCGTCCCCAGGTTTTAACATCACATTGACAGAATGCGTACAGTGTTTATATGATTTACATGACTATAAATTGTGTTTGATTCATATTGCATTCACTGATCTAACATGCTAATGTAATAACTAATATCTAACACAAACTACAATTCTAGACTAACCATTTCTACTTATAAACATAAACATTGCTACTATAATTTCTACCCCTTGGTGTGCTATTCTACTTGAATCTCTAACAATACTACCCGGAGCGTAGTTTACCTCCTAATTTATTTACCTATCTCAGGCTTAGAAAACCTTAGATAATTTCGACCCCAGCTTTACTAATCTAATCTCTAATCAGTCTAACTTTATTTAAGATGTCCTAGCTGGCTCATGTGTGTATCATAACTGGCCCACCGTCACACAAGCTGATACTAAAAGTCCCAAAAGGTACAACAAAAGCTACTAACAACAAAACTGGCAACTTCTCTGGTGGCGAAGTAGGTGGGGCTGCCCAGCGAGGTAGGCCACTGTCTCGTCATTACGTGCAATGCGTGTATTGAGTGGGATGGTCTGACAGTAACTCCGGAATATGAATATGAATATTAGTGTTATGAGATTGTGCTTTGTGTTGCAGTATAACAGCAACAGTTGCCAGTATTGGAGCAGCAGGAGTCCCTAATGCTGGTCTCGTCACCATGGTGATAGTCTTAACCGCTGTTGGATTACCTGCAAGTGATGTCACTCTGATAGTTGCTGTGGATTGGCTGCTGTAAGTCCATCTGTCTACCTTTTATCTTATTTTGCTACAGTGCTGTAGATTGACTTTGAGTGGTGTATTTCAGGGACCGGTTCCGTACTATGATCAACGTTCTTGGCGATGCTTATGGAGCAGGAATTGTCCAGAAACTATCCAAGCTGGAACTGGAGAGGATGGACCTAACATCGGATGTCGACGTCGCCAACCCCTTCGCTCTGGAAGGCACTTTGGATGACGAAGAGTGTGAGAAGAAATCCTATGTCAACGGAGGTTTCACCGTTGATAAGACAGATGCAATCTCCTTTACTGAAACCTCTCAGTTCTAGCCTGTGGCTAGTTCCGAGGGACAGAGAAAGTGCCATGCTGCTACGGATGTAAAACGGAAAGCCTTCCATCATGTATCAGCATCATGACAAGAGGAGAAAACTAGCCAACCAGACCCATCCAAGCTCTGACATCAGCAATAGCAGTCGACCTTAAGCTTATCCAAGATGATCACCTTTCATGTCGGACATTTATAACCACGACTAGTTTAAGTGCTTCCTTCTTACACTCAAATTGTGCCAAGATTTTTGAAAATGTCTGTTTTCGTTTGTGCAAAGATTTATTTAAAAGAAGAGCTGTTAGTATGTTTTTGGGGATCTTTCCGGAGTGTGTGTACATTGTAAAAATAAAACAATAATCTTAATTTGAAGCTCCATTCTCAATTTGCTTTTTGATTAGAAAATAATTCTAACATGTCTGAATGATTGTTTTTTGCGTGGCTGTTGTTGAATTTCTATGTCCCATAATGCACTGCTTGTACTGTATATCTATCAAATATGTATATTTGTGCCAAACATTTAAAGAGGTTTTTCACCAAGTTGCATGAAGCAATATGTTAAAAAAATGCTAATCACTGGCTGCAAAATGAATTTTATAGAGCCTTTACAGAGAATGGCGATGGTTAAGCAAGATTTATGAAGTCATCAAACACTGTGAAACTGTAAACCAAATCAATAAAAGTCATTGATTTATTCCAAAATATAATGTTCATTACATTACATAAGACCCCAAATTGTACCTTCTTAACCAATATTATTTTAATTGTGACCTATTGGTTAAGACCCACTTAATCACAGCGGGTTTTAACATGATGCAACAACATAACTTAGCTAGTGGTCTTTTACTGTTTGGTTACGTTGTAAAATGTTCAAATGCTCTTAAACCAATGGCTGAAACCAATGGCTGACTACAGTAAATTTTGCATGTTATAGGTATTTCTGCTTGAACAACACATGAAAACAGTACCATTGATAAAGAAGAGTTGGACATGTTGGTAAATATGCTCTGCTTTTTTGTCAATAGTTTGATGACAAGATCAATAACTATTCTTAATGTTGAGGTATTCCTTTGATACAGGTATGGCACCCTGGCTGAAAGCTACGCCAGCTTTTTTTGCAATTGATGAAAATACTGAACAGCATTGTCAAATTCAGAGTATTGGTGTCATTTATAACATCTAATACCTTGACATTATCAAGTTTTCAGTCATGCAGTAAAGCTGCAAAACGGTACCACGTCTTGAAATAAACCAGGCTGTGGAGAAAGGATATGATGCATCAAAAACATTGAATGATATAGACAAAACTGTATAGGCACTTTGTGGAGTCATTAACCTGTCCAATCTGCCTTGTTTTCTTACCTTTGCTTGTCATGTCCAAATTTGTAATGACTAAAAGTATGGCAGGTAATCTACCCTAACTATGTACCATATTTGTGTAATTGCAACTAGTTAGCATGAGCAAAAAACATTGTGGGTTTGAAAGAGATGTTCTTCTGTAGAGATAGTCAGAATAAAAGGCATATAGTGTCAATGACGACTTTCCCAATATAAGAGTGGTCCAGTAGCTGAAAAGGTTTTAAACCAATATTAAATCTGCAAAATCCCCTGTATGTACCAACATTGAAAACCATTTAGAAAACTCAAATAAGACAAATCTGTGTGTTTTATGTGAGGAAGGTATATAAGGTCTGTGTGGAGTACAGAGGTTTTTATCTGATGATATTTTTTGACTAAGTCACATCTTTACTTTACTTCATTAATATGCCTTCCTTGTCTTATTTTGTGTTTGTGGACACATACTTTTCTGCTTCCAATATTTCTATATTCAAGATTTTGTAGTTATTTTCTGCATTTCCACATAGTTATTTTGTGGGAATAAAAATGGGTGGATGTAACTGCATACTTCATATGTTTAATTCATTTCATGCCTAGTGATCTAGTAATAATATTTGAATTTTTGGTTGGCAGATTGAAATGATGGCAACAATTGAAATGACTTAACCAGTTTTTAGAATACTATGGACAAATGTGTTGTATGGACAGACTAACAGAATGAGCCTCAGCTTCCTTAAAATGTCAATGACAGTTAATCCTTTGATAGAAATGCCACAAATGACTACTAATATTAATGCTCCTTGTCTGCACTGTTATTTGTGATGATCACTGCGTGTGATGCTTGTGTTTTTTTTAAATAAAATGTATATCTGTAACTGTAATTGATCTGTTTATTTGACTCCATGCCACAGTTGAATACTGGGATGGCTACACATACAGTACAGTACCTAAACTTGAATAAAGTATAGAGTTGTTTGGTGGCGTCAACATGAAAAACCTTTAACTTGGGATCAACAGTTGCTGAGGGTTTTCTTGTGTAGTATCTAGTATGTTCACAGTGATGGTCCCATCATCAACTCTACAACCATTTTACCATTGGTACAATTACAAATACCATTGTCCCTAGGTTGAGGTAACAGTCGTACATTTCGGTTTGCTTTCCATTTGAAGAGTCGGAGCCAAGTAGCCTACTTTCCTATCTCCTAGGAGGAAGCACAATCACAAGGGGTATTTTATAGAAGAATAGACTCTGCACATTAACATTTTACAAACAAAAGTAAAGCGTCTAGGAAGGTTGTTGGTGTGAATGTGGTAACTATCAGATTAGTTTGTAGCCCAATATCATACCGTTGTGTTCCATTTGAAGTTAGAAGTTGGAATTCCCTGCTAGTTAGATATGCTATCTGCTAGCTTGGGCAAAATTATCGCTTAAGAAACACATGTGAGATTTTCTTTAGTTTTTGTAAAGCACTGCGCACAAATCAGTAGTAAGTGTGTCAATATTGTACTGCATACGTAAATAGCTAGGCTGGTACAAAAGATAAGGAACTGTATACACTACTCTTCAAGTCTATGCTATGTTGATCTGCTAATTTCAGCGGTCCGGCTTGGAAAAACTAGCAAAGCTGAATAGTGTTTATGCAATGCGTAGGTTAAGTGTGGTTGTAGTTGAACACTGTACATTGTGGGGATGACCCTTTTATTTAAGATAAAGCTTAAAATATTCCTCTTTGATAACAAGTATAGTTAGGGGTGGCTCATGTAAGCTGCTATAGGCCCAGACTGCCAGGGGATGTCTTAGGACTCACCGAGCTGCTCTCTCTCTCTCTCTCTCTCTCTCTCTATTTCTCTTTCTATAATAATTGACATCCGAGGGCTTTACAGTCTGTACACATACAGAAAAAAGAAAAAAACGGGGGAAAAAAACAGGAAAAAAGGGAAGAAACTTTAGGGAGAACGTCAGGAGGGATCCCACTCCCGGGGTGGACAGACTACAATGGATGCCATGTGTACAGAATGAACAATGTATAATACATGCAATTCCTATGACAGAAATGATTCAAGTAATTGTGAGTAGTAAGCCAGGCGCACAGCAGGACCACTGCAGGGGCAACCACCATCAGATAGAACCACCATCTACAGAAGCCTGTGGGGAGGGAGAGCACAGAGGCTTTAGGAGAGGGTAATGTTGGTTTACGAGTACAGTAATATGATTAATATCTAAAATAATAATGATGAGGATGATGGTGTTACGTCTCCCTTAGTCTAGGTGTAAGGGAGCGCAACCCCCGCAAACATGAGCCCTGATGAACGCGGCGACCAGAGGTATGGGGTCGTGGTGTGAGTGACGACTACTGGCACAGGCAAACGGTGTAAACAAAATAGGAGGTTTATTCTCTCCTTAAAAGGAAAAACCAAACAAATGTTCAGGGGAAAAGGGGCTGGGCGAGACCAAAGCAAAGAAACAAGCAAAAAGGGTGAACACTTCTCTAACTGACCTAATCCCCCCCCCCTTTACTCTACCTCGGGCACGGATGAGGCGCGCTAACCAAAAGTACAGGGAGTGGTCCGCCCAGGTCTTGCCTAGTGTATCTAGACAGGCAGTCAGCTACGGGTGGTGTATACCCATGGGTCTCTTCCCTAACAATATCCCCCCCTGCAACACAGGAAGAAAAATGTTTAACTCAAATAACAAACAGTATACAAAACAAATGTAACATACACACTAACCCAAAGAGCCCACGCTCTGGGACTACCTTTTAACAAACAAACTCCCTCTCTCTCTCTGAACAAGATACTCACAAACCCCAACGACGGAAATAAACACAGAACCAGGAGAGAGGACACCAGCGAGCCACCAGGAGAGAGGACACCAGCGAGCCACCAGGAGAGAGGACACCAGCGAGCCACCAGCAGAGAGGACACCAGCGAGCCACCAGCAGAGAGGACACCAGCGAGCCACCAGCAGAGAGGACACCAGCGAGCCACCAGCAGAGAGGACACCAGCGAGCCACCAGAAGCGCTCTGCCATCAGAGCTGCAGAACCCTCCCCCTCAAAGATCTACAATGACAGGTCTTTATAGACCTGCACCAGCTGCATCCAATAATGAAGGGGAGGAGTCCAGGTCGGTCGTATCCAATCGGCTACACCTTGGGTGAAGGGTAGCCATCTTGCCTGCAGATTTCCTGTACATGGAGAGACAGGACACAAACCAACACAAACACCCCCAAAACGTAACAGATGGCAGCAGCAGGCGTCAGCAGGGCCACGGCAGGTGTCAGGACCAGGGTCCAGAAGGAACTACGATCTACGGAGACCTGCTAGGGGAGAAAGCACAAAAAAAACTCCCGGAAAGAAGCTGAATTAGTCATGTGCATTAATAAAACGTGAATTATCATAGAACGAGAGTGTGAGAGAGGAGCTCGGTGTGTCCTAAGAAGTCCCCCGGCAGTCTAAGCCTATAGCAGCTTAACTAAGGGCTGGTCCGGGCTAACCTGAGCCAGCCCTAACTATAGGCAGAATCAAAGAGGAGTTTTAGTGCTTTAGTGTTTTAGTGCTTTCTCGATTCGCAGGTTTCTGTAGATTGTGGTTTTGCTGGACCCTGGTCCTGATTCCTGCCTGGTCCCGCAGACAGCTACCGCTTCAAACACCATTATTATTCCCATTACTATCACTGTCAAAATGAATGCCCATCACTAACTTTGTTTCTTCGAGGGAGTCTTCTTGCCTCACAGGTTTCCACGGATCTGCCTCGTGCCATGGCCACGCTGGCAACTGCTGCTGCCATTATCATTATTATTATTATAAATATTAATCACATTGTTATTACTGTCATCATAAACCAACATTCCCCGCTTTGCTTCTTTCCTAAAGTCTTTCTTGTAGGAACATAATTCATAGTCACGCTTTCCTCCGTTACATGTATGCAAATGTGCCATTATCTTATTAGATATTATCTATAGATTTCCAGAACAGCAATCCAAAAAAAATCTGTGGGAATGTGTATCGCTCCATAAAGAAGCAAATACTGTCAGAAGCCACAAAAAAAATGTAGAAAGTGTTCAGGAATAAAATGTCATATAAGTTCCGCGCGTCACTGACACTCCAGAATCTGTTTGCCGTCGCCAAGTCATGATTCAACTGAGCGGTCATGTCGGAAATCAAAGTGTGGGGATTTTGGAGGGCAGTCCGGGCAGAGTGTCTGGGGACGATCGTCTTCATCTTCATCGGCCTCTCGGCCGCAATAGAAGACCGCAATAACTCCTACCTCGACCAGGAGATAAAAGTGGCGTTGGCCTTCGGCTTGGCCGTTGCCACATTGGCGCAGTGCCTGGGACACGGCAGCGGTGCCCACCTTAATCCCGCCATCACGCTGGGCCTCTTGGCGCAATATCAGTCCGCTTAGAGCCCTTTTCTACATGAGTGCTCAGGTGGTGGGAGCAGTGGCTGGCAGTGTCATTGTGTACGGTATCGGCCCTTTGGGCCTGCAGTTCTACAGGACTCCTTTGATAACCATTGGGCATCGGGGAGCTGCAGATCGTGTTGACACAAGTTCTGCGACCCCGTTGAAGCGTGGATGTGTGTGTCTGAAGATGGTAGAGGCGAGGTGTGTAGCACTGACTGGGGACTATTGGACATCTGTCAACAACGATAACTACCTCGGCGTTACTGTACACCTTATCGATGCCAGCTGGGAACTTCACTCCTTCGCTTTAGGTAAGCTACGTTAACGTTATGTAATTTTGAATGACATCATTCTGATCTACTTTGTCTGTCCATTAGGTGTGATGAAAACAGAGGAGCGTCACTTTGCAGAAGCGTGTGCCAGGCAGTTTCTCGACGTCGCTAATCAGTGGGGGATAGCTGACAAAATTAGTACTATTGGAACAGACAGCGCTCCTAATATGGTGGCAGCAGGGAGAATACTGCCATTCGAGCATTTGCCCTGTGTTGCACATGTTGTACAGACAGCTATTGTAATGTCACTTCGGGAAGGTGGTTTTGATGGTGCGCTGGCCAAGTGCCGTAAAGTGGTTGGACATTTCAAACACAGTCCGGCCAACTCAGACGAGCTGAATGTCCAGCAAGCCTCCCTTGGACAGGTTCAGGAGCCACTCGTGCAAGATGTTCCAACACGGTGGAATTCCACCCTTGAGATGATCAGCCGCGTGAGGCGCAACAGAGACGCACTGCACACAACACTGTCTCAGCAGAAGCACAATCTGGCCCTCCCAACAAATGCTGAATATGAGAAGTTGGCAAAGCTAGAGAAACTGCTGGAGCCATGCAGGTATGGTCTACAAAGATAGCGTGTTCATGAATTGGCATACAAGTTCTTTTAAATGTCACTTTGTATTTAAGAAACACATGCCTGTAAATGTAATGTGATTAAGAGTTTTAAAAATGTGTAATCTGAGTTTAATAAATCAGTCATTTATTATTTTATTGCTCTGTGTCTGTCTGTCTGTGTGTGTGTGTGTGTGTGTGTGTGTGTGTGTGTGTCTCTGTCTGTCTGTCTGTGTAGGTATATCACTGAGCTCCTTGGTGGGGATAAGTATGTATCCTGCCCTGTGGTTCTGCCCTGTGCCACCTCCAGCACGCGATGAAGATCTCAGATGATGATCCTGCCTATATTGTGCGATTCAAGGCTGCCTTCACCAAGGACCTCAACCAGCGGAGGGAGAAAATAAACCTGGAATGGCTTAAGGTATGTCAGACTGACCAGAAGATAACTGCATTGTTTGACCATTATAGACTGTTAAGCCAGTAGATCGGTCAATGAATAGACGAATGAGTCATGAAGAAATATGGAGGTTGGATTTGGGAAGTGAAATTTTCATCAATCAATAATTATTATTTTTTATTCATCAAAGGTGGCGACTGCTCTAGATCCACAATTTAAGGACCTCAAGTGCTTGCCCAGAGCAGAGAGGGAGCCAGTGTGGGCAAAGCTAAGTGAGTTGGTGAAGGAAGTAAACAGTTCATCATGACCTCTTATGTACGACCACTACAGTTCAAAATGCATGTTTAACTGAATAAACAGTTAGTAAACACAAGTATATCTTATTGAGCATGATTTGTTCACCAATTCTCAAAGACTTACTTTTAGTAATTATTTGGGTAGCACACATATTCTAAATGCCTTCGGCAGAATTCAAATGAGCCATTTTAATCTAGATTAATCTAGATTAATACCAAGATTACAGTGAAATGTATCTATGCCCACCACTATTATATATATTATATATATATATATACACACACATAGTCAGGGCTTTGGATGCAGAATTTGTCAGCAAGTTACTATTCACATCTATTGGCGCTGCTTTCGTTATGAATAAAAGGTGGCTGGAGCTGAAGTTCACGCCTTGGCCCTTTGCAGCTGTAAGCGCGGGTCGACTAGAGACCGCTGTTCTTTTGTCACAATTTAAAACCTCTGTGGTTACATCATTTTGCAGGGTGTGTGTCAACAGATAAGAAAGTATGTGCAGCAAAACACAACTTTGATAGCAGCTACACAAGTGTGAGACTTGGGAATTACTCTTATAGGCGGAGAATGGGGTCCTTGCCTACATTGTATGGGTGAGGCCAGTTTAAATTTTTTAATGTTGCCAGACAACGCCAGCCTGGGAATTTCACCCAGGGAATTGTTTTACATCTTCTCAACCCAACAAAAGTAAGAAAAAGGGGAGGCACTCAGGTTCGTCGCAAATGAGGCAGAGACCCAAATAAAAATACAAAATATAAGTTTATTCAATTCAATTTACGGTTTAAAAACAACGGTAAAAACTTCACTCACTCTGGGACGAGCAACGGGGAAACCAATCAGGGCTGAGACTTACGATGATGGACTGTCCAAAGAAAAGGGGACCCAAGGAGCACAATAGGTTTAAAATAAAATAAACTAAACCCAAACATACAGAAAGAAAATAATTAAATTTAAACAAACACTATACTAATAAAACACCGACAAACGGCTTAACCAAAGCTTAACAAAATGACAAAATAAGGAAAATAACAAAGGATCCAAACAAATAATAGGCACGGCCTGTTTCTCGTACACAGTTAAAATATGTCTTGACCCAGTTAGGAGGCCAAAACAAAGCAAACCCAAATAAGGTAAATTTGTGTGTGCCGGTCTGATTGTCTGCTCTGCTGTTTGTTTCCACCTGTGCCCTTACCCTGTGTGTATATATTGTCTACGTCTCCCTTTGTGCTGTGACAGTTTGTCTTTTCCCAAGTCAAAGAACCAGCATGCGTGTACCAGCATCCATCGTTAAAGCTTTACTATGTTTTTTGTTCAGGCTCGCTTTCTGTTTGATTCCTTTTCTCAGCCTAATTGTTTATGTTCTAGATCCCTGTTTGTTCTTAGATTTAGTATAGGGTTTTTCTTTGACCGAGAGTGATTTTCATTTTAGCGGCATTTGCCTTTGTTAATAAACTTTTATTATTGAACATCGTCTGTGGAGTCATGCACTTGGGTTCGGTCCAGTCGTGACAAACATAAACAAAGTTTTAACGTGACAAATGTTATATTTAAAAAAAGCAAATGAGCCATTTTTAATATACTGCGCAATATTTCTGAATTGTTGTTACAGTAAATTCTTTGTTGAATAAGTCAAATTTTTATTTGACCTGTAAATTCTCATTTACAATGATGACCTAGCCAAGAGGCAGTAGCACAGTCCACACAAGTGATACAGACATCACAGATACAATACAGTATGACAAACACATGAAAACAAATGGCTGAAAAGGCACATTACTGGAAGTTCTTTGTAAAGCAGCAAAATTAAAGGAGTTATGACCAAACATACGGACTTTTGGAATGATGAGCCGAATTAAGTCACAACTGCAATTGTAGAGAATAGGACCTGCTGTACCTGGCATGATCCCACAGCTCAGATGGGTCAGGACCTTGCTGGTAGTCAAAGGGGGCATTTCTTTCTGAAGAACTGGCGTGTGTTTTTGGATATCCCTCCAACCTACCAATGGAAGCGCATTATTAATGTAACACATTATTGTGTACATGAATCTGTTCTATTTCAATATATTTACATATGGTTGAAGAGCATAAATGATGGATTATCAAATCTACATATTTGTATTTTCTTAACTCGTCATGATTCAAATTCATAAACAAACATCATTGTGGTCATTGTCTGGGATTGTAGTATGTGTGTAACCTAGCTTAGCATAAAAACTGAAAACAGTTGGAAACCGTCAAAGTTCAACAGTTCTTCTAACACTAACAAACTCAGTGGTTAACAGGTCATTGTGTTATATCCTGCTTGTTTCATCTGTACACAAACAGAAATGTAAAACCAACTATTCTGGATTAAGAAGAAGTTAACTTGCACCCGGGTGGAGCTTCCTGGACTCTTGTGGCACATTTCCACTGCATGCAGTGGCACTGCGCCACGCACCTGAAATAGCTCTTTTTAAGCAAAGTTCGGGATTATACCGGGTGTAGGTGACCATCGTAATCTTGTTTGTATCACTGAGAGCTGAGTAGTGGATATAACTTGTGGAAGCGCTTCCTTCAATGAGTCAAGGATCCACTGGCTGCGTTTTGTTGTTTTATTTTTGCTTTATTTGTTATAAAATCATCTGTCATCTTGTACACCATACTTTTAATCATACTTTTTAGCGGTCAGCAAAATATGGGCCACTGTCTCTTTCCCAAACTATACTTTGGACACATCGTTATCCCCATTGATACCAAACACCAAGTGACTCAATTAACATACAGTTGTGGTCAAAAGTTTACATACACTTTTAAAGAACATAATGTCATGGCTCTCTTGAGTTTCCAGTTATTTCTACAACTCTGATTTTGTCTGATAGAGTGATTGGAACAGATACTTCTTTGTCACAAAAAACATTCATGAAGTTTGGTTCTTTTATGACTTTATTATGGATTAACAGAAAAAGTAACAAAATCTGCTGGGTCAAAAATATGCCGGCCATGCTATGAAATGAGCTTCATAGCATGGCCTCTTAACTTTTTGTGAGTGATTATGAGTGACTACAGCTGGTGACTTCTCTGAGGCCATTTAAATAGGGCTCATTGGATACAAACACCCACAAACGCTACAATGGGAAAGTCAAAGGAGCTCAGCATGGATCTGAAAAAGCGAATTGTATACTTGAACAAGTCAGGAAAGTCACTTGGAGCCATTTCAAAGCAGCTGCCGGTCCCACGACCAACAGTGCAAAAAATTGTTTGTAAGTACAAAGTGCATGGCACTGTTTTGTCACTGTCATGATCAGGAAGAAAATGCAAGCCTGCTGCTGAGAGAAAATTGGTCAGGAGGGTGAAGAGTCAACCGAGAACCACCAAAAAGCAGATCTGCCAAGAATTAGAAGCTGCTGGAACACAGGTGTCAGTGTCCACAGTCAAGCGTGTTTTGCATCTCCATGGACTGAGAAACTGCGGTGCAACAAAAGCGGCACCTTAAGGCTCGACTGAAGTTTGCTGCTGATCACATGGACAAAGATTTGACCTTCTGGAGGAAAGTTCTGTGGTCAGACGAAACAAAAATCCAGCTGTTTGGCCACAATGCCCAGCAATATGTTTGGAGGAGGAAAGGTGAGGCCTTTAACCCCAAGAACACCATGCCTACCGTCAAGCACAGTGGTGGTAGTATTATGCTGTTTTGCTGCCCATGGAACTGGTGCTTTACAGAGAGTATATGGGATAATGAAGGATTACCTTCAAATTATTCAAGATAACATAAAATGTTTTTTGTGACCGTATTTGTCACCAAGTATTTGTTCCAATCACTCAGACAAAATCAGAGTTGTAGAAATAACGAAACTCAAGAGCGCCATGACATTATGTTCTTTACAAGTGTATCCTATTCATCCTCAACTCCAGCGTACACAATGCCGCACAATTCATGAAGTACAGATTAAAGAATTCAGCAAGTTGGAGAAAATGTCAACAGTTTTATGAGGTGGCGCTCGGGTTGTCAGCTGAGATGTAGGATGGATTCAACTAGAAGTTGACGTCAATATTTTTTGGTTGCAATGTTGATGTTTATTTAATGACATACATTTTTGTTTTTTAAAAAATTTATTTGACCGGCAAGCTTCAGTTGTTTGGGAAAAGAATCCAAAAGTGTTTTTTTTTTTGTTTTTTTAACATTTGGATGAAGATCTGGGCCCTGTTCCTCGTACGTGGCTAACTGAGTTAGCTGGATAATTTTCAGGATGAGATGATTCACCGAAGCAGATTTGGCTAAATCACCATAGCAACACATCGAAAAACTTGCTGCTTTGCCGCAGGTTCATTTGATCTGCTAGATTAGTTCACCACTACCCCAGAAAAAAGGGCAGTACTCTTCCTCATTGATGTGAGTGATATCAGTTAGATTAAAATTGTATAGGGAGAGAGTGCTCCAAGACCCGTTATGACGTCCATGTAGGAGCGCTATAGATGCTGAAGACAGGAATCATTTAATTACAAGAAGATTTTCCCGAGCCGAAACGTTACGTGATGAACACCACACGCTGCAGCCGGGCATCCACTGTCCCGCAGACTCTCACACACTATCCCACGGCCTGTGTGCCACTGTCTCTCATACTGTACATGTCTGTACAGGGTTGCGATGCAGAGAACATCTGGAAAGCAGCTACATGTTGTGCTCTTTGTAAAGTACTGTTGGTTTATTTGTTGCTTAATAAACTTCTGGATGTTCCACATTTCACTGCTTCAATTGATCAAATGTCTGATTATGAACAATGGCTATATACTGATTCTCCCATTCATATTCACTCACACACATAATAAAATTCCTTGTTCTATATGATCATCTACATGATCCATAAGCTGATACAGTACATATATCCTATTTATTCGTATCAATTAGATTCTTTGGGCTTGTTTTCATCTACATCTTCTGAAAGCATAGAGATCATTCTCATTGGACACACTTAAAGAAATATAATCTGATTGATTAGAATGGCGAGGCACTTAAAATGAGCCTATACATTTTACCAAAACTGTCATGATCCAGCGCTACCCTTCCCCTGAGTACTGAGGCCTTCAAATCTGGACCCCAAATTCCCCGTTTACTGTCTAGTTGGTTTGTTCCGTTTTGTGTCTGCCTATCTGTTGTGCACGCCCACTTATCCCTACACACCTGTGTCTAGTTACCCATCAAGCTGGTCTGTATATATAGACACCCCTGATTCCTTTGTATTCCTTGCGACGGTCAACAGCGATGGTCAACTTATGTAGTTGACCATCACATTCTGATCTCCTGTTTGGCCTCTTGCTGAAGACTGAATATTTACCTCCTGCCTGTTTCCTGGATACGACTAGCCTACTCCCTTTTGTTGATTAAATCAGTGCCCTGCGCTTGGGTCTACTCCTGCGAAGCGTCAAAGAAGATTTCGCCTCAACCAGACCCAGCAGTGTTTGTCACAGTCCTCCCTCAGCCTTTGAGGATGTCCGAGTGGGATCAGCATACAGTAGGAGTCCCCAGTGTGCAACAGGTCATTGAACACCTTTCCGCCGTACAATCAGAGCAAGGTCATAGACTCAGCCAAGTCGCGGACTCCCTCAACAATTTAGCAGCAGTCTTCCAGGATTTAGATTATATTCAACTTTATTGTCATTGCACAGGGTACAAGTACTGAGGCAACGAAATGCAGTTTAACATCTAACCAGAAGTGCAAAATAGCAAAAAGTGCAGAGTATGTGCATATGTAAAGTGTAATAAGTGAATACATAGATATGTACAGTAAGAAATAGTTATGCAATATGAACAGTAAGAAATGTATATGTAATAACAGTGCAAATGTTCAGTGGCTGGAGGAGGGTGTGTGGCAGTCAAGCCAGGGTGGAGGGGGGATGTACAGTCACTGAGGGAGATGTGTGTGGGGGGCAGAGTTCAGTAGAGTGACAGCCGCAGGGATGAAGCTGTTCCTGAACCTGCTGTCACTGATGAGGCCAATCACCGTTGTGTCGTCTGCAAACTTGACAATGGTATTAGAACCGTGTACAGGTGTGCAGTCGTAGGTGAAGAGGGAGGACAGGACTTAGCACACAGCCCTGTGGCACGCCGGTGTTCAGGATGAGGGTTGAGGAGGTGTGGTTCTCTACCCCAACAGACTGGGGTCTGTTGGATAGGAAGTCCAGTATCCAGTTACGGAGGTAAGTGTTGATACCCAGGTGACTGAGTTTCGTGATTAGTTTGGAGGGGATGACAGTGTTGAAAGCTGAACTGAAGTCTATGAACAGCATCCTCAAGTCTATGAACAGCATCCTCACATAGCTGTTATTGTCCAGGTGAGAAAGGGCGGAGTGTAATGCCGTGGAGATGTCATCCTGCGTACTCCTGTTCTTGCGGTCAAACTAACTAGACTGAGTACCGATCCGCCTTCGAGGAACCGAGATAGCCCGATGTCAATCATCTCGGTAATTTGAGCTGGATAATGGGACATTTGATCGACTTAGTTGAACCATGTACGACAAATCGGGCCCAGGTCAAAGGCGAAGAGTTGGTAAACACTGTAAAGTGGCGTGGTGATTTTATTGTAATAGGTGGTTTGGCGCAGCTGCAGAGGGGACGGAGCAGGCATATTGGCCTCAGGTGGAATTAACGATGTCTCTAGGTTCTTCCTTAAGAAGGGGAGATCCGGCGACAGCACGGGCAGAGAGTCTGGCGGAGAAGCTGGAGCTGAACGCACGTCGTTTAAGGCGAAATGGAGACCTGCAAAATAGACTGTTAAAACGGCACACTGTTTCCTCGTCTTTCCATGTTCCCCCATGAACCGCGCGTTACAGAAGGTTAAAGACAAAAAGCTACTATAGGTTTCAGTAATCTTTTGCTACAGATAACAGGTGGGTTTTATAAGAAACTGTTTCCCATAGTCTCATGATGTGGTAAGGTTACATAGAGGCCGATGTAAATTTAAATCAACATGAGTTTGGAAACGTTTACAATTAAAGGGTGGACATTTGTCAAGTGTATGTTTAAGTGGTGGATCTATGGTATATGATCTCTCTGAACAAGCAGAAGTATCCAGCGCATATTATGCCTTGGCCAAATTTTGGAGTAATTTCATAACTGACAGTCAACTCGCACATCGGCACAGGAAGTTCCTGATTTTCAATATATTACGTAGATCAGGGGTTAACATTTTTCAGGCCATGGCCTCCCAAACTGATGGTGAGATGGAGAAGGGACCCCCTATTGTATGGAGTTTGATCCGCCGTCTTTTATTTTTGAGCTTCGCGGTCTTTAGACGGGAGTATAGATAAGTTTCCTGAGTGAAATAAGCGGGCCGCCATTGGCCTTTCACTCTGCCAATGACTTCCGGTTGTGTCTGCAAAGCACTTCCGGTTAGCGAGTTAGGGTCTTTTACGGTCTTTGGTTAGCGTGCAAAAAAAGTAAACTATGGATGGTGTTACACGCCGACACGGCTCCGGGACATATTGTGCTGTTCACGGTTGCAACAACTCGTGGCGATTGCTGAATGTTTGGTCGGAAGGAGAATGTTTCGACCATCAACCATCTACAAGTGAGTAAAATGCTATAGATTTGCACTCAAATACGGAAGGCTTATCATTCAAAGTCAACACAGTCTACGAATGTCAGCTTTTTCATAAAAAAAAAAAAAAGGAAGTTAATACCTTTATCCATTCCGAAGCTATTAATAGATATGTCAGGGGTGCGCACTTTGACGCTAGTCAGTCGACTTTGAAGGGTTAAAGCATGCTTTTAGTGCAGGCAGGCTAGAGGGGATTACTTTTTCTTTTTATTACTCTTCGTGTTCTGTTTTATATTAACACACGGATACATACAAACATCTTAATACAAGCATAAGATGGGCTAACGTACCTTCCAAAGCACGGCGGCTGCATGGCTACAGGTACAGCCTGCAGTCTCCACATCTCCCGTCTTGGTAACCAAAACCCAGGCGTTACGCGCTGAATTGTTAACGGACTGGCTTGGTTGAACATCAGCCGTTATATGCCCATATCGTGTAAAAGTACACAGCCCACTTTGTCGGAATGGAGGTACTGAAACGCCTCTGAGCTTTCTTAGGTTATTAATTGCATTCCCATCCACCGCCATGGAATCAATAAAATAAGAAAAGATCTTGATGTTGTGATGCTGGGCCATATCGACATGTTGTCCGGCCATGATGTTACCTTACTTGGATGCGGAATGGTCAAAACACCATTTTTAACAAGATTTTCGGTCGAATGTTGCCATTCCAAAGCCATTTTTACACCACTACTCAGCCTGTGCCGGAAGTTCTTGGCAGAAACAGGAAGTAAACCGGAAGTCCCCGGGAAACTTTTCTATAAACGCGATCTGATTGGCTAGTGCCTGTGCCATCGTATTTGCATGAAAGGTGTTGTGAATGAACCGGTGTCCAGCTTGAGAGAGCTCCTGTGGGTAGCTGAAGATGTGTGTTGCAGAGTGAAAGATAACATCTTCTCCATCAACAATAAATACAATTCTTTCAATTTAAATTTATGGAAAAAAAAAAAAAAAAGTCTTATCAACCAAATATTTTCTTGACCGCCCTGCAGTACCATGGCGGACAATTTATTTTCAGCTGAGTTTGGGGAACCTTTAATATTTATCTATGTGACCAAATGGACACTTGAAATACTTTGGAATAATATCAAGACGGGACAACGCCACTCTTTTTGAGGGGAGAGACCCTGAATTCAATTATTTTACTGGCCAAAACCCCCATGCAAGGTAAACCATAGACTGCCAGAGGCTTCTGCGTGTACAGTGCAATATCACTTTTATTTAAACAATTCCTTTATAAAAGCACATCAAAAGAATTTATACCAATAGTGATTGACCGGGGGCAACAATGACACTTCCAACAATAATGACACTGCACACTGTTAAAAAAAAAGGCTAAAATAACCACCACGGCAAAGTAATAGCACTGGGAATCAGGTTGGGCACACACAAATACTATTAATGATCCTGGTTAATATACACAACACACTAGTGTTATGGTTTGTCTTCGACCCCAAGTGCACGACACTAGACAGAGCTTATGTTCAGCTAAAAACACGGCGTAGTTTATTCCTTCACAAGAACCCAAGAGCGTAAGGTTCCGAGGATCAAACAAAAACTGCCTCCTTAATTGGCAGGTGAAAACAAAGGAAAAACAACTCAAAATCCCTTAGTCCATGGGCACTCACAGTTCAACGAAATGAAGGAAAACTCACTCTTAAATAATCCAAAGGGAAAAAGTCTCTCGTAGGTATCCACAGGGAAGTCTCCAAAACGACGACTGTTCTCTCCGGAAACAGGGCACGAACTCGCGACGAGCCGCCTTCCTCTTCTTCTTCTTTTTCGTTTACTGGCAGATCGCACCAACTTAAAGGTGCATATACCGCCACCTACTGCACTGGAGTGTGAGGCCGGTCACGGCCTCCCTTCTATATCCTGTTGTACAGCCCCGTGTTCCTAAGAAAAATAAATACTGCCTTCATTACTGCCTCCTTCCCTTTTCCACCCCCAAGCACCCCACCTAAGTCCCAGCCCTGCTTTGTCTCCCTGACATTACCATACAACACCACCCTCTCCTTATCATACCTCCCACAGACAAACAGTACATGCTCAACTGTTTACACCACCTCACATCTATCACACAAACCTGTGTCATGTTTTGCCACCACTCTCAACGTGCCATTCAACCCTGTGTGCCCATACCTTAACCTACTCCACACTACCTCTTCCCTCCTGCACCCCATCATTCCCCCAACCTCCTTCACTGACCTATTTATACCCCGGAAGTGCCTCCCTTTACCACCTTCACCCCACTGTCTCTCCCACTCCGCAATCCCTGCTTCCCGTATCAACGACTTAACCTCCCTGCGCCCTAACGACACCCTTACATCCACCTCAGTCCTCCTTACAGCACTCTTTGCCACCATGTCAGCCACCTCATTACCCTCCACTCCAGCATGCGCAGGAACCCAGCAGAACCTCACCTCTACTCCCTGTCTCTCCAACCCCAGCAATATCCCCATCAATTCTCCCAGTAGGTCTTCCCTGTCAGACCTACCATCCAGAACACTGCTTAACACTTCTGCTGAGTCTGAACATATCAGCACCCTACATGGTGTCACATCCTCCACCCATCTCAACCCAATGATCATAGCCACCATCTCTGCTGTATACACAGACACATTATCAGTGACTCTTTTACAGATACTCACACTGAACTCAGGCACATGCACTCCTGCACCCACTCTACCACCATTCACTACCTTAGATCCATCAGTGTACACCCTTACAAAACCATAAAACCGTTTACAGACATACTTCTCCACACACACACTCACATCCCCCTTGCTCCACTCCCTCCTCTCCTCCATCATGCCTACATCCACTCTTGGCATCGGGAACATCCACGGAGGGATGGGCCCCAATGCAATCGCTGGCCCTATCTCTATCCCCTCCAAGCCATACTCTGTCACTTTCTGCCCTATTGTCCACCCATACATCCTCAAACTACTCTTGTCCCTCTCCTAACACTCCCTAGTTGCCACAACCGCCGTGTGGCTTTCAGCACACCCCTTCAGCCTGCCCCAATACGCCAGCGCCAACTTGTCCCTCCTCAAGCTCAGTGGCAATTCCCCTGTATCCACCTGCAACACCACTACTGGAGTGGTCCTGATAGCCCCCACACACAGCCTCAGTGCTCGTGATTGCACCCTGTCCAATCGCTGTATCACCGTCTTGGCCGCAGCTCCATAAATAAAACACCCATAGTCTATCGTGGATCTTACTAGTGCCTGATACATACACAACAGTGTCCTCCTATCTGCCCCCCAGTCTACACCTGCCACAGCCCTCATCAGATTCAGCACCTTCCTGCACTTCTGTTCTATAAACTCCACATGTTTCCTCCATGTGAGCCTTCCGTCAAACCATAATCCCAAATATTTAAACTCTAACACCCTTCCCAATTCCTGGCCATACATGTGTAACCGAACCTCCCCCACCCTCCTTCTCGAGTACACCATGAAACACGATTTAGTCACCGACATCCTAAAACCCCATCTCTTGGACCATTCCTCCACCACATCCACCGCCTCTTGCATCTTCCTCATTACAAACTTTTCATTCTTACCTCTCTTCCACAAAGCCCCATCATCTGCATATAGTGCCCTACCCATACCTCTCCCTACATCCCTAAACACATTGTCTATCATGATTGTAAACAACACAGGGCTAATCACACTGCCCTGTGGGGTGCCATTAGCAACCTCATACCTCTCTGACAATATTGTCCCAACCCTCACCTGTATGTACCTGTCAAACAAGAAATCCAGAATCCAATTATACATTCTGCCCTCAACTCCCAATACACTTAACTTCATTAACACCCCCTCTCTCCACATAGTGTCATACGCCTTCTCTATATCAAAGTACACCACCACCATCTTCTCCTTCATAGCAAGTGCCTTGGCTATCTCTGTGCTAACCACCACCAGTGCATCCATAGTAGACCTTCCTCTCCTGAACCCACTCTGTGCTTCACTCATCAATCCCTTACTTTCCAGGTAGAATATCAATCTTTTCACTATCATCTTTTCCATCAGTTTACATAGGTTTGAGGTCAACGCTATTGGTCTATAGCTATCCACCTTCCCTGGATCTTTTCCCGGTTTAGCAAACGGCAGTACTACCACCTGCTTCTACCCGTCCGGCAGCACCCCAGTCCTCCACACCTTGTTAAACAGCCCTACTATAGCTTCCATTACATTATCAGGTGCCTTTTTCACCATCTCATAGCCTACCCTGTCCCCTCCCGGTGCCGAACGCCTGCATCCTACCAGTGCCTTCGTCAGCTCAAACTTAGTGAATTCCGCATCCATCACTTCCTCCGTCCCTGCCTTCTTATGCAACACATCTCCCTTTTGTTTTAATATCTCGCATCTCCTCCTCTTACTCTCCTCACATAGGTGCTCGCCACTGTGGACCTTCGCAAATGCTACCCCCAACGCATCCGCCTTTTCCTTACCTGTCATAGCAATTGCATCCCCCACCACCAACACTGGTATTTCCGCATTTCCTCCTTTCCCCAACATTTTCCGGAACATTTTCCACACCCTGCCAATGTCCGTACCCCTCCCAATGGTAGAGCAGAACTCACGCCATGCTTCCCTTTTAGCTCTCTTTATTGTTCTCCTTGTCTCTGCCCTTTTATGTTGATACTCCAACACCTTCGTATCTGTCATGCTTCTCCTCAGTGCCCTAAACGCCTTATTCCTCTCACGTACTCTTTTGGAGCATTCATCAGTCCACCACGGTACCACCCTCCTCCTACCACCTCCCTTACTGACTGGAATAGCCACCTCTGCTGCTGCCACTAGCATACTTGTCAGTTCCTGAGCACATTCATTCACTGATCCCTCCATTGTCAACTTCCGTCCTTCCCTCTCACACAAGTACTTGAACTTGATCCAATTAGCCTTCTCATAACACCACCTCTTGCCATGCCCTCTGCTCTGCATACATACACCAGCCTCAAACCTACAAACAATAGGGTAATGATCACTCCCTACAGTGGAGTCTCTCATCACTCGCCACTCACACCTCCCTGCCATAGCCGCAGACACCCACATTAGATCGAAACAGGACTCAGTCCCTTTCCCTATATTTACCCTAGTACCGCCCCCCTCATTGACACATACCATCCCACAACCCTCCATATATTCCTCCACCACTGCCCCATTACCATCCGTGTGTCCACTTCCCCATATCTCATTATGTGCATTAAAGTCTCCACACCAAATCATCTTTCCACCCCCACCACACCTACCCATTACATCTAACTGCTCTGCACTTATAGGCTTACACGGGTTATAAAAATTTAACACCACTATGCCGCCTTCCTTCCTGCACACCTCTATCCCGACACACTCTGCATCATTTACCTCCACTACTCTGTATGCCAGTCCGTCCTCAACAAACGTAGCACATCCCCCACCTACACCCTCTATCCTATCCTTCCTTACCGCATGAAACCCTGGAATTGCAAACTCTAGCATTGGTTTTAGCCACGTTTCCTGCACACAAATGACATTTGGCACTACATCTAACCCATATACATATCTCTTAAACTCCTGCCCGTTAGCTACTAAGCTTCTTGCATTCCATTGTAACACCACCAGTGACATCATTTACTACGGATATCCACATCCCCACTCTTGGGCTGTGCCAACATCCCGTGTAACATCTCCCCTGTTACTTCCATAATCCCCATAAACTCCTTAGCAGCCCTAACAACCATCTCAATCCGTGCCGACTTTTTCTTCACCTGTTCACTCATATTAAGAATATGACACATAAATGCCAAAAAATCCACCCGTTTCACCACCAGTGTCTCTTCTGTAACTGAGCATCCCCCATGACTACACTTCTTATCTCCCCCCTCCACCACCTGACCCTCCCCTCTCCCTGTGATCACTCCTGGCTGTTCCTGGGCCCTTATTTCTTGTTCCCTCCTGCTGCCTTGGCTTTTCCTTGCTGCCTCTGCATATGTTACTTTATTTACTATCTTGTATCTCTGTACCTCTGCCTCTTTTCTCCGCACAATACACCCCCCATATGCCGCACTATGTTCCCCGCCGCAGTTACAATACCTTATTTTAGCCTGTGCTTCACATTTCCCATACTCATGTGGGCCCCCACATTTAGCACACCGACACTGCCCCTTACACACACTGGCCACATGCCACATGCCCCATGCGTTGACACTTGAAGCACCTTAGTGGCGCCGGCACATACTCCCTCACAAAGTAGCTCACATACCCCAGACACACTCTACTGGGTATATGCCCATCAAACTCCACCATCACAGTAGGGCTCTCCTCTCCGTTCCCTTTGTTTTTATTTGTCATTCGTTTTGCCTCCACTACCCGTCCTCCCTTTACTTCTTTCTTGAATTCCTCCACTGTTATATCCAGCGGTACCGCCGTAATCACCCCCCTGCTCTTAGCCCTTCCACCCGGTACGTGACACTTCACCTTCGCTCCATTCAGCGACGTCAACGCCATTAACTTGCCTTGCTGCGCCCAATTAACAGCAAAAATCAACACTCTCCCATGCCCAACACACCTCGCATCTCTAACATGTCCCACCTCTGCTTCAATAGCTTTAGATAATGCTATCGGGTTCAGCACTTTCCTCGTAGGCTCATCGAACACAGCCATAACTTTCCATTCCTTCACCTGCTCTCGCCTCTTATCCCTTCTCATTCTCTCCGCACCCCTCTGGTCATCCCCATCCGACATTGACTCCCCGTCTTTCCTACTACGTTTCTTCTCATTCTTCACCTTCCACTTTACCTTATTCCCCGCATGCATTTCTCCCTCCTCATTGTCCGACCTCTCACTGCCCTCCCGCATATCCACCTCGCTTCCACCCGAACTACCCGCCATGCCAACCTCAGTCACAGCGCAGCTGTCCTCGCGACGAGCCATTGGGAGTCCTCCAACTTAACTCTCCATAGAACGAGCCAACGAGCTGCAGCTGCGCAATGAGCAGAGTGGCTTCAGGTGTGATCCGGTGCACGCCCGGCTCGTCCCCGCCGCAAGGCACGTAACTCTCTGGCTGGCCGAGCCGTAACAACTAGAAGTGGGGAAGGGGGAAGCAACGGTCATCAAAAGGCACAATATTAGTGTGTTGTTTTTATAAATAGAGGTCAAGATGGAGGCACTAGAGCATAATACTAGAATAAAACTATAGTCGTACAAAAAGAGCAGTGGCTGCCCTGCTGACCACTCCGTGTCACCAGTTCAACCTGCAATATACAAAAAAGCAATTAATCACTGAGTACCTATCATCATTACACAATGCATAATGTGCTGGCAAGCCCAACTTACTTCACATCTATATTTCATGCCCTTTTTAAGAGCAAAGACGCCCACCGTACTGATAATCAAAAGTTATTTTCATGGGCTTAGTTGGGGGTTTGCTGTCTTGTCTTGATTTAAGAGTTAGGTAAGGGGGTAAGCAGGATCTGCCAAGCAGGCAGACACGAGTCTGACAGGATGGGGAGTCAGTTTATGTCCTGGCTGAGGAATGTAAGGTCTGCGGGTCAACTAGAAGATTTACCAGCCAAAGGGGGGTTAGAGACACACCAACACTATTCAACATACACACTCTGTTTACGATGTTTACGTTAAGTCAGGAGTCTGGACATTGGATGTGACCGGATCTTAGATGCGGGAGGTGGAAGGTCCTCCTCTACGCCAGTTTAGGGCCAATAGAAATCTTTCCTTCTCTGTCTTTCAAGGGTTATAAAACATGATGTTCTTGCTGATGTTAGTTAGTTGTTCTTCCGGCCTGTGTGCTGCCTGAACTGCTCCTGCCTTTGCAAACGCAGCGCTGATACTTGACCTGTGATCTGACAAATAAATTTTCCAGAACGAGAGAAGTTATTCGGCTGAATTTTTGATAACCCCGACCAGGCTCCAAATCTTGAACACGTATTCTTACAGTACCGTACGCCGGTCGGACAGTCAGCGGCGTCACTCCCCGTCGATCGTATATAGGTGAAACTCGAAAAATTAGAATATCGTGCAATAGTTCATTTATTTCAGTAATTCAACTTAAAAGGTGAAACTAATATATTATATAGACACATTACATGCAAAGTGAGATATGTCAAGCCTTTATTTAATATCATTTTGATGATTATGGCTTATAGCTTATGAAAACCCCAAATTTAAAATCTCAGAAAATTAGAATATTACATGAAATCAATAAAAAAATGATTTTAAATACAGAAATGTCAGCCCTCTGAAAAGTATAATCATGCATATGTACTCAGTACGTGGTTTGGGCCCCTTTTGCATTAATTACTGCCTCAATGCGGCGTGGCATAGATGCTATCAGCCTGTGGCACTGCTGAGGTGTTACGGTGTTAAGACGAAGATGCTTCAATAGCGGACTTCAGCTCGTCTGCATTGTTTGGTCTCATGTCTCTCATCTTTCTCTTGGCAATGCCCCATAGATTCTCAATGGGGTTCAGGTCAGGCGAGTTTGCTGGCCAATCAAGCACAGTAATACCATGGTCATTGAACCAGGTTTTGGTACTTTTGCCAGTGTGGGCATGTGCCTGGTGGGCAAGTCCTGCTGGAAAATGAAGTCAGCATCTCCATAAAGCTTGTCTGCTGAAGGAAGCATGAAGTGCTCTAAAATGTCCTGGTAGACGGCCGCGTTGACTCTGGACTAATAAAGCACAGTGGACCAACACCAGCCGATGACATGGCTCCCCAAACCAACACAGACTGCAAACTTCATACTGGACTTCAAGCATCTTGGATTGTGTGCCTCTCCATTCTTCCTCCAGACTCTGGGACCTTGGTGCAAATGTTGCACCTTGGAGATGCAACATTTGCTCTCATCAGAAAAGAGGACTTTGGACCACTGAGCAACAGACCAGTTATTTTTTTCTTTAGCCCAGGTAAGACGCTTCTGACGTTGTTTGTTGTTCAGGAGCGGCTTGACAAGAGGAATACGACATTTGAAGCCCATGTCCAGGACCCGTCTGTGTGTGGTGGCTCTTGATGCAGTAACTCCAGCCTCTTTCCACTCCTTGTGAAGCTCCCACACACATTTGAATGGCCTTTTCCTGCTACGGTCATCCCTGCTGCTTGTGCACTTTTCCCCTCCACTTAACTTTCTATTAATGTGCTTTGATACAGCACTTTGAGAACATCCAAGTTCTTTTGCAATTACCTTTTGAGGCTTTCCCTCCTCAATGATGTGTCAATGATGGTTTTCTGCACAACTGTCAGGTCAGCAGTCTTCCCCATGATTGTGAATTCAACTGAACCAGACTGAGAGACCATTTAAAGGCTCAGGAACCCTTTGCAAGTGTTTTGGATTAATTAGCTGATAGCGTGACACTTTGAGCCTACAATACTGAACCTTTTCACAATATTTTAATTATCTGAGATTTTGAATTTGGGTTTTCATAAGCTGTAAGCCACAATCATCAAAATTATATCAAATAAAGGCTTGAAATATCTCACTTTGCATGTAATGAGTCTATATAATATATTAGTTTCACCTTTTAAGTTGAGTTACTGAAATAAATGAACTTTTGCACGATATTCACATTTTTCGAGTTTCACCTGTATAACAAATTTTCACACAGTCAATTATTTTGGATAAAATGTGCCCGTTTTTATACAAATGTGTGTGCCCTGGTGTTCTCGAATTTTACACAATAACTGCTTCATGTCCCTTGTTCCCGTATCTGTCCCTGCTGGATCTGTTCCCTGCCCCCTAATTTAAAAATCAAGCATGGGAAGCAAAACAAAGCGTTTACACGACTTCATCCAGCCATTCAAACCATCCATGTGACCCCATCTCTACAGAAGCTAGAAGCTAATATTCTCTCTGAATTGTCCTAGAAACTTTCTCTGCCGTTTCTGTATTTTTGGTTCAGAATAAGAGCTGAAAATCACAAATTAAAATGTCAATACTAAAACTAGCCGTGAGGGCAATGGCAGACTTTCATCACTCCGATGCAGTGTTCCATATACATATTTTATAATTGCTTTACCAGTTTTAATGATTTTCCATCCATCCATCCATTGTCAAACCGCTTATCCTGCACACAGGGTCGCGGGGGGGCTGGAGTCCATCCCAGCCAACTTCGGGCGATAGACAGGGCCAGCCAATCGCAGGGCTACACAGAGACATACAACCATTCACACTCACATTCACACCCCTACGGGCAATTTAATTTATTCCCAAACTAATTGTCAATTAGTACTCATTACAATTGTTCGTTGAGGTACTGTTTTCATGGCAACTATTCCCCTGCTTACAGTCTTAGTGCTAAACTAGGTTAACTGCGCTTCTGGCCGTAGCTTGGTATCAATCTTATCCCACTCTGAAAATATATATGAAAATAAAGTAGTTTCTTCCAAAGCATTAAAAATAAATTGGATCAATTTTAGGATAAAAACCTACAGCATTTATCATTTATTTATGCTAAGTCACGCTGAGCATTTCTTTTTATTCAAACCCATTAAAAAATTGCAATAGAATGCTGTTTCACAGAACTAAACCTGTGTTGGGCAAGTTGAACAATGCTCAAGTCTAGTGATTATTAGATACAACTATTTTGCACACAGGGTCGCAGGGGGCTGGAGTCCATCCCAGCCAACTTCGGGCGATAGACAGGGTACATCCTGGATTGGTCGCCAGCCAATCGCAGGGCTACACAGAGACACACAACCATTCACACATCTACGGGCAATTTAAAGTCCCCAATGAACCTGATCCCCAGAGCATGTCTTTAGACTGTGGGAGGAAGCCGGAGAACCCGGAGAGAACCCACGCAGACTCCACACAGAAAGGCCACTGGGCGGAATCGAACCCAGGACCTTCTTGCTGTGAGGCAACAGTGCTAACCACCACGCCACCGTGCCGCCCTGATTTTAATGAACCAATTAATTAATTCTCCCTTTCATCAAAAGTATTTGTGACCAAACATGGTCACCTCGTTCATACCTGTATGCGCTGTCAATTGGTTGGATGGAAAAGCTGGACAAGTGACAATTTTAATTAGCTGTAAAACAAATGTATGCTTTTTTTCATGAACTGATGGCTACTATCATTGACTTCATGCAAAAGAGGCTAAGAAAAAGTTATGATTATAATAGTTTTTTCAACAATCCTTTTTGTTAAAACTTTCTCAATGTGAGAATTTTGATCCCTCACTAGGCTCAAGAGAAGAAATCTGAAAATCATCTGAAAATTAAAGAAGTGGAACCTCACAGTTTAGCATTAAGGAAGTATTTTAAACTATTTTAAAATGCTTTCTTCTTCTTTCAGCTTATGTGACTTAATTTGCACAATGTACTAAAAATATGGCTGTAATAAATTATTTTAATAAACATAACTATAAAATCTTTAATTTCTGGATTTGCGTTAGAAATGGAAAGCTGCATACTTCTATACTTATACAACACTGTCTAGTTCCTTTGTCAGAGTATATGTTCTATGTAGCTTTGCATCAGCAAATGAGAAAATACAAATACACTAGCATGCTCAAAATCATGATACACAAGACTGTCTAACTTTGGCCAATATAAAAAATGTTATGGTAAAATGATCAAATGTCAAAAATGCCAGATACTAATGAAAGACACAACTGCACCGCCATAACAAAGGCTCAGCAGCATCCATCTATGGTTGAAAGAATAGTTGAGTCCCTCTGCTGACAGACAGAGTGCTATGGTGGGAGATTCAGAGCACAGCAAACTGCACAAGGACAGCAGGAAGAGTCACTATCAACACTTTTCACCCAGTGAAATTCTTCTATATGTAGGTTTGATTAAAATGCAATTAAGAATTAGTCTAAAATACACACTTTAATCGTTGTTACGTGCCTCGGCCTGCTTGGGGGAGGGGGTGTGTGTGTTTTGATTTGTGTTCCCACAGGTGTTCTGACACACCCACCATGCAGTAATCTCCACTGCCCGCTCCCACCTGCAGCCACTAATCACCCACACCCACAGCCAATCAACTGCAGGATGCCATGGCTGAAAAGGAGGTCGGGAGGGCGAGACGGGGGGGCAGACCTGGTGGAGAGAGCGGAAGGACTGTTGTGAAAAATAACTTTTTGAAGGAACTATTGTTTTGAGCGGAGCTGGGTTCAAGTTCTTTTGTTTTGTTTACACATGTATTTGGTCATTTGAATTGGTGAAGGTTAAGTTATTGTTGTTATTCTGTCTGTGGTTATCACGTTGTTTGTACTATTCATTTTTTGTTTCTTCAGTTGTCCCTGGGAAAAGGGACAACTTGAAGTGTGTGTAGGTAAGCGACCCTGGGGTTTACATACTGCCCATAGATAAACCTCTGTCTCTATACACTAGGTAAGACCTGGGCGGACCACCCCCTGTATTTATCATAGTTTAGCAGATGGTGTTTAGACTAGATAGGTTAGGGGTCTTTTTCATTGGTTAATTTCTTTGCTTTGGTTCCGCTCAGCCCCTTTTCCCCCACTACCGTATTATAGGTGAAATAAACCTTGTTTAAACGGTACTTTGTTTTGTTGGTCCTGCTTGTGCGCCCACGCAATTTTTTCACCTCACCCACCTTTTGGCCAGCTCACGTGTGACGGCGAGTTACGGTATCCTCTTTAGAGGAGGGCGTAACAATCGTGATTAATGAATTTCAAAATGTGAGATTGGTTCAATTTTTACACCTATTGACAGTCCAATTATAATTTAATTATTTACATTTTTTGTTTCTGCCAGATGCAGGTGGGGGTCTTACAATGTCCCTATATCCTTAAAGGGGGCCATGACAGAAAAATATGTGTCTCAATCTCTCCATCCGTTTTGCTACTCAGGGACTTTTAACATACAGGTCGACTCATCGGATTCCACAACCTGTGCAGAACTCCTGGACACCTACTTCAACATTGACTTTCCCACTCATAAGAAAAGTACACACACTTAACCGGGTCTGCACTTCCGGCATTGCCATCAGCACTCTAACCAGCATTGACCTCATGATCTCTCACCACCTGTCTATTGCCTACACCCCACACAGTTCTTTTACTAAAATTATTATTTATTTTTTCCCCGTCTCTTTGCCACTTGTAAAGTGTCTTTGGGCATTTAGAAAAGTGTTAAATAAAATGAAAGCTTATTGTTCTAATGCTGCTTTGTTCTTTGGTCATCGTGGTTCCACCAGATAAGTTGTGTCAACACCAAAGCTGTGGCACTGCAATAGGTATACATTTGAACACTTCCATCAAATGACCCTTCATTTTATTCCACAGCAGTTTTTAACGTGAAACATATCTCCATATCTGTGAGTGTTCAAGGTATTCAGAATACTGTATCGAGGAGTTGGTTCTCTGTTGCTCTTCTTGTATGAACAGTAAGATTGGCCCAACTGATGTTTTGATGTCCGCACAGCGCATGGTTTATTTCTTAAGTTGTAACTATTCATTTAAATTAATTCCTTTCATTAAATTATGCAACATACAGACCCTATATACACTGAAACCAGCACTTTACACGTAAACTCAAGCACCTCCTCCAGATGTAGATGTTGCCTTAAAGGAGCACTGTGCAGGATAAGTGGAATCTTGTGGTGCAGTTGCAGTCAACTGAATACAGATTATTCTACTATACTTATGCCTCCTCACGTTTCATAGTCAGAATTGATGCTGCTGGCATCACCCAGTGCAGCATGGTCAGCACCAGGGCCATAAAGGGTGCATGACTATACTCCTAGACCATAATATTCAGAGAATTCCTGGGACAGTCATGTGCTGACTTTGGCTTTCAGTCCTAAAAAATGAACCTGAACTTACAACTTAACAATCAAAGTAGAAATGTCTGTTGCCAAAACTTATGTACATTTCCATAAGTTGTTCAACTCAAATTTGACCCATTACCTGAGGCACAAAATCATAAATAGGTTGCTAAAAAATAAAAAAAGCATTTCCAAACAGAAACATCCCTGTCAGGTACAGCGCCTCAGCATTAATGTATCCACACGTTGGGATGAACATTGTTTTATGTTTCCTCAGTCTGGTCTGGTGTGCCAGGGTCAGAGTCGGAATCTTCCTCTTTTCCTAGAATAGTTGTTCCGTCCTGACTGACAGCCACCGCTCCTTTCCTTTGAGGCAGGACGGTGAAGAAGGCCTCCCGCCAGCTGCTCTTCTCCATATAAGCCAGGACGATCTCAAACACTGACGAGAGACCAGATCACACTTTTAAACCCAATCCAGGCGCAGGAAAATTTCAAACGGCACAGAACAGTGAGAATCAAGATCAGTCAATCTGTTGTTGCAGCGGCAATATATGAATAGTGACATATCAGTGGACCGTTTACGAGAAATAACGATCATGACCGAGAAGCGCAGATCATGTAAGTAACTGTTAGCATAACTCATTTATATACACCAATGTTGTTAATAAAGTAATACTTTGAACCTGGTTGTTTGTCGTCTGCATGACACGGCTCTAACAAGACATTTAGCAAGGCATCAAAGCTGCGTCTTTGTAGTCTATCGTCGGAAATATTGTAGTTTTGTCACTGCAGACCAACATCACTAATATGTGTCTCCCGTTGCATCAGACCTACGTAGCTTAGTGAAAGTGGAGTCAGATTCCCTAAACACCGCAATTTTTTTTTCATAGATCTACATGAATTCTCCTAACCATCTTTCCTTAACCCTTTGACGTTTTCCAGAGTTCAAGGAACAGTGGTTAAGAACAGACGTTACAAGGGAATTTTTTTGACAATTCAAATCCAGCGCCTGTGACATCTCTTCTTACTCTCATCACATAAGAGGTGAAATCTGACTCCTCCTACTCTGTGCTGCCAAGAGGCTTGTAGTGTCATCTGAATGAGTATTGATAAGATATACAAGGTTTTTCATTTGATTAATGTGGGTGCTAATATGCAGAAATGAACTGGGGATGTAATCCGTGTGGGCCCGAACACGATGGCACTGGTACACAATGTACTGCGACTATCGATGAGACTTCCATATAGCTTCAGCTGTGTGAAACAGGGCACTTTGATGGGGTTGAGGTCCCAGTTGAAGAGTGAGCTTTTGCCTTTTCAACATAATAATAAAGGTGGTCAGAATTCTTTCAGACAGCCATGCATAGTCAGTTGTTAATTTATTATTAGACACGATCCCAGCTAATTCAAACTGGCTACTGGTACGAATAAATGTCCTTACCGTGGTTAACTGCAAGAACCTTCCGACTGTTCATTTTGACAAAATTGCTCAGAGGAAGCTGAGCGTGATCAATCCCGAGCTCCTTCGCCCTCTCAAACGTGATCCCCTGCAAACAAATCCCAGACAGGAAACCAACCAGCTCCAATTAGCAAGCAGGAACTGCAACCAGCAGGGAGCTGAAGGCGTGAAGCCAGACGGACCTTGTGGTGGTTGTGGTCCACCAGGCCTCCTATCACATAGGCCTTTTTGTGGTCCAGCTCTTCCAGCACATTGGGAGAGTCTGACGTCAGGTACACCAGGTCCTCCTGCGCCAAAACTTCACTGTAGTGTTCTGTTTTGATGGTGATGTCCTGCACAGAACAGCAGCATGCACATCTACACAGTTATACAATACTACCTAGTGAAAAATCGTAAACAATGCAGTGTAACCTTTTTATTTTCTATATAGCACCAGATCACAACAGTCGTTTAAGGGTTCTTTGCTGTAGAACAGATCTATACCTTGTTTAACAGCGTAAATGGCCTTATGTAACCTGACGCGTGCACCCAAGGATTCCCACAGGTTTCAGTACGACTAAAAAGTAAACTACAAAACGTGTGCATGGAAAACTACAATATGACTAGTAAAGAGATTTTTGTAACAAATGTTTGTGAGGTTTCTAAGGTAACTTCTTGATTCTATGGAGTGTTTTACTTGTGATTTTAACAACGTTACTAACTTTGGGGAAGGGACAAATTGTTGCCTTTTTAGCTATATAAAGAAACACATTTAAAACAAAAAGAAAACAATAGTATTTGTGCAGGACAAGGAGTCTCACAACCAGAGGAAAAGACTGATACTACTTTATCTGGTACCAGACGCCAGCAGGATGAACAGGCTGTGGCAGCGTTGGAATAGTTTTTTGTGTATCCGCTCTTGTCACTGATACCACAGGTGTAGTGTTGGAGTGGGAAAAGTACTGCTTTTTGCCCCTGGCCTTAATATCTATATTGTCTTGCCCTTATGACCAGCCAACTTGGAATTAAGTAAGACTACATACCATCTGGTTCTGCGGCATCCAGTCTGATCGATTTGTCTTTTTAACTGTCCATCACAAAGTAAATCGATAGCTACCTTCCAGTTGACCCATCCTTTGTCCTTCTCGTCCAAGCACTGTTTCAGCTGTCCCCCCAAGCTTGTCAGATAAAACTTTGGCGGGCGGGGAAGAGTAGTTATACATCAGAGAGGATCGTCTCTACGGTTTAATGTTCATCAGCAGACACTAACCTGCACTGGATGCAAGGCTCGTCTGTTCTCAGCATAGCATCGCTGGACCTGTCTGTGAAGCTTCCGGATATCCTGAAAACATGCCCAGATTACCAAGAGAATCTGAACCTCAATTCCCATCTGAATAAACAAATTGTTACTTTGCCCTCCACAGTGGATCGGTTTTACCTTAATGAGCATGAGGTTGTCGAAGCTGCAGTCCACCACGAGCCTCAGTGAACTGGGCGTCAACTCTCTGCGTAGACGTTTCCTGGGGTTCTGGGCCTCTCCTCCTTCTCGTCGCTGCTGCTTCCTCTCCTTTCGTTTTTTCCTGCAACAGAAAGCAGAGGACACATAGTGATATGACACCACATAATAAATATGTCTTAGTTGGATCAATTTACAGTTTATTTTGATCATTTCCATTTCAAATTTCGAATATTATTACACTCATACACACGCACTTATATCCCTCCCTGTATGCATGATTTGTATGGGGTGTATGGGTCAATGAGACGGGCCTTAAAAATAGGTAGTTTCGAGCCGTTGAAGTTCATTTTATTAGTAAGTTGGTCATGTCATTAGTAAATAAAAGTAATACGTTGTTTTATAGTATCTGGACTTGTATAAAATATGTCTAGTCACCTTGTTCCACCATTTCCGTTAAGGTGATGCTGTTATGTACATGCTGTGTATCCTACAACATTTTAGATGTTCTCAGATCTTAGTTAATATCAGAACTGGAACAACGGATTGCTGGAGCAACGGAAATGAAGCATCAGTGTGCTTTATGTAGCATAAAGGCCTTACATATATGTGTTGTGTAAGATTAGGGCAGATTAGGCGAGACAGGTACAGAACTAGCAGGTTTTCTACCAGAGCCAGAATGAATCACTTACACACCTTTGTACTGATTATGGACTTTATTCCTCAGGAGAATGAGGCACGTTGATGGAAATCTCTACTACAAAGCAACTCATAACCCCAACATCGCGACACAGTCAATGACAAACACTTTCATCTTTCACTCAAAAAGGCCTAACGTTAACTGTTAGTACAGCATGATATTCAATGGAACCCACGTGTCGTTAAAGTCATCGATGACACAGGCAGTTAAATGAGCTGACTTACTTCCGTAGTTCCCTTTCGTCCTCCCATTTCTGCTGCTTCAGAAGCTTCTTCATTTGCCTTTTGGAGATAGTTTGGTTTTCTCCGTCAGCGCTGGGAGTCTTGTTACTGCTCCTGTCCCCGTCATCATCTCCCTCCTGCTGGGCCGAGGCTTCACTCTTCGCGCTGTCATTAGCCATCTTTTCGGAGCAGTGATAGACGTCTGCTGTGTCAACTAACGTTAGCTGTTGATGTTAGCTTATCTACTGCTCCTAGCAGAAAGCTAACTGCCAACATTTATTAGCAACGTTCTTTGTAGTTTTACGAAAGACGAAAATAAGTACTATAGAAAGTAAACGCAAACAAGAAAAACTAACGTTAAATAAGCTGTTTAACTAAGTCTGAACCCGCACTTCCACATGTAGTTAAGGTGGCGCATGTGTGACGTAATTTAAGAGCGCCAGATGCATTCAAATGCTATAGAAACAAGGAGATATACAATGACAATCACAGACCTCCTTTATGTATTTCTTTTATTATTATTTCTATATTTTTGTTCCCATTAGTCAGATCCAAAGATCTTTATTGCATGAATTTTGACCATGAATAATAGATGACATGGTCAGGGGAAAATATGTTGCGTTCAAGTGCAGACAAACCATTTTAAGTGCAATTATGTGGAACTATGTTAAAATGTGTTTTGAATTTCACATGGGTCAAATTTAACAAAAGTAACTATAGGACTTGTTGTTTTAAAAACAATGGTTCATTAATTGCTGTTTATGAAGACATAGCCCCCTCCCTAAATTCTTGGAATAAGTTAATTTTCAAAAATTCTGAACTATTCATTTTTCACCTTTAACTGGTTTGGAAATGGAATGAGCACTTTATGGAGACAGACATGATGTGATATGTTTGTGCATGAAGTACAATCCATACTGCTGAGGAGTTGAATAAGTTGTTTTCAGCCACAGTTGACCTACCATTCAGCACTGACAATTTACCAGCATGTTTGCAAGGGTGAAAACTGGTTTAGCAGTGATAGTGTTGCAATGTGCGCTAAAGTGCCTGGGATGCATATCGAAACTGGGTTAGGACGGGATGCAAGTGGAAGGATGAAGCATCATGTTTAAGAGCCAAAACTGTTTAGGAGGCCATAGAGTAACGTTCATTGTGTGTCCACCTGCTGACTGCAAGTTCAACAATCTCAGTCCTTTCTGTTTGGTGCAAACCATCCATCTCAGAACAACACCTGTCTCTTTAGTTGCTAAATGCTCCACAGTGTTTGGCTTCATCAGATTGGTGACAGTGATAAAAGCAAAACAATGAGGTAAAAGAGGCTCAAAGAGAACTGGGCAGAATTGCAGAGGTGGTGATATTCTTTTGGTAACAATCGTTTAATCATTTGTTTTTCTTAGAACAATAGATAGCAGTCCAAATTCAAGGTCCCCTTACTCGCTCTTACCGAAGTATCCTCAGCAAATGCAAAAAAAGCGATTAACTGGTGCTTGAATTGTGAGTGTTATGTCAAAGTTCTGTTAGAAAGTCAAGAATGATTTTTGATGGGGACGTTTAAGGCCAACATGGAGTGGTATATGACCAGATGACTATCTCCTTTACACATGAGTAAATACATCTTCCTGAAGAATAGTTAAGGGTTGAGGGGGTTCCCTGATATCCTTTAGTTTAGGAGACTTCTCCATCAGATCCAGTAGAACCGGTTCAAACTAGATTCATAAAATGCCAGAAGAACAAAAGAAAAAGAGACAGCCCAACCTTGAATATGATGAGAATAAGGATGAACAGAGAATGGAACTTTGTCCAGTTTTGACAGAAGACATTCTTGTTCTTCAGCTGCTCCAACAAAAGCAATCACTGTACGAGAAAGTCCAATGCTTGAGTTCCACAATACGAATTATACTTTTATAAACTCATCAGAAAAAATGTATTGTATCTAAACTAGGGCCTGGATTCCAGAACTATGTCTTTGTAAAACATGAACTTATATCTAAAATGTATAAAAACATACAATAATGGGGACTCTAACAAAATTAAGTCTTTCTATAAGTGTCTCAATGGGTTAGATCTCATATTAACATTCAACAGGTAAAAAACACAAACGAGAGGTCAGCAAAAGGTTTTCATTTATTACATATTCACTCATTTAAAATTAGTAACTGTTGAAACACCCCTCCAGACATCGCTACTTTCCTTTGGAAAACTTAAATTAAATAAACTTAAAACAGGTTTCATTTCTTCATCTCAGCTCACCTTTCCCTGATGTGTCTTCATCATTTCATTCCAAATTAAAAGTTTCCTCATTTCAAAAGTCTTAAACTTCCAAACTTTTTCTAAACTTTCTTTTGCCATCACACCAGATACTGTTAGTTCATAAAGTACATTGTTTCAAAGCCCCACTCTGTTTGAGGGTCTTTGTGCAAAGCTTTGAATCAGAGATGCATCACAATATCTGCCCTTACTAGAGAACTGCAAAAATTGTATTTACACTTCAACATTTGCTCTCTTGCACAACAGAGAAACATTTAATGTACAAACAATGCACATAAAAAAGGTCTGACTTGCAAAGTGCTGCAAAGACCGCAAAACAAGGCAACGCAATGATTTGTATGAAAAAACTACAACCTCACGAGTGGATGTTTCCTGGTGTCCTAGCATGAATACAGTAAAGTTAATTCAAAAGGAAAGGATGGACTGGCCAGCAGATCCAGATTCTGAACAATTATAAATACAATTTAAGTTACAAACAATAAGTTGGTGCTAAAATACTAAATTACTAACAGTGACAGGCATGCCCGCAGAAATACATGTCAAACAGAGCAAAAACTGAATTGAACATTCCGCTCTGTATGAAGGACAAATGCATGATGAGCAATCTCCAGAATGTCTATAGTACATGGTATAGTTTTAACACACACGTCATGCCTTCATATTATTATGTTAATGAATTCAGCAAGGTTGACTTACTTATTATATTTCCGGGTGCATAATAAAACATAAATGCTGACCTTTCTGCATTTTAAAGCTGTATACAATCAAACACTGAAGATGTACTGATACAATTCAAGCTAATTTAGATGTAAGGCTAAATTGTGTCATCATTAAAGTTGTGTTGTAAAATTACAATCACAAAAAACAACATAATCTGTCAAATCAAAGATTAGTTTAGGAGGTGATTGGAAGCAGAGCAAAGGCCTAAAAATGGATTATTTTTCAATTATTTACAGTGTGGTGTTATAAAAAACATCATATACAAGTTAGAAAAGGTCAAACTGCAGGAAAATTAGCCACATTACAAAAGGGCCTTGATTCATAGCCTCCAGCCAATGACTAAAGTAGCACATCAAGACCAAAAGCCAAGGCCCTGCAGCGTCCACTCAGAGTTCAGTCCTGTTGGGAACCAAGAAACAAAACAGTTTGTACAAAGCGCTTCCATCTACTTATTACTTATTTGCATTAAATTTCCATGAGTTTCCACATGTAAAATGTTTAAATTGTACACAACAGGACGGTAGATCACATTTTCCCATGCAGTTATTACCCCCACTAGGAAATATATATTTATATACAGGAATATATATATATATATATTTATATGAGCTAAAAGGAACTTCACAGAACCATGGTGCACAATCTTACAATCTCTCCCAACCCATTTATTTTGTGAGTTGACCAGAATCGAATGATCCATGTTGTCAAAGATGCTTATGTAGTATCTCACTTTAATTCATTGTTAGATGTGAGGAGCCCTCAATAGTAGTATTTTGTCCTGTAAAGGGTCTTCATGTGCAGGCTTGATGTACTCCTTCTCAAAAGAATTGCCCAACAAACTGTCAACTGAATAAGAAGAAATGGGAACAAAAAGTCAAGGGAAACAAACAGAGAGATCCTCCTCTGCCATTCTCCCTAAGGTTTCTTCATATTTTTCCTCTCTATTAAAGGTTTTTGGGGGGCAGTTTTTCCTGTGCTAATAAGAGAGTTGTAGAACAGAGGATGTTGCACTGGTACAGACTGTAAAGCCCTCTGAGGATATTTTGTCATTTTGGGGTAATAAAAATACATTTTATTTAATTTGATTGAAGGTGATAAATAATTTAAATAGGAAAATTCAATTACATAACGCAGTGGAGTTGATTTTATTTCTGTCCTCTTCATTTTGGGCCAAATTATTGAGGGCACTTATGTACAACTACAAACTAATAACTGCCAACATTGTTGTTTGTATATATATTTAGTTATTTAGCTTTGCACAACATCAGTTAGAGCGCAGGTGGTACCTTGGTTAGTAGCTCCTGTCATCAGTGTAAGAGTTGATTTAGCTGATTCAGCTGATTGCACTTTTGTCCCTTTCCACACACAAAGCCACCGCAGCATCAGTTGTTACCTGGTGAATGACACACATCCAGTTTGTAGGATTCAAACTACCTTCCACTCCAATGTGCATTTCTCTCTCCAGCCTGTTGACCATCCGACTACAAGCGATCAGTTTTCTTCATAAACAAAACTGAACTCTCCAGCATGTGGTTTTTTCAGATGAGAAGGGGAACACCAAATGTTCTGCTGCTATGTTGCATGTTGTGTTTATGTAATTGCGGATCAGAGGCCATGTGAACCTGGCTTCTCACTCTCCCTGTCTTTAAATGACTGGTCCTATAAAAAGCCGCCTGACTGTGACCTGCCGTGCAGTGTGTTGATGTCTAGCAGCAGCTGAAGCAGAGCTAGTTTACGCATAACGAATGCCTGTCGCCGAACCTTTAACTCCTGCTCACACTATGGCTAACACACAAATTCAAACACCTCGCCCATGAAATAATCTTATATCAACATGATCCTCCGTTTTGCCGCTGCAGTATCAGAATTCAGCTTGTGAAGGTGAATGCCTGCTGAGGTTCTCAGGTGCTCATGCAAGTCCGTTTGCATGGAGTCACACACTCTTTAGTTGGGCTTTCTTTTCTCACTATATTCAAACTATTGGCAGTGCGGAAAACTGGTGTTGTCAAATAAAAATTGAGTTGGGATGAAGAACATTTAAATAAATATATGAATTTGTATTTCTCTTAATTGTTTAGTAATTTGGAACATGTGGGCATCCATAGCTTTTTGCATTGAAACTTTGATCAACTAGGAGTACACAGTTATAATTACAAATACAAACGAATCAGCAGTTTTTCTTTCAGCTTTAAGGTCACGCCAGAATTACACTAGATGCTTACCGGACACTCTGACAGCCTGAAGGGGGGGCCTGACAGCAGGAAACATACTTAGGCTGCTCATGTCTCTCACGTAAGTGGCACAAAAATGTACACACACACACAAATATAAAATAAGGGTTTCACAAGAAAGGGTTTTTGCTCTTTCCGAGGTCAAGAATGAACTAGAGCTTGTATGAAGCGTTAGCTCAGCGCCTGAGAAGACTCGCCGCACAAAGACGAGTAGGACAAAGACAAGGGAGTCTTTGGGGGCGGCTGAGTGCGGCGCTTTTGACTCCTAATTACTAATAATGTGTTTACTCCTTGCCTGTACCTGTTCGAATCTCTTCCTGCAGATACTACAGGCCTCGGGCTAGATCTGCTCTTTATCATAACCTCTCCTCTCTTACCTATCCCACCCGCTCCACACATCTCCATCACCTTGTCAGAGGAGGCCTCTGGAACTGCTAGCCAGTTACTTGCTTTGCTATGCAGCAGTCGCTTGACTTCTTCGCTCTCACTGAGACCTGGATCACACCGGACCACACATCCACTCCAGCTGCTCTCTCCTCTACCTTCTCCTTCAGCCACACACCCAGACACACTGGCAGAGGTGGTTGCACAGGTTTATTCATTTCACGCAAATGGAGCTTTTCTCTTTACCCTCTTTCACCATCCACCCTACTGTCTTTCGAATTCCATGCTGTCACAGTTACTCACCCTGTATAATTAAACACTGTGGTTCTTTACCGTCCGCCAAGTTCTCTGGGTCATTTCTTGGAAGAATTGGACATCCCCCTGTCCAACTTCCCTGAAAATGGCCCTCTGCTCATCCTCCTGGGTGACTTTAACATCCAGAGAGAGATCATCCGACCTCTTACTCCTACTTTCTTCTTTTGCCCTGTCCCTCTCCTCCTACTTACAAAGCCGGTAGTCACCTTGACTACATCTTCACCAGAAACTGCTCTACCTCTAACCTCACTGTAACTCCACTTTACGTCTCTTTACGTGACCACTTCTTCATCTCCAACTCTCTTCCACTCTCTCTAACTAACCCACCCAATTAACTAACTCTGTATCGTTTTTTCCCCTCCTCTCTGGCCTCTGTTCTATCTGTTCTACTCCACCCTTCTTCCCCGGGTCTCTGTCAACTATTTTACCAAAGAAATAGCTGATTGCTTGTGTCCCACCGACTTCACCTCTATCACCCTCGTGTTTTCTCCTTCACCCCCCCCCCGTCTCCTAACCAAGTTCTCACCTTAGTAACCTCTGCCCGTCCAACCACCTGTCCTCTTGACCCCGCTCCATCCAATATTCTACAATCTATCGCTACTGACCTTCTTACTTTCCTCAACTGTCTCATTAACACTGTTATCTGGCTGTTTTCCCAACTCTCTGAAGGAGGCAAGAGTTAACCCACTCCTGAAGAAACCCACCCTCAACTCATCTGAGACCAGGCCTTCTTCTTCCTTTTTTGTCCAAAAATCTTGGACGTGCGATCTTTAACCACCTCTCCTCCTATCTCCACCGTAACAACCTCCTTGACCCTCACCAGTCAGGCTTCAAGGCAGGCCATTCCACAGAGACTGCTCTGCTTGCTGTCTCAAAGCAACTCAACACTGTTAGAGACGCCTCTCTCCCCTCTGTCCTCATCCAGCTGGTCCTTTCTGCTGCATTTGACACCGTAAACCACCAGATCCTTATTTCCTCCCTTCAGGAACTTGGTGTCTCAGACTCTGCTCTTTCCCTTCTCTCATCCTACCTTCTCTCATACTACCGGGTAACCTGGAGAGGATCTGTGTCAGAACCTTGTCCTCTTACTACTAAAATTCCTCAGGGTTTCGTTCTGGGTCCCCTCCTCTTCTCTCTCTACACCAACACTCTAGGCTCTGTCATTCGCTCACATGGCTTTTCCTACCACAGCTATGCTGATGACACCCAACTAATTCTCTCCTTCCCTCACTCGGACACTCAGGTGGCAGCACGGATCTCCGCCTGTCTGACTGACATCTCTCAGTGGATGTCCTCTCACCATCTGAAAATCCACCCCGACAAAACTCAACCACTTCTCTTTCCGGGAAAAGATTTTCCTGCACAGGATCTGACTGTTAACTTTGGCAACTGTGTGTTTCCGCCCACTGACTGCCAGGAACCTCGGTGTAACACTTGACAGCCAACTCTCCCTAACTCACAACATTACAGCGACAAGTGGGTGGTTCCGCACCACCTGACGTGATTTATTTATCTACCAGCACTGCGTTGGTGAACGACCCGGTCCCCCTGGTCTAACGCATGCGCTCACTCACACAGTGCGACCCCCAGTGAACTTTTTAGGAATAGCAGCTACTTTTATAGAAATGCAATTTATGTCTTTCTGGAATTCTCCAGTAGCAAGGTCATCCGGCAGGCCGTACTGGACCCCCTGGCGGACAGTTCAACACCTGTGCTGTAGATACACGCTCTACAACATCTGGAGAATACATCCCCTTCTCACTCAGAAGGCTGCGCAGGTAGTGATTCAGGCTCTTGTCATCTCCCGCCTTAATAACATCGGTACTCATGTACCATGCTGTGAATGGATCGGGTCCAGTCTACATCCAGGACATGGTCAAACCCAACATCCCAACCCACACACATTCCGCTCTGCATCTGTCAAACTGCTTGTTCATCCCTCACTGAGAGCAAAACACTTCGACATCCTTGCTCTGAAATGGTGGAATCTCTGATGACATCAGGACCGCAGAGACCCTTCACATCTTCCGCCGCAAACTAAAGACACACCTCTTCAGACTCTACCTCGACTAAAAGACTAACAAATTGTAGCACTTGATTTGTGCTTATAATGACTTATCTATAGCAAGTTGTAAATCGGCTTATTTAATGAAATTGCACTTCTTTCTTGTTCTTTTGAGTTTGCATCCTTATTGCATCCTTAAAGGGCACTTATTGCTTATTGTAAGATTTAGATAAAAGCGTCAGCTAAATGACAAGTAATAATGTAATGTAATGTAACTTTTTAAATTTAAAGAAATGCAATCCACTAGAATGAGAAGAAACCGTACCAACTATTTTGATTTTTATCCCATTAGTAGTGTCTCCACCGGTAATATCAAAATCAGAAAATAACGACACAACATGTGCAGAGATTTGTTCACTTGTGCATCATATCTAGATTTGATGGAAGAAAAATAATGCATAATTATCACCATGAAATGAAAGCAAATTTGAATATTTTGCAAGAAATGGTTATCTGTGCTTTTAATTGACTTAAACAGTTTTTAACTTTTGTATTGTTGCAAACAAACCATAAAGTTACTCTATACAAGCCAATAAAGCATACGTCTTACTCGGGACTACTGAACCCTCATTCTGTACATACAAAAGCTAACTACTCAGAACGACTCAGAAGCTGCTGTTCACCTGTGCTCAACCACGAAGCTCATCGTGGTCCCGTCAAATGAGGGCGGAGCAATGATCCGCGGCCCCTGCTGTGAGGTGAAGCTGATGACCGGCTGCCTGGGGAAAGCCTGCAGCGGCCTGTTTGTGGCGCCCGGCTGATGAGCCCCGTGGCCCGCCTGCTTGGTAGACTTTCCTGTGGCCATGTAGAAGGGACTCTCCATGTACCTGCCGTCGGCCTGCTGTATCACAGCTTTCCCTTCGCCCTCCGCTTCTGACTGCATCGACATCTGCGACTGCACCAGCGTCCGGGCCGGGATCACGGACGGGGTCGGCATGAAGCCGGGGTAGATCATGTAGGTGTGTCCGTATGCTCCTGGACTGAGGGCCAAAGGTGAGATCGGCAAGGGCACCGGGGTCATGGAAGGTTGTGGCATGGGCACGTCCACATACTGACCGGTTTCAGGGTCAAAGAGTCGCTTGGTGGCCGGCTGCACAGGAGTGTCCACCAGGTAGTAGCTCCCAGTAGTGGGATCCAGGAGCATCTTTCTCTGCGTGACCTGGAAGGGGTCCACGGTTGGAGCGGGGGTGATCGCAGGAGAGAAGCAATACATCTGCGGCTGATTGGTGGACATTCCCAATGGCAAAGAGTGGTAGATGGTAGCAGGAGGATTCTCAGGTAAGCCTGTGTCCATCACAATGCTGGAGCCTGTGTTGTCAAATCCCCTTGCGCCAGATCCCAAGTGTCCTGAAGGAGTGTTTGGGTGTGTATGGTTGTACACAGCTTTTGTTTTTTCAGCAGATGAGACTTGTCTGTTGCTGCTGATTTTAGTCTTTGCAGGAATGGTTAGGTAGTTTTCGTTGTCAGCTGATACACTAAAGAGCTCTTGTGTGGACCTCTCAACCTCCTTTGATTTAGCTCCTTCCTTTCCACTTGGCTTTGTCCGGCTGACTTTTAAGGACACAGGCAATTTCGGGGACTTGGGGAGGAAGCTTTTGTTGCTGAAATTGGTTTGAGTGGAGGGTTTTGACATGTTTCTTTTACCCACAGCTTCAATTGACCTTGCATCCAACCTGTCCCGGTGGCTGTCAGGTTGCTGGAAGAACATGGAGAGGTCTTTGTCCTCTCGCCGCAGCAGGCTGACGGTGCCAGGGGACACCCCCAGTGGGGGTGAATTATTGTCATGGTTTTGGTGGGAGTCTGTTCTGGCTGTCCTCTCCATTGATGCTCTCCGGCCGTCATCCTCAAGTCCTCCATGCTCATCACCAGCTATCAATGAGAGCACATGGCTGTCTGTCAGGAGATGAGGCTCAGTCTTCCTTTTCCATTCATTTTTTTCAAATTTATACAGCTGCTCCATGGTTTTCACTGCAGCCTGCAGCTTTGCCAAAGCCCCCTGGTTAGGGATTGTTGACTCAGGTTTCTTATCTGTGATATCCAATAATGTTTCCTGCTTTGTTGAAGACGCTCGGCTTTCAATTGTCAACCCAATCACTCCAACTGAGGAATCACTGGTGTCCCCCATGGGTGCTCTCCCTGCTGCACTTTGCGGCTGTGCATTTTTAGCGCCCTCTGGAGTCAACCTGTTTGCGTCAAACGGCTCCTGTTTGGATAACTCGGTAAGATTTACAGAATGTTTCCCGTTATTTGTATTCACAGACTGACATTTGATCATTACAGGGGATACAGAATTATAATTACCATAGGACATTTGCTTCTTTTGCTCCGAGTGGCTGTCGGATTTATTTTTATCTAAAGAGACAAAGTGATAAGAACTTTTCACCAATTTACGCACGTCTCTCACTTGGTGGATGGGCGTCTGCAGCTTCCCTTTGTTATCTCGAATGTCTCTGACCATGAAGTGCGGCACTTTATCTGACGACTCACCTTTCAGAGCTGCAGCCAGCGCCTGGCATTTTAAATCATCCGCCCTGATGAGGCTGGCGGCGTTGCAGCCTATATTGGGAGCGCGTAGTTTAGAAACGCCGAAAGTATCCATTTTATTATCTCTGGCGCTCCTTAAATTAATTTTAATTTCAGGAGATTTAGACGTTACCACGGAGCCTGCGACGTACAACGTGTTGTTAGAGCTTTCGATCTCTCCTCCGTCCCATGGAGAATCATTTCTGTTCTGCAGCTGCTGCCCGGCTTCTCCGTCACCAGATAGCAGTTGGATACTTGGCACAAACAAATGTGACATTTTCGTCAGTTTGCCGCTTCCCGCTGATTTCTGCTCTCCTTCGCCCTCTTTTCCGTCAGCCGAGTGCAACCTCACCGGAGTTGTATCGTTTTTATGATCCTTTTGCAACTCTAGCTCCTCGTCCCTCCAGCACCTGAATGCGCTATTTTGGCTGCGAAGGAGCGTACTTTTGGACGCTTCCAACTCGCCTTTTTTAGCTGCGATTCCAGCCCTACTGGCCGGTTCTAAATTAGTTTGAGGCGCAGGAGCGGCCGCGTCTTGTCTCCGAGAGTCGCTCCTGGTATCACACGTGCCGCTTTCCAAGAGGTCCCCCAATTCATCCACGTACACAATCGCGTACTCGGCGCTGCTCTCGGAAAACTTGGAGCTCTGTCTGCGCAGCTCCTTGCTTCCCTTCTCCCCGTGGCCTTCGCTCTCCTGGCGCGCGAGGCACGGGGAGGGCGTCGGATGCCGCTCGCTTATCTCCCCCCGTTCCATCTTGCGCTCCTGCTCGAACTGCATCTTCTTAGAAATTACATTTTTAATCAGGCTCGAGGCGAATACGGCTTTCTTGTGCGTGTCTTCCATGGTTTCAGAAGGCGACTTGCTGGCCCCTCTCCTCTGGCCACTTGGCAACCTGTCGGTAACCGCATCTGTGGAACGTGATCCTGCAGCGTTTTGTGCAAACTTAGAGAGCCTTTCTCCTCCAGACATTCCTGATTTGACATTGCAACGGAAATTCAAAGTCTCCGTGAGTCTAATCACTCCGCTGTGGCTCTGACTGAATTCCCCGGTCAGCTCGATTTGCTTTGCTGACGACGTGCTGTGGGGTTCGCCATTTAGAGTGAATATCTTGCTGGAGGGCGGTTTGATGCTCGCCAGAGCGATGCCCTTACAACCTATATGTTTTATATTCTTTGCTATTTCAAATGAGGCTGCAGAGTTTTGATGGGAAAGCACACTTTGGTCCAGACCCCGTGACATGTTCATATTGCCATATTTCAGGTCAACAAACGTAGCCCAACTGTTTATACCTTTCCCTTGCTCTGATGCCGAAGACTCGCTAGAGGTGCTGAAATTGATGGATTCAAAGTAGGGATACGCCAGGCTCTTGAAGGCTTTGGCTGTCAGGTTGCGTACCTCCTTGTCAGCCTCATCCAGGGAGCTGACAGCGCTGGATGCACCGCTGGAATACCCGGTGACCTCTTTCCCTGTCAATCTACAGCCAAAGTGCAAGCGTCCGGGCGCGGCTATGAAACACTTCGCCCTGTCACACAACGTCTCTGCCTTCCCATCAACCCCCTTCAACACATAGCGACTCATATCCCCGGAGCGCCTGGCATGATACAGTATCCCCCCCCGTTCTTGGATGCTGCCAGGGTCATTTATAGCTCGAGACGTGGTTCTGATTGACAGGTGGATCTGTCCCGAACTGTTCCCACTGCGCAGGTGCTGCTGCAGGTGCTTTGACACGCTCTCATCTGAGCTGGTGAATTTGGCCCCATCGATGGGATCACTTTCAAGCGGAGTGCTGACTGCTGTTGTCGCGACCGTTGATCGAGGCTGTACGGCGTCCCCCCTCTCCCCCGCCGTCCCACCACCATTACACGAGGCGTAGTCGACAAACGAGTACACCTGGTTGTCGTCCTCGATGTCCCAGCTGGTGGAGGAGCCGCCACCGAGATCGAAGTCCTGCTCGTGATCAGAGAGCTCCAAGAGCTGGATCTCGTGCGTGGTAATATAATGGGACTCATCCTCCGTTACGCACGAGACGCAGTCGTCGCAAATCACCGAACTAATGTCATCATCCTCTTCTTCACTATCCTCATCACTTCTTCCGCTCAGATAGTTATCAATACTGTATAATCCCTCACCTTGTGGAGGGTTTTTGTTGTCTTTTCTTTTGGACACCTCCGACTGCGTTATTGCGCGCTCACCCTCGACTCCTGATTTGAAGCAACCCTCCGACTTTGCGTTAAGACAAGGGAGATTTGATGGATCAGGTGGACCCTCCTTGACATTCTCTACATATTTTCCAACTCCAGAAACATTGTGTGTTTTAGTTTCAGTATTGGTTTTAATCGCCACCTGCTTGGCCGCTTCCGTTTCGCGCAGAGCTCCGGCGTTGCTGCCGTTGATGAAGGCAGGCATTTGGTCTTTCTTTTGGCCAAAGCCAGAGTCCTTCTCCGGGTTTGTCCCGCATAAGTCCACGTCCATTAATTCCAAATGGACGTAATTGCTTTTGTCTTTTTTGTCTGGGTCCTCCTCCTCTCCTCTGTGCGCCTCTTTTTGGAGCACGTCTTTGAGCTCCCGTAGAGTCGCCGGCGTCTCCACACAGGTTTGCTCTGTCTTCATAGCTCAACCGGGAGGTTTGACTTTACATGTGTTGTCAGAAGGAAACGGCAGAGACGGAGCACTTCCAGGATTCCTCGGACATTTAAGGAGAGATTGCGCGGCGCACAACGCTCCGAGGCAGTTCGAGACAAACACTGTGATGACAGCGCTGCACACATTCCAGCTCACCGCGATGTGAAGCCGAAAGCCGAGTATCTAAAAAGGACCAGAGACATCACTGACCAACTGTCTCCAGGCCACATGGTTCTCAAAATTGGGTTCACAGACCGGTAGGGGTCGCTGTGAGGTCGCCCCTACCAAATTAGTTCATTAAATATGATCCCTAATACAAAATGTTTTATTTATTTAAATGTTAATATCAAGTAGTCCCAAAATGAGCTGTATACATTCACTGACTTTACTTAAATATCAAATTAATGAAATATTTGATTTCTGACACCATTTAAAGAAAGAAATGGAGTATTCATAAGTATGTTTTCCATTCTGCATTATAAGAATAGTTATCTTCAAATGAGAAAAGTCGTCTTCAAAGAAGCCCAGAAGAGACTTGAGCCAGCTGCCAGAATAAGAGGAATGAATTGCACGTCAAATCTCAACATCTCTAAACCAAAAATAAATTTCATAATAACATTTCTGCATGCCTATCATCGTTGGAGTTTATTAATCACTTGTGGGCATTTATAAATCATAGGTATGCAACACAACTACTTGGTTAGGTTTAAAATACGATGGATTGTGTATAAATAAGTAGGCCATTTAGGGTTTTGCGGGAGCCGCAAACACTGGCCTCCTCTTTATGTGGACCTATGGCTTGGTTATACTCCCTGTGAACAGCTATATGAACAACACAGCCTTGCAGTGCGCGTCTTAATGCAGTCTTAGATACCTACTCTTCCAATTCAACACCCTCTGGTAAAGTTATCAGTCTTAGTCTTAAGAGTAAAGCAATACAGAAGCTTGTAGAACCTCTTTAGACACGCAAATAAACTTTCCCTGCAGGGCTCAGAGAGCATCGGGGAATCCAGTCCAATTGAAAATAATAAATGGAAATTGAATGCTAATGGTTGGCTGGCAAGGACCCTGAACTTACCACCAGTCAGCGAGGGAAGGGCAGCGGGGCGTCTGCTGTTGGTAGGCAAGAACATCTCCCTGTCACCCCCTGCCAGCACTGTAAATGCAGCAGATACTGTGAGAAACCAGAGATGACCCTGAGCTTAACTGGGGGAAACTCTGCTCTCCTTGTGTCAAAGATGTTATCCAGCCGTATCCAGTGTGCAATCTATTGGATTAAAGCTGCAGGTATTTGGTGGTCCAACTTGTTCTGAACACACTTGTGATGCCAGTTATGAACATTTTGAAAAATAAAATAAAATATTTCATTTGGGAAACAACTGCAACCCAGTGGGACCCACAACTTAGTGTTTTCATCTTTTTTGTCTTGATCTAACAATTTGCTTGTGGAGATAACGGGGCCCACATTCTGAGTGTTGAAAAAGTCACCTCCATGATGGTCCCCTGCAAGACTTACACCTGACCCTACATCGCTGTTCCCACCAGGAGTGACATTTAATCAACCTGGCGAGGGTTATGCAGGTTAATTCAGCCACGCCACGTTAATACAAAATGATCTCAAATACAAAAAATGACACGTTAATGTTTGGTGAACATTAACGTGTTACAAAGCTGTGTATACGTCAACAGAATCCAAACTGAAGAAGATACATGGGATGTGTTTTTTAAAAATGGAATGTATCCTGTAAATATCCTAAAATATCTGCTTCCCCGGCACGTCCTCTCCGCCTGTCTGCATGTCTCAGCAGAGCTGTGGCCACAGAGGTCTATGAAGTGATTTAGCTAATTGCCGGATAAATATATAAATGTGTGACGTTCAATTTGACTGATTGCCGTCCTCAGATAAATTTAAGCCCAAGGCCAAAGTGGTTTGGAAAATCACCTTTTGTAAAGGACACTTGTTTTGAGGCTTTTTTCACTTCCAGATTTGGTTGAAATTTGGTTGAAAGCTGAGTGTCGGCCCGAACAGTTTGAGCACCTTGGTAGTTGCTCCAGACATTGGCTGGAGCTGAATTACTGAATACCCAGCCACACAAACAGGATATATTTAGAGTACTATTTTAGTGAGACTGCCCGGTGACTCCAGGTCTTGAGGAGCTACAGTTACTTCTGGAGTCCCGATTAAAAAAGCAGGCTATCAATCTTGTTGGACCATTAGTCAAGAAGGGTTAAGATAAGGTGACATAACGAGTAGAGGACTGTTTGCTGCTTTGGATCTCCATAGCAGCAAACATACAAAAGATATGATTAACATGGAATATCGTGTTTAAAGCCTGGAGCAGTAGTGCAATACACTGTCCCACAGCAAAGCAACAAGTCAATGACTTCATTGGGATATCATCAGGCACCTTTCCACCTGTGAACAAAGTTACTCCCTTCAGTGGCTCTGGAGAGTACCGGTAATGGTGCATTATTTCAAACAGAAAGAAGTCAGCCAATTGAATCCAAAGACGGCCACATGGCTGGCATGAGATGGCAATGTCAGTTACAAACATCAAGGTCCTTGCTGACTTCCTGAGGGTTTAGTTGTGTCCTATTGTCAAATTGTTATGTGTTTGAGGGATTTCTGGTAGACATTTTTAGGCCTTTATGAAACCTTTCCGTAATTCAGCATTCGGTGGTCAAAAATAGGATAACCAGTGAAAGCATGGAGGCGTACAGAAAGATAAACTAAGAAGACGGCACACGTGTTTTCAGACGGTCATAATAAAATGTACACATTTAAAACATCAATAATTAAAGATGGAGAAAAAACACATGAAATAAGAATATATTTATTAATCTATTGATGAAATTTAACATTTTGTCATTGTCAAAAAAACTCTGCCCTTTACAATGACCGTAAATGTCACGGTGTGGGTTTATTTCCTGTTTTATTTTGTAGTTTCCTGCCGCTCGTTATACCTGGGTTAGCTTCACTTCCTGCCCTGTCGGGCCCTGTGATTGTCTGCTGTGATCCTGATTGTTTCCAATTACCTTCACCTCCACCTTCCCAGTGTATTTAAACCACAGCTTTCTCTTGTTGGTTCATTGAGTTGTTTGAATGATTTCCTGAGTTGTCTGAGTGTCTTGTTCATGTCGGTGAGTTTTTGGTTGTTCCTGGTCTGCGTTTTGCCCCAAGGCATTCTGTATTATTCAAATAAAGTCTTTAATTTTTGCTACATCTGAGATTGAGTTCTACTTCCGCCACCTCAAGCGTGATGGTAGAAAGTATTAAATACCCTCAATTGTAAATCAGATTTTTTTACCTTGTCAGTGAAAGTGACCATAACCACTGCAGATGCCGATCTGTCAACTACAAGGTTGGAGGTTTACAGTGTTCACTGAGTAGTATAATTTTCCCAAGACTTCTATTCAACAGAAGAGCCGCCCTCTGATAAAAAGTAGAGAGAATGCACCTGATCGATAATGCACCTGATCGTTACCATCTCCTTTTATGAGTGTTAGAAACCGCCTCATATGGATAAGTCAATATCATGTAGACTATAGTATATCTATATCTATATAGCATTTCTATTTGTCTTTGGCTTCCTATCTCTTAAAGGCACATTATAAAGTGCATTGCAGTATACAAAATTGAAGGGAAAATTAATGGACCTGTGTGAGAAACCGATTCTTTACTTGTGTTATTTATATTTTATTATCTCAATGTATGAAAGGTACATTAGCATCCATTCAGTTAACCAGAGCAGACATGTGATATCTCTCCCCTGTGACCCTCTATAACCCTTCTAACACACACACTAAGGGATGACATATAACACATATGTTATGTTTACAAACTCATCACCAAAGACTACCTGTCTATGACTTTAATTCCGACCTCTACAGAATGTACTTGTTCTTTCCACCACTAGAGGGCAGTGCATACTATTTTATTTATCTTGCCTGCGTGTGCTGAGCCACATTAGTCTTCTTTTAGGGGACTGGGACAATCCAACGTCGGACTCGCAGTCGACATTCCACGTACTTTGCGTAAAGTAATAGCTGGAAACATCCGCCTGTCGAAGAACGACAGAAACACTGATGTTGCAGCATTTCTTCGGCTACCAGTTGTGAGGGACGATCACAAAAGAGGCGGGTCTCTATGAACTGGGAGGAAACTCGTGCAGGGAGCCACAAAGTGCACCACAACATGATCCTGGGACTATGAGCAGAAACTTCTTGCTGTACCTGAAACGAAAGAGGCAAAAGGAGACCTCGGAGGGAGAATGTAAGTGGCTATGGAGAGACTTCAACAGCAGTGTCTGACTTCTGCCTGCGGAAGGATTGTTCTGCTTCTACAGGGCGTTTTGAGGGATGTCAGACAGAAGTCGTATACAAAGCTTTTTTCAAGCATTCAACAGCTACATCATATGAGATTGCTATAGTTTGAATGTATCTGACTTGATATCCAAGAAGATATAATCTGCATAGAGCTTTAAAACTAACCCAACTATTAGATTTTGGTTCACCTTCTGTAAGGAGTTGATTAAGACCAAAAGCAGTCTTAAAGAAGCAAGAATATTGGACATATATGTGGCATATATATATGATATGTCAGTTAAAAAGAAACATGACTCTTACTCCATAAATACTAGTTTTCTAACATGTCAGCCACAATCATTTTTAAATAGATAAAAAGAGAGACAAAACCTCTTTCATTTCCTTGCAGTGAATAAGTTGGCAAATCCTCTTTAAGTAAAAGTATCAATGCAATCATCTGAATACCAGAAAAATAGAATGTCTACACACAAAATTGTGCTTAAGTTAAAACATTGAAGTATTAGAAACAAAACCTACTTACTTTTGTTTGCTCAATTTCATGTCCTAGCATTAGGAAAAGCCCGTAGACTGTTAGCCTAGCTTAGCATGACGTCTATTAGCAGGGGTGGTGCATTTGTTTAACCTACATTAAAAAAAAAGGTGCTAACAACACATGTGGTGGTGTTACCTTCAGTCAAAGTGTAACCACAGGGCGACTGGATCAGTGAGTGCAGGTCGTCCTTCAATCAGATCAGTGGTTCGATCCCCGGCTCCAATGTGCAGCTGTGACATGGTGTGACAATATGAATTAGTCACTGCTTGGTAGGTGTCACTGTTAGCGCCTGACATTAGATGGTTTCACAAGTACAGTGTGAAGCAATAATAAATGCTTTTTATTTTCTCTCTCTTACAGGCTCAGTTTCAGACTTGCCTACATTTTCTCGTATAACCTGTTCCAGTTCTGTGGACACACGTGGATCCTGGCGAATACAATAGCCAGGTTTCTCACATTTGGTCAAGGTAAGGTTTATACAAATAAAAGGGATAAACAAAAAAGGATACAATACTGTGAAATGTAGATCTTTAGATGTCTGAGCTCATCATGAGAGACCAACTTTCACGATTGCTTTTAACTCCAGAGCAGGAATACGCTAATTGACACAAAAACCTGTTTGTATGATGCAATTTGATTTTTTTCACTTGGTAGATGCCCTAGCAGACACATTTTACTCTGTTGGCCTTGTGATGACTCTGTGCCAGCTGCTCTCCATCCTGGAGCTTTTCCATATAGCAGATGGGATTGAGAAAGCCAGACTCCTCCCTCGCTTCATCCAAGTGCGTATAAAACGTAAAAATGTGGATTTCCTAATATGCTAAAATGTTTATTCAAGAGTTTCACATCCATTTGAAGCGGTGGGTGGATTGCTGGGATCTTGTTTTAGGTTATGGAGAAGAACTGCCTGCTGATCATGGTCATCATGCTGGAGATCGAGTGTAAACCAGTGGTGTGTGCACAGCTCTTCTTGTGGAACATTTTGGACCTCCTACGGTAAGCATGTCTTCATTTCACTTGATCCATCCTGTTTAGGATTATGCTGCATATTTGAGCTGTTCCAGGAATGCAGGAGCTGCACTTCTGCCAGGTTTTATTTACACGTTTGTTTTCCCCCCCAACCGCACCCCTCCATCCGAACACATTTTTTAGTAACACTTAACAATTTTATTACATTACAAGCTATTTTCAAGTAAATTTACTTCAAATTATACAATTTAAGTGGTTCAAACAGTGCAAAAACATATATTTCCACATTTAACAGGAAGTTTTTCCAACCATTTTTTCAGTTTGCACCATCTCACGGTCTGCGCGGTTCGAACACAACGCATGGAAAGTCCTAAGGCTGGTTTCACTTTTGTTAGTTTTTTTCCGTCGTGGGTCTGCGTTCGGGTTGGTGATGAAGCCGTGACCCCACTGTCGGCTCACCGGGTCGCGACCCCCAGGAGAGGCCCGTAAGGGATAAATTAATTTATGCTTTCTAGTTAAGTGGAATATTCTCTTTTTCTCATCATCCTGTTTCCCATTGATTTTTATTAGTAATTTTATATTTATTTTGTTGGGCTGCCAATTATTACAATATTAAAATCTTATGACAAAGTGGCCAATCTGAGGTGATTGCATCTGTTTAAAATGCAAGCCATGAATTGATGCTGGCTGCTCATCAATTCTATTAAACTTTTTTTGTTTTATGATATCCTTTGAAACTTCCTGACAATTCTTGGCTGCTTTTATTTTTAACTGCATATTCTCCTTCAGCAGTATTGATGCTGGATCCAAACAACAGATCAAGAGTCTCTGACTGGTTTAAATTACATTCGATACGATTTGTGTAATGAGGCTCGATGCCTTAAAAGATTGTTTCACAAACCACAAAGACAATATGGGGCGTCATGCAGATTGTTTTTTGAGAAAATTGGCACAGAACATAGTCAATATTCTGTAACATTAGTAACATTATACTGAAGCAATGAAGTATGTTGAGATGCCGTTTCTCAACATCCTATTTGCCAAAAATGTTTTGGCGTTGTAAATGCAATGTTCATGTATTGCGCTTGCAAGTCTTTTGACCGCTTCAAGCACTTTGTTACTGTGGAGTTCTGAAACTTCTGATCAAGGAATGCTACTATTACCCTCTCCCCTTCTGATATGAGAAGTCAAAAAGAGTCAACTGGCTCGAGTTTAAAAATGATAAAGAATTTAATAACCGAAGCAATACAATTACAAAGTGAAATACGGTAGGAATATTATATTTCACAAAATAGAGAAGCCCCTTGGTCCTGTCTCAAATGACCATCAATATTGGTTCACAAGCTTCTGCCTGTTCCTTCTCCAGCTCAGCTTTTCCAATATCGCAGTCCCTTGTGCTGCAGTTCTATGTGATTGGCTGCACGTTCAAACCCAGCTCCTCCCAGTTGTCCTTCCTCGTGAATGCCTTTCTGCTTCAAGGCATTCCATGACTCTCTCCCCTGGTTTTATCTGATGGACAAATCTGAAATCCCTCAATGCCCTGATCTCGATTGACTTAATTCTTCAATACATTCAATGATTACACCATTGGCTTAAAGCTTTTTCTTGTAAAAATAACAAAACATACATAATATCATCAGCATCTAATATCTAGCACACTTTAATAATATAATACATCTTTAATCATCACAGTTCATCACATTTTAACCATTATGTTTAACTCAGTTTTTATGGTCTGCCTGGCAGTCCTACATCCTTTTGCTCATAAACAGCCCAACAGGAGAAAAAGGAATACGATCCTTCCCCTAGACTGTGACATTACGAATATGAGTGTGACGTGAGTGTCTTGTGAGTACTGTCTGATCCAATCACCTGTCGGTTATTGTGTAATACTGTGCCGTTGTGTGATGACAGGTACCCTCATGAGCTGCTGTGTGTAATGGGCAAACCCTCCATCCCCATGGTGTGGATCCGCTACACACTCTGCATCCCCTTGTACATCCTGTCAGTGGCCACTGAAGGTGACTACGTGTTTTATACACTTCATATCTGCTATCAAGTAATGAAACTGGCATTTTGACCCAAAAGGCCTGAAATAAATTCAACGGCATTGCACTACATTTAGGATCATCAGCTATATTGCAACACTGTTCCAATGTGTCAAGAAGGGTTTTCGTACAAGGGAAGTGGTGGAAGTGTACAGGAAATGAGTTGGCAAGGCATAGCTGATAACATGTCAGGAAGTGTGTTGGGAAAGAACACGTGACCGCAGGCAGTGTTGTTACGGACTCCTCACTTTCTGTGTACTCGCAAAACATCCCTTTGTGTAAAACAAGCCATTTAGAGGTTTCCTGTTGTTTTGTAGAAGGTTCCAATTACCTGTTCTTATGCATTGATTTTATTTTTTTAACAATTTGCATTCTTAACAGGCTTTTCTTTATCATGTGACATTTAAGAAAACACTATCTAAAATAACAATCTATACTCAAAGAATAACATTATTTGAAGTCTTTGGCAACTCCTGGCGGGGTCTGGATCAGGGCTTTACCTACAGACATATAAAGGAATGTGTTCCTCTCCCTCCTCAGTTGTCACTATATACCAGGTCCTGCCTTACGTGGAGCCAACAACACCAAGCAGTTCCTGTTTGAACTCTACAGCGTCGCCACCCGCTCGCCCCCCATTGCTCCTGATGGTGTACCTGCCTGTTCTGGCTCTTGGTGAGATGTTAGATGTTCAGGGTGCATTGGAGAGGACAGTGAAGGAATATCTGATACTAAAACACTCACCGGCAGTTATTATAATCATAGGAAGTTATTACTTTGGAAATTCCATCTTTTATCATGATGGAAGGCCAGATACACACCCTTTCGTTTATTGCAAAAACAGTGTGGGTGCCGCCCCACTTCTGTGCTCATACAGCAGCCCCGCAGAGTTGGATGAGGGGTCTTTTTGTCTTTTCTGTGACGTTTCATTAAAGAGGTGTTTTATTTCCAATACCTGTTTCGAGAGCATTCCAGGGTGTGACACGTTGGAACTATTTAACAGTTTGCTGCTAGTCAGGTTTGGCACCATAAACCCGTGCGCTCAAACCTGCAAACCTAAGCTATAGCCAGAGGTAAAATTAGGAATCCAACTATAACTAAGGTGTGGCCATTATCACTGCCCTCTCTTTGGGTATAAGCCAAACTAATCTCACTCCTCATGACAAACCTCAGCTGGTGTACACATTAGAGATACAGCATTGCTTTTCCCCCTGCTTCCAGAACTTATGCTAAGCTAGGCTAATAGACTTCCATTTGTTCTAATAACCTCATATCACGTTTAGAAAGGAGGTACAGACACAATTTTCATCATTTTGACTGTTTTATTTAACATTTATTGTGGTGGTGAATACAATCAAGTTTTGAGAGAATACTTACAGCTTCAATTAGAGGATATTTACGTTTAAATAAGCATAACAGTATAGGAATTCTAACACGTTATACATATAATTGGACAAAGTGATATAATAAATCAAATTGTCACTTTTAATATATGGACACACACCAGCCAATTGTCAAATACTTCTGATCCCTTCAAAAGAGGAGACCTTATAATTCCTACACCATTGAATTGAAGCTGAAAGTCTCCACTCTTGATTGTTTCCTTTCAAATCCATTGTAGCTGTGTACAGAGCCATGCCAGAGCCATAATGAAAACTGAGTCAATGTCTAAATATTTATGGACCTGACTGTAAATATAGAGAATGTATCTTTTGAAAGTACCAGGACCAGTTTGTCCTCGATAAAGAAGTTACTCAATTGCAGGTAAGTCAAGCTGTATTAGGACTGAAGAATTTGCTTGTTGCTGTACGATAAAGTTTACAAAAGCTTAATCAGCTGTATTTGAGTCTTGGCTTCATCGTGAGTAACCTTTTTTTATACCAGGTCACTCTTTGTAAATAGTCTTGCACTTACGGTAGATATTATTTCTTTGGAGGCAATCTATTTTGCAGCTGTTGGATTTGTTCTATAAACACAATGTTTTTCTGACTTTAACAGTGATGTTGTGTGGTTCGGTTAAGGGGCCTCAGTGACCGTCTGGCAACTGCTGAAGGAGAGAAAACACCACCTTGAGAAATGGAACAAGAAGTTAAAGAGGAAATGACACCTGAGACTGAATGTATAGAAGTCTCTCAGGTAATTCCCCTGAAGTTCATCAGCAAATAGTTTTTTTTTTTTAAATAATGTGAGTTTGATGTCATCTCAATCATTACAATCTGTATTTTCTTTAGAAGAACTCGAACTTAACATCCTAAAATATTGGAACTTTTAATGATGTGCTGCTGGAACATGACCCTCTAGACGTTGCGATGAAGTCCTTTCTGCTGGATGAGCCTCACACATCCAGCGCCGTGTCCAGCAGTCTGAGGAACGAAAGGTGTTCCAGACACATTTTTGTGAAGAACACCTGCATGCGTTGCCACGGCGACAGTTTGTAAAAGCTCTTCTGGGCTACCACCCGTATGCTCTGGTCCATACAGCTTTCTTCTTGAACTCAGCGGATGACTTCAGGGCCAAAAGGGCAGCTGAAACAACAAGCATCAGATAAACCTTTACAGAATAAGTATATTTTCATTGTTGTCCAGCACCGGACTAAAATCCCTCTCTATGGATGTGTGCGGTCACTGCATTGCATATCATGTTAACGATACACGTATAAAATATGGTGTAGATAATCCAGTGTCTCTTCAATTATTTTATATATGCCGTATTATTATTGACACTTATTTTGTTACGTATTGAAAATTTGATATTGTTAATGGCCATTATATACACACATCTGTTCACTTCCACACAATATTTTAAGACCTGCATATGTAATGATTTTTAGAGGCTCTAGTCAAAAGTTTTACATACATCTCTCATATAATGTCAGTCTGTTAATATTGACAATGGCCCATTCACTGGCGGCCACAAACAGCCTTCCATCAGCTAAGCAGCACTTTGTATTTGTCTATGATGAAGCACCATCTTAAACAATTCGGATGGAAACTAATGATTGTGCCATATCCTCGTGTAAGAATGGGAATAAATTCTCAATGAATATTTTCATTGTCATTGATTGGACAAATGTCGTTGATGTCCCCTGCTCTACATGGGCGAAATGCTTTCAGGGACACCACAGTTGGCCACTGTGGGAATCGCCATCTCTTTAAACTGCCCAGTTTTGAGCATCACAGACTTAAATCAACATGGCCATAGCCGGTGTCATTTGAAGAGCTCAACATTTTGTATCACATAATAATACATTGAGAATATAGATAGATAATACATTTGCTGTGATGTTTGCACTGCTTACCTCTGGCTGTGCTGACAGTTGTGGCTGACAGAGTCTGATCAGGACCTTCTATGATGGTGAAAAGCCACTCTATGAACTGAGACACACAAAGACATGCTCAGACTGTAATCATTTTGTTCATCGTAGTGATTCTTTAAAAAAAAATCAGAATATGAGACTCACTAACCTTGTGCGTCTGGCTGCTCCAAGGCTCTTTGGCCAGGAGTAGAGCCAGGCTGCAGGACATACCCAGCAGGCACTGTGGCAGGGCGCGCTCCGTGAGCGACTCCTCACCGTACAGACCATGTCGCACAGTTTGGGGCTTTGAGTCGGATTGCCATGGGAACCACTGGGCCCTGATGCCGAACAGGAGGGGCATGGAGTGGTCACCCCAGGAAACTACGGCAGCAGCAAAGACCTGGAACAGGAAGTCTGTGGCCTGCCGGAAAAAAAAGGGAAATCTATGTTCAAATGAGTGTCCGGAGGGAGCTGTGTAAAGTCTGTCTGTGTCAGTCATAGGTTTCAGAATACATAAGCCACTACTGGCATAATCAGGTTGTGTTGTGGGTAATGCACTGTAGGTGTCACTTTTGACAAGGATGTGTAAAATAAGACCATTCTAACAGCAGCAAATTAATTGTACATTTGTTTTTTTTATTTGGGTAACAGAGTGGAGTTATAGTCTTAGGAATGACTCTTACCTACTTGCTGGAGGATCGTCTGCGGTATGTGACACCAACACACCGGCATCTCTAGAACTATCTCAAGTCTTCCACCATGAATCAGAAAACACATACCAGTTTGGTGTCTCCAATTGTGACGGATGTTGCACCGTAGGCAACATTTCGGATGTGTCCCATCAGCTCCAGCAGCCAATCCATTCTTTTTGAAACACCTATGACGAAGAACAAATCCTCTCAAAAGACATGCGGACATTAACATATGTCCTGCTTGACGTGAATGCACCAGAGATTCTTCTAACCAGTATTGGGGCTGGTGGCCAGGCGACACTGGTAAAAAGTCTGCAGGAGGAGCCAGCCAACTCTGCGGCTTGGCCAACCACGAAGCACACCGGCAATGACGTCATTGAGCCCCAGGAGGGGCACTCGGCCCTGGGAGGTCAAGTAAGCGAGGACGAAGCAGGTCTTCTCCATCTGAGTCTAAACAGGACAGAGTGTTCAACATTTGTTTTTTTACATGGTCACTAATAATTGTAGGTTAACAGCAGGTGCTAGCATGCACCACTTGTTATCTGGAATGCCATGTTATTCTACTAACATAAATGCATCCATCAGAATTTCAGTCTTTTTTCAATGCTATTTTCAACTGATAAAGGCTCCACTAACCACACAAATTACAATTTGTTTACAGATTAGAAAATCGTATTTTATTAGTGAGCTTCTGAGGTGTATCTTAACTTTGGATCGAGCAAGGCTCGTTCTTTCCCTCTGCTTACAGCCCTTATGCTAAGCAAAGCTAACCATGTACTGACTTTTAGTTAGTTAGTTTAGTTAGTTCTGTAACTAACACACTATAAGGATTACATTGACAACAAAATCAGGATTAACAGAAATGTCTGCTAGATAACAGATTCACAATACATGTAGTCGGTATGTCGAGTTTACACCACAATCAATAATCCAGAAAGAGCTATCATTCAAAATCCACTCTGTTGTTCAGCCAGAAGCCATGCGCCAAACCATTTGTAACCATGTTTGCACATGATACAAGCACTTCTCTTTTCTTACAATATACCATTTACTTTGTCACACCATACTGTACCTCCTGGACCCGTGTGACTCTTTCAATCTCTGCATCAGACATCTCAGACAAACATTTGCTGATTCCCACGTACAAATCCACTTCATTATCCTAAAACAAATGAATGTATCGTCAGCAAAATAAATATTCATAGATATTGTGGTGTATGGTCTGGTAAAATTATTTACCAGACCATACACCAACTATTTTTCAATTTTAAACAATTTAGTCTCATAGTTATATGTTGTAAACTTATATTGTCAAATGAGGATTAAAAGGGCAAATGTCAGCTGAAGAGTGAAAGCAGCTGTAATATCAGCATATTGTAATTCATGTGGGCTGAAAGAAAACTAGACTTTAGCACCTGCTTTCGGCTCTGTTTTCCTATTGCCGGTCGTCTAAAGCAGTGGTCCCCAACCACCAGGCCGCGGACCGGTACCGGTCCGTGGGCCGTTTGGTACTGGGCCGCACCACAGAAAGGTTTTTTTTTTTTTCTGAAAAATGTCGGACCTTCTCAACCGGTCCGCGAAATATTGTCTGACATGAAAACGGTCCGTGAGGTAAAAAAGGTTGGGGACCACTGGTCTAAAGGCAAAGCAGTGTGTTTAATTTCAGCACCTGGATGTTGTTGGGCAGCAGGGTGAAGATCTTCTCAGTGGTGGAGCAGAGGATGGTCCAGCAGTTATTGGGGGGGCTTTGGAGAGCCATGGCCACGGCGAGGCCCTGCAGCAGGGAACGGCACAGGGCCAGTCGCTGGGGTCGGAGATCCCCCTGGAACTGCTGCAGACCCAGACTCTCCAAGTGGACCTGGAGCTTATCTTCAGAAACATGCTTCATCCACAAGCCAACACTCTCAAACAGCAAAGCCCGAGTCTGGTACTGGAAGAGAAATAGAAATCCTCCAAAGTCACGTTTACTGTATTATGAGTAATATACAGCACTCTGTCAAGTACACAAAGTTAGGATACATTTAAAATTGTAAAATTAATTCACATTTGCTCAAACTAGTTGGCATTTGTGAGCCGTACAATGCATTTACGAATATGATAAATTACTCACTAATTGTCATACAAATTTGTACATAATGTTTACTTTTTAGATTATGAATATTGAGTCAAATCTATCCTTAACAAAAAGCTGAGACTGCAACTGAAATGAGTTTGCATCACAAACATGTGCTAAAATCCAGCATCGATTAAGCAAGTCTGTGGTTGTCAAGACGGAGCACAAAGTTACGCCCATGGCCCCAAATAAAAAAAAAAAATCCAATATATGTCAGTCAGCCCTTGTCTGGGCTAGGCTGAGGCCTTCATTCGCTAATCAACACTTGCCATGCTGTGAACATATTTCACTCACTACTCAAGAGGAACTTACGCTGAGACTGTGCACAAGGGGCGGGGACAGCCAGGGGCCCAGAAAGAGAGAGGCACTCTGAGAGGACTGAACCTGGCACGCTGCCAGCCGCACACACTGATGCTGAACATCCTCTCCTGTCAATGACAAAAGAGATGCTGAGCCTGGACTAACCCCGAGGCACAAAGAGACACGTGTGTGAGAGCCCTCACCGAAGCTGAGCCTCATCAGAGGAGATAAGACAGCACTCCAGTTGACGGGGGGGTACTGGAAGCTGGCTCCAACCGATGCCAGTGGGGTCAGAACCGATTTAACCAGAGCTGGATGAGCAAACTCTGGACCTGGGTCCACAAGAAGAGAGGTACAAGTGAAATTCAAGCATTTGCAGGCAATTCATGTTTAATTAGTGTTTTCATACCTTATGTAGAAGTGTGTGATATGTTGAAGAAAATAACATAGTTAAATATGTAATCTAACCTTTTTTCCCTGCCTCTGAGATGAAGTCAACGATGGATCGGATGAGGCTTTTCTCTGGGAGGTAACTGAAATCCTGAGGGACTGACAACATGAGAGGAGAACAAGGAGATGAATAAAGACAAAGACATATACCACCGACCTAGAATCCTGGTGAATTGTGAGAACATGGAGGTTCACAGGTGCACTGCTCCATTCTTACCTGCTGTATGACTGTGACTGGTGGATACATGGGCCAAATGCAAATGACCAACCAAACAAGCACTGTTGGACTGCAAACCAATGGCTCCTGAGGATGTTATGATCTGCAAAAGAGAACCAATACGGCTATTACATAATACAATCAGAGCAAGTGAAAAAATCTGTAATAACAGAAACTTCATTTTGAAATACTGTGCTGAAACAGTGACGATGCATTTTTGGTGTCTGACAGTGTGAAACATGTTGGAGTAGGGACAATAATGCTATGCTAAAATGCTAAATGCTAAAAGACGGGGAACATTGTCACTGGTGAAAACAATAACAACAATAAAATCTGTGGTGTGACATACCTGTGTGATGGCTCGAATAACCTCATTCAGCCTGCTCCGTTTCTGGGAGGAAAGCTCCAGCTCACTTGTTTGCTGAAAGAAAGAAACATGCAATGCCTCATTAGAGAAGTTATTTAGAAGTGTAAATAGTTCACTCCCAATATTTAGAAAGTGGAATCAATTAGCCCTGATTGCCAACTAGTTCAGGTATATTCCACATAATTTAATTCCACATGCTCAGTATATCAATTTAAGGATTTATTTGTGATACTTGACTTATTGGATTAAATATTAAAAAGTATGTGTACAAACAAGTCACAGTTTCATTGGGTCCCCCTGCCATCAGGGGACTTCTTCATAGGGATACGGACCTCCAGTAAGCAATTGCTTACCTGGATGAGAGAACTCTCAGATCCGACTAAAGCCACCAGGCCATTTGCGGCGGCCAGGCGCTGCATAGTAGGACAACCCTGAAACATGAAGACAAGTCCTCGACTGAACACACAACATGCTCTTAATGGTGTAATAATAATTAAAGCTTGTACATAATTGTAGATGTTACAATACTTTTATTACTGTGAGCAGTGAATAGTTTGAAATGTAAACTTCAGATTTGTCTCTCTCTAAATGGAGATCTATTACCTATATGTGAATGCAGAATCTGTTTGTAAAGATGAGAGGTGTATAAATACATTATATATTGCAGTTGCAGATAGGAGAGTTAATGTAAATGTAGGACCTCGGCCAATAAGATCTTGATCCAAGCTGCCAGCAGACGATGATGGATGTCCTCTGCTTTACCATGGCCTGACATCGACAGGCCGTGGACCACCAGCCCCAGAGCCAGGGAGAAGCCTGGGGTCTGATCAGAAGCATCCCAACAGCATAGAAACCAGGCGTTAGACTGTGGATTCCTCAGAATGGAGCTTTGTACAAAATATTCAATGCAATTTTTTCTATAGAAACACACAACCACCTTTCAACAGAGCTTGATTACTTGATATTGGTTTCATGAGTCTACTCTGGCCTCCCATGTTATAATTGCTAATTGATTAATTACCAGATTGTATGTTAACTTGCCCTTATAATAAGCAGTGTAGCTATTCCAACACAGGCAATACTTAATTCTCCGAACTTCGTGTGTACTCATTGCAGATGATGCGCTTCTATTGGCTCCGTCAGACCTCCAGCACACTGGACCAGAGTCAGTACCTACAACTCAAACACCAGGCTTCGCAGTCAGAAAACACCGGATTGAGCAGCTGCTCTCTTCTTCTACAGGGATTATATATCTCATCTGTGCAAGTCGGTCGCTCTAGAAGGAAGGAATAGATGTAGGCGCTTTAGTTGAGGTGAAGTCCTAAACAGTTGTTGCTGACCTGCTGGCTCTCCTCAGTCAGGGCGCGCAGAGTGTTCATGACCTCCTCAGCCTTGTCAGCATCAATAAGTCCTCCATTAAAGGCCGAGACGCCTATACAGGCAACAGAGTACGCCAAAACCTGCACAGTCAAAGTAAAATAATTAAATAAGAAAAATGTATTAATAGGTTAAAATTCCTGTTCTAATAAAGGTTTTCTATGGATAACGTTGAACCTCATAAGTAATAAGTCATATATACTGCCAAATACTGACACCATGTTTGGGCGAGGGATTCATCCTGGACCACTAAAGCTAGGGTTTGTACCTCCTGCTGCATGCGTCCCTGCCCACTGCTGTCCTGCAGGTTGGACAGTAGTTTGTCCAGTGTCAGGGTGATGTGGACATGTTGGTCCGTATGTCCACTGCTGCAGAGAGCTGCGAGCACCAGACCCAGACCTAAAACACAGCCAGTACTGAGGAAGGGGGCGGAAAAAAGGAAACTGGGTTATAAGACCAGTGAAGCTGGCATGAATGGGCTTTCTCTACTTGACTTTGGGGAAAATAATATCTTAAAAATAAGAGCACAATTCTGGGAATTGACCAGACTAGAAAACTTTCTTCATGACAATGTTGACCAGTATTTGAAACCACTCAATGGTGTTAACCATACTGCCTATTGTTATCCCCTATTGGTTAGTACTGTTAAGCACTCAGCACTCACTTGTATTCCAGGTTGGTGTTGAACGAGCAACATTCCAGAGCATCCAGAGAGCTGAGGAGGAGATCAGTGTCCTTGTGAAGAGGGACATCACTGGAGAACAGGGAGAGACCAGATCATCAGATGAACAGTACGTGATGGGTTAAAGCATCCGGTGGAGCCATTACTACAGACTCAGATCATACCTGAGGCGTTGGTGTTGCACACTGGCAAGCACCATGCCGAGTGCCAGGCCGGAGTGGAACTGGACAGCCTGGGAGTCGTCGGCGGTGGGGGAGCCTGGCAGGCCGGCCTGCAGCGCTGACAGGACCTGTCCCAGACCGTCCCTCTGCCACACCACCAGCACCGGGACCAGCAGAGACAACGCCAGACTGGCACAGGAGCGAGCGATAGCACTCGCTGTGTTCTCACCAGAGTAGGACCGCTTCGATTGAAGGAGGGAGCGGTGAGGGCAGCATGGTTAGGAATCAGGCAGGGCGTTAAAGCTCCTTGCATGTCATTTCACACTTATTACACTTTATTAGTAACACAAACGCATTGTCTTAAATCAAAGCTTCTATTCACATTAGTGCACAAACCTATCTATTATTGGGTGTTCAGCTGACTCACATGTGAAAAGAGTAGTATAAAGCCTGTGGTGTCCCCTGATTGAGCTGTGTGAAGTCTGATAAATGTCCTGAGTGATATCACTTGTCTGTGTCAAACATAACCATTTCATAAACTGTGACTATATTTTAGTTTCTCATATTTCTTTCATTGCACACATAAAAAGATTTTGTGGACTTTTTTTTGCCATTTTCAGAGTAAGATGGATAACTGGATTAAAACACTGAATGAACCAAGTGACTGCACGTATCAATTACATGCTTTCACAGTGGTTGTATAGCCCCTAAACTTGCTTTGTAATAAAAAAAGACTTCCTTTCCTCTACCTGCCAATATGTTCATAGTAGAACAAACTAAAAGCCCAGACAAGACTTACATGTAGGAACCATGGGAAGACTTGTCCTTTGGCTTTGTAGCTGCTGCTGCTGATGCTGAGCATGGTGTTGACAACAATAGCCAACCAGCTGGCTGAGGGGACAAACTCTGGTCCAGCCTACAGCGAGAAGTAAGAGGAATATTAATTTCCCCATCATGATGTTGATCACATGGTTGTTTGGGGGACGAACCGGTTCTGAAGACCAAAATCATTCCTGTACCTGACTAGTTGAAAGTCTAGGATAGGATTGTCATTTATTTTGTATGGCTTCATTTGAATTAATTTGTTTTCTTTGCTGCTTTTGATCTTTAGATCATCACCAAATATATCTTAATTATTTAATAACACATTGTAACAGGTTGTTTTGTCAGTTTGCCTGACAACACCTAGAAATCAGTATAATAGCCAATCATAAAAGATATCAGCCATATCTTTGATTATTGAGAGATGTATCTTATGATCAATTTACTGGCTGCTAAACCCACACGCAGTACTACAGGATTTCTTCAGAAATTGAGTGAATACACGGAAAATACATCAATACAGTAATCACTAATAACATGAATGCTTCAATTAACTATAACAGTGTGAAATTTAAATTGAATAATTTATGAATGCATAATTTGCATTCATAAAATAATTATAACTGAACTTAATAAACCTACCATAGTTATAAATATTGTATTGTATCCCACAAAGATGAAGTAATATATCACACATATATATATATACACAACATTTTAATACTGTTACCCCGAGGCTGCCGTCTCCATCAGCAGGCAGGTTGCTCTCATATTTAGCCAGAACAGCAGCCAGGCCGCTCACAGCCAGGATGGAGTTCCCCTGAACTACAGGACTGTCCCTGAGGAACACAGAGCCCCCACTACGGTTAACACTCACACTGTGTGTGGCAAACGCACGCGCAGAAATGGTGTAAAGCAGGACTCACTTTGTAGCAGCTTTGATCACGTCGGCCAGCTGATCTCTGGCCCTGAAAGGGACGAAAAGTTAAGGATGAAAGAATGAGATGAGGACCGCAGTGTTAACGGAGAATCCTTCTTCTGCTAATGCAATGAACAACAGTCTGAGTAAGAGTTCTCTTCTATTCATTTTCTATTCATAATTTAGTTGATGTTGATTTTTGTATCATAGTCAAATAGACAGACCTTTCAGAACAGCTTTTTTAATGCTTATAACATATAGCAGTGTTCTCAAACCTTTTTGCCTTCTGTCTGAGGCTTTGGTGACCTCTAGTGGGGGTCAGTGCCCTGAGGTTGGGAACATTCTACTAATGGCAGTATCTTTCTCCCTGCGTCACGTCTTAGTTTTAGGTTAGATAAGAGTGCATGCATAATTCATTCATTGTATATGTTTAAACTATATATATATATATATATATATATATATATATATACTTTACTATGTATACAGAGCATCTTGGGATAAGTACTTTTGAAATAAGCAAAGAGCAAGCAAAAGTGCTCCAGTGCTGCAGGTTTGACTCCCACCTCGGGACCTAAGTAGCATGCCATTTCAAATGAAGGCGAAAAAGACATCAATGAAATAAAAAAATGTTTTCAAAATTGCTACAGTCTAAATATGATACATTTGAAGGAAATCCCCATTTCATTTTTAAATTTGGTGCTATATGAAAAAAAGCTGACAAGAAAAAACGCTTTATGTCCTTTTAATTGTAATGACTAGAATTACAATATAGTATGACATGGAAACACATGGGACCACTTTGGCTCAACCCTTTTGCTGATTTTAAGTCAAGAGTCAATCATCTTACTCAATAAGAGTCAATCAACAACAACAAAAATGTATTTTGAACAATACGTTTCATGACAATGCTGCTACCTGTCATAAAATAACGTGTATTGATAACAAATAATGTCTAACTATATATATATATATATATATATATATAGATATAGATTGATTGATTGATTGATATATATATATATATATATCAATCAATCAAGGTAAATTGACAGGTTTTTAGCAACCTTTTCCACGTGATAAGACACATTCCTGCCCTTTCTCATTTTGAGCTAAAATATCCTGAAATTGAGTTTAGAGCAAAGTATCAATAGGTAATAGGATAAAAAAAAAACACCTTAAAGGACGGATCGTATGCCCATTTGACCACAAGTTGATATCGTTCCTTGGGGTCTTGATGAAATGTCTGTATCATAATTTGGTGAAAATACCACAAGGATCATTTAAAACCTTTTTACCCCGTCTAAAACAGCCCACCACAGAGTGACCTGTTTTCAGTGCCTGTTCTTCTAAATGCTAATGAGCCAATTGCTAGATTGCTATTCCAGGTGTATCCGATGTTGGAAAAATATCGTATCAATACTGAGTGGGGTGGGTGGGCCAAGGCCATGTAAGAGACTGATTTTATAGTGACGAGAGAATGTTAAGGAAGCTCATTCGCAGTGACTCCAGCACGACGTTTCTGACGTAACAACCACAACGAATCGCAGGAGTCGTTTTTTTTCCCCCCCAGAGTTTTTGAGTCGTTAGACATGCCAGATTAACGCGTAGAAGCAATAAAAAAGTGGAATTTTCATAGTCTTCCCCCTTTAATACCTACTACCGCCAAACTGTCTTTAGACAGTAATCAGTATTGTGTGTGTGTGTGTGTGTGTGTGCGACTCTCACCACAGCCAGGCACAGTGCTGTTTGTATTGGAGCTCCTGGGGCTCCTCTTCACTTCGTTTCTGCAGCATCTCTAATTCAGCACGTCGACCCTGGAGAAGGACACAAAACACAACGATTAATTTTACCATTCAGGTAAAAATCAAAATGATTCAGTCAAACGAGTTATAAACACATACTTTGAGCAATATAACAAATATCCAGAAGTATCAGTGCCAATATTACATTACAGGTTATTTAGCTTTTATCCAAAGCAACTTATATTACCTTTTTAACCCATGGCTTTTTACATTTTTGCCCGGGGACTAATTAGGGGTCAGGTGTCTTGCTCAGGGACACTTTGACATGGGCCATGGGGCAGCCGGGGCTCCAACCACCCTCTCTACCCCTGCGTCACGTCAACCCTCTAGAACCTAATGCAGTGTTTATCATTTCTTATATCATTGATCCATCAGCTGCTCAAAGCAGAAACCTGTAGGACAGCGTGGAAAGCTCGGCTCATGAAACCTCTCCAGGCCTGAGGGAGGAGGAGAGCACGATGCCACTCGGATGGCTGGATGTTCACCTGCACATCACCAACAAGAGGAAGACAACAGGTTTCATTGGGTCCGTTTGAAATACTTTTAAATTCCTAATAAAGAGGAGCTCGACAGTTGGGTTAGGAGCTGGTGGAGACGTACTTCGTGAATAAGAGTTGCCAAGGACTGCTGGTAGCTGCGGCTGCGGCTGACGAGAAAACGGTCGATCCGTCTGCCTTCACGGTCCGTCTGCACAGGCAGGTCGTAACAGAGCAGCAGGCCAGCTAACACACACACACACACACACACACACACACACTCAACCTTAGAGGCTTTGTAATCACATACTGAAAGTGTGTATATAGGAGAACCCAAAACATTTTAAAACCATAAAGCGCCAGTGATAGTAATTTGGGGTCTGCAGAATTGTAATATAATATTCATGGCTATGTTTTCAGTTGTGTATAATCACCTGCAAATAACCATCATTATGTATTCCTTAAGGAGCCCTTAATGTCTACATATTGAGCACCACCATGTGACTCGTCCTGAATGGACAAACCAATTACTGACGCTAGAGACAGCCTTGAGTATTGCCACTGTAGTTTGTGCCACTACATGAGACGCTACCGGGGCCTCATTTCTGTAGCTCCATACGCAGTGTTTGTAGTATGAGTGGCCTCTGAGCTCGGCAAAGCGAGGTACCATGGTTTTGCACTCTGCATCTCACATTTCTGCAGACTAGGAAATGGAGACCTCTGTATTTCACATCATCCTAATTTGTTTTCACCCTTTCGCCTGTTCACAAACTCTCCTGTCATTTCAGAACCAGTCCCTCCCTCCCATCAGAACTCAGATCCCTTTCCTGATACTCACGCCCATCTTACTTTTTTTTTTAATGTTTTAGCAAGCAGCTGTCTGCATACACATCCAGAACTTATGGAGCAACATTATCATTTACTTGGGAGTTTTGTTTGTGTGTACCTGATATTCATTGCTTTTGATCTCTGGTTTGGTCTCCGCCAACTCAACAACCATATCAGTCACTTCAGCTGCTAGATGCTCCTCTATTTAAAACAGCTGGTCACCAACTGTATCTGCTATCTGCTGTTGAGCAGGCAGTTACAGTGCGGCAAAAAAGTATAGCATAGGGCCAGAGATGGGGTAAAACAGTCATAGTCCAAACTCCACTATGGCCAAGACCAAAGAGCTGGCAAAGGACACCAGAAAAAAAATTGCAGACCTGCACCACGCTGGGAAGACTGAATCTGCGATAGGTAAACAGCTACAATGTGATTTTCTGGATTCTTTTTTCTCATTTTGTGTCTCATAGTTGACGTGTACCTATGATGAAAATTACAGGCCGCTCCAATCTTTTTAAGTGGGAGAACTTGCACAATTGGTGGCTGACTAAATACTTTTTTGCTCCACTGTAACTGTGTGCATATCAGAAATCTTAATGACAAACTGGAAAAACTACTGTAGCTGTTGAGCTAACCGCTAAGTCGGTAGCCAGCCGGAAACACTGATCTGTCATGAAAGCTCTCCAAGATAGCTTGTTTGCTGACCGTCAGTTTGTGAGCCCAGTATTTAAGTCTCTTATCAGACAGCATATTGAGGTAGTTACTTGTGTACCACAGTTCCAAAGCGAGAGCTTCACACAAAAGGGGACTGGTTTGCTCACCTGCCAGTCCAGGCTTCAGCCCAGGCTGCTTGTTCTTCTCATAGGTTTTCAACATGAATGAAGGGATCCCGGCCATGGTTTTTCCCTGGTCAGAACGCAGGTTCCCCCCCCTCAGGGCGGAGAAGTACACCCCCCGGGGCATCTGGCCCATCTCCTGCTTCACCAGTGAGGTCAGAAAGAGCTCGAAGGCTGAAAAGACAAATTCTAAATGAGAGTCTGTAAGACACAACAATAATGAGAAGCATTTTGACCTTGCAACCACTAACACTGCCCATTGTTGGAAGCACCACAGCACATATTAGATGCTAGATGTTTGACCACAACCTGATGTACCTGGTAGAACAGACACAGGGGTGAGAGCCATCAGCTTCACATAAGATGAACCTGGGATGGAGAGATCCTTCTCTTCGTTCTCTTCCTCCGTCACGGTTTCATCCTCCTCATTTTCAGGGACCTTTGCAGCTGGTCTGGCCTACACAGGAGCAGAGCCAACAAGACGATGTTAACAGAAGATCAAAGAGAGGGGAAACTTTCAGGCGAAGAGCTATGAGAAGAGAACCGATCTGTAACGCAACATATTCATATTAGTTATTTTTACAGCTAATTTCAATTATATTTTTTCGGTGCATTCTGAATTTGTATCAACTGATAAAGAATTGATGACTAACAAAAAAACAAAACACTGTCCTTCTGGTTTTGAAATGGTACACATGTTGTACTTGTATTTCGCTCTTCTAATCTTCGTCCGCTCAAAGCTCTTTAATGTCATCATTCACCCATTACACACATTCAAAACACTGATGGGAGGAGCTACCATACACTGACACCTGCCCATCAGCAATTAACATTTACAACATCCACATACCATAGTCACAGCTACTGGAGCAATGTCTAATTACATGCAGATAAGTAGAGCCAGTGATCAAACCCCTGATCCTCTGATTGAAGGACAGCTATTCTCCGCACTAACCAACATGTCAAATGCATGGGATGTGGAATTAAGACGATTGAAGCCATACATTCTTCAGTGTGTGCTGTATTTATCTGGAAAGCGGAGTCCATTGCTCTTGGAGCAACCCCAGCAGTGCCTACATGTACCAGAATGCATTGCACATAACCCCCCCAACAAGTTTCAACTGGAGGGTCCCCGACCATTAGGCCACATATTCATGCTCGGCCTGGCCGCTGCCTTTCTTTAGCCGTATCCTTTGGCTCCCATAAATACTCCAACAACTTGAGTGAGTGAAAAGCACTACAAAATGTATCCGCCAACATTACAGCTCAGCTCTCAAATTGTGGGAATAAAGTAAATCAGGAGGCTCTCCTTTTAAGGTCTAAGAGGCAGGGACTAGAAGTTGAAGGTCAGTGGTTCATCCTCATCTCATTGTCAGGTCACATGACGGCAAGTTCAATCCATTACTTTAGCCATCAACAATTATTGGACTTCCACATAAAAAGGGGCCTGATTTTCCCTTTAAGCTTCCAATGTGATACCACACAATCATCTGCTTTACCAGAAATTTGAGTGTGGGGGGAAAACTACTCATTGTGTGATGTAATGTTATAGACTTGAGACTGTTGATTCTTACTGCATCAGGAAGAAGATGTATTGTGTGGACCACTTCAGGAAAATCTGCTAAAGCCCTGTAGCCACAGCTGGCCACCTCTGGATCCTGTTACAGCAAACACACACACACATAGATGACTCAACGTTTTAAAATAGAAGTAGACTGTAAGAAATGTAGACTGTGTTTTCACAGAGATTACCATTGGTTTGAGCCGATGTTTCAGGCCTCTGCAAAGCTGAATTATGAACATTTTATGGGGAACGTAGCTACATTTGATGAACACATTTGATCCATTGTTTTTATTAAAAAAACAAATAACCGCAGCTTTAGGAATGTACTGCATTTAGGTTCAGCAGCTGCCTTCCCTAACCTTTAGCCAATCATTTAATTTGCTTTTGTTCGAAATCTATAACTTCAATATAAGAAATGAGTTGCTGCACAAGTTTTTATCTATGTGAGAGGAAAAATAATTTATTAAAACGATTCAATTCTGTAAATGAAAACACAAATCCTCCCTAGATCTGTCTGTCACACGCATGCGCGCACACACACACACACACACACACACACACACACACACACACACACACACACACACACACACACACACTACATTCAGGACACGTACCATGCTCACAGCATAATTCCAGAGAAAGCTGACCACCTCCTCCTTCACTTTCTGGATAAAAAAAAAAGCATTTGTAAAGCAAACATTAGCTTTAAAATGTAACAACATACACTCACAGGTTATATTAGGCTTAGGTTAGGGTTGTGCTATATCTATAGCCTATATATAGACTCTGTATAGATATAGCACAACAATCTGAGTGTAAGATCTCAAGACCATTCTCTTAAATGTGTAATGTAAACACAACTTAAGTCAGTGGATGTTTAGCCTAGCTTAGCATGGAAACTGGGTGGAAACTACTAGCCTTGCTCTGTCCCAAAGTATCAACCACTCTAAAGCTTACTGTTGAACTGGTCTGTCAGTCTGATACTTTTGTTTAGGGTCTCCATTTCAAGTGGGATGGTCTGTCGATGAGCTCAGGTTTTGGTCTTCATGTACAATGATAACCATTCTGACCATAATATTTTAGAAAGCTCACAGAAAAACACAAAACACACAGCTGCAGGAGCCAGCTCAATAAGAGGTGCTTGTATTGTTCTTGGAGTACATATTCTTATCTTTAGAAGTGCTTGCAGGGATATTTTTTAACTTTGGCGAGGTTCCTTCTTTCTATAGACACATAAACCTGCTTTAATCAAACAAAAAGTAGGCAAACAAAGACAGTTGGCTGGTTATTACCTATTTAAAGCCCTAACTTGTACATTTGTCTTTTTTTTCCTACAGGAAAAACGGTTCTGATTAGCCAGAGTGGTGTGTAAATGTGATAGCCCCTTTTGGAACCAGCAGACAAACTGATTGAACTAGTCCTAACAGTGCATCAAACAGAGGCTTTCACGCAGTACACCAGATACCTTGTATTCATCCGACTTGACAGGGAGCTGGGGAACCAGAGCCAGAAGTTCTGCAATGGCTTTGACCATCTGGGGACGCGAGTCACAGCTCAGCTCGGGTCCCAGACTCCTCCATGTCGAGACAATGTCCACAACCTATAAGACAATCCTCATAGAAGTCAGGTATACTGCACATGGAGCAAATGTTGTCTACGTGTGTGTGTGTGTGTGTGTGTGTGTGTGTGAGACCTCTGCCCGGCACAGCTCCTGTAGTCCTTGCAGGGCGAGAGCAGCAGGGGTGGCCATGTCTGGTTTGGTGCACTGGTTCAGAGTAAGTGTGATGACAGCCAACATGTCACTTCCATGTTGGTAAGGCCTGTTACACAATCATAAAACATGGTGTCAATGAGTGGGTGGAAGTTAAATGACCAAAGTTAAGCATCGGACTCTAATCCACTCCCTTCCCTTTGTATTCAATCAATCAGACCCTAAGGTCTTCCCTTAAAGAAAGCCCCTCGTCCATCACCTCTCTCTGCAGATGTCTCTGACGCAGGCGGCTCTGGCCAGGATCTGCTCCCACTGGGAGTCCCTCCCCACCACCACCCTGCTGTCCTGCTGGCCCAGCAGACGCTGCAACTCCGGGTAGACTCGATCCTGACAGGGAGGGACCAAGCGGGTGGTTAGGAGGAGGCGGACAACAACCCGAAAGGGAGAACATGAGCGTCACTCATCACGGACCTGTTTCTTCCAAAGAGCGGTCATGAGGCGCATTGCCACCGCTCTGAGCTTAGTGGTGCTGGCCAGCATGTGGAGAGTCTGCAGCACCATGGGGACACAGAACTGGAACAACAAAGCACACGGCCTGGCTTATTGATTAAGATCAACTGAAATGAGCTCTCCGAGTCCTCTGCTTGTGCACATTCACAATATCAATCAGGCTTTATGAAGAGCGATCTTCAGAGATGATGAACGGTTGTTTGCATTTCATGACGTAACATAACGTTGCAGATGTGCTCGGTACCTTGTGAGTCCCGAGGTTTGGCAGGCAGTTCAGCACAGCGTGAGCCAGGACCGGATTCTTCTCCTTCCCAAGTTTGAACAACAGAACAGGAATAAGGGAGGGAACCTGCAGACACACACAGTGTCTTTAGATCAAGCACCTCAAAAGAGGAGATTTATCCCAACAGGATAAAAGTACTCAGATTGACACACTTTCGGTCCTAACATTCTACCCAGCACCATTTGTAACCCAGTTCGCCAATGGTTGTTTGAAAAATGAGTTTTCAGATTGAGAAGTGATTACGAACCATGATGCACCAGCATCATCAGCCCATGACCTTTAACATTAACAGACTCAAAAAGGAACCCAGAGTGGGTTCTAGACAAATCCCTTGGAACAAAAATGATTGTGGGTGGATTCTTGTTTAGGATTGAACCTTCTGAGAGGGTTCTGGGTGAAACCACACATCATCTAATACCAAGGGCAGTCTAAGATAGGAATGATTGATGACAAAAAGCTTAATAAAGAACAAATCTTTTTTTACACTTAATATGTGTGGGTTGCAGAGAAGCGCACGTGTCGTCTCTGCAGAAACCAGTTGTTGAGTCCATTCCATTCAACGGACCCAGGTCTGACAAAGAGTGAAAATAGGAACCGGTGACGGTCCTTGGACGCATGTCGTCAACAGCTCTGCAGTCTAACAGCCTTTAATTAACATAAAGCACTTACTGCTGCCCTGCACCTTAGCCGTTGCATAGCAACCACTTCACCTGCTTGAGAGGAAGCACGGTGGGGTACAGAAGAAGGAAATGGGTTTTCCTTCAAGCTGAATCCCTGAAAAAAATAGTGTTGACTCTAAACCACAAGCTTCAATGCAGATAAATAATACTGGATCAATCCTTTGTGGTTACTTTTCTAACAAAGACATACTAAGCCGGCAGACATGGTTCATGCGATATTGGAGAGGGAAGTCCAAAGCAGTCTCATATGCCAATAACTTTCCACCAGCACATTGGAACGGCAAGCCAAGTGTCGTTCTGGGAGCAATTAGAGCAGCAGGGGAACACCGGGAGGCCTCTAACGAGCCCCTGTAATGAGCAGAGTATAACAATGTGATACTTCAGTTCATCTTCTGGAGCTAGTGGCTCCATTTATCGTTCTCCAGGGTCGGGAGGGGGGGTCTCTTTAAGCCTCTCTCTTCATACGACCAAAAGCAGAACGCCTTTTCCCAAATAGTTTACACTAGTGCTTACATTTATACAACAGATTATTAAAATAATGTTAAAAAACAAAGCCTGGTTTAACCCTTGTATTCCTGATAAAATTGAATACAATTTGGGAGTGGGGTGATGGCCCTAATAGGTCTCTCTAACTACATAAAATGCAAAGAGAACCCAAACCGTATGTGAAACAGGCTTTGCTTTCTAATTCCACCTGTTCTCCAACAGTTCCTCTAGGTTTACCTGTCGACCTGATATGTTCAGCACAACGTACATGAACACAGCCTTAAGTACAATGGAGCTTCTCTGCTTCTTTTTGAAAACATTTTTTTTTAAATGATTTCAAGTCTGTTGCATTTATTTTTGTTTGTATATTTGATAACAAGACCATAACCATATATTTCAAAATAATAATATCCTAGTTGCTCTATTCGAAACGTAAAAACGGTTTCTTTCATGCCGAGGTACATCTTGACATTTGGGCTTTTTCTCCTTTGATCCAAGACCCAAAATACACATTCTGATCCTTCTACTACTTTGTCCATTTGGCTTTATACATTTCAACAAAAATTACCATTAGTTAATGCCATAAATATTCCATAAACATTTTAGAAAAACATTTTTAAAAAATGTAATATATTACTAAAAGCATAGGGATTTTTCTCCATGGCTGTTGATTGTATTTTCTAATTTCTGGGGTGAAATAATTTGATATTGAAAATCCCATTGATAAAAACCTTACATTTTCCAAACAAAACCACAATAATAAACCTAGCTATATCGAATACTCAGATCTCTGTTCCGGAAATGCAGAACAGCTCATATTCTTTACAAATTGAGGCCCCTACATACTAACAAAAGGCAGCGGTAGCTGTACTTTGGCCATCTGAAGTGAAACTGGTGGATCACCTACCTGGCAGGGGTCGGCTGCAGCGACGGCCTGGCCTGCTTTGAGAGCCAGCTGGCACACGTCTTCCCCACCCACGATGATGAGGTGGGTCACGATGAGGGCCAGGGTGCCGAGCCGGCTGTGGCTGGACGACAGGGCCGAGCAGACGGACAGCAGCCACTCAGCTGCTGCCGCCGGATGGTCTACCACGCTACGCAGCATGGACAGTGCCACACTGAGCTCGCTGTACCACGGAGTGAGAGGAAGAGCCAATGGGGGACCAGACTGAGGAGGAGAACCGTTTATCTGTCATGCTCAAATTTATGATGAGACATAGGAATAAACTAATCAACAACTGGAAAAGAAGATTCAATGTTAAAAGAGAAAGTGAGAGGATAGGAGCTTTAGCCTTGTAGAACAGCAGCTGGTCCATTCTTCCTCACTCACGTAGTGTTGGACTGGAGGAGAAGTAACTTTCACCAATGCCGATTGCATTTTAATGCATTAATTTCAACAAAAAGCATTAAGGTGTTCAACTGGAATCACTAATGTTCTTTTTCAGTTTTATTTTGTCATTATTATTATTTAAAGGAGATAATCAAAATACTTCAATCCTAGCCAATATAACTGCTCTTTCACTATAGAGCTCAATTCTTAATTGCAATATATATATATATATAAAGTATTGTTTTTTCATTGTGCTCTATACTTTCAGCAGTGAGTGACAGATCAAATCTGGGTGGGAAAAGCATTGGATTATAAAGTCAGTGTAACAAAGAGTATGAGAAAACTGCTGATGTACCCGTTAATAAACAGTCGGATAAAACTATTTCAGCCAAACTAGCTCAGACGTTTAAAAATAGCCTGCTCTCAGACTGGTCATTTTGAGTCAACAGCTCGCTGATGGTCACCTGACCAGGTTTCCCCGCCGGTCTGCTGATGCGGCGCAGAAGCCTGTGGGCCAGGTCCTTGTTGAGGCTGTGTGTCCGCCGGTCAGCCAGCGGCTCGGTGAGGTCCGAGCAGGACAGGAGCTGGAGCACAGGAAGAACCAGGACTGGACTGGACCAGGGCGACGGCTCAGCCTGCTCAGGAACTAAACCCAGAGCTGTGGCAGCGGGACAGAGAGAGAGAAGAGAAAAAAGGTCAAAGAATCTATTGGCGCAAATGAGGGTGTAAAGTGGGAGAGATGAAATGATCAACGGGCATTTTAACATGCCATCTTGGGAAATTATGTAGCTAGGAAGGAATAACCACACACACCACAGTTCATACATTCAAGGGCAATGCAGTGCATGTTAAATGTTATGTCATATACATAAAATAACTAATGCAATTATTGGAGGGATTGTAAATTAACGAGGTAATAATGCATAGCCAAATTGTATAGGTCAATTTTAAGCTTAAATATATATAATTTATCATTGTCAATCAAACGTTGTTCTTCAAATGTGTTGACATGTTTTGAATGATTTTGCAGTTATAGTACCGATCGGTTTACTGAGCCATACAATTTATATCTAGCAATGTCGTTAAAATAAACCTACCACTTCTATGTGGAAAATATGTATAATAAGTCTCGTATTGTAATGAAGCAGTTATCCGTGATGATTCTCAGTCTATGGGATATTTGGTTAGTTTGTTTAACCTCTAAAAACAAGTCACATAAACACTAACTGATGGAGGCAGCAGTACACCACCAAGTCCTGTGTTCTGAGTGCTAGAATTTGTCAATTGAGTTATTAGCTTTTAAGAGAGCATAAAGGGGATTATGGCTTCAGTTAAATCAGCGCAAATATGATAAATCTAGTGTAAATTATATAGTGCAGCGATTCCCAAAGTGTGGGCCGCGAAGGTACTGCAGGTGGGCCGCGAGAGGTCATTTACAATAAATAGTTTAATTTTCAATTTTTAAAAGTTTGAAATGAATATAAAAATATTGATGATACGGCACATTAGTTATGTGAAACATTAGTTGATGAAGCACAAACAATTTAAACGGACAGATTAATAAAACAATAAGGCTCTCGCTCGAAATGGCTGCTCTTGTCCGCCTGTCATTGTTCAACAAACGGGGCGCCCTCTTGTAGTATTAAAGTAAATATACCGCATTTTACGCACTCCAAGGCGCACTTAAAAGGCTTTAATTTTCTCAAAAAACGACGGTGCCTTATAATCCGGAGCGCCTTATATATGGATCAATTGGTTAATCCATACTGGTTGTACACGGCGCTCAAGGCGCTCTGCCAAACATGCCAAAGCTCGGCCTACGACGGCGAGATGCTGAGCGGCGCTGAAGCGCGTGAGATACGGAGCTTTTTTCAGGGCGTGTCGGAGAAACAAAGCTGTCGTTCTCGCCGAGCACTTCATGAGATCAAAGAGCGAGAGACGGCGCCCTTTTCTTTACAGTAGCTGAACCATCTTAACGGGGAAAATAAGTTATTCTAAAAGCAGCCGATTTAAGATTTAAGGCGTGGATGGCGAGGGGGCGGCGGGAGCGGACGCACTTCACGGCATCGATCGGACCCTGAAAGCACCGTCTCCACCTTACTGTCAAACAGAACAACAGCGAGCACGTGGAAAACTCTTTTGAGCGCGAGCAGAGATTCTCCTCGCGAGCAACGAAGTTCACGTTTCGCAAGCGAGCAAATACCTTGCGGAGGTCATTTAATCATTATGTTTTGATCAGAGTTGTGATTAAAGGTTTGGGTGGTCCGCGAAAGATTTTAAGATTTCAAAGTGGGCCGTGGCATTCTTGAGTTTGGGAGCCGCTGATATAGTGTAAATGATCTAGTGTATGAAGAACTACATCGTGCAATCACACTCTCCCTGTGTGTCCAGTACTGGATGTTTCACACATTCAGATTCAACAGATTTATTAAAGAGGCTTTTTACCCAGACTGAGCAGGCTGGTCTGCTGAGCTGCAGGGACCTCTAAGAGCAGCATAGCCACGCCCATCAACAGCTCATCCAACGGCAGCTCCTGCAGATGGAAACAGTGCAGGTGAGATGACTGTCGATGAACTTGTCCAGAGCGAATAACTTGTTTTATTGGAACATAAACTACCGACCTGGTGACTGGCGGGCAGCAGCCGTTGCAGCACGTTGAGCAGAGGGCGGCAGTCTCCGTTTAACTCCAGGCAGCGCCGGCAGGCACACAGCAGGTGGAGAAGAAGGCCGACTCTCTCCGTCCTCCAGCGTTCCTTCGGGGCCAGGACGAGGTTCTGAAACAGGGCGTCTACGAATCCACACAGCTCCAGCACCGCCTCCACGCTGTCCACCTGTCAACACGGACGATAACACCAACTCCTCTTAACACCATCAACCACATTGTCTCTGTGTAGTGATGAAGAAGTTCATTTAAACTGCTGCTCGTGCGAGTGTTGTTAGATTTTGGCAGAGTTAGATTTCACAAGAAGGTGCTGCAGCACGGAGACTTTCACCCGGTTTCTTGGTATTTGATTTGGAGAAAGTTATTATGTATTAGAATAACATCCTTCAAGTAACAATGATAATTGGACCATAAGATTTGTTTGTATGAAAATGCAAGTGCTCTATGCCCCAGTCTTTTTGATACTGATACTGAGACATGATGTTTTGGAGCTATATATTATTTTATCTATGACCTCTATGACGTAGGCCTCTGTTACAGTTCTGCCTAACCACACCCTAAAGTGAGTCACCTGCATGTGTGGCACCAGCTGACAGAGGCACTGAAGTAGGCTGTCTGCCACTTGGGAGGTGGGTTCCTGGAGGACGGATCCAGCCCCTGGGTGTGCAGGCAGGAGCACCCTGAGGAGTCTGTGCCGCAGGAGGGCGTGCTGGGGCTGCCTCTGAGGCTCACAGTACAGGTATTGCAGGAAGGGGGCCAGCATGGTGATGTAGGAGGGTTCACTTCTGCAAAAACACAAAGTCCACACCAGGTGAGAAGCAGAGATGTGCAGTGGTGGTGTGTGTCTGTCGTCATTGGAATAACAGCTGAGCGCTGAGATATGAGTTATCAGGATGGGTGTCCGCACCAGATGGCGTTGAAATTCATGCAGCGTGATAGGAAGGAGATTTGATGGGAGGGTTCAAAGCCTCTGTGGCAGCCATGCTAACCTGTCAGCAGCCTGGCCAATTAAGTCATCAATCTCCAGAAGCAAAGTGGGCCAGCAGTCCACGCGGTTCTCCAGCGCAGTGATGAACGGGTGAGGGCTGCTCCTGCAAAACAACACGAACAGAGTGTTGCCAGATGTTACATGCTAAATGAACCACAGTAATCACCATTTAAGCTCCTATAGCAAAAAACTTAAGGTCCAGGATCCAAACTATTAAATTTATAAACTGAAATGACAGATATGACTGACGGCTCATTAGTGATCAACTTGAGAGATGAACTATGAAGAGGAACTACAGAAACAACCCTTCACAAAAAGGATTGCACAGCTTTTGCTGCCGCTAAACCTGAACATACGGGACAAGAAGAAGCTACTGCAGAGTGAAATACGCCACAATCTGAGAACATCTCAGTGCTCTTGGGCTATTCGACTGGGAAACCAAAGTAGGTTTTCCGTCCCTCACTTTGAAAATTGTTGCCCGAAGTTTTAATATTTAATGCGCCTGCCCTTTGATGTGCGGAAATGTTGTTATTTATTCGTAATCATTCTGCCTACTGTGTTGTTTCTTATTCATGTTTTGCCAGATTAATAGTTGCAATCAGATATACAAATGTTATAATTGCAGTCGGCTGAAAGATAAAATGTGCGTGTAATGCTGCTGCCAAGAATTGTGCATCACTGCACAATTCTTTGAGCACTAAAACCAAGCAAGAACATCCATTCGTTGTCTTGAGTCTGAACTCACATTCGCTCACTGGTGCTGCCAATTACTCTTTTACATTTGTCAATCTCGTATGGAGCCATATAGAACACAAGAGCCCGGCTGTCATCAAGGTTAGCAGTAAGCTTCAGTAAAATATGTGTGGATCGGCCCCATCTCTCACAATCATATTATGTCTTCCAATTACTATTTTTGAATAAAATAGTTTAAAAACTAGAGGTGTTCCCATCCTCTACCTGTCCTGGCAGTGTAAAATCCACACAGCCTTCATTACGCTTCCATTTGCAGACCCATAAGTCCGGACCACACACAGGGGTCAAATCCAAGGTGAAGCCCACAGACAGGTCAACTCAAGAGCACTTAACCCACGCATTCCTTCCATCGCATATGGAAGTGGAGGAAGGAAGTTCAGTGACTGAGCATGTCTGTGCTCGTAGCAGACTCCAGCCAGGCCCTGACACGGACTAAAAAGCGCCCTCCCCCACACACACTTTACATGCTGTTATCTGTCTGACCATGTCTGCCCCCCTCCTCGGGTTCCCGATAGCCGTCTCCTCAGCACAGCTTCCATCCATCAGCCTCTCAACGCGCTGCCTCCTTTTCAGGAGCCACACAAAGGGAGCGGCAGAGACCTTCCTCCTGTAAGCTCAACTCCAAGTTCAGCGGTGGATCAGAGTGCTGGCGGACGGACAGGCCAGGTAAGAGCCGTCTGCTGAAAGGCTGCCGTTTACACCCAGCTCTGAGTCGAAGTCTGGGTTACCACCTGAAAGCACCACAGCACTCTAACGATATCCTTCATGAATCCCATTAACCTTGAAGGTATCTTTAACAGATAAATATGACCGATAAAACCCCCCAATTCTTATCACTCAGACATGCAGACACACAGAAAGCTTAGTCTTATAGCGCATGACGTTAATAAGCACAACCGAGGCTGGCTTTAGCCTTTAGAGAAACATAATTAGTCCGAAAAAGACATCCTGATGTTTTGTTTAGTATACAGGTTTTAGTACAGAGACACTAGTGTCATATTGGCCTTACAATTGAAAGTCCTCAAATGATACCAGCGATACAACCATTGGACATTGATGTCAAAATGACATGAAAAAGACAGAAATTAGAGCATAAAATGACATCACGTGAGGATTAACACTACAGGCTGCAAAAACAAAAGCCAAATTGTGATCCTGTAGTGTGTACAGAAAGTTATGTATGGCTCTTTTGTGTCACATGACCCAACTCTGTTATACTGCATCTCTGTTTCTCTCGATTTCACTGTAGCAGTGTTGACGGGGGCAGGTCTGTGGGGGACTATTTGCGATACTGAAAGGTGGCTGCCTGAAGTCCAGCCTGGCACATGTTACAGTGTGGACTGCTGGGGGCTGGCATGCTCTTGAGCAAGGCACTGAATCCCCCCCTAGCTGCTTCAAAGTCTGAATATGTGGTAGCTCCATCGCTTTGCCACGACTGTAATAAAGAGAAAATGCAGAATCAAACAATTAAGTACTCCTAAGAGTAAAAAGAAAAATCAGTCGCTTTATTTGTGTAGAAGTGGAAAAGACGAAACGCGCAAACATTAAGGTAATAGATCATTTGGGGTCGTCGTGGCGCAGGGGTTAGAGAAGGTTGTTGGTTCGATTCCAGGCTGCCCCATGTTCCATGTCGAAGTGTCCCTGAGCAAGACACCCCTAATTGCTCCGCGGGGCAAAAATGTGAAAAAGCCATGGGTTTAAAGTGTAATGTAAGTCGCTTTGGATAAAAGCATCTGCTAAATGACCTGTAATGTAATGTAATCATATCAGTACTTCTATAAAATAGTAATTCTTAAGTGCAAGGGAGGGAAGAGGATAGAAGTGTGAACTACATACTCATTCAAGTTAATTCAGAATATATTTTTAGTATTAGTAATTACTATTAGGACATTAAAGCAAGCGATAAGGATTGTATAAGGATTACTTCCAGTGATTTAACATGATAATTAATGTTGGTGTTTGTTGTTATTTTGTATTGATTTGGTAATTAACTCATTACACATCAAAAAAATATTTTTCCATCAGCTTATGTTTCATCATCTTTGGAGCATATGCTTTGTCATATACGCCAAGTACGAAAGCTTTTTTGTTCATGTTCATTTTGTTCACTTCATCACATTCAGTTTAGGTCAATTTTGCACAAATTGTAAACATGCTGCAATGTCTCCCCCCAAATGATGATGATGATGAGAAAACTACACTGTACACAAAGAAGCAATGTCAGTTCATCAATCATAACATGTCCTTCACAGTGGGACCTGAATTCTTTAATGACCTAAAAGGCCTACAGCAAATACACTGTCTTGTCTGTAAACACTAATATATTAGTTATTGATGTGATCTACGTTCACTCTACGATTACTAACTAGCCAGGGTTTGCATGGCTGACCTTGAGAGTAGCTGCTGATTACCTGAGCTGGCACACGCATCCAGGACAAACTACGCTACGGTCACAAATCGCAGCCCCTCACACCCCCACACCCTGCTGGGGGTGTGAGGGGCTCGGAGTCTCCGTGGCAGATTGCAGCGAGCAGACGATCAACAAAGGACGGCAGTGTGCATCCTCCATTAATCCTGCAGCACTTAGTTACCCAGGGGTGCCAGGACCAGCGACCAATGGAGGGCCAGACTGCCAGACCAACGGCGCCTCCCTGCTGCCCCCCCACACATTCATCTCCCCACCGGGGAGGTGTGGGCCGCCCGACAGACGCAGACAGAAGAGGCAGCGCTGAAGACAGAATAGGACAATGGGAAGGAGGAGAGGAAGCAAGGAAAGATAGAGATGAGGAGAAAGACACGTTAAGAGGGTGAAGGGTAGATGGAGAGCGGCAGAGAGGAAGGGAAGAACATAAACAACTCTTTATATCACCCGCTGTAACTGATTAAAGAGGCCCCGGGGTCCTGGCAGGGGTAAAGGTCTAAGACTGGAGGAAGAGGAGGAGGAGGAGGACACCCCTACACTAAATCTGCCTAAGCCACAGACAGCTACTACTCTGAATAGGAACTGGATAGTCAGCATGACTGCTCTCCTAACAAAAGCTTCCAAGTAAGTGGGGCCTCCACTGGCTCGGATATTGGTCAAAGTAAATGCTGAGTTTTCATGAAACTGAAAATGCTTTGAGTGTAATGGCTCAAAACACACAAGCAGTAAGACATTCAAACAGTTCACCAAGCTGATCTAGACTAAAGAGCATCTGAAATGTGGATCGGAATCAGAAGCCATTTATTACAACATATGTTATACATTTGTCTTGATGACTAGATATACAAATACAATTGAATAAAAGAAGATAAAAATATATAAGCAAAATTAAAACAATGAACAGATACGTATGTTAAAACACGTATGTATGTACATTGGTTTCTCTCACCATTGAAACATATGTGCAAAATGTTCCAGGGATGGAGTATTGGGTGAATCGGGGGCTCGTACTTTGTTCATGAGACTGATGGCGGGGGAAAAAAAAAAAAACTTTCTGTGGCGTGAGGTCTTGGTCATGATGGCCCGAACCCTCCTGCCAGAGGCTCAAAGAGAAGTGCACCATCATTGTCTTTGGCTGGTTGAATTTCTTTAACTGCCCCAGGAAGAACAACCTCTGCTGAGCCTTCTTGGTGATGGAGCTGATGTTCAGCTCCCACTTGAGGTCCTGGGTGATGATGGAGCCCAGGAAACGAAAGGACTCCATAGTGGTACCGGCAGAATCACAGTGATGGGGGAAAATGGGCCCACGTTGCTTCGGAAATCCACAACCATCTCCACTGTCTTTAGAGCGTTGAGCTCCAGGTTGTTCTGGCTGCACCACGACACCAGATGGTCAGACTCCACCTGTAGGCGGACTCATCCCCACCAGAGATCAGTCCAATGAGGGTGGTGTCATCCGCAAACTTCAGGAGCTTGACGGACTGGTGACTGGAGGTGCAGCTGTTGGTGTACAGGGAGAAGAGCAGAGGGGAAAGACCGCAGCCTTGGGGGGAACCGGTGCTGACGGTCCGAGAGGCTGAGACATGTTTCCCAGCTTCACGTGCTGCTTCCTGTCGGACAGGAAGTCTGTGATCCACTTGCAGGTGAAGTCGGGCACGTGCAGCAGAGACGGGACGATGGTGTTGAAAGCAGAGCTGAAGTCCACAAACAGGATCCTGGCGTAGGTTCCTGGAGAGTCCAGATGCTGGAGGGCCATGTTGACAGCATTGTCTACAGACCTGTAGGCGAGCTGCAGGTGGTCCATGAGGGGGTTGGTAAAGGTTGAGGTGGGACAGGACTAGGCCTTCAAATGACTTCATGACAATACCACAATCTCATTGGCTACTGGAAACGGGCAATGTTTCAGTGGCTCCTCCCAATCAGACTAATTTGAGTAGTGAGAATGTTAGAGTTGAGGTGACATTCACAGGCAGCCGTAGTCTACGCTTTCATAGCTCATAAAACACTAAATCCTCGTCAGACCACAGTCACTGGCATCCCAGTCTACATTTAGACCTCTCCACAAAGACTGTATCTGCATTCAACCAAAGCCTGCTCGAACGTAGTCTGAGCAGCGTTGACCAAACACTTTTCTGAGTAAAAAGTATCAATAATATACTAGATAACATTAATGGATAGCCGCCACAGTGACCGTGTCACTGCAGTGTCATGCAACTCAGCCATTATTAATTTGGATTCTGTACACCTGTTACAGTGTGACTACCTGGCCTAGTCCCAGGTGCATCAAAGCAGCAACAACACGTTTACAGCTCACTGATCAACATGTTGCATCTGTTTAATGTGCACGAGCAAAGCCTGAAAAGGATGGTTTGTGTTTTCAGGGAGATCTGTAGGTCTGGGATTGAAGCAGTTAAATAGTGACCTACTTATTTAAGAATTTCCCTAGTAAAAAGAGAGATAAACAAGGGATACATAAAAAATCCTTACATAAAAACCACAAAACTTTCTTCTCATCAGTCATAATTCATAATAATAATAATAATAATTCACACTCATAATCACTTCAGGCTTGATTTGACCAGAAAACAGAAAGCAAAAATGAGCAGCAGGATTTGCTGTTGATTTTGAAAGCACCCTTACTCCTAGGATTCCTACATGATGTACTAAATACAACGGAGGAGTCAACCTATCAAAGGGGATCCTCGAACAGTACCAAAATAACCTTTAAAATGTCATCGTGTGAGATATGACCAATTATACACATGCAACAATAAAGATAGATCGACATCCCGTGTGATTGAGACTGACCTGATGGAGTAAGGACAGCTGAAGTGTGGGACTCTTTCTCTCTGGTCGGCCTGCAACTGGAGCAGCCGTCCAATATTCTTCATCAGCCCCTGGGCATTTCTGCTCACAGGGCCGGTCACAAACAGACACAGAATAATAAGGAAAGAGCTCAAATTAGAAAAGGAAAAGGAGCTTATTTGCTTTCTGACACTTGAGCACAAATGTTGAATACATAGAAATGTTTATATCACTTTGATACATACGGGTATGCCATAAATCATATTAATAGTAGACCTTTGCATGGGGTCATTGTCTCTAAATGGAACTCGTGAATTTGAATTGATATATCGCAATCCCTGGATTTTGCAGTTACAATGAGAGCTAACATACAGTTGTGGTCAAACGTTTACATACACAAAGGCCATTTAAGATGAGTCCTATCGTGTTGAATAGAAAAAAAAGTTACTCAGCAGTTGGAAATGATCCTCCTGCTCTGCAGGCATCACTGCATCCTGAAAGTTATATTCTTCCGGACGTTCTACTTAAAGAAATATCCGTATTTGGTGGTCACCTTGACTGGCACAACACTGAGCTGTGACTTGTGAGTACTATTGTATTACTACTGACAGATTTTTGTTGACCTAAAAACAATAAAAGTTGTCTCAAAGTTCAAAAGTGGCTTCACAGAAAGGTATAGAATAGAAATCGAAGCATGTGCACGCTAGATGAAGTGAGGCTCTACTTGGTGTGTTTTGTGTACCTGGAGGAGGGCAGCAGGTTGAGGACTCTGTTGAGAACGTAGTGTAGGTCGGCGTGGCCTTGATCCACCAGCAGCACCACGGCATCGCAGCAGGCAGAGCGCACCGGAGCGCAGTCACTGCAGCACTGCTGCCACAGGGCCTCCAGCGCCGGGCCCTGCACACACAACTCCAGATCTGGATCTAGATTCAGCTTGAAAGCTCCCGTTCAATTGGACTCACATGTTCAACAACTCCTTCAGTCAGGACAAAGAGTGTGCTGAATTCCCTGCATGTCTTGTTTTACAGTCCATGTTCAGACTTAAAAACATGGTATTTTCAACAAGAAAAGTGCACAAAGGTACAGTTCAGAACTCCTCAAGGTCCGTCTGCAACGACCAGCCTCTGATGGTTATCTGTTGCAATGCATTCTAAATGCTTGGGTCGGGTGCTTCTGTGAAAAGCGGATCATCAGAGACGAGCCGATGGCGCTAAAAAGCCAACACGAGTGGAACACGTTCCCGATGTTGGATACCAATTGTCAATGTATGGTTCTTTTGTATCTCATCATTTCAAAACTGAATATGCAATAATGTCAACACAGTTCAATAAATAATTAATGCCAAACGATGAATAAAAGGCTTCAATAACACTATATCACCGGTACTGCTTTCAGTGATCAGTGATCTCTTATTGGTCCTAAAGACCCCAAATGGAGACTCCTTAGTGGGTGTAGTCTCAAACTCAACTTCTCCAATTAAATCTAGGAGCCGTTATATCACACCCAAACGTCATGTTAATACAGGAAACACTTAGCATCCAGCAGCAGTGAAGCCATTATAATAAACTCACCTGGGTGGAGGACTGTGTGATTCGCCCATTGGTTTCTTTCTCCTTCAGCACAGCAGCAACAAGCTGTCTCACCGTCTGGAATAGAGAAAGCAGACCTGGTACGTGTCTGATTTTAAGAAAGGTTCGCTTTGTTTGAGAGATCTTTCTTGTGGTTTTCTTAAGATTGATCTTTTCAGCATTAAACAATCCCCTTCTGTTGTTTTGAGAGGTGAGTGGCACGTGCCTGCTTCTCTGCCATTGGTCGGCAGTTCTAGCCTGGCTCACTCATTGGCTAACAGGATAAGAAGATCGGCACGAGGGCCGGACCTAGGAGTGTTCATCCCAATGACAGTTTAACATCCTGGGAGATGCATCCACCTGCTTGTGAGATGATGGGATTGATATGCCAAGTGCAGAGCTGTGCTCCCATTTGAATACTTCCATTAGTACATATTCATCCAAGACAATGTGCGCACAATGTACCTACTAAGCTAGTGAGCACATTGAGACAGGTCAGTGTTGTCTCAAATCAAACCAGGTCGTTGTGAACTGACCAGAAATGAAGACAAAGACCCCTGACAGTGGGAATATGGAAGTGAAGACCAGTCTGAGCTGCTGACTCAGCAGCTTACCTGAGCTTGTATGACGGGGCTGTGAAAGTCAAATCGTATCTTCAGACTGTCCGTCATATCAGCTGGTCAAGCCTTGAAGGGGGGGACACAAAAATCAATAACGTTTGTGGTAGTTAACAGTGTTAGTGAAACAAAGCTGAGTGATGCTGTGAGCCACCTGCTGCATTGTAGCATCAATGGAGACGACCGTCCCCGGCTGAAGCCCTGCTCGGAGGCGTTCAGGGGCCGACACCCTTTTGAAAGGCAATTCGGGCCTTGTGTTATTAGATGATTGGCCTGCAGCCATCGCATCATTTTGCATTAAATTATTCACAAGTCATCAGTTTACCACTCCGTTCAATAAGTCTCAGGGGGCCCATCTCAGGGTATCGGGCCTGCCGATACGGAGCACAGGTGCTGAGCGCCAGCTGTCGGAGGCCTGCAGACCACAGCTGCACACCAGCACCCAGCAGGTCTCCTATCGGCCCATACTTCAGGGAGCGTCTGTGTGCTAGGTATCAGAAAATAGATGTAGGCTGCTTTATCGGAGACATCCTTCATTAGAATCAAACTACTTTTAGTTCTGGAAACTGGTTTAATAGTTTCTGAGGCGACGCTTGTCTTCTTGACTTTTAACGAGAATGTTCTCCCCCTCTGTTAAATGAAACATATTTATCTTCGAATTTGCTGGATCATTCGGGTGGCTTTGCATAGATTTGTATTGGGTGTAGTATCATCAAAAACAAAAGTGAAGGCCTGAAATATTTATACATATATATTACCTAAAAGAATGAAGAACACAGTGTTGCTTGTTAGTTTGGTTAAATCTTTGGACTATTGTTTACTTGGCTAATTGAACTTTATATTCTTATATTTTTAGTATATATTGTGCATTTTTTTATAGGTTTTACTCTTTTATTTCTTCCCCTGTAAGTATAAACGCTGCTGTGGCTTAAAGAAGTACTATCTACCTACATGTGACTTCAGGGGAGAGAAGAGCATACAGTGAAGCTTTTAAGCCTTTTCCACTCATCGATATATTAGTTTACCATGACTGTAAACACGAGCAGCCTCAACAACCCCCCCCCCCCTCCCTGTTATCTAACTGATTACCCCGCCTGCCTTGCTCTACTGTCCACCAGCCTGCTCGCTCTGCACCGACATTCAGCTCCATGGCCACATGAACCAGTAAGTACTGCTGCTATACAGCTGTTTGGACAATTGATACTTCTGCTAATAATGAAGGACCCACATGTGTTACTAAGATATTTTAGCTAAAAACTTGATTTTGACAAGTTGTGTGTGTGTGGTAGAAGTTTACTTTTTAGTGAAACAAACTATAACGACTGTCATTACTTGTCACGGCTCAGGTGACAGCTATAATTTGGAAAAAGCTGCTTCTACCCAAACTTAAGGCAGCGGATGGTCAGATAGAGCTATAAAAAAAAAAATGTTCCAGTGGTTTCTAGAGCATATGTACCTGAGAGGAAAACAATACGGTCCGGCCTGTCCTGCCAGGTCTGCATTGGCAACAAAAGGGAGGACAATACAGGGACAGTGTTGAGCCAACACGGCTTTAGAAATGACCCCTCTGAGGCTTTACTGTGGGACACCGGCTGCCGAGAAACACACAGCCCCGACTGACACGTGGGACTTCTGATGGGCTTTCAGGAGACACAACACACACGCTTTCACAGCCATGTCGGAATGCCTCATATCACACAACAGCTACACAACCGGTGGTCTTCTCGAACATGTGAAACACATTTAAATAAAAGGGTTGGTTCGTGATAGTTTGGATTAATAAATCATTACGTCATTAGATCAATCTTATTAGGGCTGTGAAACAAGTTAGTCAATTGATAAAATATTTGATCAACAACAACAATCGCAATCATTTATGAAGCATTCTTTGTCTTTTTTGGAGCAAAAACGCTGCTGGATGCAGTTCCTCAAAAAGAAATGTGAAAATGTTTTTTAATAAACTAATTAAAAGCTATTTATTTAACATGGTACTTTTAACGGTCTTTGACAAGATGTTAAATACACACACACGCACACACACACACACACACAACTCCACATTTCAAACAGAAGGAGGGTCAGTGGCAAACGGACCACTTAAAGCACCGTTATGCTAAGCTAGCTGCTAGGCTAAGCTAGCTGCTATGCTACTTCCATCTCAACATCTAACGTTACCCTGCGTGGCACACAGTCTGCAGAGGACCACCACTGTGTCCATAAAAGACTGTGGTTTGAAAACGTCCTGGCTAAATGTGGGGATTGTTGGCACTTCAAAAACAGCCATTAAATGATGGAGAGATGAGAGCAAAGTGCACGAGGACAGCAGGAAGAGTCGCAAGTTCAACATGTTCCACCAGGTGGAATTCTGTCTCCAAGATGATCAAATGCATGTAGTTTTGGGTTTAAAAAAACATTAACAAATAAACAACAGTGTCCTAAAAACACACTTTCTAAAGTGATTACGTTTAAGATTTAGAAAAACAAAACATTCCTATTGTAACAACAACAACATTATTAATCGCCATTAACGAGATTAATGAATTTCAAAATGTGCAATAAATGAGTTAATTGTTTTAATCTATTAGGCACAACGATCAAAATGTTAACTCTTGAAGTATGTGGGAACCGGACAATGGCGTTGACCACTAGTGCCGTGGAGCGGTGGCTGTTTGAGAAGGTTACCTGATACCATGGATCCTGTATCAAAATGCTGCCTTAGGTGAAGCCAAAACATCTCCATCAAAATATTAACCTGGTGACTGGCAGCAGTAGAAAGGCCAAAGATGAGAGGATAGTATCGTATTCATTGTTTAAAGAGGACCACCTGAGCAGGTTGTGATGGACGCCGCTTTGTTAGCGGGTCATGCTGCCGTCTGCTGCTGCTACACACACACCGCACACCTCCGGGGGTCCAGCCCTGCACTCCCGTTTGTGAGGCATCACGGATAGTCACAACGCATTTTGATGCGGCCATAAGATGACGATTTCATGTCTATTCGATCTATCCTTTGACTGGGCTGTTAGTTAACTTGCACTTATTTTTATGGCACAATAAATTGTCTGAAAATGTTTTATGCAATCAGCAATTTCTTACAGAAGCGTCCGCTGCATCATAATGACTTGCTCGTAAGTTAGTTTAGATTACAAATGTATCCGTGGGCTCGACTGTGCCAACATCTCTCGGTCGCGGTGCTGACGCGGGCTACTAGTCGTATATAACCATATGTCACGCAGCAAAACTATAGCGACCTCTACAAACACACGTGGCTAGATAATTAAGTTGTAGCTAGCTGAACCGGCTAATATTGCTACAATTGAGTGATGTAGCAGCTGAAGATATTGAGCTGTCAGAGGCAATTCTTCGTAATAATAAAGCATAGTGGACCGCAATGCTCCTGCAGTAGACTGAGTAGCATAACAGTCTCTCTGCTTAAAGTAAATGCACGTTAAACAGGTTGCTGCCATAACTTTACCTCAACATCCTTTATCCCGCAAACCAGCAAGTAACTACGGCGCGTATGGAGGACCAAAAAGAACGCACACACACCGCACAAATGTCAGGCTATAATAAGATGCGATCAAAACTTTACAATAAACTGACATCGGAAACTTTGAATATCAAGTTTATATAAATATGCACGCACGAGTTATGATCAATATTAACAGTTAAATTAAATTGTTATTACATCCATTATGTGTTTATTTTATTTGTTTATTCATCAAAATAGTGCTTGTAAAGTTCCGTTCCCGTTGTTCTTGTTGGAAGTCAAATGTCTTGTCGCCATCACATTAGTCGTCCATTAGCCATTGCTTCAAACTGCTTTAAACGGATTTGATTCATTTGTATTACAAACTGTGAAAATGCCTCTCTAGGCAGCTTCCCACGAGGCGGTTGCGTCCCAACGATTGGAGGGCCGTGTGCCTGCTCTTCTCTTATTGGCTCTTTCCGTCTTGTGCTCCGTCTCAGACCAGCCCCAGTTGGCATGCCAAGCTGCGCGTGCGCGCTGACCCTCAGGGTCGTAAAGTTTGCGAATTGTGGAAAATATGCAGCGGAAACGAAAGAACTTTATGTTAAAATAAAAGGATGCAAAATGATTAGAAACAAGGAATATTTTGTTACTGGGAAAAACTTGCAGGTAATTAACCTGTGATGCATCGTAATTCCTCAATAGATGAAATAAAGAATACAAATGCAATTTTCGATTGATCCTTTATCATATTACCACGGCTAGTTCTGGGTTTTACCATCTGGACCAGCAGCCATGGGCCTACTCTATCATATACATATGAAAACAAACGGAACTTTCATTCAAAAAGTTACGTTACCATGGGGTGTCATATTAGGAGATTATGCTAAAAGAAACACATGTTATAAAGTAGCTGATTAGTTCACTCGCAGTACATGAGTACGTAAAAAGCAGAAATTATATTATTATATTATATTACCGTTGCTCGATTTGTCATAATTACCATTTAACATAAATTGAATGTAAGGCCAAAATACCCAGTTTGTTTCACAACCTTTTGACCCGTCGTAACACGTGGAGGTCTTTATTCAACCATGAGGCATGCCTACTACTCATGCCGCAGTATATGTAAGACCCTGTCCAAGGTCTTGGGTAAATACAATGCAAATACCGTGTCACGACAACGAAAAATGACGAAAGCATCGCTTGCTATTCTGCAAATCCGCAGACTAAGAATGACCGCACTGCGATGGGTTTTATTTTGAAAGTCTGCAGCGGAACCTCTCCATGGTGTTGAATTGCGTTTTGACAGCCGGCGCTGCTCTGCAAGTCTCGAGCGTGACTTCAGTCCAGGAGAGACCATGTCGGCCGCGATAGGCAAACTGAATGCACCCCTGCTCCCATTTAAAACGAGTTCTCCATGAAATAACAGCGACGTGGGGCCTCAAGGATGGCCAACTCGGTAAGTAGCCAGTCGGAGGATTTGCTCGCCGGTCCGGCCTAACGGAGCATATTTTCGGATATTGTACCGCCTTGTCTCACCGGAGGAGCCGGTGTTTTTTCCTCCGTGCAGCTAGCCAGAGCCGAGACGTGCCGCTGTGTCCTGCCCGGACAGCGTGATGCAAACCCCCCTCGCTGGTGCTTTTCATGTGTTCTCCATAACCGTACCACCAAGTCTCACTCGGCTTAATGTTCCACGCGGTGCTTAAAGTAGCACGTAAATGGCTGATATGTCAGCTTTCAAGTAGTTGTAGATGCATTATGATTTGACACTTATTTCTCTGATATAAAGTTTGTGTGAACGTTCTAATGACACCTCATGAAAGGACCTGTATGCTCAAGCTAATAATTAAAAGTGGAGCAACTTAAATCAGGCTCACACAGGAGTAAACGTGGCGAGGATCAACGCTGCATTAAATGAATGCTGGCTGCTTTTTTAAAAGAGTTCTCCATTAATGTATAATGCAAAATGGCAGAGTGAAAGGATTTATTTTGAAGTCACACCACATGTCTGGTTTCTATTGGTGTGACGTCAGGATGGAGCTACTCTGATCATGTTTACCTGTTTTTGTTTGTTCGCATGCGCATGCTTTAGTAATAACCCGCAGGCGTGTGTTCTGCAGGGGGCTGTTCAGGTGAAACTAGAACTCGGTCATCGTGCTCAGCTGAGAAAGAAACCCACTGTGGAGGGCTTCACCCACGACTGGATGGTGTTTGTCCGAGGACCAGAGCACTGCAACATCCAGCACTTTGTGGAGAAAGTGGTTTTCCACCTCCACGAGAGCTTCCCCAAACCAAAAAGAGGTACGCCGTTTGTTCCTCTTTGCCTGGCTCTGTTTCTTTAGCTGTGCTGTGGAAGGAGCCTGGAGCATCCTCGCTGAGCTCTAGTCTGCTGCAGTCAAAGGCTCTCACACGTCGCACAGAGAAAGTGGTGAAAAGTTCACAGTCGAATGAAATAATTAGTGCTGGGCAAAGATGAAAGAATGTAACTCGATTAATTGCCTGATTTTCTGTGATTAACAGGCATTAATTGCATTATGCGCATAATTCTATAATCCATTAAAAACTAGTGTATTGCATGCTTTTTTATTTGTAACGGGCACTGTCGGAGCAAGTTAACCTCCGGTATATTAATCTGTTTTCTTTTCTTTCTGAACAAGTACCAGAAGAAACACTTGTCTTTGATCAGGGAACAGCGTGATGCAGCATATTTTCAGTAACGACGGTCTCTGTTAGAGTAAACTCAAGTGGTCCTGCACAAAAAAAGGACTTTTTAGTTTGTAAAGACTGTGGATTTCAGTGATGCAGGTTGAGCGGTTACACAATGACAAAATTAACTTTTAACGTCCTCTTTTCTTTATCCACTCCTCCGACTTTGCATTTTCTTACTCCGCTGCACAAAGCCAGTTGCTGAGACAAACAAGGTCATTTATGTTTTCAGATGATAAAGAACCTCTCTTCTTCTGAACAATATGACCAGCAAGAGAAAACCACCTTTCACAGGGTGCAGAAACTTCAGACTGCTGTGTGAGTCTGCATGTCGTCAGTGAGCGCAACAGTTGGTGCTCGTTGTAACGCCGTTCACACGAGTGTTCTCCTCACGGTGGATCGTGTTGGGGGAGGCTCGTACGCACCTCATTTGCTATCCACTACATGACTCATTCTGGGCTGTTCTTCTCAAGTTCTATTTTCTATTTTTCTTTTGTGTGCTCAGTTCTCTTCCTTTTTTGTCTGTCTGGTTTTGTTCTTGTCTGTTATTGTGAAGTGTCTCTGGGTAGCTAGAAAAGCGCTATAAAAAACAAAACTATTATTATTCGTTGCGATTCTGAAGAATTTTCATTCTTTTTGCGTTGGTTTGTTGACGTTCTCCTGCACGCCACATCCAACGTAGTCAAAGTCTCGCTCCACTGGTCGTTTAGGGAGCTAGTTGGCTGCATCAATGCTGTGAAACGCTTTATGTGGCTTTAAGCTCATAGTACTCTGATGATAAGATGTCTCCGGTTTGCAGTGGTTACAAATGGCTTTTATTGACTACGGTGTCTGGTAGATGGATTGATTGAATGGATTGATACGTGAACGCGTTAATGTGCCCGGTACTAGAAATAATGAAAGTTCAGTTCTGTTAAAGAACTTGTGTTACAACATGTAGTGTTCCTCCTGATGGTGTCTCTGTCACGGTGTGCTTGTGTTGTTGTTTCTGGACATGAGAGCGTCTTTTTGTAGGATGTGTAAAGAGAAATCCGGGGGGGTTGGTGTTTGTCTGTGACTGTTTGTCAGGTGGTCGCGGTGTCTGCTATTTGGGTGTTGTTTGTGTCTGTGTTTATCGGTTGTGTTTTTTTGGGTAGTGGTGGTGTTTTCCTGTTGGTATCTGTGTGGTGTTTGTTAGTCAGGTGGTGTGTGTGTGTGTGTGTGTGTGTGTGTGTGTGTGTGTGTGTGTGTGTGTTAGTCGGCTGCTGTTGTGGTGTTTGGGTGGTAGTGTCTGTGTTGTTTCGGTGGTGGTGTCTGTTAGTCAGGTGGTGTGTGTGTTGGTCGGTTGCTGTTGTTTGGGTGGTGGTGTCTGTAGGGCTCCAAAGGGGCAGTAAATTTCGGGGAACTTTCCATGGGAAGTTAAGCTTGGCAAAAACGTCACCTAAATGTAACCTAAAGCCATATAAATCGTTATACCAAGTTTATTTGTACACCGTAAAGGCTTTACAGCAGCGAGCGGGACGTCTATGTCCACAAAAGACTAAACCATTACCATGATTATCCGCGGCTGTTGGGGTTCCTCAAAAAGCGACTGAACCTAGATAAAGTAATTACTGCAAATTAAAGGCTGAGCAATAAAAACATGGTTCAAAACTATATTTTAAAGATTTATGGGATGCACCACATCCTGTGTTTCTTTGCAAAACCACCTTTTTTCTCTCAACCGGACGTTGATCTGAAAGTATTCAGGGAAAAACACAAAATCCGGAGGCTTGAGAAGCTTAATTCATTTTGCATTGAGAAATTAACTTTTGGGGAGGTGGTGATCTTATGGAATACATTACACATACAACGTTCATGTTATTGTTGTTCATGAAAGAAATGAAGTCCTACTCACAAATTAATTAAAATCTGATTAAAAATGTCAAATTTTGACTCAATGATGATGGTCTTTGATGAAGTCTTTAGAGTCCATGGGAGTCTGATGATGGACAGATACGCAGGCTGGATTTGAATAAAATAACCTCCTCCCAAGCATTTATTGCTGACCAATGCGAAAAACGTCAGGGGTCAAGGAAAGAGGTTAGAGTTAGGAGAATTCATGAGGAGTTAAAAAAAGACAGCCACAGTCCGACTCCACTCTCACTGGGTGTTTCCCCTACCGTTAGGGGCGAAGAAGCTGTGATGGACATTTTTGTCATGAGTTTGTAATCCTCAATGAATCAATACAACAACTATCGGATTAATCCGTAATGTAGTCTGTATACCAGTTAAGCTTTTTAGTGAACTCGTTTTGTTTTTGTTTTCAAACTCTCCGTGTGTTTTTATTGTTAGCATGTAGCACTTTGGGATTTTCTTAAATATACAGTGCATTACAAATTAAATGTATTAATATTATTATTATTATTAAACGTTTTGGGAAAATAAAAGCCTACCTCAGAAATAGGAATATGTCAATTTTTGACATCGAATCTGTGCTCTAAAGAAAAAGGAGAACAAAGCATAATACCATATACTTATTTAACACATCTTTTGAAATGGAAATCAAAGAATACTACTCTGCATAATGAATTCTCAGCATAAACCTGTCTCTTTTTGACATAGCTAGGTGAAATGGTATTACTATATGGGGTAAAGTACAATGTTAGCCATAGGATGTCATTAAATCACTCCCAAAGCACAGGAGCTCAGCAGCTTCTTGGCCCCACGCAGGAAGAACTGTTAAAGAGCAGCGTTGAGCGCCTGGGACAGTTTCTATGCTCCCCATGAGCTGCTGGGTGTTGTCATGTCTTCTACATATACCTTTGATAGCACCAGCAGAGGAATGGAAGGACTTGAGTGCTGTGTTGGGAAAATTTCGCTGTGTTCATTCACTCGGGACCCTCCTTGCTCTCACATTCCTCTGTGCTGATACGGGACCTTCAAAGCTTTAAGTCTCTCTCATGATGTGAGCAGAAAGGGTTTGGCTGCATCCTTCTCTCTTGATAAATGTCATGTGTGGCCGGACGACTTCAGGCAGCAGAGCTCTTAACCCTCAACAAGTCCGTGTGGTAAGAGGTCTCTCGAGAGTCCTGTGTGTTTCTACCCGGCGACAGGTTGTGAGCCAAGGGGTCTGAGGGGTCAGGTCTGTAGATGCCCCGGTAGGTTATTAGTTGAACCACATTTGTACCTTCGGGTTACTTTCCTTGTGTAATACTACATTTGGGTAGCCTTGGAACCCCGATATTCATAGCACCATTTAGATCCATTAGAATACTTAGATCGCTAGATCAAGGTCAGGTGAACATCAGGGCGGCAGCAGGAAAGCCGTTGTCACGGTCACCACGGATTCCCCCCCTCCATGTCCTATCACGATGTCCCTGCTACTTGGCTCCCTTGTTTGGAGAGGCATCCTTTGTTTAGTTGTGTGTGTCTGTCACGTTTTCTCTGGCTTCAAATGATTCTGACACAGCTCGTCAACTTTGAGGCTGATGGGGTTCCACCAAGCTTCTCCACATCCAAAAGACTGTTGTTGTCTAGCTGGAATCTGTGTGAAGGAGAGTGCAGCATCCCACTCTAAGTGATTTGTAGAAGCTGCCAGACAACACATTAAGATAAATGATCGGCCCGTAAAGCTTAAAGCTGCCACTTATGGACACTCTGTTAGAGGCCTGTTGGCGGCATTTGCTGTTTGAAGGCATGGAGGTAAAGGAGCTCTTTCGGAGCAGTGAAGGGAGTTGCTATTCTCTCAATCGGCTCTGGAGACGGCGTCTCTGCAGAGGTGTTTGATGGTTCAGGGAACTGTCACTTTTATGCACAGTGTAAGTCAGTGTAATGGGAAAGAAAAGGACCAGCGTGATGAGCCGTGGTCTTTAACAGGGTGAAACACCGCGACACAACAGTTATGTGACACATAACCAATTTGTAACACTAATAATTGTACATGTAACTGTGTCTGCTGTTTGGAGGTTTTTGGTTTTAAAAAATTCAACCTAGATCAGAAAACGATTTATTGCAAAGTTTGTGGCGCCGCTGGTGTTTCCTCTAGTGGCAACAGTGGTAATTTAGAAACAGGAAGGGACCAAAGGGAAGACACGCCACATCAACAGCTGTTCACTGCACGTTGGCCAATTGCGAGCAGTGAACAGCTGTTCATTTGGTCGGGGCAATGAATGTATAAAAAAATACTGTGATATAACTTGAAACCACATAATCTTAATACCGCCAAGCCCCATATTAGACCATAACCTTTACCAAACTCTACAACTGGAGGAAAAAAACATAAAAGCCGTCATATGAGTTGTACATCCAGAGGCAAAGCCAGCATGGTTTTGATCACAGCGGCCCCACTGCCAAAGCTGCGGTCCTCATTCTTGGATTTGTCTTCCAGAAGTGACAGGTCACTTCAGTTCTAGAGAGCATGAGGTCAACTACAGTAAATATTTGGTAAACCAGCTTGAACCTCATTTCTGCGCCTGTAACTCTTATTCACATTCATGCACTACAAAGCTATCTGAAGCTTCAAGTTTACTCCTCCGGCTCCCAGAAGGCCAAAATCACTTCCTTACACTCACATTTCCTCAGACGATCTCCTTTCCTTGCAGAGAGAGAGTTATTTTCCTTGAGCCAGATTGGCGACCGTGTAAGCCCCTTACATTTTACACACACACACACACACACACAGATTGATGCCTTAATGATTGGGCCAGCATGTTAGCCTGTGGCCATCTCCCTGGCTCTGTGGAGCGCTCCCATGAAGCCTCTTAACTCCCCTCATGCTCTCCTCTGGCTTAATTTGTGGTTGGTGTGCACATACCACATACGTCAAGTCACTGCAGTCCCCTATACATCAGTGTTCCCCCATTATATTAGGGGGGCACCACCGTACCCCTAGAACGTCAGCTTAACTTTCTTAAATTTGAGCTTGTATATAGCACCGGAGCACAACAGATGTCCTTTAATGTTACCTTTCCTATTGAACAGGTCTATATATTGTTTTTTTTTCATTAAAAAATGACAAAGTGGTTCCCCTTGCTTAACACCTTTTGGGGGGGAAAGGGGTGCTGACAGATTGACCAACTGACGGGGGTGGGACGGACAGTTGGACACCATTATTTTTCCATGTCTGTGTTTGCCCGACGGGGGGAACTCCGTTAAGAGCTGTGGAGAATTGCAAATGTAACACTAAAAAAAACAGTTAAGGGAAAATGCTGCACTAAATGGCCTTATGTTCCTTATCTTATTCACACATAAAACAGCATGTCATTTCTGTCTACATGGTCACGCGTTTACGCCGCATTCTGTATCGCGCGCGGCAGAGTTCCGACTCGATTGACACGGACGCATGCTTAGGGGAAGCGCTGCATCAGATTCACATCCTCATGCTCACTACGTCTCAGAAGCTGCGCTGCATTCCTGTGTTCTGCTAATGGGATCTGTGACCAGTATTGATATCCCTTTTGTACAGTAACAATAGTGGGGTCATGACTTTTAACTGAGAACACTTGCCACATCTTTTCTGTCTTCAGGCTGCTGGTAAATGGAGGACTACAACCCTGGGATACATTGTAGTTTCCTTAAATCCGAGCCCCATATATTGTTAAATAATACCAACTCCACCAGTGTTGGACCTCTGTACTTGTTCTGGGCGATATGGCCAAAAATTCTCATCACGGTATTTTGTAAGATACTAACTGTATCGCTGTATAGATTTTTTTCTTTAGAGTGAACCCATTTATTAATTTATGCTGAAAAGGGACACCTGATCAGCTGTTCACCGCTGTTTTTTCACCACTGGGGGCCAGTGAGAGGTGAACAGCTGTTTGTGTTGCCACCAGTGGTAATACCAGCAGCTCGACAAACTTCAATAAATTGTTTTCTGATCCATGTCGGATTTTTCAAAACCTCCAAACAGCTGACAAAGCTCTTTTCTTGGGCACAAGTTTTGTTGGTGCAACTCTTTAACAGCGTAAAACACCACAACACAAGCCCGAGTAACAACTAGTTACACCACTGATTAGTTTCCATAATAATAATAGGATTTACGATTGAGTGTGTAAACTGTACACAAAGTGATTCTAGTGTGTGATGATGAGTTGTTTTGTGGAGGAGACTTTGAATAATGGAATTGTATTTCAATAGTTCATCAAGTGACACATTTCCACAAGTTTTGTTTATTGGCTGAAACAAATTGAAGTGATTGTGTCTAATTTTAAAAAAGATGACAAACCGGACAGGACCCTGTGTGGGATGAGCAAAGAGCGTTCAGCTGCTGATACAGGGTCTTCTCAGGTGCAACTGACATAATGCATGGTTGACGGGGACATCACACGGTTTTTACCACCAGTTAAAACACACAGGGAGATCAGGAAGCAACGTCATATAAAGTTGTGTATTATAAAGAGGTAAACGGGAACTCCACCCAAAGAGACGGAAGGCCTGGAATCTGTGTTGGCGAGTAAGGAACAGGATCTTCCCCACCGGCCTCCTGGCTCACTGAAATCCATCACTACAGACCTGCTGATTATTTCTGAGCAGCAGCAGTAGTCTCTGAGATGATGTGTGCATTAGGGACCAAGTATCGGCAGGTTGTACATGGATGAAAATAACTAACATTTTGGGTAAAGGCTCCTAACACCCCCTCCTCAGTCCCCACGCCCCACCCCTCAGCGTCTAGCAGAAATCAAAGGGCTGCAGGAATTTGCCAGTAATTGTTTTACGATTCTTGAGCAATCATTGCTACTTGTATGGACTGAACACAAAGAGAGCTGCAGGCCGGCTGCTTCTGCTGCCATGAAAGAGGGGGAAGGGGAGGAGGTGCAGATAGACCACCAAAAAACAGGAACTGAGCTGTAAATGCCCGCTGTCCCTCGGTTCAGTCAATGAAAGCAGGGAGGAGGAAGTGGTTTATTGGAGCGTGCTTTATAAGGGCTGTCTGTCTGTCGCCGTGCCATAAAACATTTGTCTCTTATTTACGGCACTTCCACACACCTACGCTGGAGGATTAGTCAGTAATTAGTAGATGAGCGGCAAGCGCTTTCCTCAGTGAGATAAATAAAGGGGGAAATCATTTCCAACTAGAACTGTAGCTCTTCCTTTTACTCGTTTGTTACAGCAGACTGTTTGCATCCCTCAGTCCAGGGGTGGCCATACTTTTTTGGCTCGCAAGCTACTTTTCACTCAACCTATTGGGCACCCGTCTCTTAGTCCATGGACAGAGAATCCATTCCATCCATTCAGGACGTCCGTGTTGAAGTCATTTGTCTTTGATTGCAGCCAGATCTGCAAGTTCACATCAAAGAACACCGATGGCTCTTCTCAGCATATCTGTACATTGACCTGTTGCTTGACATTGACAAACAGAATTAATATGATTGAACTACAGGTTGCCCAGGACTCAGGCTCAGGCTGTGGTTCCTTTAATTGGCCAGATGGATGGAGTTGACAACCCCTAGTAGGATGAATATAGCAATATCTGCAATATAGAGTTTCTGAGGGAGCACTTGAGTAGATCAAATGTCAGAACATGTACGCATGATGCTTCCCAGGGGAGAGTCTCCCCCCGGTGTGCCCTGTTTATCAGAGGCTTCCCTGGGAGCTGGACCCAACCCCCTCACTTTAGTGCACTATTCTTTCTTTTTTTTGGTCCCGTGAGGGGAGCGCTGTGTCACACCTGTGGATTAGTGTAGAAAGGGCTCCTGGTGTTTATGAATCTTTCTTCTTTGACCGGCATGCTCATGTGTCGTCTTTACGACTTTTGTTTCTTATTTCAAATGAGCCTCGGTTTAATAAAGAGAAGCTAGTTAACATAATGAGAAGTGAGGCGTGCATGGCATGTTCAACCCGTTAACCTTTTCACATCACTACTGCTAACTGGTCGGCCGCTCGTCCAGCTCGTCGGCTTCCGACACAAACTTGAATGTTTCCCCGACGCAGTATAGAGAAACCCGTAGTAACGCTGAGATGAACGTCTCTACTGCAGAGACCGAGGGATTAACATTAAATCAGCGAATGAGCCTCCCTAAGTACTTTCTTATTTTCAAGTGATGTCTTATGTCCTCCAGCCTGGCCTCATTACAAAGCAGTCTGTGTGGAAAGGGCAAACACATAGTGACTGGCATTGTTCTGTGATTGGCATCTTGGTTTAAAGTGAGGGTGCGTTCATAAACAACCCGACCTCGTCCCTCCTTGAAAGCCTCTGTGACCACGGGCAGGTTTTGTTTACAGGTCAGCGGTTGCATTGTGCCTCTGAGACACCCTTCAGATAATGGCAACCTTTTCCAACTGAACTACTGGACCTCAGCCCAGATGCTGCCCTGACTTCTCCTGCTCATCGCTAGCTGGGTTCCTCCTTTTCACCATAACATGACCCATCACTTAGTTTGTGCAGTTTGGAATTCAGTATTGAAGTCTCCGTCATTCCTAATAAAAGGCCCGTCGGGAGGCTGCTAAACATGATTGGTTTGCCATGTTTTATTGTATTAAAGTGTTATATTTAGGGCTGCAACAAGTTTAACATTTTTAATCAGACTATTAAACCTCTAAGACTGTGAACAATGCAGCACATCCTCTCACCTCTACCTCATCTTTTCTTTTCCACAATGGATGTGGGTATATGTCACGTGGTAGTCTCCTACCCAACCGTCGTCTTTGCGATCTGGGCATATGCTAACTTGTATAGAAGGCTCCAGACGGATCATATCAACATCCTATTGCAACATTTCCACCGTTTTCTTTGCTATTGTCATTCATTGTGTTTGTTTGCATAAAAACACACAATTCAGATGCAGATGTTTTCCCAAGGTAGCTTTGGGAAGGGTTACCAACGGGCACAGTCATTTTCTGACTCGCCCCCCAGTATAATGATGGAGGGAAACGATGGAGATTATGTTGCTGTTCAACTACATTTTACAGGGCTACATTTGAACACATCATGGTAACTTGAGAAGTGGCCTTTTTATTGAACAGAATTGAAGCTTGAATGCGTCATAACATAACACAATGGCCGCTCCATTCACTTTCTTAATACCCCTCTTAATATCACATTTTTACTGATTTTTTTTAAATATTTAACAAAGGCAAGCATCAAATTATTTCAATTTAGGCTGAAACCTGTGCATGTTTGCCACTTTGACTTACATTATTAATTGGTTATGAGAATAGTTCCATTATCCCTGTGGAGATTTGCTCAGTTAACTACTTTCATTTCCTTATGTATGTTGGGTCAATCACAAATTCTGGGGGATTGTGTGACTTTTAATAGATATTGACCGTAGGGTGAAGAAGAAAAATGAATGACTGAAGCCTCAGAGATCCTGGTTGAGTAGGAAGTGGCTGTTTTGTGGCCGTTCGAACCTTAAACCACCAGGTCACCACTTGGTGTATTTTAACAGTGTGCAGGCAATATGTCAGCTAATAAGTAACCGCAATAGTCACCACTACATCAGTTGTCCATCAGGGAGTGCTTACAGGATCATCTAACTGGGAGGTCCAGCTCTCACGTCTACCCAGCTGTCCACGAAAACAAGAGAAATATGACATAACATGTCTACAGAGTTTATGTGGTCTATCATCCACCTTAGTTTATAGAAAGGGCTGCTGGTGAATGGGATCTTTTAGGCTGCTGTAATTGAACCTGACCCACTTGCACAATTAACTCTAACCCATAATATTTGCTCAGCGGTATTGGGGTTTTGAATGGCTCGGGCCCCAGTGGTGAGGTCGACCTCAGCGTAGCCATCAATCCGACACTAGTGTTTAACGGGCTGTATTCCTCACTGTGGAAACACCAGGCCTGAAAGTTCTAAATACATTGATATGAATGTACTGGATTGTTATTTGATTATTTAAATAATGTATTGTACTCCAACAACTCAAAGTTCAACCTTTTTAATTCTGAGATCTGTTGTATTGTTACCAAAACCCAGTCCAGCTTTTTGAGTCAGTATAGTACAAGTGTCCTTAATCAAGATTAAATGGTAATGGGGGGTTATCTTGAAGTTGGATAGTTACTTCTTATCATATTGGTACTTTATCAACAATCTAAAAGAATCTTAACTGAGAAACCAATTAATGTGGGTTTACTTCCTGCATGACTGGTACTATAGTAATGGACTGAGTATGTTTGTAAGGTGCTACACCTCTTGTATTATGCATCCTAGACATCGAGTCGCACAACTTTTTTTTTTATTTATTCCTGAACTGAAAAGAACTTTTAGCTCAGTAATTATCTGTCTGTGGCACTTTTTCTGACATCTTGATTAACCTTTTATTCATGATTTGCGTCACAGTGGAAGTCTCTAAAGAACCAGAGCTAAGACGTGCTTTCATCTGCTCTTCCAGGAAACCCAATCAGGTTGCTGCATATGTGCACTTAATTGGTACTTCTCTCCAGGCAGAGTCCACCGGGAGAGACACACACACACACACACACACACACACACACACCTACGAGGAGGAACACCTGAGCTCTTGTAGTTTGTTTGTCTTGAAAGGCCCATGGGAGTGTGGGGGAGGGGGGGCTTCATTGTGTCACCATCTAGGTGTATTCTGAAGCTTTAAAGACTCCGGTCCTAATTTATACCCCATTAGTTGCATCCTTACCAGCAGAGACAGTGTGAACGAGAGCTAATGAGATCTCATGAGAATGGAGACGCAGACTTGATGGCTCCGTTCATTAAGCGACGTGACTTTCACAAGGAAAGGCGCATATATTCATATACACGTAACCGTTTTTTGTGAGAAATGTGATCATTTTAATAGTGGTGAGGACTTTGTGTTCTCTTTCCCAGCAGCCACCAATTCTCTCTCTCTCTCTCACACTCACACTCACACACACGCACACCACTGCTGTGCAACAGTGTTTGAATGGAGGCAGCTGCTTTTCATTTTCTTGAAGTTAAACGATTAAACCTGTCGCTCTGTTTAGTTAAGTCACCTCATGTTGACGGGGCGGCACGGTAGTGTGGTGGTTAGCACAAGAAGGGCCTGGGTCAGAAACTTCCCAGCAGCCTTTCTGTGTGGAGTTTGCATGAGTTCCCGTGTCTGCGTGGGCTCTTGCCGGGTACTCCGCTTCCTCCCACATGCTTTGGGGATTAGGTACATCAGGGTTTCTATGTTGCCCGTATGGGTGTGGATGTGCACGCAGGGTCGCGGAGGGGCTGGAGTCTATCCCAGCTAACATCGGGCAAGAGACTGGGTGCACCCTGGATTGGTCGCCAGCCAATCACAGGGCTGACACATAAACAACCATTCACACACCTACGGGCAATTTAGAGTCACCAATCAACCCAATCCCCAGAGCATGTCTTTGGACTGTGGGAGCTGGAGAACCCGGTGCGATCCAGAAATGGGGAGAACATGCAGACTCCTCACACAAAGGTTGCTGGGTTGAGTCGAGGCCAGGACCTTCTTGCTGTGAGGCGCCCGTGTTAACCGCCACATGACCATACCGCCCCAGATTAAAAAATGACTGTAATAAAAACGTGTCTTGCAAACTATATCACCCTTGCTTTTCTACTGCTATTAACGAGCTAACGCCAGCTTATCGTGCTTGTCAAGCTGGATGATGAACACCTTTAGACCTACCGGAGGGACGTTACGTTCCTCAATGCAAAGCGGAACAGGAGTAGGATTCTGAAGTGACTGCTGTTGAACTCCCTCCCTCCTCATCAAGGACTCCAACATTTTACGTTTTATGTGCTGAATCATCACAGCGTGTTCGTCCTGCGATTGACTGGTAACCAATCCAGGCTGTGCGTTGTGTGTTGGCTGGGATTGACCCAGCCCCCCGACAATCCTGTAAAAAGGACAGGCAGCATAGAAATGACGGACTGACCTTGTGTTGAAGGTTGATGGCTTCAATTTAACATCAAATCTCTTTCATTTCAGTGTGCAAGGACCCACCTTACAAAGTGGAGGAGTCTGGATACGCAGGCTTCATCTTGCCTATTGAAGTTTACTTCAAAAATAAGGTATATTTGAACAGTTTTACTCACTGTTTTAATACTGTATTCATTGAAAGTCTTAATCTGCTCTTTCTTCAGGTTTGTTGGGTTGTGTGATGGTAGCAAACCATTCTTCCTCATTTCTGAAGAGCGAGACATTTTTGTGCAGCACTTTCATTATGCACCAATAATAGTTTTACTATTAATGGATTTACCATTAGAGCAGTTTAAAATGCTTCATTAAACTTTTGGTTCTCTCAATCATTGGAGTCACTCTGGAGAAGCAGAATGTAGTTTGGATCTGAAGGAGTGCAGCATAGTGGTGTTGGTGAAGTCCTGATGTGACCGTTCTTTTGCCTCTCTCGGTGGAACACCACTTCTCCTCAGGAAGAACCCAAGAAAGTCCGCTTTGATTACGATCTGTTCCTTCACCTGGAGGGCCACCCACCTGTCAATCATCTGCGCTGTGAGAAGCTCACCTTCAACAACCCAACAGAGGAATTTCGAAGGAAGCTGCTGAAAGCCGGAGGGGTAAGAGTTTAAGAGGGAGGCGGGGACTGTATGTTTACAGTACTGCAACCCGCCTAGAATGAAAAACGTAGTATTTTTCCTTCAGGGAAGGCGGAGTTCAGGACTATGTCCTGAGAAACACTCATTCAGTTTCACATTAAAACCGTTCCATTTAACCTGCCTTATGTCTGCCACAGTGGATTAGCCGTTTCATTATGTACATATTTAAAGAATAAGGCTGATAATATATTTATTGTTAACAAATCCTATGAGAAAAGTCATTTGTAGGCCTGGCAATTTAGGGCTGGCCCTTAAAAGTCAGATTGGTTCCCTAGTGGAATCTTCTTTGTTTTGTTAGCTGCATCATATAACTCTGCATACTGTAAACTTAACAAAGCCAATCTCAAAATGAGCTGACAGCAGGCTGACAAATGATGAAAGGGCCTTCCAGAAGTTGTCCAGCCTTACTGTCCATAAAGCTCTATATAGGTCTAGGGTTACCATGCATGCATCCAGATTTTCTTTGGTCTCAATCCCTGACCTTTTTAATATTGGTATTTAATACCAAGTCCTATCAAATGTTTAATGTTGATTAAACCTTTAAATAACAGCTGAAACTAAATTAAACCCACCAATGTGATCCAAAGCAAAAGTAGTTTTTCAGGAGGAAAAACCCTACATCAGCCATGATTTAGTTGTGCCTGACATTAAGCATCCAATGTTCATGATGTACGATTGCCCGGGGCCATCCTCAGCTCGCTCCTTCGGTCTGTGCTGTCAACTGTCTTTCGGGCCGGGAAAAAGTAATTGGCATAACTGTAGTAGGAAAAGGCATGTGGGAAAATGAGAGATGAGGGGAGTTGCAGAAGGGAGGATATGAAAGAAGGTGGAGAGAAGGATGTGGTAGTTCATCGTGTCAAAACGCTGCTGAAAGGTGTCGCAGGGTGACAGAGGAGAAGAAGACTGTTCTTGCAGTTGGGAGGTCCTCAGTAGAATGGCCTGCCTTGACGAAAATGCTTGAAGATATGCAGAAAAGAGTGAAATCAGCACATTCAAGTGTTCATGAAAGAAATATACTGGTCTGTAAATGTAAAGCTAAGAAGATTTTGATTGAAACCTCCATCAGAGGTGTCAAAAATATTCACATTCATTACTCAAGTAGAAGTATAGATACTAGAGTTAAAGTAAAAGTATAAAAGTACTGGTTTCAAAACTACTTGAAGTATACAAGTAATGTAAGGGGGAAAATAAATCCATTAAGGACAAAATCTTAATGTGTAACCTCGCTCACAGAACATGTCAGTCCGTTACAATATGATCGGAAGGTGCCTCCAGATCATGTGACCTGTGAACATGGCGATATTCAGAGAGGCAACACTGAAACAGAGGGACAAATGTATCAACCTGCATGCTATATAACATAAACAGATAAAACCAGAACCCATTTTCCAGTGACTGCTAAATGACATGAGTCAGAGGACGTACACACACCTTTGTCGCTACATACTCAACTGAGATCGGTTTGTGCCGTTCAGAAAAGGCAGGAGTAGAAAGTACAGATATTTGTGTGAAAATGTAAGTAAAAAGTTGTCTTCAAAAATAAATACTCCAGTAAAATATAGATACTCAACATTTATATTCGTAGTGTTTGTACTTCATTACCTGACACCTCTGGCATCCATTGACCAAATGATGTTGGACATTCACACATCTTCACTTGAATATGGAGGAAAATGCTCGCCGTGTAGATGCTGCTGTGGTAAAGGTGAGCAGTCTGAGGTGGATCAAGCAAAGCAGGCTCCAATGTATCTAACACCCTCATATGATCCCTAGCAAGGACTGAGGACGCAACTAGGGTTGCTTCCTTAGTGTTGGTCCCCTGCCAGAGGACCCCTGATGCCTAGGCCTTTTATGACTGGAGCTAAGTGCTCTTTATTTACTTTGGCCTGCATCCCCTTCTCAGCCTCAAAAGGACTTGTCATTGACTATATCAAAACTCACATTCTCTGTTGTGTCTCCCCACTTAAAGATCCATTTCTTTGAATTCAAACCTACCATACCACGCCTTGTTCCACTGTTTTGAATATTAATAATGTAAGTGGGTTTTTGCCTTAGCTATTCTTTTGAATGTGAGAGAATGAAAGTGTAAATCTTTGTTGTTCTCCTTTTAACAGCAACGGGATCCTCACAAACGAAGTTCAGAAGACTCTAAAGTAAGATTTTTACCATAATTTGGGGCTCAGGGTGAAACGGCTTGACTGACTGAAGATGACTAAGAACTTGGATGATTCTAGAAAGTGGCTACAAACTGTTTCTGTGTAATTATACCAGCATGTTTATTGTGGCTGGGAGACTTACCCTCCAGTGCCTCAGGTACATTCACTTTATTTCTTTCAAAAGTAAGACAAGAAAAATGTCCTGTATTGGTTAATTCTTCTGCCATAGTCCAGACGTTGGCAGCTGAGCCCAGCAACAGATTTTTGTTTTGGCGAGAGAAAGGTGGTACACATTCACCGAGGAGCTTTGGAGGTGCATAGTGTGCTTTTGAACTTTGGACAGAGACATCAGTGTTTCCTCATTATAACAGGGGCCGCCCCTCCCTCTGAAGTTATAAACCTAGGGGAAACACTGGTTTAATGCACATCACAGACAGATCAAAACTCTTCTTCTTGTAGCTTACGGTCTCCAAGGGCGTACCCTTTTGATCCATTCCTTTTTAGATTAGAATCATAAAACCTTTTATTTGATGTGAATGAATATAGAATACAGGAATCTGATCCTTGTGGTTTGCTGCCGTTTCTCTGCGAGGTGATGGTAATGCAGGAGGGCTCCACCTCCCTGTTCACCCAGCACCTGAAGCTGCCTACGCTCCCCAACACCTCGCATCTGACACCCACCTTCTCTGATCCAAAGAAGAACAAAAGCTTCCATGGCTCAAAGGTCAGTGTTGTCTTCGGGGACTTGCCGGGAGCTAGACAACCTCCTCCTCTGCCTCCATTCTTGGGTCCCACCCAGCTCTGAGACTTTCTACCTCTAGTATTTCGGCCCTAATCCCTAAAACATTTTGCAGAGGCAAAGGCCTCTATGATAGTCATACTCAAGGATTTCAAAGACATCCAACATTTCCTAGAACACACTTTGTTTGCTGCCGCTCAGCTGTAAACACTGACAGAGACAGATTGAGACTGATAATCTTTGACAACCTGTGGGTTAGAGCAGGGGTGCCCAAGCTTTTTTGCCTCACGGACCGCTTTCATGTAAGCCAATAGTGGCGGATAAACACAGCGAAATACCGGTAACCGGCCGGGGGTGGTTGTGGCGCGCTCTCTATCCGCTGGTGGGCAGAACTGCCGTGCACAGTGAATAGTGATTCTTGGGTAATATGTCAAGAGAGACGAGCGCACGTAATCGTGCCTGGAAAGGACCCTTGCATGGCAGTTCTGTCCCGACACATGTGCAAATATGTCATGTGCGCATGGCCCTCGCACCAGCGGACAGAGAGCACCCCCGTTGGCCGAACTGTTCGCCTGACTACTGTCTCGGGGAAACAACGATACAAGTAGTAGACAATAATGTACAAAATGATTCAAGCATGATGGGCCCAGAAGCTGCAGGGAAGATTGAGACAGCTCGTGCACCACTGAATCATGTATGTCAATAAGCTGGCATGTTGTTTCCCTTGTGTGTTATTTTTAGTCCCTTTTTTAAATAGTGGTCCAGGTTAGGAGACGCCCATTTCACATGGAAACAGTTTCTAGTCTAAACACAGTTCGTGTGATAAATTACTTGTGGAGCAGGCGGTCACACACACACACACACACACACACACACACACACTGTCCAACTGCATGTTATTTTACAAATACCATGTTGCATAGAACTACTTTGTGGCAAGTTAAAGCACAGTTAAAACTGCGGCAATTACTTTGACTATTAACGCAATTTTAATAAAATATTATTTTGAAAGTCTGTTGCTTACTGGCTCTATATAGACACACACAAAACACATGGGTCAACAGAGGGGGGGTGGTGATCAGTATTGGTTGAGCACACATCTCAACCAATGAGAGCATTTGGGGGCGGGCCTAAAGCCTAGTTTATGCGTTTTCAGAGAGACGCAAAGACACGCAGACGCAAGACCCCCTTGCGTGTCCCTTGCGCGCCTTTTCACACCTCCTTGCGTCCTTGCGTGTGTCGACCCATTTTTCTAGGCTTGCGTCAAAAGCTACACAAGCCTCCTGCAGCCCGCAAGGCTGTGATTGGTCTGCTAACTACATCCTTTATGTATCACATTTCCGGTTTCATAGCACAATACCGCCATTATTAAAACAAAGATTTTTACGAGAGAACGGATCAGATTGAATAACTTTTGTCGGAAGAAATCCGTAAATATCACCACTTCTACAGCCTCTGACTCATGGAGGGAGATCTCTGCAAACGTCTGTTTGCCGGTCGAGGGGTGTACAAAGTTGTGGGGGAAAATACGTAACAGATGGGTCCGTGATGAAAATGGAAATGTGTGACTCCGTAAAGGATGTAGTTAGCAGACCAGGAGGCTTGCGTCGCTTTCGACGCAAGCCTCCTGCAGAAAAATAGGTTGACGCACGCAAGGAGGTGTGAAAAGGCACGCAAGGGACACGCAAGGGGATCTTGCGTCTGCGTTTCCTTGCGTCGCTCTGAAAACGCAGAAGCATAAACTAGGCTTTATTCGTTGGGATTCCAAGGACGCTTCATTCTTCGTGAGTTGGTTTGTCGACAGTTCTCCTGCACGCCGCATCCAACCTAGTCGGCCAAAGCCTCGCTCCACTGGTTGTTTTGGGAGCTAGTGGGCTCATATCAATTCAGTGTAACCCTTTAGTATTACTTCAGGCTCGTAGTACTCCTGTGATAAGATACGTTTTGCAGTGGTCACAAATAGCTTTGTATTTATCAACTACACGCCGTCTGGTAGATTTCAAATGAAAATGTCCATTTAAGAGTGCAGAGATTTTCTCCATTCTCCCAGTTAATTTGCGCCGCAGTGTTAAGCCCCTCCCAATGCAAAAAAAAAGAATGGCTGTTAACGCATGAGGAAATTATTGTCTGCGTTAATGGATTAACGATTGATGGAAATACGTTAACGCATTTCTAACACATAATGCCTATTAAACTGCTATTCTAGATGGTGAAATCGTAATAAAACAAAATCATAATAATAAATGACTTGATCCAGGCCTCTTGTTTGATTGAACAAAATATATACCTAGAAAGTTAAACATAAATCCGTAACCGTGTGGTATGGTGTGGTATGGTGTGGTTTCAGTTCGGACAGCATTATTGTTCTTACCCCTAAACTGATTTACATGAACCTGGGTGAGCTGCTCAATGTCATGGTGCTGAGAGGTCTGTTAAAGAGTGCCCCTTTGGTGAATCCATGTTGGTGGCAGCAGAGGCACCGTGTCCCCTCTAGAGCACTAAAGCAGATCGATGTGTGGCGGGCTGGGATCACTGCAGCCGAGGAGTGCGTTGGAGTTCAGACACGAGCCGACAGCTTTACACCCTAAGGTCCCGAGGTCACTGACAGATAAACAAAATAAAGGTTTTAGAGGCGGTGTTCCAAAGTTGTCGGCCTCCCGTCGTCTAGACTGCTTTAATGGCTTTACTGCATTGATGAAATATTGACATGGGGGCTGGAGGTGAGGCCCAGAGAGTCGTTAAAAGGAATGCACTTCCTCCTTTCTCCATGTTAGCCTTCGCTCCACTTTTAAGGGTGTGCATGTGGCTGCTGAAAAGGCCCTCAAAAGTCTTGGGTTTGCTTCTCAAGTCCATAGAGACTAACAAGACCCTTTAGTATACTGTGATGCCAAGCTGCAGGGCGCCATGAGCTTACCTCTTGTGTCAAAGGCTAAGATGAATCTTGACTTGACCTCGCTCTCTGCTTTTCGCTCAATTTGTTGATTGGCACCATGAATTTTTGGGCTAAAGGGCTAAATGTGTTCTAAAGTTAACAATCAAGTCAATCAAAGAGGACAACCGTACCAGCACACATGTCGAGAGTTAAACCAAATTCAGTTATCACTGCAATGCAAGACCAGGTTGTCCTACCAACAGAATTAGTCAGTGTTCGCTCTATTATGTTTGCCCACTGACCTAAAGATGGGATTTCCACTGCTCCTTAATCCTTAGTTGCTGAGGTTTATTCGTTTGTAGCTTATGATTCTGTGTAGTTCTGCACCAGCACCCTAAAAGTTGGGTAGACTTTCTTGTCTTTTCTAGACCTGCTTGAATCTGCCGTCATGATTTGGACTTATTGCCGTTTGCTCTAAAGGACGTTTTTGTCTAATGAAAGAATTGTTGATTCGCAGGATGGCTCCAAAGGAAGCGGTGTCACCCTTCTCACCACCGCCACAACCACCAGCACCACCAACAGCAGCAGCTTCTCCAAACTTCACAAGCCCTCCAAGGACCACAAAGACAAGCCTCCAAAAGACTCAAAAGAGCCAAAAAGTGCCTTCAGAGACTCCGACTGGGAACCCAGCAAAACCCCCAAAGAACCTTCCAGGAAACCCAAAGAGAACCAACCACTTAGAGATATCAATCCTAAAATGGGCTTCAAGGAACCCAAGTCTTTGTCCAAGGAGCATCGGACTGAGGGTGGGAACCACGGGGCGGTTCTAAACAAGCGTCTGTCCACCCCCGACCGTGACAATCGCGTGACCAAAAAACGTAAAAAGGGATTCGGAGATCCAGCAGGGAAGCCACCGTCTGGGTCAGACACTCAACATTTGGATAAGAATCTCTTGAAGGATAGAATGAGTAAACTGCGACCAGAAGCTACTGAGGCAGACCGAAGGAAGGTTTCCACGCTGCTACCGTTCCAGGAAAGGGTGGACCCCAATGACTCGGATATTGAGGACCAGTCTACCAAATCGGATGTAAGTACGATGTCTTTGCCATTGTTATCAATATCAATTTACATTTATTTCGTATAGCCCCAAATCACAAATTATAAATGATCCCCTGAGGGATATACAGTCAAATTCAACATCCTCTGTCCTTGAATCCTCTAATCGGCACAAGAAAAACAGCCTTTAAACAGAGGGGGAAAAAGGAAGAAACTCTAGGGAGGGCAGCAGAGGAAGATCCCTCCATTATGATGGACAGCAGTGTGATAGATGTCATGTTTATACAATGAAATCACAAGTGCAAGGGTTCTTGGGAGCACATTGAACTCCCTGATATAAGCTTACCAGCCAGTACCCGAAGAAAGGGGTGAAAGGAGGGGTTGTGGAGAGTGCCCCAGTTCCTCCAAGGCTTCAAAGAGGGCGGTGTGCTGGTGGTCAGTCCTTCCCTGGCTATATGCTATAAAGTCAAATGGCCAACTGAGAGAAAAACTTTTTCTAATGGGAGTCCCAAGAACCACAGGGGTCTGGACAAGGGAAGTGTGGTGGGGGGGGCGCGCTGTCATTAACTACCTCAGGTTCATTCATCTGGGTGGCCCAAACAGGAAGTGGAAAACAAAACTGAAGCAAGATGGTTACATGATCCAGTTTTGTTGACCTATTAACGGTAAAAGCACATAGAAGGAATTTTGCTTTTTGGGACCCTAAAAGTGTGTTTTGTTGATTAAGTAACTGGATGTGGAATCGTATCCGGCTCCACATATTGAGTAGGATTATACTTCACGTCTACAGTGGCTGCTTTCATGAGTATGCTGACATTTGACTGGGTTGCCTGGTCCACACACATTTGGGGGAGGACCTCACCATAAAGCCAGGCTGTTTTAAAGCCAAATAGTAGACAAGAAAGATTTATGGTTTTACAACACCTGAGGAGAAAGGGGAGACGTGAATGGCCCGCTTTTCCCTTTAATCCTTCTAGCTTTTAAAAGGAGTTTGTGTGAGAAAGGTCTAAATCCCTGCGCTTTGAGCACTTTTCTTTCCTGTCATGGTGTTTTCATTTCTATTCTCTTAAGCTTGTATAAAGCGTAGGTCTTTGTATCTTTCTCCTTAGGGGTTCAGCCAGGGGAGTTATGACTTAGCACAAGCACAACCCATGTTTTTGTCTGCGCTGTATGTAAATGCCTCTCAAGTTGTCCCACGGACAGGCTGGGGGTCGGGCCGGCCGTAAAGGGGATGTGGGTTGACAAATACCAGGTGTTTGATCCTCCCCAGGCTAGCGACTGCGGTGGGTGAGCGCAGTTCTCCCTTCTTATTTGACCACTTGTTTGATCTCAGTGTTTCTACCCGAGCACTGGGCCAGAAATGGCAGATGGGAGGAAATGTGGAGTAGGTGATGACATGAAGGGAGAACCGGCTGGAGCGTCATCCCGGGAAGCCATTAAGCACACGCGAGGAGGGAACCGTCACCTGCACAAGTCATTTGATAAAAGCAAAATGCAATGCTTTGTACACGTTATGAAACTCATGTTAACTTGTATGTCAAGGATAATTCATTAATATTTGCAGCACAATTTTTGAGAGATATTTGAAATATGCACTCAGTTGTGGAAGAAACACTTCCTTAACCAGCTTAACCACCAGTTCTTAACCAGTGGGTGTTTTTTGTTTAATATACTGCATATACTGTTATCCCTTACAATGGAATGAAACAGGATTTACTGTATATTAAGAGAAATGATAGATATAGAACTTCGGCTTTGACATGGACATTTTGAAAGAAAAGTGACTAGGTCAAATAAATAAAGTTGAGGTCATTTGGCCTTAACTTGCATTGACTCTGCAACAATGACCCAACAGCTGAGAGAACCATGAACGGGTTAACCGCAGCAACCGCAGTGCGAATGAGCTGATAGATTAGTGTGCCTACCACAATGTCTCTGTACAGAGTGAGACTGTTTGGACTGCCCCTGCTGAATCAGACAAGCTAACCAAATGCTCTATGCTCGGTTTGGTCTTGTTTGCTGACATTTCTTGTTGGCCATTCTAACTGTGCCAAGAGTAAAGAGAAAAGGCCAGATTTATGGCTAAAGACTAGTTGTCTCTGAGGAGGTCAGCTTTGAGCAAAGCGGACAAAGGCCCTTAAAAGGAGCCGTGGTGAGATTTATGGCCGTCTGAAGAACTGTCCCATAAACCACCAGACCAGCTGTGTGCTGTTTGTCGGTGGGAGGTGACGGCCATTGAAGTCGCTCTGCCCTTTGTCCTCACAGCTCTCTTTTTCTCCTGTTTCTTCTGGAGGTGGCTTCTCACACTTTGTCTCTGTGGAGCCACATGTACATTTTACACTGCTGTTAGAAGGACGCGTTGTAGACATCCACATCTCCAGTTGGTCTGAGTGGGTCACAAAATGTACTATGGGGAAATGATTAAATCCACCTATGCATAAGCATAGAGAAAGACAACAAAAACAGCACTACGTATAGACTATACAATATAATTATAGCATAAACCCCTATGTATGTATGTATGTAGCTAGTTGGCTTCCAGATAGCTAGCTATAACAGCAGGAAATATGTGGCTTCCCTTTATTCAATTGAACAAACTCAAAAACACAACATTTGCACTATTAAAGGTGTGTACACTGGTATTACTCCACTTGATGGTGAAACAGTCTGATAGTAACAATCCTACTTCAATTTCTATAACCATGAATGACGTGTTCCGAGGGTCCTGAACACGGCACAGCGCTCTTCTATTCATCTTGTACTCCTTTTATTTCTGGTTGAAAAGAGGTAGAATAAGCACAGCAGGACCACTAAAGCAGAGTCCTTGTGTGTCTCTTCTTCACGCCTCTGGCCAAGAGGCAACCTGTGCATCCAGACCACAGGTTATGTTCTACTTCCCATGTGCAGACAGCAATGTAATTGTTCCATTAGGTTCTGTTGTTGTCCCAAACTGTTGACCCATCACTTGAAACCACTTTCTCGGTTTACTCCCCTGTGTGCATTTTGATTCTTGGTTTTCTTTATTTTTTTTTCAATTCAGTTTGCGTCATGTACTGTCTAGCTGCTGTGTCCTTATTTTTGTCAGATGCTATGAACTCTTTCAGAGCGCTGACACTTTCTCCTACTGAAAGCCAAAGATAAGAAAACCTGAAAATATTCACTATACTTGTGGCTACGTTAGTATGAAGGGGGACAATCGGAAACGTCTTTAACACAGCAAAATAAGACAATCCTTGGATGGAGACTGCGCTACACACTTCTTGCGAGAAAGAAAAGGAATCCCTCTCCAATCAGTCTTATCATTTTTTTTTCATTTTCGAGATGGGAATGTGCAGTGAATTGTATTCCATTTCAAAGGGCTTCAACCAATCAGGGGTCAGATAATCAATCTGACGTACTGGTGTTTCCATTTGATCTGACAAAGACAACTAGGGGGAGCTCTTAGTTCCCGAGAGCATCCTTGTTAAAATTTACGAGCTGCCTTTGAGAGCAAATTTGAGAGCAACACGTGACTGTCTAAGGAGTGAGGTCTCAAGTCCTAAAAGATATCGATCTGAGCTATAGTAACAGGGAAAAGTCTTAACTTAACTGTTTTTCATTACATTTATACTTAATATGTCTCATATGTCATGGAAGATGTTTAGAGCTATACATTAAGACGATTGTTTGTGCTGCGGTACCATCTGACTTGTAGCAAATACTATCATACAGGAGTTGGTGTCGATCTTTTTTTCTTTTTCTTCAATATTCATATAATACTCAAAATAGGTATCATGATTACGCCGATACGTGTGTCCAAAAAAGGATCAGCCAATTCTAATGCTTGATGGAGATTTCAGGCTCAAACACTAAAACAAGCAGAACAGCAGTGTGTTCATTAGCTAGATGCCAACATGACATTGTGTTAGTGGCGACAAAGACAGACCTATGTGACTCCTCAAAGGCTACGTGGGTTTAGGGATCCATCCGTCTGACACACCAGTCCTGACACAGAGCAACACCTGCAGGTACGGAGTACTGATCCCTTGCTGGGGGCTTCAAGCCTCTTTCACACTCCAAACAAAAAAATGGTTCATTGTAAAACATCATTAAAAAAATCAACTTTGGTGGACGGCCACAGCCTTGGTAATTATAACAAAGAAACTGAAATCAGTCTTGGACCCCCCATGTTCAGTTTGTTATGCTTTATTTTCCAGGCAGTCAGTAAATAATGAACATATTTAAGATTTTTCCGTCTCGCACTAAATAATGAGCCGTGGGAACTTGTACCTAATATATATCATAGCATGAAGGTGGTCAAAAGTTCAAAAGTAAACATTGACAATCTCCTGTAGGTTTTATTCATCAGTTTGTTTTTTTCTTCTCTTCTCCCAGTCAGAACAGCCCAGTCCAGCCAGTTCCAGCTCCAGTTCAGGCTTTGCTCCCACACACCACCAACGGCAAGGTAATTATAACTTTCAGCTGATACCTCTTCTTCATTGTGTCTTTCAGTCCCAAATGGTCCATAGAGAGGTCCAGTGTCATTGCTCTAGAAATCCTTTTGGACTAGAGCGAGTGTCAGAGGTCAGGGTCACCAGTGTGGGGCATTGGCCTCTGCTTTACTTGAGGGTGACCTCTGCTTGTGTGTTTGTAATTTTCTCTGGATGCAGTGGTGGACTTCATCATCAGGAAAAGGGTGGCTTTACCTGGCCCCACCCATACAGGTAACCTTTCCTGTTAGCCCCCCCATGCACATATGCACGGAGAATCTCTTGGCTACATTCGAATTGTCAAAACAATTGCCTCCTAACGTCTGTTCCTAACCACTATTCCTTGACCTCTGTGGAAAACATCACTGGGTCAAGGAAAGATGGTTAGGGGAATTTATGAGGAGTTCGGAAAAGTCAGCCGCGGTGTTTAGATCCGACATCCACTTTCACTAAGCTAAGTACTTATGATGCGACAGGAGACGCATGTTAGTGATGTCAGTCAGCAGCACGAAACTACAATTCCTCCGAAAATGGACTATAAAGAAGCGCATCTTAGATGCCTCCGTCCGTGTTGTTACAGTGGAGTCGTGCAGACGACATAACCAGGTTCAAAGTATTACTTTATTAACAAGGTTGCACTATAAATGAGTTATGCTAACGGTTACTCACATGATCTACGTTTCTCGGTTATTTCTCATGAACGGTCAACGTCACTATATGTCACCATTTAAATATTGCCCCCGCAAGGAATTGTGTGACAGAAATATCTCCTTGCCTTTCGTAAAAGATGGTCCAGTGTTTTCTATGCTAAAGGAGCAGAGTAGAAAAGCATTGAAGCTCATTTTCTTAACATTTAGAGAACTCGAATAGCACTTATCATGGCGGCCACACTACTTCTGGGTCATTTTCCTCAGTTAGGAACCTTCCTAAGCAGATTTGACAATTCGAATCCAACCCTTGTCTCAGAGCATGAAAACTCGTGCATCTCTCTGCAGCCCTGTCCGTAGGTGATTGGTGCAGAGCAGCATGTGCACATGCGTCCTCCTGCACTCTGTGATGTCATTGTCCTTTCATCGCCACAGACACACTGACTGTAGTGTATTTCACTTCATTCCGCTGTCCTTCTGCCAGAAATACTCACCAGTGCACCTAATATGGATAAAAATCCTCTGCTGCAAATAATCCCCAATGTATGTTTGCCATTCATATAAAGAAAGAATGTATCTGTGGACCAGATTTGTGCTGAGAGGCGCTGATCAGAGAGGCCGACTAATGCATCATTGGTTTAGGTGTTTTTGCAAAAAAAGCAAAGTGAAGAGTAAAAGTGTTGTGCAACCACAGCTTCCACTATTCGACCAGCTTACATGAACCGCTGCCTTGTTCGTGCCTTCACCCGAGCCCCGACAAAGTAATGACAGCTCTGCCACCATCCCACAGTGCTGGGCCCGCTGCAGTCGGTGCTACAGGACCTGCACTCCGATGATAACGATGACGATTCAGAGGACGACGACGACGACGACAACGACATAGACTCCGACGTGGAGCGACCGCCACACGCGCTTCTCACGCACCACCAACGCAGGTTAGTGGGCCTGCTGATGGAGGACAGGGAACCACACTTGGGCCTAGGCACCGTCGGCTAATGCTGCTGGGGAAACGCACATTGGAGGGGTTGATTTTTCATCTTTTTTACATCTTAAGGGAATACATTTTGTATGAATTTAAATATGCTTACACTGCATATGTATCACTGCAGTAAGGCAGCATTGATAAAGAGACATAATGTAAATCAGCTGATATAATACAAGCAACACTATCCATTCCTTTTTTAGAGCTCGGTAGTCCCATTTCTCTTGGTATTTAGAGCTGCACTAGTCAATGGTATTGAATTCACAATCAAATGACTGTGTAATGTGAAAGGTGTAAATGGTAAATGGTAAATGGCCTGTACTTGTATAGCGCTTTTCTAGTCTTCTGACCACTCAAAGCGCTTTAACACTACATGACATCATTCACCCATTCATACACTTATGACAGGAGAACCATACACAGTGACACCTGCCATCAGTAACTACCATTCACACACTGTAGTCACAGCTACAGAAGCAATGTTGGGTTAAGTGTCTTGCCCAAGGACACAACGGCATGCGGGTTAGCCGGGCCTGGGATCGAACCGACAACCCTCTGATTGGAGGACGACCGTGCTCCCCACTCACCCACAGTCGTTGTAGTGATGACCCCACAAAGTATTCTTCCAGAAGTGCAGTTTCCACTTTTCCTCTACCTGTCCAGCAGACTGGTTGGTGAACTGGAAGAGCATTTATGACCTTCAGAGACACCAGAGCTAAAAGAGAGATTTCATATTGGACGTGCATTCATCGGATGGACAGTAATTCGACTCCAGATGAATGCTAATGTTGCTTTGAGTCTGCTGGATGTATAAATGGTAGATCTGATATACCGGATGTTTACTACTCGTTCTGCTGTCAGCATTGGGTCAGACACAAACCTCAAAGTCTGGGCCTCGTTGAACACCTGTCTATCTTTCCTCCTATGATAAACTACCCAGGGTCAGTTTGAGTGATGGCAGTGAGAGTGACAGCTCCTCACCCTCCCCCCCATCCCGGAATGAAGTCCCACCCATACTTAAGACTACTGCTAACCAGGTAACACGATATGCTATGCTGTGTATTCTTGTGGTTAGTGTAATTTAACTCAGCACAAGGGTGTAGCTCCATGTGTCTAGAGTGACCGTGTACTCTGTCCTCTGTCAGATAATGGAATTGAAGAGTCCCAGCAAGCAGAGGAACAGAAACCTAGACTGTGATAAGGTAAAACAGGCTCTTCTGTCTTCATTACAATACATTACATGTCATTTAGCTGACGCTTTTATCCAAAGCGACTTATAATAAGTGCATTCAACTATAGGGATACAAACTCAGAAGAGCAAGAAACGAGAAAGTGCAATTTCATCAAATAAACCCATTTGCTATAGATAAATTGTACTTATAATGCCACTTAGGTGCTTCAATTTGTTAGTCTTTTAGTCGAGGTAGTGTCTGAAGAGGTGTGTCTTTAGTTTGCAGCGGAAGATGTGAAGGCTCTCTGCGGTCCTGATGTCATCAGAGAGCTCGTTCCACCATTTCGGAGCAAGGACAGCAAAGAGTCGTGATCTAGTCGAGTGTTTTGCTCTCAGTGAGGGAGGAACGAGCAGTTTTGCAGATGCAGAGCGGAGAGTGAGGGTCGGGATGTCGGGTTTGACTATGTCCTGGATGTAAGCTGGACCCGATCCATTCACAGCATGGTACGTGAGCACCAATGTTTTGAACTGGATGCGGGCAGCCACCCGTAGCCAGTGAAGAGAGCGGAGGAGTGGAGTAGTGTGGGAGAATTTCGGAAAGTTAAAGACCAGTCAAGCTGCTGTATTCTGGATGAGCTGCAGAGGCCGAATGGCGGTAGCAGGGAGACATGCCAGGAGGGAGTTGCAGTATCTCCCAGGCGTGAGATGACAAGAGCCTGAATCAGTACCTGCGCTGCCTTCGGAGTGAGAAGGGGACATATTCTCCTGATGTTGTAGAGCGTGTATCTACAGGATCGTGTTGTCGCAGTGATGTTGGGAGTCAGGGAGAGTTGGCTGTCGAGTGTCACACCGAGGTTCCTAGCAGTCAAAGTGGGCGTTAGCACGAAGTTGCCAAAGTTGACCGTCAAGTCATGGGTCGGAGAATCTTTTCCAGTCAGACAGGCGGAGATCCGTGCCGCCACCTGAGTGTTCGAGTGAGGGAAGGAGAGAATTAGTTGGGTGTCATCGGCATAACTGTGGTAGGAAAAGCCATGCGAGTGAATGACCCCGCCGAGAGAGTTGGTGTAGAGCGAGAAGAGGAGGGGACCCAGGACGGAACCCTGAGGAACTCCAGTAGTAAGAGGACAAGGTTCCGACAAAAATCCTCTCCAAGTTACCCGTTAGGTGCGGCCGTCGAGGTAGGACGAGAGAAGGGAGAGAGCAGAGCCTGAGACACCAAGTTCCTGAAGGGAGGAAATAAGGATCTGGTGGTTGACTGTGTCAAATGCAGCAGAGAGGTCCAGAAGGATGAGGACAGAGGAGAGAGAGGCAGCTCTAGCAGTGTGGATTTGCTCTGAGACAGCAAGGAGAGCAGTCTCTGTGGAATGGCCTGCCTTGAAGGCTGACTAGTGGGGCTCAAGGAGGTTGTTACGGTGTAAATAGGAGGAGAGGTGGTTAAAGATCGCACGTTCAAGAGTTTTGGATAAAACCGTTTTTTTCCACTAGAAGTCTGTCCCTATCAATCGATGAGGTGATATTTGTAGTAAAAAATGTTCATCTGGCTCAGTCTATTACACAAATGTACTTTGTGTTTTAATGGGTCATCGTGTAGTATAATAATACAACACCCTTAAAGACATGCAATGGCTCACAAGTTATTATAGAATTCATATTATTTGATTTTGCCACGCTCAAGTGGAGTTCCCGGCCGGGCGGACACAGTAATTTTCTGACGCGCGCTCTCTGTCCCGCTGGTGTGCACGTGTCTTTGCCTGCCCATCAGGGCAGAACTCCACTGAGCATTGGAGAAATGTAAATGTAAAAAAAACTTAAAGAGTTTCTGGGGAGGTGGCCAGCACGATGAAGGGTTCAGGCTCGATACGTTTGCCTTCTGCTAGGCTTCTTCTTAATGACTCCCATGAAATAAACGTATATAAGGTGTTTAAGAACAGCTTGGTGAGATGGTCCTGTGTATAGCTAACCACATGTTGCTCTGTGCTCCCCAGGCCTACCTGGACGAGCTGGTGGAGCTGCACAAAAGACTGATGACACTCAGAGAAGGTCATATACTGCAACAGGTATGTATGTCCACCTCATGATCACCCGCCGTTTCCTCTTGTCTCATCGAACTCCAGCATCTTATACTGACAGTCTTTTTTATTACCCACATTCTTCTTCTTAGTCTGAACTCCGCCAAATATACCCACAATGTCAACAGTTGGGTGGTAGATTAAGGTGTATTTAGCTGATAGCGGCTAACATAAGCACTTCCCTTTGCTTAAACTTGGTAGCGTTAAACTAAAAGCCTGCATGCCTATAACAATAGATATTCAGTCTGATTTTCCAGCATATTTACTTTGTGTTTGGCCAGCAACCACTCAGATGTGAGGCTAACGGCCAACGGCTACTGTCTGCGTGAAGCCCTAGAGAAGTGTCTCTTTCTGTGTGTGGCTTCCATCAGAGCTTCATAACCGGCCCGACCATTTTAGTGTATATGAGTTCCTGTGAGTGGGCTAGCTGTGCACTCCCAATCCTTTAGTATCAAACCAAAAATCAAAGGCCACAAACAAAGAGAACCTCAAATGTTGTCGGGGCTTTATTGTTTTCAATGAAAAGGTTGCACTGAACTGCTGAGCTTCTGATGTCTGTGCTATTAGTTGGCTCTGTTGGATTAGCAGAGGAGCTGTGATCTGTTACAGGTCCTCTGTAATCTGCGTCCTCATCTGGCACCAATGAATTATTTGGTTAACCTCTCCTCCCTGAGAGACTGCATGTTTCTCTGTGACATTCCGGAGGCCTATAATGTGACGCTAGTGGGGGGTCTTCCCTCGGCCGGGCCCAAGTGGTGCCTCGCTCTCCTAACTAGACTCGGCTGTGATAGGGAAACGAGATGTAGACCAATACACAGCGGAGGCCGATTGGTGTGCACTGTGTTACCTGGTGCTAATCGAGCAGATCTGGCCGGGGCTGAGCAAATTGCTCCGCTGGACCATGATTTAGTGTTAGGCTCCACTGCACTCTGGTGGTGCTCACCCTGGACCACAGAGCGCACCGTGATGCGGATGTCTGGGGACAGAGGGAACCTCTTTCTTTGGGAGCGGTTTCTAGTTGAAATGAATCCTAAACTAAATGGAAGCAAGCTGAAACCAGAGCGGTGACACCTCAGTGTCTGACTTTGATCTGACCCGCCGTAAATAACCTCTCCAACTTTTCTCACATTCTTGAAAACTGTACCCACAATAAGATATATGGGACGGTGTTACTTGTAATCTCAGGACTCCCTTTTCTCTTAGCGGTACCAAGTTTTAAAGCAATAACACCTGCATAACAGATCCACCTCTGTCAGTCAAGACAGGGGGAGAGTCCACATTATCCTTCAGGGTCCTGAGGGACTTAGGGTTACAAAATTCAAAGTTTGAAACTTTCCATGGGACAGGAATAGGAATATATGAGAATAACAGAAATAAACAGGGACATTTTTGGGTAATTTAACTGTACTTACCTCGGTATATATGACAAAACAACATTTGGTTTGTTTCAGCAGACATGCATGCAAACATTTGCAAATGCTAATTACATGTTTGCCTTAATTCATATATTTGTGAGTAGGACTTTACTCATTCAACATTGAATAAAATAGTGATAAAAAATGAATTGCTTTACAACAGTTAGCTACATCCTTTGCAAAGAAACACAGCATGTGCTGCATGCATCTTTAACATGTAGTTTGGAATTACCTTTTAATTGCTCAGCCTTTCATTTGCACTAATTACTTTTATTTGTGATAAGTCGGTGCACTTTTGTGTAGACATGCATACATCCTACTCGTTGCTGTAACAAGTTGGCCTACAGTATACAAATGAACTTAGTATTTAAAATAACATGGCTAGGTGCATAGTCTTGTTCTCAACGACATTTAAGTTACCCGTTATATGCTTTTCAAAACAATTAAAAAATTCCCCACCTAAACTTCCCATGGAAAGTTTCCAAAAGGTTACCAGAAATGTCTGTCTGTCCGTCTTTGTGTCCTTCTGTCTCTTTTTGTCTGTCTCTCTCTTTCTGTGTCTGTCTCTCTGTGTGTGTCTGTGTGTCTTTCTATTTGTCTCTCTCCATCTCTTTTGTCTCACATTTCAGCCCCAATCCCAACCTCCCCCCTTTACGGACAGGGGACGGCAGACCTGTGTTCAGAATGTTACATGTTAAAATGTCCACATTTATAATGTCATGGATTTTTTCATAAAATAGAACACCACTGATTTTGTTCTATCTTCCAGATTGTGAACCTCATTGAAGAGACGGGACACTTCCACATCACAAACACTACTTTTGACTTTGACCTTTGCTCCCTGGACAGAAGCACGGTGAGGAAGCTGCAGAGTTACTTGGACACCTCAGGGCTGTCCTGAGGCTCTGAGCAGCTAGCTGCTGATCCGTCTCCATGTAGACTTTTTTGATTTGTCTTGACTGAACTCCACCTTTGGATGCAATGCAAAGGCCCCACCGCGACTGGGTCCGGTTTACTGTGTGTCCAGCCTGCCGCTGGGACCAAGCCCTCTCAATGAAGAGGTTGTCCCGCTGCAGGACCCAGGGCCCGGTGGTGTGGGTCATGAGCCCTGTGAATCAGGGGATCACCCAGAAAGCCTTCAAACCGCACTTGATTTCTGAGAGAGAAAAGAAGTGGTTGCTCTTAATGAATGTGCTTTTTGTCACCATGTATTTTCCTTGATTTGTGTTCATCGTAACAAATGCATGGTCAAAATTACCTTACAACATAGTATGTCTTATTTATTGTGTGTGTGTGTGTGTGTGTGTGTGTGTGTGTGTGTGTGTGTGTGTGTGTGTGTGTGTGTGTGTGTGTGTGTGTGTGTGTGTGTGTGTGTGTGTGTGTGTGTGTGTGTGTGTGTGTGTGTGTGTGTGTGTGTGTGTGTGTGTGTGAGAGAGAGAGAGAGAACTAGAATAACACAAGATTGGACTTTATTGAAGCACTTCACAGGGGGCATGTCTTTGGATCTGTGACAGTGGAGCTGAGGACATAATGTCCCCTCTGAATCATGTCTGTGGGATTGACGGCAGCAGGTCTGCAGAAAGCGCTCCTCTAGTGAAGCCAGTCTCTGAGGATCTGGGGTTATCAAGTTCCAGAAGCAAGCAAGCAGCATTAAAAGAAGTCTCCATTCCTGGGCATACTGCGCAAAACTCAGAGTGCTCATAAGAAGTGAGCATAGTCCCGGTGAACCGTCTAGGATAAATGCTGTCACTGTCACAATTTTTTTTTCACAATTTATGAATGAATTTGAAATGTGGAGGAGAAACTTGGAGGCTTTAGTTGCAGAGGAGACCTGTGAATCACAGTAAGCACACCCTAAAACATACCCTAATTTATGATCTATCTGAGTCCAAATGGACTTCATTTAGCATTGTCTTTACTGGGGAGAACTGGAGGTTGCCACAGGGCATGAAAATAGAAATGTACACACATGACATTGGTTTCATGCTTACTACAAGCCAGAGCCAGCGTCACAGAGGCCTTTTAGAATGCAGATGCTTTCATCTGATGGAAAGCCAAAAACATCAAATCTTCACTGACTGCTTAAAGCTCTTATGTGTGCAATAACACAAATACAACACTGTGGTTGTGACAAAGCTGGAGCTGACCAACTGAAAACCAACATTTTAGGGCATACCAATCTTCACATTTCTGTCCTGTTGTACATGAATTGTAAGCCTGCCAGACTAATGAGTACTTCTGCACCTCTTCAGATAAAAAGATGAAATGGCACAAATTAGCTTCCCAGCTGTGAGGATTGGCGCACACATTGTTTCAGCTGCAACATCACAATTCCCATATTTTGACGAGATAAAGTGAAGGATGCCCTGCTCATTGGCTGCAACTTAAAGACAGCGTTGTTATGTTGGCTCATGTTCTGTCAACATGCAACATCATTAACAGATCCATTTGGTTTAGGAGACATGTTTATCATCGTAATACAATTGAAGGGAAATCATAAATATTCCATCTGGAGAAATGTATTTGTAGAACAAACCCTTTGTGAGGGGACGTGTCCTGCATTGCTCAAACGTGTGAAATATTTTGGTACATTTTTACAAAAGAGAAGGTCCGTAAACTGATAGCTATTGTACAGGTGTAAGAGGACAAATCATCATCTCTTTCATTTATTTAGTGGGTGTTTGAAAGCTCTGCATTCCTTTTTCCTTGGTTCACATGAGCTGAGGGTTCTCATCCTGCCTTCTCTTATGGTTTATTGTGTATTTTGAAGACATCCAATAAACATTCTTTATGATGTACAGATGAATAATCAAAACACTTGTGGTTGAGCTGTTTTTGCTGCTTTTCTTTAATTCTCAGGTTCATGCCTCTCATGGGTCAGGCAAAATATTCTTCTCCAGTCTAACAAGAATGTAGAATAATAGATTCACTAAGTACTCAGTACTTGACGAACCTGGTTTTGCAGTTGCTTTTGGCTCCGTTCCTCGTATGTGGCTAACTGTTGGAGGAACAGGGCGCGAAGTGAGGGCTTCAGGACAGAGGATGTTGCATGTGTACAGACTGTAAAGCCCTCTGAGGAAAATTTGCGATTTTGGGCTATGCAAAATAAAATAAATGACATTCAATCATTTTTAGGATGAGATTGCATAGATCAGGTTTTTTGTTTCACTGCTTCAATTGATCAAATTTCTAATTATGAATAATACATACATTCATATACGAGCATATACAGATTTGCACAAACATATTAAAACTCCTAGTTCTATACATGTATACACACATATATGACACATATCGTCATAACTATTGATCTGTATTAGATTCTCTTTGGACTTGTTCTGAAAGAGTTGAGAATTATTTAAGCAAGATCTCATTGGATGATGCATTCCATGAAGCCTACTGCCAACCGGTACATTTAAAGAAATGTAATCTGATTGTTTAGAGTGATGAGGCACTTAAAATGAACCTATACATGTTCCCAACACGCATTTAACTTGTCTGCGATACTTTGCCAGCCAAGTAGCCCTATCGGCGTTGGCTGTGTTAGTTTTAACATGATGATGCTATTCAATTAAATTCATATTTTGTATAGTCAAAGATCGCCTCAGAGGACTTTACTGTCTGTACGTATACGACATCCTTTCCGGCACCTGGGATGGACAGGCTACAGTGGATGTTGTGTCTACAGAATGAATGAGAAGTTTCAAAAGACACGTTCAAAGTAAAAGATGTACAATATGTTCAATTTCTTTGACAGAAATGATTCATATGATGGATCAATATGATGGACTTTAATTCCTCATGATCACCTCCTGCTCGTCAGTGGAGAAAAAGGCTCTTTTGAGTTTATTTGCCGTTGTACTGGTTTTAGTGATCGACTCAGATCAATCCATCCAGGATCAGAGTCTGTTTGGGACTGGGATCAAATCTCTGTATCACTACACCCTGTGCCATGCGTGTTCTTATGTGGGTCTGAGTGGGTAGTCTGAGCGAGGAGGCTTTCTTAAGTGTTCACGTCACAGATCTCAGCGGGCCTGCGCTGAAACATTTTCTCTTTTTTAAATATCAAAATGGCCACCCTTGCATGTCCGTGTGGTTTTAATTTACACAATGACCTTTCATCCAGCATCACCCTCTGAGTGAAAAAAGTCAGACATCCAACATCATTGTGATGCTTTTTGTGGAAACTAAACCATTATCTGCCACCTATCTAATATTGAACAACCATTATCTCTAGGAAACAATACAGTATCAAAATACAAACTATTGCAATAATCAAGTTTAAAGGCTTTTGTCTTTACTGGGATATTGCTCATGGTGACCTCAGTTACAATCTCCTATTGAAGAAATCCCAATGAGACGGCTCTATGGCTAATAGCCAATCAGCAGGTAATCACTTCCACACTTCTTCTTTCAGGGCCAGAGTTTTTGAGATGAGCTCAATAAAAGCTATATCTAATAACAGTTTGGAGAACTGCTTTGATTGCATTAACCTTGAAGGATGACGTTCGATAAAATGATAGACATACTGTACATGGATGTAAAGCTCTACTTGACTGGTTGGTTATATGCAGGCATACACCATAGGCACAAAGATGAACAGCAAATCTATGTACAGTTGTGGTCAAAAGTTTACATACACTTGTAAAGAACATAATGTCGTGGCTCTCTTCAGTTTCCAGTTATTGTGATTGAGTGATAGAGTGATTGGAACACATACTTCTTTGTCACAAAAAGCATTCACGAAGTTTGGTTCTTTTGTGACTTCATTATGGGTTAACAGAAAAAGTGATCAAATCTGCTGGGTCAAAAATATACATACAGCAACATGAATTAGCAATTTTGGTGACTTAGAAAGTTGTGTCAATGAAATTTTGCTGACTTCATGACTCTTCTCTGCGTATGGTGCTGATCCCCCGGTGAGTTAATTCCGGAAAAAGGATATCTCATAGGTCATTAGAACTTATTTTTGATTTTTGACAGTATAACTTTTAAGTGTACCGTTTTAAATGTAGCCATAACTTATTTGTGTGTTCATATGGCATCAGCTCATCATCAGGAGAAGTTTCAATAGTGAATGATTTTACTGGCATTCCATGGAAGGGGGCATGGAGAAAGAATAAAGCAGGAGAGGGATCTCTACAGGGGTCCAGCCAGCAGGACATCCAGTTTGAGCTTCCAAATACAACTCCCTCAAATAAAAAGGTGGTAAGCTTGAAAATAATCTCCCACAGAACAGACACAGATTGATTGTCACCATGGCAAGAGGCCAAGGCTGATGAGAAAAGCTGCCCCCCATCAAGCCTCTGGATGGTAGTCAAAAGGTCCCTTCAGGAAGTCATTAGAGCTCAAGGTTAATGACGATTCTTTCCTTTATAATCATGTTTCTGTCTAAAGGCATGCTGCTCGGACAACATCCAACTCATTTGCAGAAGCAGGTGCAGCTTCCAGGGCCACATGATAGAAATATTACCTTGATGATAAATTGCTTTGTTCTGTTGCTGCTAAGTTGTGGGTAATATCTTGATACTGAAAGCTGCTAACCTGCTCTGCCTCAGCTCTGTTAATTTAGATAGAACTGTTTTTCTTTGTCTTGACAGTATGTTAAATTTACCTCCCGGTTGGGACAGGTGAGAAAAAGAAACAATAGAAATTGACCAAATTGCAGTCTAGATTTCAACACAGCATTATTAAAATGTTGATCGTTCACAGATGTCTTTGTAAAGAAATGCAAAGATGCATACATATACACCGTATAATTCATTCAAAAGATTAGGTAGACATTACTCCATTACTCCACTATAGATATACATAGATATTAGTGGTTTGCTGCTATGTTAATGCTTACATGCTAAATGTCATTCATAAAACCTTTTAACGGAAGATAACCATTAAAGACAATAAATTGCCTATGTCTCAGTCAGCTTTGATGATGTATTTCTAACTCACTCTCGAAGATGATGATCCGTTTCCATTTTCTATTCATTTCAACTTGTCATAAACACTTATTATCGAGTGAAATCCTTTTTTTAAGTAAGTGGGGAGTCTTGCTCATGTAAATCTGCTCTATTAGATCTCCTGTGCCTCTCTAAGAGCTTATTCATATTTATGTTTACAGCCTGTTGCTGTCTCTTCTGCTGGGGAAGCTGATGTTCAAAGACTACCGAAGCTACCCGGCATCTGTTTGCAAAGGGATTTCAGCCCCCTGACCGCTTGGCCATTGTCATCAACTTTGCACAGAGCTACAATAATTCAAACACTGTGCATATGCTTTTGCGTTGCTGGTGTCCTATCGTGTTGACCTTCCTGTAAGTTTCCCTGTGGAATTGTGGGTGGCTGGCGGTTCTGCCGACCTTTCACCCCCGTGCTTCCCTTCTGCACCCCCACATAGAATGCATCCAAATTAGCCTTCCAAATATCAGATAAAGTTATGTAAAGAACAAAAGCAAGGCGGGCTTCAAAGAGGAGGGACGAAGCATATGGAAGGATGCTGCACGCAGAGGCTTTAACTAGCTCACTCAACCGGCCCGGTCCTCAGACGCTGTGCCAGATTTGATTATTGTTTTTATCTCCACTCCTCCCCTTTGCTCCCTGAGACCCCCAGCACCACCAAAATGGGTCCAGTCCTTTGGAGCAAATCCCAATCCCAGACCTAGTCTTTGATTTCAGGGGGCTTGGCACTGTTTCTTCTCCCCCTGCTTTGTTCCTCTTGATGGATCTAGGCGGGCCGGCAAACCGTGACCCCTGCCAGCCCCCCCTTCTTTGTGAGCGCACACACACACATTAACAAACAATGCCAAGATACCACAGAAGCCGAGAGTAAAGGAGAGGAAAAAGGAGCGGGGAAAAAAATGTCGACAAATGTGCTGAAAGCATCTGTGAATGGAAGTCTCATCCCTGACAGAGATTACAGACCCGGTGGATGTCGGGCTGTTTTCATTGTGTCTGTTCTGATAAGTTAGCCATGTGTGATGGGCAAGGAGGAGAGTCTGGACCGCTCCCTATTCAGCTGCTCTGAACCACCTGCCACCAGACGAACCCCAGTCTGAACTTGAACAAGGGAAAAAAAACACTTCAATTCCCAGCCCTCCCGGCGGCCGCCTCATTTTCTCTCTGACTGTGTGATCAAGCCCTGCTTTGTCTCGGCTCTGAAGCGGGCTCGCTGCTGAGTTGACAAGCTTTCACAGTCTCGCAGAGCAGAATATTTCATGCTGGGAACTTTTTGTGTACTGAGGTTGAAAACAAAGCAGCTTATGAGAGGCTATAGGAAATCAGCGATATCTGTCAAAGACCAGCATGCAATTCAGAATGCACACACGCTGATTCAGAGTTCACTTCTCCTCTCAGTAAACACCGGAAAAATGTCTACATTATTTGTCCATTCATTTTTGTTTATTAAAACTATATTGAAAATGATTATTTTTATGATTTGGCCATCATTTTGATAAATCGTGAGAACGTTGCACTCACCCCACTGCTTGTTCCCATGTCAACACTGTTACTGCTGCACTGCTTGAAAACTGCGTGAAAACATTTAGATAAATAAAACAAAACAAAATTTGAGAGAAGCTGAGCAAAGGGTTTAAATCATATTGTGTGTAGAGGTCAGATCCAGGGAGTAAAACAGGTTAAAAAGATAAAAGCTGAAGCGAAGGACCACAGTTTAAAAGCCCCATACACTTGGAGATCAGGACGGAACAATGAAATGAAGAAACACTGTGCGTGTTGGATCTTTGACCTGTTATAGTCAGTGAAAAGTGAAAGCAGCATCTGTCTACATAGCATAGAAGTGATAATGCTAGTTAATGATATGCTACTTACTTTTCGTTAGCTGCTCATGGTTTTTAATATAGAAACACAACCGTTTTATCTCCTTCCAACCCCTCCTTCTGACGAGGATCCCTATTAAACAACGTTTAGCAGCCTGAAAATTAACAATATTTTAAAAATGTTTAAAATCTAAACCACCATAAGAGAGTTCTCTTGACAGACAGTAAATCCTTTTTCAACTCGTGATGACGTGTTATGAGCTCTGTAAATCAACCGTAGCTCGGCGAATGCTGCAGTGTGAAGCTGCCTCACCTTTTGCTAAGCTAACCACGGCTCTATACTTCATGCAAGAGCATAGGATTGACATAGAATCCCTAATCTCTTCAAAAGAAAGCTAACACCCAAAAATATTAAACTTTTCCTACACTTTGAGCACAACTGCTGTCCTTTTGTGTATAAAGGTAAAGAATTCTTTTTTTTCAGCCAGTGAGTGCTGGGAAAGGTTCTAGCCCCAAGAAACCCTGAAGTAACAAAGACGTTATGCTACATCTTGATGAAATGAAAAAAGTCTGAATGTCTCCTTGTATTCAGTAAAAGTGACAAGTAGACTGTGCGGACCCTTTCCCATCATTAAGTACGACGAGTTTTGATGCTGTCACATGTGGGATCAGTTTACTAATTATTATTCCACTCATTATTTCCCCATAAATGAGGCACAATGAGTGCACCTTGGTAGTGTTTGGACTCATTTGTCCAGTTAAGGACTTCGGCCTCTCTAGCACCTTTGATTAGTTTGGACAAGCCAGCAAGACCAGCTCAAGTTCTTTGTGCGAGCCAAGTCTGTGTCACTCTGAAAGGTTCTCTTAAGTATTTTTAAATGTCACATCTGATTTTGCAGACATAAGCGGTGAAAACACAACAGTTGGACTTGGCAAACTCCAAAAGTCCATGGACTAATACTCATTAATTAAAGGGTTCACGATTATTTGATTTACGATGCTTAGCTGCTTACGATTTAGGTGAAAATAAATGGTCCTATGAAAATCTAAGAACTCGATATAGACTGAATATTAAAAGCACCCTTCACCAACTTTTGGAATACAAAATTCTGAGCTTTCTGTCTGAGATGAAAAGGCAAACTTTAATATGTCGGCTTGTTTGTTACTGAGCTGTTGTTAGTCTAGCTTAACGATCAGCAGGAAACTAACCTGAACTGAAATAAATGAAAGGTAGGTGGTAGGTAGGTGGTAGGTGATACGCCACGCTCAAAACTCATTGTTTGAAGCCTGTGCAGTGACCCAACAAATGATTGTGTGTTTTGTCATGTTGCAGTGTGGGTAGTGTAGGTGCAGGAATGTAGAATACGTGGAATCAAATTTTCAACGCGGCTTTAAAAACAAGTTTCATTTCATTTTATTGCACCATCTGTTTGATTTTTTTATTGCAATATTGACGTCATCAGGTTCATTGCTCAAACCTCAATGGACATGAAGATAGATCCAACAGGAAACACACCATCACATTTTTTAAAAATCAATTAAGTGTTGCTAAAATGTAGTGTTTGTTATTGCTGCTATAACTTGCTTGTTGGATAGCCGAGTGTCTTTTTAATGTAAAGATTCCCACTCAACTCATCCAGGTCGATGATATGGTTTTGTTCCATAAATCTCCCTGGACGCACCACAGATTGGATGATAGAATATTGTAGGTCAGTTTGTTGAATCGATATAATTTTTAACAGAATGATAGAGGCTTTGACTGATGACTTCTAATTATATGGGCTCCATTTATCCCAAAACTGGAGGCTTGTGGCTGTGTTATAGTGTCATCTAGTGGTGACACACTGAGATAAGGGGTCAACTGTATCCAAGTCTGGTTGCCAGATCTTACAGGGACAATTCACCCTAAAACAATCTTCATTAAAAAATAACACTTCAGGGAAAATGTGCATTTTTTATTTTGGAGTATACTGTCCCTTTAATAAATCCTTCGAGTATGTCATGAAGGGTCTAGGCCACATTTACACATAGCCGGGTATTTACAGAAACGAATATTTCTGCCCCTCCGTTTTCAAAAAAGTTTCTGTTTATATGAACCCACATAAATACCGTGACGTTTAACAACCTAAAACTCTGTTTGATCTAGTTCGCACGCAAACACAAAAACTGAGTTTTCAGAAATCTCCACTTTGGCCGGAGTTTTTAGAAATTATCGTTTTCTGTGATAAAACCTCCGTTTTTGTGTAAATGAAAGGCCAAAACGCATGAAAATATATGCGTTTTCCCATTGTGTAAACAGGGTCTAAGCGTGCTTTTCCAGAGACAGAATTCTCCTAAAGCCACTAAAGTATCCAATAAATGTAACCACCTCAACGTTCACAATTCTACAAAATTGTTTGTATCTTTCCACATCTCTTAAACCTGTGTGCAAGTGTGTTAATTTATGAATCACTTTAAAACATTGAGAGCTCAGAGACCAAGCTTGCATCTTAATAAAAGTATCATAAAGTCTGTAATATTTGAAATAATTTCAGTCCATCAGTATCACAGCTAAGAATACACAGTACAGTGTTGATGCCGAGATGTTTTCTATAAATCATTGCTTTTGGATGTGATCAGTGGAATGATTCATATCCAAACCGAAGGTTAATAAACATTAGTAAATATATTTTGGGGTTGTCTCTGAATATTCTCAAAGAGAGATACATTTCCAGCGTGAAGCATTTTGTTGTTGTTTGTTTGGACTCATCTCTGGGGGGGATGAGTGATTGATTAGAGTCAGTCCATCAGTTTCTAGACTCCCTGACAACATGTTTCATGAACATTTAATGAATCCAAAATGAAAGCTATGTCCAACTCAACTGTAAAAAGAAAGAAACTGTTTATATTTAACTCAATATCCATTAGAAAAAAGTATGACCGCCTTCTATTTTACATTAAGGTGCTTCACACTGCAGTCATGGAATTATTCAACAGGGCATTTTAACGGCGGAGGACTTGACACTGAGACTTACAGTGCATCTGGAAAGTATTCGCAGCACTTCACTTTTTCCACATTTGTTATGTTGCGGCCTTATTCCAATATGTATTAAATTCATATTTTTCCTCAAACTGCTACACACAACACCCCATAATGACAAATTGCAAAAGGTTTTGGGGAAATTTTTGCTAACCAAAATATAACATGTACATAAGTATTCACAGCCTTTGCAACAACACTCAAAATTGAGCTCAGGTCAATCCTGTTTCCACTGATCATCCTTGAGAATTTTCTACAACTCCAGCCTGCCATATTCAGTTGATTGGTCATGATTTAAAAAGGCCAACACATATGTATATATGTTATATATCAGGTCCCACGGTTGACAAACCATAATGTCCAAGGAATTGTCTGTAGACCTGAGACACAGATCTGACAAAGGGTACAGAAACATTTCTGCAGCATAGACTAACTGGGATAGTCAGGTCTGAGGGAAAGAGGAATGTACAGACTTCCTCAATGAAAACCTGCTCCAGAGCTTCCTTGAGCTCAGACTCATCTTTTTTTTAAAAGAACGACCCAGCAGAGACAAAGGAATGGCTTCGGGACAACTGTGAATGTCCTTGAATGGCCCACAGAGCCCTGACTTGAACCCGATTGAACATCTCTGGAGAGATCTGAAAATGGCTGTGCACCAACATACCCCATCCCGATGGAGCTAGAGGTTTTGCTAAGAATGGGGAAAAACTGCCCAAAAGTAGGTGTCCTAAACTTGTAACATGTCCAAGACCGGAGGCTAGAATTGCTACCAAAGTGTTCCACAATGGCTATGAATACATATGTGCATGTTATATTTCACACTTTATTCAATCGGAAACGAGATCACGCGTGGTCATTATGGGTAGGACATTGAGGAAAGGAACATCTAGATTTGTAATGCAGCTTTAGGCATAGGGCTCAACTGAAAACATGGACCTGCCTCCATGCATGGACTCATCCAGCCAGCAGATAAATTACTGTAAATGATTTATTCACTACAATACATCTTCGGTCGTAGCAGGGTGGGGAAGCAACACGATCAATAGGTTTTAAAAACTTGCAACTTTACACGGCTAGTTAGCATGCTTAATGTGGCTCCAGGCACGCCAGCCCGCAGGCAATTTAAAAGCCGTGGAGTGTTACTTTGAAGGTGGTTTCTTTCAGACTGGGAAACTTAAACCACCCAAGTCAAACATGTACATCAGTCACACTGAAAGAGCAACTTTAAAGCTTCCAGGTTAGTAGTTTAAGAATTAAGACAACAAAAATATAAGCTCAGAAAAAACCAACTGCAAATGCCCAATAAGAGCTTTATTAAAACACTTTGAACATACCAATGCCACGAAAGCAAGTATTAACAAAAATGGCAGCACCAGAAACCGAAAAGAAAAAAAAAGAAACCGAAAAATTAGCTTCTCTGAAGCCACTTAAAAAAAAAAACCCCAGTGTGAGTAAAAGCAAGCTCAACCATACACAACAATCAGTGTTCTAATCGAAGACATTTAAGCCACTTGGCAGACTTCACAACTCAAGAGCACTTCAGGTTATACGGTCTTCTGCTGGCCCTTCTTTCCAATCAGAGACTTGTGGATGTGAGGGATCACACCTGGGAAGCAGAAGAAAATGAATGAGTCATTATTACCACCATGAAAGACAAATAAACCAAACTATTCAGGGGATAATCCGAAAATGTAGAGGCATCACTACAACCTTAACTAAATGTAAGGGAGGGGCTCTTTTTTCAGGGTAGCACCGTCTGTGATAAATACCACTGTGGAAAGTGTAAGACTTATTTGATTGACACATTATGATGAAACTAGAGCCCAAAGCTCAACACGGTCTAGCGCCACCTGGTGCACAACCGTTTCCTTACCTCCACCAGCAATAGTGGCCTTGATCAGAGAATCGAGCTCCTCATCTCCTCGAATGGCCAGCTGCAAATGGCGTGGCGTTATACGCTTCACCTTAAGATCCTTCGACGCATTTCCCGCCAACTCCAGCACCTGAAACGAACAGCTTTTTAACACGGGCGAGACACCGGCAGGACCCGGAAGAGAACAGTTGGGAAGCGTAGCGTCACCTCGGCCGTGAGGTACTCGAGAATAGCCGCGCTGTACACCGCCGCGGTGGCCCCCACTCTTCCGTGGCTGGTGGTTCTGGACTTGAGGTGTCTGTGGATACGACCCACGGGGAACTGCGGGGGATGAGAAAGAGCGGACATTGGTGCAGAGAAACGGGGCTCACTGGCCACCCGAGCAGCCTCTGCGGCGCCTGGTTGTTACGTTAACTCGTGGCTACGTTAGCACACCCGAGGCATGATACACATCAGCGGACCAACCTGCAGTCCTGCTCTCTGCGAGCGCGAGATAGCCTTCGTCTTGGTCTTTCCAGAGTCTTTACCCGCCTTACCACCGGCCTGAAAAACAGCAACACGGCTGCAGTAGTTTAATGATAATGCCGTGAAATGTAATTTCCTAAAACGTGGACAATTAGATGCTTTCTTTTCTGCATTCAGTACCCGGTCTACTGCTCGTCCATTGAAGCCAATGGCTGAGGTAGTTAGCATACTAAGCTAACGTTAGTACAACAGCTGAGACTAGTTTAGAAGCGAATAGTTTCCTACTTGACGATATTCACTAACAACTACATAATATGAATCATAAGCAGTAGCAGTTTGCCGTTCTGACATGCCACTAAGATGACATGGAATACTAACCATGTTTAAAATCCACCAATAATTTCTGCCGCTGCAGCCCAAAATCGAGTGTCTCACTACAGACCAACTGCAGTCTTGCTTTATAACCCCTCAACTGTCGCTGCTTTATAGTCGATCTGTATCCGGGTAACTGCTGCGAGAGCACTAACCAATCATATTTCGTTACATGTTTCCGTCTTTTTGCGTTCAGCCAGTTAGCGAGCTCGCTTTTCGGCAAATATGGTTCCTAACTGTTCTAAGGTAATGCTGGGTAATGTAGTGTAGACAGACAATTGTGTTAACTTTTCATATAGAGCCGTTAGAAATGTATCAGAGGCAGACACACCAGCTTCAGATATGATGTATTTTCTACTCTTTCCTCTAACATTTGTTTGGATGGACATTTATTAGGCCAACTACATAAACCATGCCAGGCAGCTTGTGGACTTTGAACACGTGGTCCATTTCATACACAACATATGATCCCATAATGAAAGGGGGAAGCAGAAACTACAGGGCCACAAATTGTGTGCAAATCCTTCATGTTATGTTTAAAACCAAGTTTCTTGTTCCACTACATTTTAACCTTATAAAACGTGACTCAAAAACTAACTTTTATATATAAATCTTACTGGTTGATTGAATTTCCTGTTTATCTCAAAATGCAAAACTTGTTTTGTAATCCTTTCTATAAAAAAGGAGCCACTTGATGTGTTGTCAAAAGTGTTATGTCCACCGTCCCGTTGTAGTTTCTAAATGAAACCACCTGTGGGCAGTGACTGCTCATGGTTGTAACTGACTTCCCTATATTGATATACAGTATATATATGGTTTACTGACAGTTACTGTGTTACACATTAAATCAAGTTTTAGATACAGAACAAGTCATCATTGTTATACACTTATTTAGTTTAATGAAGTGGGACGTTTTCTTTTGTGCCCAACATCAATCTCACAATATAAAGCCACAAAACTACATGAATGGTCCATATTTACAGGTGCAAGGCTGGACTGAGCTCTTCTTTTATTGTTGTAACATTAAAACAATACACATGATTAATACAATGGAAATCTCAGCGTGTGGATTATCCTATGGGAGGGATTATATGATTTAATATAGAGATAATGTGTTCATGCATTTTTTGTATATGTAATGTATTTGATCCATGATGGTTCAAACATGAGTCAAGCAGATTCCATCTACTCGTTTATAAACTTCCAATCAGTTAACGTTGTATCTTTAATGATAGTGGTTGACGCCTTATTGATTTTGGTCCACATTAGTGGTCAGTTGTCTTCAGATATACTGAAGGCTATAGTTCAGTAAGACACCAGCAGCAGGTGAGGAAACCTGGGAGACTTCAGCCTCTTTTTCTTCCTGATTTTAAGCAGTGCGAATGTGTGTGAAGGCTCCATTCCCGCGGGTGGAGGGGGTGTAAGGACTTGATAAAAATAATCTGTGTGTGTGCGTGGGTGTGTGTGGGACAACAGGCACAGCTGGTGGTGGGTTGGTCACGTCTAAATCTCATTCCATTCATTCCCAGGCAACTCCCCTTTCACCAGTCCCTCACTCACTCTCTCCCTCTGTACCTCACTCAGTGTCAGTCACCTCCCCGTCTCTCCTGTCTCTGTCATATAGCTGTTTGACCTCAGTGATACAGTGGACCACAAAATATCATTCAGTGTTTAACTGAGATGTTAACCGCTTCCTCTCACTCCCAGAAATGAAAACTGCCATATTTACAAAAAGGTTGGGCTTTGTCTTTTAATTCTAATTAATTTGACATTGAAATAAGATTATGTTGAACATTCTTAAAATGACATGTACTACTTAAAAATCTAAACATTTCAAACACTGAACGTCTTCTGTGTGCTCATTGGAACATGTCAGGCTCCAAACTATAAGAGGTCCTGCTGGTACGTTCATGGGTTCTACTCAGAGAAACGCCCCTCCAACATGATAATGACAGCTTCAGCTTTCAGGAAGTTGTGAGAGGATCAGAGGACGTATATCTGTCTGCGCCTACGAGTCAAGTGACAGGAAGCCGTTGATGTCTCTAAAGCCCACTTGGGGGAAAACAAGAGGAAGAGAGGGAGGAAGGGATGGACAAAGGGCGTGAGAACCTGTCATGTCACTCCGCTTTGGCTGCCGGAACTCAAGTAGAACCAAAGACAGAAGGAAAAATAATGTTTGGTGGAAAAAGAGATTCAACTGGAGAAGAGATTACTGGGTCACTAGTATCCAAAGACCGCAATAACATGACAATGACATGGGCTCTGTAAAAAAAATGTAGACAATAATTTGGCCCACTAATCTGTACAAAGGAATACCAACCCACATTGTTTACAGTGTAACCCAATGACATTGTCCCAATAGCATGTGGGGCAATAAAGACCATGAATGTTCACACTCATTAGCAGGCCTCACTTAATATATTCTTCTCTTTTTGTCTCTTGAAGATCCACATTGCTAAGTCACTGGATACGTGATGCTGCATCATGGAGAAGAGCTAAAGCTCCTAGCGGCTGCTATCTTCATTGTAGCCCACAAGAACAAAGAGTTGGATTGAGCGAGCTACTTAATAGAATAGTTTCAGCACTTTAATCCCAACATCCCAAAATGTAATTTGAACTTTTCTGTTTGTGTACAAATGATGTCAATAAGTGATGTTTTTTGAAGAAGTCAGGCTAGCTGTTTCCCCCTGTTGCCAGTCTTCATGTTGAGCTATGCTAAGTCCATTCTCTGTACTTTATGTGCAAGCATTAAACAATATTATTCTCGTCATCTCAGATAAACTAATATGTGTATTACTCAAATTGTTGAATTATAACATTAAATAAACATGTTTTGTCAAACACATGATTCGGTCTTTCTCATATGCACATAATAGCATTTTCCTCACACTTGGCTTACCTTCCGTCATTATACCGGGTCAGCTGCTACATTAACAAGGCTGCTAGCATCCCTGAATGGAAAATTAAATATTTAGGATTTTATTTAAAGGTACAGTGCTTCATAGTTGTCTATTACCTCTAAATAACTATAGGTGGTCACCTCTCAACTCTACTACAGGGTACATAAAATCTACATTTGCAGTAATCGGGTATGTAAAAAAAGCCAAGGGACACTCAAGATTCTACCTCACTGCTAAAACTGAGATGCATAATAGAACCGCTGTCTTATACCTTCACATGTGGCGTTGGCCTATGGTTTATGTTAGCCATCTGGATAGACCGCACACAGTAGTCGGTTTGCTAAAGATATGTATGCAGCAGGATACATTGACGTGTATTGCATAACATTAAAACGGTAACGTAATGTTCCTCCTATCAATAACGAGATGGTTGGTCGAGTCTGCTCCACCTCACATTGAATGTGTGGTTTCAGGTCCGCTCTGTTGACGCGGTTCCTGGGTTGAAGTTTGAGCTGCAAGAAAAATGTATTGCTGCTCTTTTTGATTTAATTGATGGCTCATCCTGCTATCACCACTGTTGACGATCTTTCTTTTTGTCCTGACCACATTTGGATCTGGTAGGATTATCCTCAGGGGTGCAGCAGCATACCAACACAACCAACAGTGACATACCAATTATTGACACATGCCACGACAATAGTGGCATACCATCAGCCGTGTTCCAACCCCCACTTAGATCCAGGCCAGGCACACACAGAACAATGGGTCGAAAGAAACATAGACCAACAATTTTCTCTAAAATTAAATGAGCTGATGTGGCTCGTACCACTGAGACCCATACAGGCATAAGCAGCTCATTTACAATCAAAACCTGTAAACTCTTGGGGTAACATTATAACAGCAATGAGAAAGATCGGCCTGCCCCTGTACACTCCTGCTCTACAATACATTCGGATCAAGAAGGAGAGCAGGCCATGTTGAAACCCTACATTTCTGCTGACCAGTGCGCCTCTGTGCCCTTAATATAGGCCTCCAACTTATCCTCTTCAGAATTTGTGCTGAATTGCCCATTATGGCCAAAATGTATGCATGGATAGATTATTTCATTATGTTCATTAATAATGAATATGCATCATGACAAACGGCAATGACTGCAAACAGCATCTGCACCCCCCTAATGCTCCTCCCTAGACTTTATAGGTTCATCGGATGGAAATCCTACAAAGGAGAACTCAAAACCGCAAAGCAAGCAATATAACAGCATCCCCCATAGGTGGGGGAGGTATTGTGCTTTCATAACAATCTCCAAAATACAGTGTGCAGATTGAGTTAACCAGTGAATGTTAATGGCTGTTTGCAAATGCATAAAGTTAACCCTGCGCACCCATCACACACTTGCCCTGATCGCAGCTGGACAACTAGTCTGACAGGACAGATGGTCCAATAGGATGCTGGGAGAGGGAGGGGTGACACAAGGGCTAAGGAGAAGGATGGATGCAGGATGGAGAGGAGGGAATAATGCAAATGTATTTTGGTGTGTGTGTAGGAGGGAGTCAGCTGTTCCTGAAAGAATAGAAGAATAAGAATAAGGGTTATAAACCTCTCGGGAGAAATGTCCTGCTGATGCTGCATTTGCGTTTGGACACAAACAAAGCGGGCACACATACTTTATTTAAGACCAACAACAAGACATTAGCTTCCATTTATGATAATAGACATTTATTGGATTACCTGACCACTGCCTCATTATAAACCTTCAATCCTCTTCATGATTGTTTCTAATGTAAATAATGTCTGTACTGCTCCTATTCTGATTGTTTTGTATTAGCATCAAGTATATTGTCTCTCCTTGATTTCAAGCTATTATGAATATGCAGAGGGAGAGCCCGCCCCCGTTAGTGTACGTGAAAAACACTTGCATTGTGACCACGCCCATGGATTCTTGCTCCCTCGCGCTGGCCACACCCTTCCAAATCCAGGTACAGTAAAACAAAAAAACACGCTGTTTTTTTTTAATCGACTTCCAGTTGTGACTGTAAAAATAAAATGAAATATGGAACGAATAAAAGAAAAGAGAAAGTAAGGAAAGATTTTACAAATCAATTACTTGAATACGAATATGATTTTTTTTTAAATGTCCTAATAGATTACCATTGAGAACTAACTATATTATTATACTTTACTAGATTACACAGTTCTTTCAAGAAAACGTCTTTAGAAATAAATTGGACATTCAATATGCAACAAAGTGTTGACGAGGTTCTCTGTTTCGGAAAAGAATCCATCCTTAATAAGGTCAATAAAAGACAAACGCTACCAAAATGTTTTGTATGATCACAAGGGACATCACAGAAACACAGTATTAAAAGTCAGTGTCCGTTTCTTAACTGTATGTCTTATCATTACATCTTAACAAGTCACAAATGTGCTTTATGCAGAAGGGGCGCAAACAATTTATCATTGTGAAAAGGTGTGTCCACAAAAACAAGTAAGCTAAACATGATCATAGTCATTGGGTCTACAATATATTGAATATTATCGTGCTGTGTAGTTAGTTTTTTTTTAAATTTGCTCTTCCTGAAAGTGGGATGCAGAGAGCTGTAATCACAGTTTTGTGCAGTGTGATCAAAACATTTTCGCTTTTATTATGAAGGGAAGACCAAGTGCTTCCGTAAATGTGCCAGCTTGATGTAACTTCCTGGAAGCTTGACAGCTTGTACCTCTCGCGTTCACTCGTGGAAACCACAGCTCCCGTTGTGTGAGAGACGCAATCACAACTCCGGCGGATTTTTCTCGGATTTCCTTTTTGTACTTTGAAAGAAGTTTACGAGAAGCGGTCTCGGAGTTTGGATTTGATTGAATCCTCCGGGGTATGAAAGTGGAGCGGACGCTTCCAACAAAGTAAAAGAGGTGGTCGAGCTGAACGTTTGATGGCTGCTGGTGATGGAGCCCAGCTGCCTGCCACAGTAGCGGCCAGCCGGAGCGTGGACAAGGGGCTCGAGGAGGCGGCGGCCAGCGGCGCTCTCAACTTGTCGAACCGAAAGCTGAAGGAGTTCCCCCGCAGCGCCAGGAACTACGACTTGTCCGACATTACGCACGCAGGTCAGTCTGCCTTTTCACTCTCTTCCTCATTAACTAACGCAGCAGCCCCGGCGAGCTAACAAGTTAGCTGTTACTATGAGAACAGCCTTTTGTTTTACCACCACCTGCTTCCTTCTTGTAGCGGGGGAAGCTCGTCCTTCCTCCGCCGACACGTTTCACGAGACCCGCTCCAGTAGCTGCGCAGTCCGCTTTAGTCCCAGTGACTGACACGGCGGTGAGCCTCTTAAATGGTTAAAGTATTTGAATTCACCTGGACTTTCGGTACGTGGGTACCAAAACAAGCACTTTGTATATTCATAAGGATTTTCATAAAGGCGTCACCGAACTGAGGCGTTTGCGTTAGTTTGTGTGCACCAGACTTCTTTATCGCAACCGTAAAGACATGTGAAGCCGAGGTTTGCTTTATAAGGCGTTTCCTGCTCACTTAAAAAAACATCCACATGACCTTCCAGCTTTTTAGGAGAAGCATGACAAGTTTTTCTTATTGTTATAAAGTGGGCTTCAAAGTGAAAAAGAACTGTGCGACACGTGAGTTCCGGAAGGTGTGCTCCTGCCGGCCTCACCGGCCCCTCACCGGCCCCTCACCGGCCCCACGGCTCGGCCCCACGGCTCGGCCCCCGTGTTTGACCCAGCGGGACTGTGTAACATCATGGCAGCCCCCTACACTCAATGGTTGTGTCATCCATTGAATGTGAAGCTGACTGGCGCAGAGGAAGGCGTGGGTGACACCACCTGGGCCTCGCCATGTTGTTACAGGATCAGCACATCCAGGCTGCTGATATCTATCTGGCTACTTGGGGCTTTAAAGCAGCCCCCCATATAATTTGGTCCTTTCTGTGCTTTGGTAATTATGACCATCTGCTCATAACAACCCAAGTCGGGGTCCTGTGGGATAAGAAGGCCGTGAACGCACGCACACAGGCACCTGCCGCTAGAGCGACCCAACCCTAGTGACTATGGAGGTGATGAATACATCAAATAGCTGCGTTTCTCCGAGCACAGGTTCTGTCAGTCAGTGATGGAACAGCTGATGTTGTCAAAGTTGGGTGTCTGCACTTTGCTCAGCTTGTGTGTGACTCAGCCTGTGAAGGTGGTTGTTTATTCTATTCTGGGGCTCCGTCTCACAAAATAACCTGGATGATGCACGCAGCAAAAGTGGAGTGTAATGATGTGCCTGAGGTGCATTGTGGGAAGTTTAGTACCCAAAACTTTGGATCCAAGGGGTTGTTTTCCAGTGTACAAGTTTAAACCAGTTTGATTATATGCAAACTGGCTGAACGTTTGTCATTGCAACACAAACGGGAGAAACCTAAAGTTACATAACTCAACACCCTGTGCTGACAGCATCACAACACTAAATCCATCACGTATGTCATTCATCATAATAACCAGCGTGAGAACGGGGATTAAATGTGTGTCTCTAAAACTCAGGCACTGGTGTCTGGCTAACTGTAGAGCGCCAGCCAGCAACATTAAGAAAGAATACATTTCAATGAACTTTTAGAACCTCTATAAAGACATTTACCTAATTATGTAAAAATATTGTTATCGGAACCAGTGACTCTTTTCACTTGACATTGTGTTCTGGTAAGAATTTGAATCCAAAGAAAGGAAAAGTCATGAATGTTCAAGAATTCTCATCGAAGTGTGTTGCGTTCCTCCTTTCGATCGGCCTGTGCTTCACTGGAACAAGGCGGCTGCTGACATTCACACTGCCTCATCGTGACTCATCCACTAGTCATCCCGCCTTCGTTTAGGCCTGTGCTCCTCTGGAGGCTCAAAAGGTTGTCGGTGTGGTCATGTCTAGAGTGCGAGTAATCTCAGTCTTAAGGTTGTTCGGTGTAGAATCTGATGCGTTTCTAGCGTACATAAAGCTTCTGACTATAATGACGACTTAGATTCAGTTTGATATTTAGTAAAAGTGTGGATGTGATTTCCTCTTCTACACAGCTCAGCAGTGATTGCTGCTAATAAGCGAGGACAAGAGCTCGATTCAGTAATTAAAACTCCTACCTAACCGGCTGTAATATGTGGTTGCTGTACTTTTGTCTTGACACTATGTGTGAATGATGGAGTGCCGCCCTCTGTGTAAACCAAACCCACTGACGCCAGGCGCTTCGATGGAGCTCCATGTGGGCCAAACCGTGTCGGATCTATTGTTGCTTAGTGAGCTCAGGTGTATTTCATCCAGCCTCTTAGCCAGGAGCAGGCCGGGTAGTGGGACAGCCTTAAGTGGTGCTGAGTCCGACTGGAATGTAGGTAGCGCTTTTAATGTGCTGTGTTTTACATTGGTGGAATCTCTTTATATTTACTGTGTCCAAATGTGAGTTTGAAACATCTTCTGACCGGGCGACTGAACGTGACGGGGACTGGATCATGTGACAACATATAACATGAGTTGAGGGTTTAAGAATGTTGTCATTCAAATAATTCTTCACTTGTAAAGACTTTCTCTCTTTGTGTATTGTAGTTGCACAACCATGTAGAGAGAGAAATAACATGAGATAAATAACATTGGGCCTTCATTGTGTCAAAACTGATTTTAACAATGAAATGTTTACTGGCCCAGTGTAAATTAAATATGCCTTTATTTTTAAATTAGAGTAGTGTTGGGAGCCCTCAGATCATGACCCCCACATGAAGTCACACATCCTTGGAAGAGGGAAATGTAAACAGGATGCTCTGTGCATGTGATCAGTTATTTTCATATCAAAGTAGAAGACCAATCTCTGACAGAAATGTAATGATGGCAATTTGAATTTAATATATGGTCCTGCCGTACACTTACTACTCACAATTATTTGAATAATTTCTGTTATGGGAATTGAATGTATTGTACATGTTTTACATTGTTCATTCTGTACACATGACATCGATTGTAGTCTGTCCATCCCGGGAGAGGGATCCCTCCTCTGACCTTCTCCTTAGGGTTTTTTCCTAATGGAAGGGTTTTCATTTTTTGTGGAGTTTTTACTGTGCCGATGTGAGGGTTTCGGGACAGAGGATGTTGTATGTGTACAGACTGTAAAGCCCTCTGAGGCAGATTGGCGATTTTAGGATATATAAAATAATTGAATTGAATATATCAGTAGAGAGCCGCTGCAACAATCAAGGTCAATTAGGTCGAGGTTCAGCCAACCAGTCAGCCCAGAGCCCACTTCAGATTGTTCCAATGTAGTCAAATAGTTCAATAATTGGGATGAACAAATCAGAAAATGGACTGCTGTTAGTTTAACCAACCGTTTTCAGGATGTTACAGACAGGGATAAAATGAGGCTGGGGAGGCCGGCAGCATTTAGGATAACATCAGCCCCCCTTCTTCTTCACTAGAGCAGCTTCCCTCAGGAAGGTCAAAGGTTCACACACACACACACACACACACACACACACACAAAGGAGGAGACTTTGCTCGCCTCCCCCAGTGTTTCCCTGTAGCTCAGAGCGGTCGAGGGAAACAAAGCGCAGCTATTGTCTGTGGTGTGCACCTTGTGGACTCACTAGTGAATACACACGGCTCACCCTTAGGCCGTTGCTTTTATGATACGGTTTACCCAAGTACGCGTTTTGATACCATATTTGTGCTGCTGGATTGAAGAAAATATTCAGCATCTTTTCCTTCCAAAAATGTGGGTGTGGGTTTAAGTCAACACCGGGACATAAACACATAATTGTCTCTTTAGAAAATCGAACCTTATTGATTGATTGGCTGTGATGCCTGTAGTTGTCTGAGCTTTGTTCTTTTCTCTGTAGAAAACTGAGTCTGCAGTGGAAATGATGAGCGGTTGAATGAGGTGTTTGGGAGGATCATCAAGCGATGCCCGACATGCGTTGAAACAATTGTTAAGGCCTCTGTACGCTTCAAAGGAAGTCCTGTCAGATGATCTAATAGCACCTGAACCCAGTGGTTCAACACCAGGGTTAGAGCAGCGCATGTGTCAATCCATTCCTCTGACTTTCTGTAACTATCTAACAGCGACGCCCACATGAGCAGTGATTGGTCAGGTGCGTGGCAATAGGAAGTAGGTTGCGTTGTAACTCCTCTCTTTTAACACTCCCCCAAAGCTGCTACTGTCCCTTTTCTAACCTAAAGGGTGAGGTAGTGAAGTATACAGCACACGAAATAACCCCCCAAAGAACGCAGCCATTGTTTATCATTGACGTCGTTATTTAATGATGGGATGCAAGGAGAGACTCATCGAGCTAAAGGGCTAGAAAGGAAGGATCCAAGACCTCCTCCACACGGTCTCCTCTCCATGGATTCAAATTGCTTCTCATTTTAAATCCAGTTCATAATACAGAACTCTAAATAGGCTGTGCACATCCCTCTTAGTAATAAGCTGACTGACTCAAGACTGTTGGGACTAATCGCGGCCCTTGAGAGTGCAGCTTTGTCACAGAAGAAATGGAAATGCTGTTGCACAGTTAGTTGATAAGCAAGTTAATACGTTTGCTTTCGGTCTCTTATGACCCATGTGGATGTGAGATACAAGAGCTTTTTGCTGAGGACACACACCATACCGCAAGTGAGAAGGGCAGCTGCTGACTGAGAGAAATAATGAATGAGGAAAGGGCGTGTGTGTGCGCGTGGGATATTTCCATACCCCGTTCCTGGTGTTTGCTCTTATTTCTCAGATTCAATTTAAAACGGCTTGATTATCTCCCATCATGTTACATTCTAAAAAAAACTATTTCAAATTCAATTGACATGAATAATTGTCCATCAAGTGTTATTTAGCTCTCTATTTAGTGTTGTTTAGGTTGAGTCGGTTAGAGGTGATGACGGTAACTCTGCTACGGTTTATTTAGACTAAAACCCCAAATGCTTCCCTGCTGCTCAGCAGGCCTACATGCGTAGAAAGGTCAGGCTTCAGCCAATGACTTCAGATGAGTCTCCCTGGATGTCTAGTACGAGTATAGTACAAGAGCTCTGAAAATGGAGACGGCCTTCTCCGTCCCTGTGTAGGACGACAGCTGTCCTAAGCTGAAGCTATGAAGTCCTGGCACTGTTTTGACTGAATTTCTTGTTGCTGTATTGATTTTGAATTAGCCCACAGAAATGGTTTATCTCTCTCTTTGGCTCTTCATCGGGGCCTCTGATGTGCTGCGGACTTCATCTGTTCAGCCGTTGTCATGGGAGTCTGTGGTAACGTGTGCAGTTTAAGGTCTTTTGAGCCATGCTAACTTCCTGGTATCTGGGAGTCATTAAGTCTACCCGTTTGGTCGGGACTGAAATATCTGCGAAAAATAGATGTTTTCTTGATATCAGGGGTTTCCAGATGACTGGTCATCTCCTCACCTTTCACCTCTTGTGCTACCATGAGGTTCCCATGCGTCGTCTTGGAGGATCTGTGAGAACTATTGCATTGATACGTCATGTACACTACAGGAGGAATTCTCATAACTTAATATAAACATGACGTCGTGATCATGATTGTGATGATTGTAGACGTAATACCTGCTGGGCATCGACACGTCAATGTGAGCCTGTTAGCAAACCAGCATATCTTATATAGCTGCTTTGTGTGTAACAAGCACAGTTGGCTTGTTGTATAGTATTTATCAGCATCCAGTCATCTTAATGTTACCTCCTTTCATACAGCAGCAAAATACTGCAACATTAACTTCAAACCAAGTCACGAATGGCTCTGCCGGCTCCTGATGGCAATGTGCCTGACCTCGCCTCCTTTTGAGACAGAGCACTGAGTTGGCCAAAGACATCCTGCTCACCAGCGTGTTTTAAAGAATCATATCTTCATCTTATCTAAATTCACATCCAAACCATCTGTATGGGTTTACAGTCGTACCAACCTGTAAACGGTCTGTCAACCTGTGCAGCAGTCGGATCACAGTCCTTCTCTGCTGCTGTGTGAGGGACAGATACCAGCACTCCGTCATAGTTTTAGTAGCGACTGGTCATGAGGAAACGTGGAACACTCAAAGGTTTTTAATAAAAAACTCCTGTTGGCAGGTTTCGCAAAGTCAAGTGTGATGACGACGTATGTGATCCCCGTTTAAACAAATGGCCTAGTTTTAAGTCTGTCGTGGAAAAGCTCTTTGGTGAAGCTGCTAGAAACTACCCAACTACACGGTTCTGTCAGTTAATGCTTGGGTGGAACTAGGTGGGTTGTGCGAGTGTGCGACATTTGGCTGTTTGCTTCGCTCTCTTGTTTACATCTGTTGTGTGTCATTAAAGGAGACTGTGGTGTGTGCATGTTGCTGCAGTGTGTGTCTTCTATTTCCTCTGTGCGGCGGATGTGGGCTGCCTGCGCTCAGCCTTCACTTCTGCTTTGTCGTGTCTTTTTCTCTCAGTACTTTCTGATTGCCCCACACTTTGTGTCAGCCAACATGTTTCCGCCCAAGTTAATAGATGTCACACAACGGATCCTCTAAAAAGATGTAGTCATGGAATGAAACGTTTTAGCAACTGTTGAACAAAAGACAAGTTGTTGGGGTCAGCTACTGAATGCCATGCCTTCTATTTATACGGTGTCGTAACGTGACCAGAAGTCACTTATTCGTTGAAATAAATGAGGCTGCAGTATGCTCCATTCTGTTGCTGTGCCTTTTTTTTACAGTATGTTTAAGTTCTCTCTCGCTCTCTGAGCACAGCAGCTGGTGGGGAGGGGGAATCCCTTTTCAGTCCCTGGTGGGGTAACAAGAGAAAAGGCAGAGACAGGCTGTAGGACAAACACTACCAGTCTGCCATCAAACATGCACTGTGCCATACATAGCCTGGTCTGGAGCCTATGGCCCACTAACTACTCCATGGTTGCATAGCAGCTGTTTCTTGTGAGTCATGAGCTGGGTAGCATGCTGTCAGGCATCTAGAGGTGGACAACACTCCGCTGGTTTAAGGTGTGAAGTCATCAGCTGGCTCAGAGCAGTAGGCCTCTGTTTGATGACGAGATAATCATCATTATACACTGAGACTGATCCTCACGTATCGGTGATGACAGACCGATACTCAGCCAAACAAAAGAGCAGCGCCAGAGATCGACTAAAGAGATGAGAACTAAAAATCGTAAACGCCACACATCTAGAACCCATCGGTAGAGCTGTGAAGGCTGTCTGAGCTTTTGTTCTTGTTCATGTCCTGGTGGGAAAGTTGCATCATATAGCGATTGCATTCACATGCTGACCTGTAAACAGGGAAGCTGTGCGAAGCTGTTCTTTGATTGGAACTGCATAAAGTGTTTTCCTTCATTATGTGGCTCCGCACACATTGACTAACTCGTCAATTTTATTTCCATCCATTTTCTCACTGGCTTATTCTGTTCAGGGTTGGCGTGTAAAAACGACCACATTCAAAGTATGGCTGGAACTATCTGACTCATGTCACTCAGTAACATATTTAGTTTTGTCTGTAAAATGATGAAATATTTATTTGATAGTTTGGAATTATAGAACTTTCTTTTGCATTTAATGAAAATAGTGAATCAGGAATCCAAATTGTCATCCATTCATTTTTTGTTCATTGACTGGATCAACACGGCTTCATGTAGGATTTTGATTTTGTAAATACGTGAACAAATGCTTTGGTATGAAGATAGTTACATTTGCCAACTGTGCCTGTTGTGATACAAGCTATCTGCTTGTGTGTCTCTGCTACTAGCAGCGGAAGCACTGGACAGGTAAGGCCGGCCCACATGACCTACTGAAGTGTGAGCTGTGGGCGTTGAAGCATGGCTAGCGTTCAACAAACCGGACAATAAAGTGCATTGGTACTAGGCACTTTTCTTTCCAGCAGCAGACCACTCCACATTTGTTGAGTGTCTGGCAGCAAGACCGGGTATGAGGGAGTTCAGTTGTGTTTTAAACTTTTGACATTTCATAGAGGGACAAGATGATTGAGAAGAATTAGGACGGCGGATGGGTCTGAAACTAGGGCATGGTCGGATGGAAGGCGCTTCACGTCCATGAATTCCTTTTATCTGGCCGAGCCACCGTGTGCTCCAGGCTCAGCAGGCAGCCATTAGTTAATGGGCCATGTCCCATTCCTCCTGGTTCTGTGTTTGTCCCGCAACACAATGCAACACGAAGAGTGTGTGTAAATAATCTCATGGTGTGGAGTGGACTGCCTGATGAATAATAGAAGCTCAGGCCCTGTCTGACTTACGTAACCCAGCAGTTCCACTAAGTCCCTCCGTGTTTGGTGTCCAGATGGCCTAATCAGAGAGGAAGAGGGAGCCCGATAGAGGAGGCAGGAGGCCTTGAAGGGGTTCAGCTGGCGGGTGACTACAAATACTTAGTTACTCTAGAGCTCTCATTAGATTACTGCACCGTTTCAGTGAATACAATCTGCTCGTCTTGGTCTCAGCAGATGGAGGATGCTGCTGTAACATATCAAATAAAAGAAGTCCACACACTCCTTTTCATGACTGATATTGAACACAATGTAGTGTAACAGCCGTGGTGAGTAGAGAGCAGACTTGTGGGGGCTGATGACCGGGGATTAACCCATTGTGGTAGTCCGACAAAAATGGGTCAAATGATAGTTGAATGGTTGTCCATTATCCAACGTTGTGTCTGTGGAAGATGTATGAAGTGGAACGAGTAATACTACTATTAGTAGTAGAAGTATAAGTACTATTACTACTAGTACTATTAGTATTAGAAGTATTGACTACGCAAGTTCTTATCTCTTTGGTTACAAAAAAGTTTTGGATCACACAACTGCTGCAGCACCTCCTAAAACCAGGTATTCTAAAAACCATAGCCTTAAAGAATCTGTGATGGGAAAGACGATTTTCTCTCACACTCACGGAATTGATTCTTTTAAAGTTTTAATGCCCTATAAAGGCCGGCGCATGCGTTTGCGTCTGCGTTGTTGCGTCAACGCACTCGTTTCAATTCATGGTTCTGCGTGTGTTGCTGAGCCATTCACCGCCAGAACAACAGGTGGAGTGACGTGTTTTGTTGAAGACGACCTAGAGAGTCACGTCTATTTATTTATTTGTTTATTTATTTATCATAGACTTTATTGCCACGTGCATCGCCACTGCTGCTTTTCATCGTGGACACATTTGTCCCGTATTTTCCTCCACAACTTTGTGCACCTCTCGACCGGCAAACCGGCGTTTGCGGCAATCTCCCTCCGTGAATCCAACCCGCTTCTACAACCCGCCAATGACGGCTTGTATAAGCGGTCATATTTACGCATTTCTTCCGACAAAAGTTCTTCAATCTGATCCGTTCTCTCGTAAACATTCTTCGTTTTAATAATGGCGCTATCGGGCTATGAAAGCGGAAATGTGCGACTCCGTAAAGGATGCAGTTAGCGGACCAATCGCAGCCTGGTGCGCTGCGGGAGGCTTGCGTTGCTTGCGTCGAAAGTAGAAAAATGGCTCGACACACGCAAGGACGCAAGGAGGTGTGAAAAGCGACGCAAGGGGCTCTTGCGTCTGCGTCGCTCTGAAAACGCAGAAGCATAAATCAGGCTTTAGTCATGACCGGTGAAAGTACTACCTGAGATGTATAGAAACCAACTCCACACTGTGAGGTCATCCGTGTCCCTCAAACTCAACTCCATGTACGGGGACCGAGCTTTTGGTAGCAGAATAACTCACTGAGTCATGGTAGTTTGACCGTTTGCCTCATTGTCTGTTTCTATTCTGTCTTCTTCTACAGTCTCTATGTAAAGTGTTTTAACTCTGCTGCAGTAACTCTTCCTTTACCCTCCCTGTCATTTGGCCTCCAGTGTCTCCTGGATATCCTTTGCTAACCCCACTGATCCGTAACTGTCTAAAGTACTATGTGTTGCTTGCTATTATATTAAATTAATATTTAAACCTATTCCTTTATATTTTGGGCCCAATACAATCATAACTGTCTAGTTAGTTGGTTCCTTGTCTGACTGTGCAATGCCCGTTTTAGGTGCACATCTTCATTAGCATCAGGAGTTCTAGGCATCGTTCACCTTTTGCATCAACAAATCAAGTTTTGAATACAAGAGCTACAGCATTCTGTAGGAGTGAAAGAAAAGAGAGGGGGGGGGGGCGTGAATAATGCAAGAGGAGAGGAGCCAGATTGGGGGGGAGGGGCGGAGGGGAAGGGAGGGCAAGCAAATGAATCAGGGCTGTCTGGATTGGCCCAGTCCTACTCGTCAGAAAAGGAGATACTCCCTATCTTCCGTTGAGGAAAGGAATCTGCCATGAATACATCTTTACTTATTTGACCTGCTGTTGGACAGAATTATTCCAAACATGACGTCTGGACCCAACCCATAAGAAAATACACCTACAGTTCCAGTAATGAGAGTGATTCCACTGAGCCCACAGTCAGCCGGTCTTTGACACGCTGAGCTGAGCACACAGACCGGAGGGGGGGGGATCCGACGACCCTCCCTAACGGGGCCTAAACCACTTAGTTCACATGCTGTGTCCTGTTATCTGAGTCACTCAGTCAGCAGCTGTAAAGAGCTGAGAAGAAACAGTCCAACTTCTACCACCCTTTTATACTGGGGCATTTTAACGTAATGGTAAAATGACATGTTGAGCTATTAAAAAGTGAATATTTTCACCTTAACAGACCTTGAACAGTTGTCCCCTGCTTCATGTCTTGTATTTATGTCTGTTCTTCATTGTGAGCCAGCATGGCTGTGGTCGTATGTTAAAAACCCACACCAGATGTTCAGACTGTCTATTGGTGTACTCTTTAGTCATAAGTTAGTAGGTACGGAGGAAGGGTCCTAAAATAAGTTACAAAGTGAACTTTAAATTCAGGGCATTTTAATCACTATGCGTTTCCATAGTTCAGGGTCTGTGTTGAACTGATATTGGTTTGGGCGTGTCAGCAGGTACCACTGAAGAATGTAAAGATGACAAAGTGACAATGTTCAGAGTGACGGATGCCTCTGGTCGTGATTAAAGTGTACACTCTGTCACAGGATCCACACATGCATCTACATCTCCGTCTTGTGTTCTCTCGCAGGCACTCACTCACAGACATGCACGTACCATAAGAGGTCCCGTCTGTCGTTGTGCTTGTCAACTCTCTGTAACTAACACTGTAACAGGAACCACCACCACATCCTGTCTTACCGCACAAACACAGTTGTGTTGTCATTGGCAACATTGTGAAATAAGGCCCAACATCATCAGAGCGCAAGACGGCTCCACACCTGCTCCGCCATTTGAAACAAAGCAGGGTGATGTTAAGGTGTGGCTGTGAAATGAAAACATGTTTTTATCCTCTATTGACTATTAAGTATGTAAGGAACAGTAAGGGTTGTAAAATCTGAGATTAAACTCTGAACGCTCAGAATAAAGGTGACTTCTCTGGATGGCCAAACCAACCGCTTCATCCCTCTAATGTGGTGACGTGAGGTGATCAGGATAGAGTCCTTCCTTCGGATCCAGCTGCTTTTCACATGTTGTATTGTGAATCATACTTTCAAATATACACCATATATTTGACCGGAAAAATACATGTTCCTAACATTTTATTTTGTATGAAAGCGCGTTTGTGTTTACTACAATGTTTGGACTGTCTAGAAATAACGGATTTTGGCGAATAGGGGAAATTCTTCAAATCTCACTCTCACCTTAAAGCTACACTGCTCAATATTTTAATACTGACAATGGATGAAATGACTCTGTATAATGTGATGGCTGGATGCAACAAACGCAAAGATAATGATCAGAAGCTTTGCAGTTTGTCTTTTTTTTTGTGTCTACAGTTATTGATCAAAGTTTTTAGGCACACAAGTATATTTCCTGGTTCACTCTCCTTAACCTGACTTCAGCAGCATGCGGCAGCTGTTCTCATGTGTCCCTGTGGAGAGACATCAGGCTCGGCTGATACAGGATGCGACTAACTAAATTTAAAAGGAAATGCATATAAATATATAGATTTCATATATAATACTATATTTCAAAATAAAAAATGGAAAGACAAATCTTCAAAATGAACAGAAGTTACAAGTGTAACTTCTTTTATAGCAGTCACTAATGGGTCATCAGGGCGTAAACAGGGATTAAGATCCCCGTTTATAATGTGTATAGTATGAGTCAACATGAATAGGTGAGACGTCAGTATCGGGTGCATGTTACGTGGCCGAGGGCCCCCCGGAGTGCTCTCCTTGTGACTCTGTTCACTGGAGCTCTGCAGAGACGGGTCTCTTCTCAGCAGCCCTTTCAGCCCCGTGGAGTAAAGGCAGAGAAGAGCTTTCCTTTTTGTTGAGTCACTTCTCCCCGGGGTTTTGGCATCGTCTTTGTTTTTGTTCACCCTCTCTGGCTGCTTCTGGGATCCTTTGTCCATGCCTCGCTGCTATTATCTTTTACTCACCCCCCCTCCACCCGTGCCTCTGCACCTTCTTTTTTCATTCTTGTGAACCTCCCTGCCGTTCTTCAGAGCGGGATCTGAGTGGAGTGTCATTTTGTACACACACATGAGGTCTGAGTGGGACATGAAATATGAGGATTTTAGTACTCGATACCATGCAGTTTGTGAGGATAGATGATGATGATGATGAACTATAAACTCAGATAAACACCAATCCCAACACTTTCAAATACACTAATACGGTGAATCCATAAAGAATGAGTTTTTGAAGCTACAAAATATTTTTTCTTTGTCTTTCATGGAAAAATACCTACTGTTAACACTTCAGTAATGCTCCTTAGAGGTGAGTCCCGTCCCTGGAGCAGGTGAGGCATCGAGAAACCTGATATCCTCTTGATTCTCTGGGCATTTCCTTGATGATTGGGAAAACGCAAGAAAGAACCGGGACACATCAAGACCATCCCAAAACATTGCCCAGCTCTTACTCAGCAGCAGTTAATGTTCTTTAAGTTGAGTTAAACGTGCCGATGGCGCTCTGGCACCAGGCTGTCCCTGCGGCCCCCCTCCTTCTCTGAGGATTCATGTTTCATCTTTAGCTGGTGCCAACAGTCACCACAAACAGGGCGGCTCAATGAATGAATGAATGAATGGAGATTAAGTTGAGGACAAAAGTGAATTAAACGTATTATGTTCAGTGTCCTAGCTATTATTTAAATCCAAACTGCATATCTTCTCGTGCTAATTATGTCTTTATTTTTATTCTGTGTACTGAGCTTCTTCATGTGTTTATTTCATTTCTGTTTTGGTCAGGCAGGTTGTAGCTGTGTAACTTTGATCCCTCTTGGACTAAAGCTTGATGGGGACCATTCTAAAAGCATACTGATTTTTTTGAGGTTGATAGAAGTAATTCAGATGTTATGTTTGTTTCCCAGTGTCACAGATTGGTGAACACAGCCTGATCATTATCTGTTGGTGCATTGAACATGGAAACGAGAGGTTTAACAGCTACTCATCTGTACGGGCCCTTCAGAGACACCTGGAGCTTCTCGTGGCGCTGACCGTTCACAGGAACAGTCTTGTGACCGAGCTCAGAGGGAAATTTGCAAACCGATGTTCATTTTCCTGACAGCACACAGCAGTCTTTGCAGCAGCTCTGTAGACTACTTTAAACACAGACAAACGAATGGAAAATAAGATCGCTGCTTGGTGTACGGTCTAAATGAGTTCAAATGAAAGTCATGATGCCTGTAGTCTCGGGTGCAGAACGAAGCGAGACTGGAGCAGCAGACTGGAGAACTGTCTGATTATGTCAGGTGGTTGAGGCCCCAGCATATGCATCACCATCTGGAATACGCTGCTGTTGTATTTCCTTTGTTTTGACACTAAATTCTCCAACAATTTTCCAACGTGTTTGAAGGCGGTGTTCAGAGACTTTGTTTCGGTCCTGCTCACCAGTGCGTAGAGGTCAGCGGGTCAGCAGTGACGTAGGTGGCTGAGGTGGATCCTCCTCCATCACATGTTGACCTGTAATTAGACACAGTGCCGCGCTCTGACAGGCCAATCCTGCTCGCTGAGCTGATCCTCTGAAATCCTGCAACACTTTTCTAAGCTGGATGAGCTGCTCTCACAGTGAGAGCTAATACGCCTTCAGTTTGTTTCTGCTAATCTTCAGGAAAGGTTGCACATTTAAAAGAGAAGGCAGATCTATCTGCTGTGACATCACTGACAGTTGTAGTTTTACTTTTTCCAATAACAAGTTTCTTTTCTGTACCACATGGTCTTCATCAATAGAGGCCCCTTTGTTATCACGATGTGTGTGTTGTAGGGATGGGAAGATTCGCCGGTTCGCATCGATGCATCGGCAAAGCTTACGATGCGATGGCCCGGATCAAAAAAGTGTGCACCGGATACCTTGTGGGATGAATCGCGGTGCATCGTTTCTAACATTTTTGCATCGGTATAATCCGATGTATTTATATAGAATCGTGTGTACGCGAACACCATTTAACATTTAGAAATGTGTCCAATGATTTGTGACCAATTTTATATTTAGATATACTGTTTCTAACTGTTTCTAAGCGCGCTCATCTCCACTGCTGTCAGTGGCCGATTCTCGTGAAGTCTCGCGCGAGTTGGAGAGAGCGTTACCATGGCGGATGGAGAGTTAGACGTCCCGAAAACTTGCAATAAATCCAAGGTTTGGCAACACTTTGGATTTCCAAAGAAAGATGGGAAATTTGATAAATCCCATGCCATCTGTAAAATATGTCGTGCTGCCATAGAGTACACCGGCAGCACAACTAATTTAGGGACGCACCTGAAGAGGCGACATGGTGAGAGGTCTGCCTCCTCCTCAGATTCAGGTATGGCTACAGTGGCTAGCTCTACCAGTACAGTTTGTGGATTAACTCATATTCCTTAAGAAAAACCTAAAAATTGGACAACTGAGTGTGATTTAGTAAATTTAGTGTGTGAGGCAGTTGATCCATATGTTTAGAATGAAGCAAATTCTGTTGTGACTGCCAGGTATAATTAAAAAAAAAAAAGTTGCAAGAGAACACTTACACACGTACACACACATATACACATACATGTTATCTTTTGTCAGAGACCTTGTTTATTATTTGTTGTCTGACAAATAAATAAATCATTATGTACCATATTAAATTGCACAGAATTATATTATTTTGCATCGCATCTCGTTGAATCGCATCGTGTCGAATCACATCGTGTCGAATCGCACTGCATTGCAATGGGGGTGAATCGTATCGCATCGTCCTCAGTGATGGAGATGCACATCCCTAGTGTGTTGGTGTGAGCATCCAGTCCATCCCCAATGAAGACTGTGACACAAACGAAAGGTCTGAAAAAAGTTAGTCAACAGTGTAGCACTTTGGTGCTATGGTTTTATTTTGAGATTGTATTGTCACTCAATAATAATATTTAGAGGCCAGTGATTGAGATTATAAATCTGAACTAACTACATCGTGAACCCGTTTCACCATTACTGTATCCATGGGCTTGGCCTTTGATGACATCCAGCCGACTGCTGCTGTGTGGGTCATGAGCGTGTTGCAACAACACTTCGGGGATCTTACAGCCGGTGTTTTCTGTGCTCAGAGAGAACATGAGTAGACCCAACCCGAGATGCTGAAATGTGCTTCAGCCTTTTTTCTCATCAAACGTAATTATGGATTCCACCTTTTCATCCTCCCTACAAAGATCTCACTGGGGATTTTATTTCCACAGTTTTTGATCTCTTCTCGCTGTTCCTGTCATCCTTATTTGTTGGAAAACTCTGGTGAAAGCAGGCCTCTAGTTAAGTTCTTGTAAATTCTTTCTTTCTGTTGAGGAAAATAATCAATTTAATCCATTTTGGAATAAGGCTGTAACATAACAAAATGTGGAAAAAGTGAAGCGCTGTGAATACTTTCCCGATGCACTGTAGTCCTATATGTATCGTCACTACTATCATGCCAGTTGTGAACTGTGACAGCTGAATGTAGACAACCTTGAGTCAGCGCCATACCTGGAAGGATCTCGGCCGGCCCGCCTCCTCCTCACGATGCTGCTTGGTGCAGCTGACAGAGCTTGCTCTAAACCATCAAGCGTCTATTTCGTGGCAGGCCAGTGTCCATTCCACAGCGCATGCTTCTCCAATGATGCTGGGAGGGGGTCTGGCTTAACATGTATTCTGGGTAAAAAAAAAGTAACAGAAAAACAGTATGTGCATTATTATTATTTAAGGCAGGTTAGGCATGCGTTAAGGTTAAGATAAGAGCTGGAACACGTTAAGTGGAGTTAATGACTGGAGATGTTTTGAGGTACTCAAAATAATACTATTACAAATGTGTGTGCACTTTTCGGCAGCAGTCTTTCAGAGCATAAATAAGTTCCATCTGAACCATCTCCCTCTTTTCAATCCAAACTGGACCGCCTAGATATCTGTAAAGAGAATAACATCTCCTTCCCCCAGAGCAGACACACACACACACACACACACACACACACACACACACACACACACATGCGCACACATTACTACTTCCACCCCCATCTATTGTTCAGACAGCTCCCCTCCAGCTATGGGACAGTGGAGATGGAGGAAGATCAGGCTTTGAAGCTACTGTAAAGTGTCCATCTGCTCACATTCACTGCACGCACTGACCCACGCACAGAACCACAACATATAAAATTATTTTATTAGACTATTTCAGGAGACAAAAAACAGCAGCAAATCATCACACCTGAGATGCTGGAACCAACTTTCAAGGACTGGACATTGTTGCTCCAAAAACTAACTACTACTAAACTACTAAAAAAGCATCAGAAAAGGAATATATTTCCTGTAAACTAGTAGTTCCCAAACTTCTTCAGTCTTTTTTTTTTTTTAAATCATTTCTTTTTTTCTTCTTTTTTTATTTTTAAGCCGAAAACCCCTTGTCGGACCACCCCAGTTCGGGAACCACTGCTGTAAAGCAACTAATAGTTGTTATAGTGGCTATAAGATGGATAAAGAAAAACTGAAGGTCTCTTGGGGAAAGCGCTAATGTAACCTTCTGAAAACTGTGCTAATCTTGTAAAGAGATCTTAACCAGAAAACCCCCCAAATGTTTTTAAGTCCACTGTAAACCCAGGATACTTCAGAAGTGGTCATAATGAAAAAGCCATAAATGCTATTACTCACGCAACTCAATGATGCGTATGAACCTGCACCATTTTTTTTTTTTTAGCATGTCTGATCAGTGGCTGTTTCCTGTCATCATCAGCCCATCAAACATTATAGATGAATGAGTCATAGAAGTATTTCTTTGTAAATTAGTCATCTTAACCCCATGTTCTCTTTACAACAAAGAGGGAAGGGCCTCCTCCTCCAGTCCTGCAGCTTCCAACAGCAATCAATAACGAGCTGTCTGCCATTGACAGAGCATCGTCTAATGCTGCTGTGCTAATGGAGCTGTTTAGACCATCCATAGATGCTTGATTGTGTCTGCTGCCCCCACGCTCACTTCTTCTGTATTCCACACGCAGCGTGAAGTACAGTTTGAGTGTTACGGCGGGTATGTTGAAGAGGAGTCGATACTGCAGACTCAGTTCATCTGTCATTAGGATAGGGGAAGGTGGGGCATTTTTGAGGGAGTGGGGTAAAACGAGAAGATGCTGGGAGATACTATTTAAGAGCATTAAAATCCCTGTAAAATAGCACTTTCACTTTATCTTAAGCAAAGTCCTGTTCCTCAGAGTGGAAGTGAATACAAGAATTTGGTGAAATCGTGCATGGTTCCATTGCCCAAAAGTGGGTGTGGCTTAGGGAGCATGTAAGGCATTGTTGGATCAGAAGCCGGAGGACAACAACTAACATCTCTCACGATGAACAATTCTCAATATAATGTATTATAATGTATTTTGGTCAGTAGGTTCTTTAGAAATCAATGTAATGTGGTCAGTTTATGATTTGTCTGACATATCTGTGTTTAAGGGGAAACACTTAGAGGGGTTAGTAGCCGGGCGAACTGTTCGGCCAATGGAAGTGGGGTTTGTCCGCTGGTGCAGGCGCCACGTGCGCGTTCACACAAAAAAAAAACCTGTTATAATGATGGGGGAAACGCTGCATATTTACTGTGAATGAACAACTTCTTCCTGCTCTAAATGAAAGTGCATCTTATTCACCTTAGAGTAAAACTTTATTTATATTATTGGGTGGGAATGGTTGAATGATGGCATGTGATGTAAAAGAGCTTTGACTGGTCTGAAGACTTAAGAGATATGAGAGTACAGTCCATTTACTAGCTTTGGCATTGTTACGTATTTTGGGTGAAAGCTCTCATTCTTTATCCCATAATGTTTTATGGAATATTGCCATTATTTAACAGTTGACAGAGACTGTGAACATGAGGAGAGAGAGTGGTGAATGTTTTGGTATGGACCCTAGAAAACCCTCCGATGGACCTGTCTAATGTCTGGTCCTTTTGTGTCTCTCAGATCTGTCTAAGAACCGCCTTTGTGAGCTGCCGGAGGAGCTTTGTCAGTTCATCTCTCTGGAGACGCTGAGCCTTTACCACAATGGAATGCGTTCACTGTCCTCCAGCCTGGGCAACCTCCAGGCCCTCACCTACCTCAACCTCAGGTAATTCAACACGTATATTCCCCCCATTCCATCGTAGTTTGTCCAGTTACAGTCCTTAAAGGGTAAAAGGGCCTGGACACGCCCTAAATGATGCCTTCTCCTGCTTGCGGACCACTGCTGCTTTAGCTGATTATTTAGTTGTAATAAGATACTGTAATTGTGGAAATTCACAGCATTTAATCAGCAAAGGGTAAAGTGCAGTCAACATTATGTAAAACAACCACATCAAAAAGTTATAAATATAAACATAAATATATATAAACAAAATCGCAGTTTGCACTCGTTTGAGGTCATTCTGTCGACAGTAGAGATGCTGATGCTCCAGAAGACCACTCCATAAAAGATGGCTGATGCAACCACACAGTTTAACCAGAAAGTTTGACTGTAAAAAGGATTACCCTTTAAAAGTAGCACTTGAACGCAACGCGTTCATCAGTCTTTGCCTTCACAGTTTGCTGGAGCCCGTAGTGCCTCTGAACTTAGTGTTTGTTTATAGTGGAAATCCTGTCCAAACTGTCTTACAACAACAGAATGCAATTATTTCACTGTTGCTAGGAGACCAGATAAGTCCTCCAGGTGGCTGGTAATACAGGCAGCAATAGTGTAAGCTTAAAGCAAATATACTGCACAATAAAAAAAGAACAAAGACGCTGCTTTGTGTTTATAGGCTAGCTCTGTGAGAAAATGTCTAAAACAATTCACTTTAGTTGAGGGTTTGAACAGGAATGAACGAGCGATTGGATCAGGCTCAGAAGGATTAATAACAATAACTTTGTGCTCTTGTCTCCACAGTCGTAATCTTCTGTCTGGTTTGCCCCCGTCGGTGTTCCAGCTTCCCCTCCTGCGAGTGCTCGTAGTCAGCAACAACAAGCTGTGTTCACTGCCGGCCTCCATATTCTCCCTCACACACCTCCGACAGCTGGTACGATGTATAAATGCGCGCGCGCGCGCACACACACACACACACACACACACACACACACACACACACACACACACACACACACACACACACACACACACACACACACACACACACACACACACACACACACGTGTATGTGTATCCCCAATACACTCAATCTTTCTGTGTATAGAACCTTTCTGTGTATAGAACCTTTCTGTGTATAGAAGCAGCAACATCGAGAGGCCTCATGGTCTGACAAACTGATACTATCCTGTCATTGGTCAGTGTCTGATCGCTGTGTTCTTTCTGTCCGTCAGGATCTAAGCTGTAACGAGCTGCAGTGTTTGCCAGCAGAGCTCGGCCAGCTAGAATGTCTCAGGGACTTGAACCTGAGGAGGAACCAGCTCACCACTTTGCCTGAAGGTAGAGACACATTCATCTATCTTCTGACCTAAAGTCTGCTCTTTTCTGTTAAAGCCCCCGGTGTGACTACCTGAGCTCATGCTGCTCCTCTATGAACTCCACTAACCCCAGAATCCTCAGCAGTCTCTTAGTCCACACCCTTTACACACAGTGCATCTATAACAATAGCATCAATGACAAATGAACACCCAACACCACAATGTAATTGCACTCTGTGCATTATGGATTTTAATGTAAAATCTCTAAAGGTTATATGGTGATAATGTGAGCTACAGTGCATTCGGAAAGTATTCTCAGTGCTTCACTTTTTCCACATTTTGTCATGTTACGGCCTTATTCCAAAAATGGATTGAATTCATTTTTTTCCTCAAATCTACACACCCCCATAATGAAAAGTGAAAAAGGTTTTAGGAAATTCCTTTGCAGATCTAATGAAAATAAAGAACGACAATATGACATGTACATAAGTATTCACAGGGCGGCACGGTGGCGTGGTGGTTAGCACTGTCGCCTCACAGCAAGAAGGTCCTGGGTTCGATTCCGCCCAGTGGCCTTTCTGTGTGGAGTCTGTATGTTCTCCCCGTGTCTGCGTGGGTTCTCTCCGGGTTCTCCGGCTTCCTCCCACAGTCCAAAGACATGCTCTGGGGATCAGGTTAATTGGGGACTTTAAATTGCCCGTAGTTGTGTGAATGTGAGTGTGAATGGTTGTATGTCTCTGTGTGGCCCTGCGATTGGCTGGCGACCAATCCAGGGTGTACCCTGTCTATCGCCCGAAGTTGGCTGGGATGGACTCCAGCCCCCCCGCGACCCTGTGTGCAGGATAAGCGGTCTGACAATGGATGGATGGATAACTATTCACAGCCTTTGCCACGACACTCAAAATTTAGCTCAGGTGCATCCTGTTTCCACCGATCATCCTTGAGATGTTTCTACAACTTTATTGGAGTCCACTTGTGCTAAATTCAGTTGATTGGATTGGATTGAGAAACGCCCACACCTGCCTGTATCAGGTCCTACAGTGACCAGTGCATGTTAGAACACAAACCAAGCCATGAGGTACTAGGAATTGGATCAGGTCAGGGAGGTGACCAAGAACCCAATAGCGCATTGCACTATGACGAGAGGAGAACCTTCCAGAAGGACAACCATCTCTGCAGCACTCCACAAATCAGGCCTGTTTGGTAGAGTGGCCAGACGGAAGCCACTCCTCAGTAAAAAGCACATGACAGCCCGCCTGGAGTTTGCAAAAAAAGCACCTGAAGGACTCTCAGACCATGAGAAACAAAATTATCTGGTCTGATGAAACAAAGATTGAACTCTTTGGCCTGAATGCCAAGCGTCATGTCTGGAGGAAACCAGGCACTGCTCATCACCTGGCCAATACCATCCCTACAGTGAAGCATGGTGGTGGCAGCATCATGCTGTGGGGATGTTTTTCAGCGAGAGGAACTGGGAGACTAGTCAGGATTGAGGGAAAGATGAATGAGCGCTCCAAAGCGCTCTGGACCTCAGACTGGGGCGACGGTTCATCTTCCAAAAGGACAACGACCTGAAGCACACAGCCAAGATAACAAAGGAGTGGCTTCGGGACCACTCTGTGAATGTCCTTGAGTGGCCCAGCCAGAGCCCTGACTTGAACCCGATTGAACATCTCTGGAGAGATCCTAAAAAGGCTGAGCACCGACATTCCCCGTCCCCTGATGGAGCTTGAGAGGTTCTGCAAAGAAGAATGAGAGAAACTGCCCAAAAATAGGTGTCCTAGACTTGTAACATGATACCTAAGACTTGGGTGGCTACAAAAGGTGCTTCAACATCGTCTTGAGCGAAAGCTGAGAATACTTACGTACATGTTGTATTTCGTCCTTTAAAAAAAATGTCATCAAGGTTTTTTCACTTGGTCGTTATGGGGTGGAATAAAAAGGAATTGAATCTATTTTGGAATAAGGCTGTAACATAACAATGTTGAGGAAGTGAAGCACTATATATGGTTTAAATGTAGTATTTAACTTCTGATTTACTGCAAGTCTAATAGAACACCATTCATGGTTCCTTCTGAAGCTCATAAGGCGGAAATGTAAATTACATTTCAAATGGTTGAAATATTGAAAAGAAGTGGACAAAACAATTACTGGAAGTTGGGATAACAATTCCTGTTGTACTGTCAGATTAAAAGGAAGGAAGTTAACGCATAAATGAAGAATTTAAAATGTGTTTTATGAAAAGGGGGAATTGGATATAAATAGAAAAATATGTTTGGTAAATCTCAAGAATGCACAATGAGTGTGATGAATTGACTTGTATAGGCCCCTTTTGAGGGGAGCAGTGTGCAGGATGCCGTTTCATTCAGCTGAAGGCTGCAGGCGCAGAGAGAACTACAGGCCTTCACGTAACACAGAAAGCTCAATATTGCTCTCTAAAGCCAGTGTTAGCTTCTTAGTATCCAGTGTCCTTTCTGGGATACTTTAGAATCATGGTGGACTATGTAGATATAAAGGGCTCATGCAAAACAAAAACCACCAGTTTTCGTTTGAGGTAATTTATATGCAAACGATTTAATGAAAACCACGTTAATAATATCCTACTGTTTCTGCTTTAAATCTCCTTCATCCCCTACTGCCCTGTGAATTGTTATTACAGGAATAGGATGAACAGTAGTGTTGTGATTATTTTAAGCTTTTAGGTATGTGTAAAAGAAATTAAGATTTAGTTAAGTGAGACCCAAACACACTGACCCTGAAACCTCCACCTCTCATCTCTTTGCACCACCCAGAAATATCAGAGCTCCCCCTCGTCCGGCTCGATGTTTCCTGTAACCGCATTTCCCACGTGCCCCTGTGCTACCGCCACCTGCGCCACCTCCAGAGCATCCTGCTGGACAACAACCCGCTGCAAATGCCACCTGCGCAGATCTGCTCCAAGGGCAAATACCACATCTTCAAGTACCTCAACATGGAGGCCTGCAAGAGGAGCCAGGAGGAGCTGGAGAGACACCTTAGGCCCACTGGATTCAAAAACTGGTAAGGACAAGAGAGGGGGACCTCCAGGAGGAGATGGTCAAGGAGCAGGGTTAAGGCTGAAAGAACAAATAAATCTACAGAATCTGTCTTACAGCTATCACTTGGCTAGAGATACTCCATGAGAGTGCTGTGCAGATTAAGTAATGGACATACAATGTATTCATCAGAGGTTTTGGATGAGTTAATGGGTGTATGTTTGTTTCCAAAGTGGCTTCTGTATTCAATCATATTCTGGTTATGGTTCTACAGTAAAACGGGTAGTTAACTACAACATAGACAACAGAGACGTGACAATAATAGCAACGTGTTGCTTTTCTGACATACATGTGTTGCTTTTCTGACATACATTTAAGTGACAGACACAAGTACTGTTTACTGGTAGTGGTAGCTCCTGCAGCTTGCCCTTTAAAGGATAATGGAGTTGTGGTAATAACTATTTTTTGCAACCCTACAACATGCACTTGAGGACCCGCCGGTCTGGTAAAATAGGATGTTTTCCATGAGGTGAAAGGATAAATGGCAGAAGGTACAGCAAATGAAGAGATAAGATAAGTGAAAGGGTTAACTATTAGGAAGCAGGTTCTTATCAAACATTGACACACTTGAATGGACCCATTTTAGCTGCATAGTGAGCCATTTCCATGTAATAGACAGGACCAAGGACAGAGATAATGTTTGACAGAAGAGCTCTGACTGATCTGGAGAAGAAAACCCCCATTTACTGACTGCCTTTAGGATAATGAACCACAGTCTGCCAACAACGATGTGTGTGTGTTACTTATCGAAGTGTGCTCTACATGTTTCCTTGCAGTCTGTCAGACCACGAGCTGTTCGGAGGGCTGGATTCTGGCTTCAACAGCGTGGACAGCGGCAGCAAGCGGTGGTCTGGGAACGAGGTAAAACTCCTGGACAGTCTGCTGAAATGAATGTCCTGAGGCTCCACATTAAATGTCCATTCAACATAAGTGTGTAGTTGTACTAATGTTGCATTTAAATCTGATGACGCCCTGGTGATCAGTTTGAGAGGTGTATCCCACCAGTGAAAAAAGCATCCTATAGGAAAACCTGTCCGGTAGTGGTAACAACCTCGTTCAGATCAATGCCTTCCGTCTCTCCGCGTGTGCAGTCAGCAGATGACTTCTCAGAGCGCTCCCTTCGCATGGCTGAGGTCAGCAGAGACCAGAGGAACCTGGAGGAGGAGGAGGAGGGGGGAGAGGATGAGTCTCCTGAGGAAGCGAACAAAGGTGAGGAAGGGCTGACATGTTCTCATTGATAATGAGTGTATTATTCTATAACGAATGTATGTGTCTGCAGTCACAGATTTTCTTTTCACACATGGAGAAAACCTTACGGTTGTTCTGCACTTTGCAGTGAATGGGGATGCGGTCCATGTGGACTTCATTCACAGCAGTGTGACAAAAAGAGAGGATGAGGACGTTGGGATGGATGGAGCACCTCTTCTGGTACCAGTCTTTCTAGGACTCGTCAGATAGCCTTCTCAACATTTGCTTAGAAATAGGTTATTGATTGTGTCATTGATTTCTAGGAGCAGAAAGAGAGCTCTTCCTCGTCCAAAACCCAGGATACAACAATAGGCAGGTAGGTTGGGTCTAACCTATTGTAAAATATACCCGTTCTATGCCACTGTGTATTGTTAGTTTAAGAAAAGAATAATGGTTTTGACGTAAAAACAAAAAAATAAATATAACTGAAATATTTGGTTGGCTCACAAACTTTTAGCTTAAAGTAACATCCGAAATACATGTTTGATGAAATTAATTAATTAAATAATTTACTGCAAAAATAGTTTAAAACGTTAAAAGCATAATACATAACATACATAACCGAACAATAAGTTGGTTAATCTGTGAGTCCGCTTTGTGCCACATGTGTACCGACCACTTCCACCCTCTCATTTGTTTACACTTGATGTGCCGAGGTCTGAAAGGCACTTCCGCTCCACCTTTCATTGTATTCGCCTCTCTGTCCTGATGCTCTCCCCAAGCTCCGCAGTGTGTTGGCTGCTCTGGTTGGAAACTATGTGCTTAAGTGACAAAGACGGAGGATGTTTCATCACTTTTTCTCTTCTTTTCCATCCTTGTTTTACAAGGTCACTTCAGTGTATTTGAAGAGCTGGGAAAAGTCAATAGACTGCTGTTCCCATAACTCTTCGTGCTCGTCACACTCTGCGTGTTGAGGGTTTGTGGGTGCTGTTATCTTTGGAAGTTAACAGTCTCCACTAGCTGTCTCACCCAGACATGTGGCAACATAACACCATTGTCTAATGGGAAGCTGATGTAAAACAAAATTTGGAGGGAGTCAATTCACAGTACTATATGGTGCTGAAACTTAGTCAACTACTTGGTTAGGAAAATGCATGCCTGTGATTATGATGAGCGAGCGAACAATTATTACGAATAAGAAAAGGCAGAAACCATCCTCTGGTTGCAGCTTCTTGAATGTGAGGGAAGCCCAGTCCAGATCCAGAGACGGTGCCCATCAGTTAAGCAATAGCTCTAGCAACACCGTAATGCATATATAATATATAACACCAGCTATGTAAAGCATATTTCACACGGCTTATTGTGTCTGTGCACGCCGCTTCTAACGTTCTGCTCCTCTGTACCGTTACCAAGATAACTGTCTCCGCAGCGCCTTTGGCTACATATTAATATGGGACACAGAACCATTGTTTCAGCTTCTGGAGAAACAAACAACATATTGAATGAGTTTTAGTAACTACTCTCAAAGATGTATATTCATTCAGCATCTAAAGCCTCATACAGAGGAGATTTAGATCTAGTGACTGGAGTCAGTGAGATATGGTTGATCTGTGGTACAATCCTGTTACCTTTTTACAAACTTTGAACCATCAGCTGGAACAAGCGGATGTTCTAGATCTTCCTCCTACACTTCCTTTGGGACTCCTAAAAATAGAATACAGAGACCTAAAACGGAAAGTCAACACGCACTTTCTAAATAGACTTTTACATTTAAACAACCCCTTCAGAATAACATTCTGGAAATGCTTTTTTTTTTGTAAATTAATTTTTGTAAAATAATGCGTTTCATACATCATAATATTTTGTGGTTGTTTGCCTTATTGGCCTCTTCTCTTCTCCAGGTCAGGCCTCCATGTGGAGGTGGGCCCCCCGTCATCGGCCTCCTCTTCTCCCTTGTCCCCCTCCAGCCCCAACCTAGAGGAGCGGAGGAGGCCGGGCACCCTCCTCATCTGGCAGGAGAGGGAGCGTCTGCAGCAGCAGCGAGAGAAGGCCAGGTCAATACTCCCTCTTGTTTAAATATTGACATTTTAACATTATCAAACTATTTCTAACTGTGAACTCGTCAATCTTTTATGACTGAGAAAGTTTGTGAAACAACATCAATATGACCGTTAAATAGGAGCTTTCAAAAGTTGTGTTATACACAGAGTATATAGAGGCTCCTCCCCTCCAACTGCCATTACTAATTATATGCTCTCCATGTCAAAACTCTAATTTTACAGTGTGTTAAAGTCCTCCACCAAAGCAGGAAGTCATGTGCCAACTGCAGCACAGACAGGAAGTAGCTCAGCGTAAGTAGAGCCTGTATAGCAGCACACAGCACAGACAAAAGGCTCTTTGAGCTCCACTTCCTTCCGTCCTCCTGACATGTCCTCAGTTGCTCTGAATTACAAATGGAGGGAAGTTTGAGTGTGTGCAAGTGTTGTTTTTCTGTTGTGGTCCATCTATGGTGTGCGTCTCCCCCTAGTGGTGCATCTCCAGAGAACAGCAGCTCCCCCCCAGGCCTCCGGCAGCAGTGTGCAGTGAGTAGTGTCCCCTTGCCCTCCAGAGAGCCCAGCCGGTTCTCCGTTGTTGAACATCTGAATGGTTATCCTTTTTCTTTCTTTCTTTTTAGAGTGCTGATCAGATGAGCTCAGTGTCTCCTTACACACTTCTGGAACGCTCCAACAGCAGAACAGGTACACACACACACGCGCATCTTTTAAAGCAACTTTAGTTTACTTTTAGGTATAATATATACTACAGTTTTGGGCTCCCGAAGTGAACGCCCTCCTGGGGAGTCTGCTTGCTCTCCTCTCGTCAGCCTGGCTTCGTTCCGTGTTCTCCAGCTTAGTGTGATCCACGGCTCTAGCTTGCCCGTAGGTGCCTCCATATGTCAACCCTGGGATAGTCTGGGGACCTGTCCAGGGTGTTGCCCAATGTTATTTTACAAGGTGCTGTCGAGGTCTTGGTATTTTTGAACATATATTGAAAGCAGATAAAGGATTTTACTCATGGCGCCTGAATCTTCGGAAGAAAACCAAGCTCAGCAATGGCTTGTATCAATGGTTTTTAGTGAAGCTGCTTTAACCAGAATTATTGCCAGCTTTGTTTGATTTTTCCCCATTATCCTTTTAGTAGTTGTATTATTTCTTTTCATAAAACATGAGCCAAAGGAGGTTCTGGAGTTACTGTATTACTACTACATTATAAGATTTCATATAGGAAGACCTGTAATATAGGTCCTGTCTGGAGGAGAGACACTGCTATTAGGAGATGATAGAAGGACAGAGACTTCGACTATCCCTTTGCCTCACTGGTGATCCAAAATAAGTGTGACTTAAAGTGGCTGCACACAAACCAAAACTTGGATAATGATGATATAGAGTGCTCCTCAAAAATCTTTTAATCGTGTCAAACAATCCTCCAATTGGCATCGTCTTTGAGGAACTTTCATGTTGACTTAAAAGCCCAGGTGGAATATTGATGATCATGACCTTTTAACACCTAATCTTCCTTTTTAGTATGTTTTTATTGAGGAGCAAAGATGCACTTTGAGATGTAGGGAATGCTATGAGAAGAGAAGATCATAAACCAGTCAAACTGTGTCCTTAGATCATTGTAAACTACACCATATGTTTCTTAGTCTGATTAGTTGTCCTGGTTATTCATTCTTTGACAGGGAATTTTCTTGAATAAGTTGGACTGTGTTTATTGTGTATTGTTTTATTAGGGCTGAATTATCCCATGGCATTCCACTAAACCTGGAATAAACACTGCATTTAGGAAGCTTTCTTTTTTTGTTGTTGAACCAAAAGTACAATATTCACATGTTTTATTATTTATGAAGATGAATGTTTGATCTTGTAAACAGATCTTAGTTCCTCTCAAGCTTTTTCTCATCTGGTTCTCTGTACCGCTGACCTCACTGTTTGTGTCAGATGTCCCCTCCTCCCCGAAGACGTCCCCCCCCCCAGGCCAGGCCCAAAGACCCAACAGCTTCCTGTTCCGCACCTCCTCACGCAGCAACGTCAAACCCACAGGTACACAGCAGCACCAGGCACATCCTTCACCCCTTCCCTCAGCGCTGTCTGCCTTCTGACGCTTTCCATTGCCTCCTGTCAGGGTCAGCCTTGGGGGAGTGCGGCAGAAGTGAGTCTCGCACAATGCTGCGTTCCCCTAAAGAAGAGAGACCCGACATCACACAACTACGCAAGGTAACCCCAGCCAGGAATATCCCGTATTTTGATACATTCATGCAGACTCTCAAGTAATTCTCAATGAGACTATTTTCCATTCTACATTTATAGACTCTGGAATCCCGGCTGAAGATCACACTACCAGAGGACCTGGGCGAGGCATTATCCAACGGCACCGTCCTCTGTCAGCTGGTCAATCAGATCCGAGCCCGCTCCGTGTCACTCATCCACATTCCCTCCCCAGCAGTGGTGAGTCCTTTCCCCTCTCAAGGATTAGTCTCATGTCCCACCAGATGTTTGTCGTATTAATCACTTCAGTCTAGAATCATTTTCTTTGCTGTTGAGACAAAGCTGTGTAACCTAAAAGAAGGAACACAAAGGTCAAAGATATAAAGGTGACCTCCTGTGCTGTAGGGTTCCATTGAATGAATACAGGCCCCTGTTTGCTGACCCTGTTTGGACCACAGCTTTGTCTCACGGGTTTTTACCTCCCACAACACATCTGCTGTCACAGGGATCTGAGCGGACCCGTCTCAGCTTTCACTTCCGGCACAACCGGTACTCAAAGCGTTTCATTTTTTGGAAGTTGATGCCCCATAAAAAGGACAGGATAGTTGCATGTATTTACATTTAACAACCTGGGCAAAGGAGAGTGTGTGGTCTCTAGCTGCTTTTGTTTCAACAGACTCTTCCTCACTTTTGCCCACTGAAAATAAAATATTATTATTCTTGCATATATTAGCATATTGTTGCTGAATATTAGCTAGAACTTTTACACGGTAGTACACTACCGTTCATAAGTTTAGAGTCACGTTTTTTTCAATGAAGATAACGATCAATTAATCAAAAATATACTCTATACATTGTTAATGCGGTCTATTCTAGGTGGAAACGGTTTTTAATTTAATTTCCAGCAACTATCACTCCAGTGCTTCTGTGTGATCCAAACAAACAAAGGTCTGCATTGCTGCAAATGGCGCATTTAAAGTTTGAACAAAATAAATATTATTTCTAACTATCAAAGTCTTGACTATATTTTCTATTCATTTTACAATTAATTTGATAAATAAAAGTGTTTTCATGGAATATACAAAATGGTCTGGGTGACCCTAAAGTAGGTCTGTGTAGATGTACTCATTTATCATGTCAACTGTTAAACATGAAAAAAAAGGAAGGATTCTAACATACAAGTAGTCAAAGGTGTTTTTATCATCAATTATAAATGAAGCCTGAAATATTTTGCTCCAACACAAAGTTCTCTAAATGTGTGTTTTTAAATATCTTTTTCAGCCAAAGCTGAGCTCCTCAAAGTGTCGACTCAACGTGGAAAACTTCATTGCTGCTTGTCGTAAGCTGGGAGTCACTGAGGTAAATAGTGTGTGTGAGGAGGACGCTCTCTGTCTCCTGTGTTCACCATTACAGCTTACAGCACTACTCGTAACATTTATCCATACCAGTACTCTTCTATTGCTTATCAGTTAGGTTCCTTATTGATACTCTTTTCGGTTCTTTTTGATTATGTTGTGAAAAAAATGAACTTCGTATTTTAACAAGCTTTCTTGAACAGCGATACAAAAAGTTCCCAAATTGTTGGAATAGATTGTCGGCTCAGCATTTGTTGATTGATTGTCTTTCGCATGATCAAACTGGGTCTATCATCACTAAGGTTACCTGCTGCTCCCCCACCAGTAGAAAATGTATCATTAGTGCACACTAATGTTGTGCTTGTGGTCACATGTGGTCTGCTGCTGGTTCCTCTCTTTGATTGTGTTTGATACAACCAGAGTCCTCAGCATCTACTGCAGGAAACCTGTTGATCTACTCTGTGCCGTGATGCGAGTCTCACCCTGTCACAGAGACATCTCGCTCTGGATTCTCTGTAGACAGCAGAGCGCTTGGCTCCGGACCGCATCAATTCTCTGCGTTTTACTGATTTAGAACCGGGTTGTGGGAGGGATCCCTACTTGTCATTTGAAATATATTTTTCTATGTGCTTAAAGCTCAGTTATGTTGCTACATTATTCCTGTCAGGGTTGGACGGATTAATGGGCCAGATAGTGGCTTCAAAACACCTTTTCCGTCCGACCCTAACTCTGTTTTGTCCTTCTCTTGTCTCCTCATATAACTACTTGTATTTTCCTCCTGTGTGTGTCTTGTCGTCCGTCTTCTGTCCAGACGGACGTGTGTGCGTCCTCTGATGTGCTTCTGTGTAAGCTGCCCGCTGTGCTGCGCTGTGTGACGGCGCTGCTGGCTGCCAGGGGGGGGGAGACGGGGGAGGAAGGATCCCCCCGCCACTCGTCCTCCTCCTCGCTGCTGTCCGCAGACTTCCTGCTCTTCTACAGTGCAGCCATGATCCTGCTCTACATCCTCTACTCCTACCTGCTCCTCTAGAGCAGCAACGCAGTGGGTTCATGATCCTGTGACTTATGAACTGCTCTCTGCGCTGACTGAACTTACACACACACAGCCGACCTCCAGAGTGTGTGTTGGCACTGGTCGAGTGTCTGAGCCTTAGAGAGCCTGAGCACCTTTTAAGAAACAGAGAATACACTACAGCACTCTGATCCTCTGTACCTCACTGATAAAGCTATTTAACTACGGGAGGGAGGACTTAACTTACCTACTTTAGCCAGCTCTGAGGTAGAGCTGTTCTCATTGGTTGTGACACAAGTGCGCGGAGCAAAGGACCCCGATCCAAATGGTACCACGTGCTTGTTTTTCTCGTTTTAAGATGCTCACGTGATGTCCCGCAGACTTCCACATGGAGGATTCCTCTCCGATTAGACTGTATCTTTGTGAGTGTCTAATTGCACAATAGGTGATATTTGGGTTACCACTACGAGTGAACCCCTCACGGACACAGATGTCACTCATTGATAGTATATCACAAGCTTTTTGGATGTATATTCTTATTTACAACTGCATCATGTAGTGGTAAATAAGAATATCCATTCATAAAATATTTGTCATTTTACACTACAGACAAATACTTAATCGGCAATCAGGAGACTTCAGTTTTACTCTCAAATGAAAACATTGTTCCCACCACGCTTAGATTATTGAACATGGCAACATCACCATATGGAAGCTCTAACGGGGCACTCGGATGAGTTGGTCAAGTTAGTCAAACCTATTTGGAGGACAAAAGATGACCCAAACTGTCTGGAAATGTCTTTTCCTTGATAAGACCGGATCGTTACTTTCTCAGCCAGAGACCGTGGGCCTTTTGCTGTGCTCACCCAGCTTTAACCTGTGATCTACTGTGCGTTCAGGGCAGCTCTTCCTCTGAGACATGTAGAACTCTGGGCTGCGTGTTTGGAGGTAGACCTCTGAGAGAGAGAAGGAAGCCCAGACTGAACTGTGAATGTCATTTTTAGCCTTGAGACGAATGTGGAACCTGGATGTAACAGACCACGACTGGTGATATAGTGCCTCTTACTGCTTATTTTTATATGCCTGTCATGCTGACTGTTAGAAGCGGGGGGGGCGATGTTGCTGAATCAATGTCCCTCCACGCGTTAGGTGTCCAAACGGTACAACGCCCCCCAGGCTGTGTATAAAGTCTTTTGTGTTGTCGCTAGTCCCTTTGACCAGCTGACTTCATGTTTGTATAAATGTAAACAGGCTATTAAATTATTATTCCTTTTTTTAATTTATTGTTTTATTTTGGTTTCAGAGATAAAGCAGCCGAGGCGTAATTTGGTTAGCTTTGTGAAAATGTGCTTTATGTCAGATCGATATTCAATTATTCAGAGTCAAAGTGACATTGATCGTTTAAAAGGTTTCTCCTTCATCTGATTGGTAAATAATTGATTCCCTGGAGGCTCCACATTTAGCAGAACATCAGAGGGCGTGTGCTGTTTCTACCACACGTTATGTCTGGCTTCTTGCTCAGAAGGTCAACGTCTGCAACTAAACACATATTGGAATTTGATTATTATTCTAATTGCCCTAATATGGTGTTTCAGAGCTTTTAGCAAACTGTAGTAGTGCTCAAACTACAAATGCCTTAACATTCAGATCATTTGTATTTGCTCTTATCAAGGCCTACATTTAGCCCAGAATGGGACACCCAAACATTCTAATAAAGATCTAATCTAGTAAAAAGGAGTCGGCATGATTTATGAATAACAGTTTCGTCTTAGGAGGAAATCAAATGCAAAAATAACCTACAATTACATTTTTATTCCCTTGTAGCTGTGGAAAAATATATGACTAAAAGACTGTTCCTCCAATGCTATAATTTAACCCTCACCTTGATGTTTCTTCTAATATGGAGCCCCGAGTGTAAATAAACAATTATGACATACCATGAATAAATTGTCTAAAATATATTCGTCGTTAAGGAAAATTATTTTAATGACTCTTTATTTCATGATAGTTTACTTTAGATACGCCTGTTAGGTAGAGCGACAACTATGTTAAGATGCCTCCTCACCACTGAACTAGCTTTAGTTGGTCATAAACACACAAAGTGCTCCTTGTATTTAATGAAAGTCGCTCATTTCTGACTAGGCGGGCTGTGAGGTAGCTGCTGACGGTTTTAAGCGACCACTGAGAAACATTGTTGACATCCAAACACTGCAGAGAGTACGCTGTATTAGCCAGTTGGCTCCTGCTATTCACATAGCTCTCCACTTCGATGCCTAGTAATAATCGTAAGTATGTAGCATGTGCAGCTTGGTTGGGGTTAATAAAAGTATAGTTATTGTGCTGTAACTGCGTAATGGTGTTTTACTGCACTAAATCTAATCTCTAGTCGGTTGATTCAAAAGTACTTTAGCATCATCGTTGCTCTAGCTAACCGTGGAATCAGTCGTTGACCTTAAAAGACCTAAAAAATCACTTGACCCAAATTATTTGACTAATTATTGATATAGATATTGCACAATATATTCATGGATATTTCATAATATCTTTGTTTGTATAATAAAATACCATTTTGGGGCCACACCCCACCCAAAAAGCCATTCTGTTGAAATTGCCTTTGTAAGTTGATTCAATGAGACACTGCAGTCTCTGCTGTAGTCTGAAGGACTCCATGTCCACTGTAAAAAGTTTTCCATGTCAAGTTTTTATTAGCCTTCTGTTAAAACGAAATGTTATACTGTTTCAATTCAAAATGTATATTTTACAATAATTCACTCACTGGCTTAGTCAAAGCTATATTCTTTAATATGATTGCGGAACAGAAATTGTATTTTATATTTATATGACATCCTTGTTTTATTCAGAATAATTGTTTGTACATATAGATTTATATAAACTCAGTCTTTCTCATCCCACTGTAAAGACATTATTAAAAACAAACTTTGACCTTGTGCTGTTTGTCTGCTCGCCTGCTTCTGCTTCTGTTAGTCAGCCAAGAACTTATCAGGGGATCAGGGGATCTGCAACGGCTCACCTCATCAGTTTGGCTACAAGAAAAACCTCAGGGCCACTTACTTGCTTTCTATGAAGCTTGAACTGCATCTCCTACTATTACAGTTGAACAAGACAAGTTGGATTGTGGTTGAGCTAAAATAATGAATGTATCTACAAACCCATTCTCAGAAATGCTATCAATATATCGGGAATAAAATGTTTTAAGTCTGACCTCTACTAGTATTTTTGCACGGTACTGTTTTACAGTATCTGGGTATATTTGTCTGCTCCCCAGCCACAGGGAGGAAGCACTGAGCTTAGACACAAAGACTAAAAAAGACATTGTGTGATCTGGTCTCTGGATTTATAGTCGTATGACATACAATATCACCAGACTAGTTTGTTAAATACAAAACATTCAGCTACAATTTGTGCGGTTGGAGAGGAAGAAAATCATACACATCCCTTCTCAGATCAGCACAGAACAGCGTATGCAATAGGACTCTCAGCTCCCTCTGATTTTACTTTAGCTTTAAATCAAGTTCCCATTAAATGTGATGAGATGTAGTCAAGCTGTGAGCAGGCGGGCAGATCCCCTGACGTCCTCTGTGCGCTGCGCTCTAACCCCTTCAAAAGCTTGTGTGCTCTCCAAACAGCAGGGTTGCCACGGTAACCTGCAGCTGGCCCGGGTGGGAGCAGGTGAGTGTGTTGACAGGAGTGATCAGGTTGTGGGTTTGGATACTGCTCCATTCCCAGGGGGACAATAAACAGTTGTAGGGGGAAGTGATTTAATGTAAATGATGCAGCAGCTCTAACACTGGTAAAGACTGCGGAAGTGTTAATCTATCGCTGTAACTTAAATGTGACCGTGTAACCATTGTTCGTCTTAAGTAAAGATATGATTGTGTTTTATTCTGCATGAGTTGACAAATGTTAGTAGTAGTAGTTTGTGTGGTGAAACCCATTTTAACTTGCAGGAAACATATGACATGATGCATCATATGTAAAATTGTGTGTTAGACTGAAAAAATGTATTTGAGATTGACGAGTGTCATACAATTTGATATCCAATTTGCTTCATGTTAGGTTGACTAAGGTTTATTGCAAGGTTGTTGCCGTAATGTTTTCCTGTGTGGATCCCAGAGAGTAGGACTAGAACCAACGTAGCATGGTTGGCTTATCTGACTAGTCCCAAAGACGGCGATTGTTATGGTGACAACTATGGGTCATAAGAAACAAGTCAGCCATCTAAAATGATGCAGCTTACACCAAGTTGGCCTGGACTCGTTGCGCTGGGTTTGAAGCAGAGAACCAGGGTGTCTCTGGGAGAAAAAAACAGCACTCATGACAAATCCTTATTTTCCATTCAACCTCACATCGGTTTCACTGGGCCATGTTAGCGGGGTTGCTTGTATCCCCATGCACCACAGGAGAGTAGAAGTAAGTCCAATTTAATTGATTTTTATTTCAGCCATGCAGGCCATAACCACTCCAACGTTGCATAGATGTTTTCTGAAATCCACCATATAGGATGGAATGCCACAAAATGCCAGTGAGCATGTCTTATAAATTAGTTAACTCTTGACCACCCGGTTGTCCTTCATATTCAGCTATCACCTGTAGCTTATGGACGCTAACTTTAGAAATGGGAGTTGTTGTGCCTATTCCTTATATAACTTTGATTTCATTGAATTACCACAATTCTTGTCAAAATATACAATTTCTCAGCTTTTGCAATAAACAAATTACACAAGAACTGTTTAAGTAGTTCAATGACACTAATATTACAAGGTATTTATCCTAATTCTACACAAAAAGATACTTTTTGTGATTACTGCAGTCTCAAAATGATTCAAGCATCTTCATTACGTCTGCTGTTATGACCGGCTGCAAAGCCAGAAACCAGCTTCTGACAGTGTTCCTAAGGAATCAGTGGGCAATGGCAATTCTTCTAGTCCCACTAGAGATTTTTAATGGGGTCCACATGCTTCATTCTTCTTCCTCCAGACATAGCGCTGATGCATTGGCCCCAAAAGTTCCATCGCTCCAGAGAATACCCAAACTTTAGTGGCTTATTTATATAGTTTACAGCATATTGGAAGCAACCTTTCTTGTGCTTTAGGGTCAGTAGTGGTGTGCGTCTTGGGGTACGGGAATGGAACCCAGTGTTTAGTATCCGCTTTACTGTGCAAAATGATACCTGAGGGCCTGCTGCCAAGTCTTGCTGCAGTTGTTTTGCAGGAAATCAAGGGTTTATCACCACTTGCCTCCTTAGGATCCTGGCAGCGGCCACTGATAGCTTCCTCTTTCTGCCACGCAGAAGCCAGTGTTCCTTCAACTTTGAACTCACAAACTATGCTTTTAACCATGGCTGGATTTGAATTGTCAAAGAAATGACTATTCCTTGAACTTTGTAGAAAACATCATTGGGTGAAGGGAAGATGGTTAGGACAATTCATGAGGAGTTAGGAGAGGAGAATCCGACTCCACTTTCACTAAGCTACGTAATTCTGATGCGACATGAGACGCATGTTAGTGACGTCAGTCTGCTGCGGCCAAACAACAATTTCTCTGAAAACGAACTACAAAGAAGCATCTTAGATGCCTTCGTCCATGTTGTTACAGTGCTTAGTCATGCAGATGACAAAAGACAACCAGGTTTAAAGTACCGGTATTACTTTATTAACAAGGTTACAATGTAAATGAGTTATAACAGTTACGAACATAATCTGCGTTTCTCGGTCATGATTGTTATTTCTCCTGAACGGTCGAATGATATATTGCCGAGTGACTATTTAAATATTGCCCCCGCAAGGAATTGTGGAATAGAATTATCTCCTTTTCTTCCATAAAGGATGGTCCAGTGGTTCTTAAACTAAAGGATCTGATTTTCAGTTTTCTTTAGCATTAGAGAATTTGAACAGCTCTCATCATGGCGGCCACCAAAACTACTTCTTACCTGAGCAAATTTGACAATTCCAATCCAGCCTGCAGGGACATTCAGTGCTTTTCCTTGTTCAATGACCTCTTCTCTGAACTTTTTGGACAATGCTTTTGACTTTTCTAACATGCAATTGAACGTCCCTCTCAAAAAACTCGTAGCCAGTCCAGGTATTTATGGGTTCTGTCTCAAGCACACCTGAACTAAGAAAGCCCTTGATAAGTGTGCTTGAGACAATGGGTTGAATCATTTCCAAGGGCGCTCTACTAAGTACTGAAGATGCTTGTCATAAACGGGTGGAATCATTTTGAGACTGCAGTAGTGATTAAAAGTAGCATTTTGTGTTGAATTTGTTTATCGCAAACAGCTGATAAATTGTACCATTTACCAATAAGCCTAATACACAATGGTGGTTGAATAAATTTGATTGCAACTGTATGATGTGCTTTTCCACGGCCCTTCCCAGGATTCCTTGTGTTCTCCCCAACTCATCATGGAGGACGAGGGGCTGAGTCGTCTGGCCCAGACTGTCCAGGTGTTGGTGGACCTGGCCGATGAGCGGATCCCCAAAACGGAAACGTCTGTTGGCTCAACACAATGCTAGCACAGCATAGCTCGGCCAAGATTACCCCACCAAAGATCCATCGCTGGACCAGTGTTTGTTTTTAACAAGTTCATTAAATTACTTACTGTACAGTTAAACATACCATGTCCAAAGGTCAAATAAATGGTAACAATTTTAGTTTACAAAGATTGTAAACTACTTCAATGTCTTGCTGCCTCTTTTCTCATGTCTCGTACCTGGGACTTAAATAAATAGTTCAACACACGCTTCTCTCAGATTGGAAGATTAATGTCCGTCTTATGGAGGTCAAGTCTTATGATCTTATTTAGCCTAGCTTAACATAAAGTCTTGTGGCAGCTGGAAGCGGCTAGCTTAGCTTGTAAAACAAGTTTACACGTTACCCAGTTAGCTAGCGAGTCCCCTTTGGAATGACACGGGTCCGGTGTGTTATGCGCCGCTATGAATTGCACATGACTGTCAAACGGTTTGCTCTTGAAATGCATTGTGGCCGATGTGTCTGGGGGACAGCTCAGTGCACTACTTTACAATTCTCTCCATACTACTTTTAGTAGCATCTCAAATACAGTAACAACCGTTATCAGCAGACAAATAAGAGGCATGCGGCCGATTTGGGCATGGTGGGTATTGTGAAATACAGATTTCTTTTGTCAAAACCTGTGAGCTGGTCAACCTGTGTTCCGTTCAGTGCCGCCAAGCTGAGGCTGTAGGATGGAACATTTGAAAGCATCCCTGCAGCCGTGGCCTCCGGCTCTTCTGAGGGGGAAGCTGCTCGAGATGAAAAAACAAACGTTGACCGCGCCGCAGGAAGCATGCTGTGAAGCACGACACACGCGGTGCAGTCGGGATCCAGCCATACATTCGGGTATCTGTACAATGTAGGCCAACGGGATTGTGTGGTGCGAAGCATCCCAGCGGGCCTCCTCAAACACCAGGGGTCCAGTTGTGGTTGATGGTGCTCAGCTCGCTCCTGCCTTCAGGTACCTTTCAATGACCATGTGCATATGATGAGGGCCACCTGGGAGTTCATGAGAATTGTAAATCATCATGTTTACAAGTATATCCGGAAGTACCCATTCCCTGAACACGGCACCATCGAATAAAAATTGGATTTTAGTCCTGCTAACTAACTATTTGTTAGTGTCACCAGCCGAATTAAAGAACCTGCTGAAGCCTTGGAATGGGAGAAAATAACAAGAGCTGTCGGTGCCGGGTCACCTGAGGGTTGTATGAATAAAACATAAATGGTTCCATATGAAGAGTGCTTAAACAATAAGTGCAATAAGAAATTATGTTAATATGGTAATTCAGTTTCTTTTCATGAACCTGCAAGAGAAGCGTCCATCTGTCTCTGCCAGCACGAAGAGGCAGTCTGAAGACACAAAGGGATCAGCCATGACGTGTGTGGTTTAAACCCTCACTGAGTGGATTATATACATAGACATATTCACCTGCCGTTAGTGTCAGTCAGGACCACTCAAACGGTTTGTACTCAAGAGAAAATTCTAAATTTCACAAATAAAGGGAGCAATTTATTCTTAATCACTCAAACCAGTATTACCAGTGGATCTTACATGGTTAACAATATTCATTATTATTCTTCAATATTCATTGTTATTATTATTCTGTTTTTGGATAATCCAGTCATTTTACTTCTCAAAGAAATGTTCCAGTACAAGTAATAATTGTAGACTAGCTTTAGACGCCAAGTACATTTGGCAACTTTGTGACTTTCACTTTAGGCTTCAGACAAAACTTCCATCAATCAATCGTTAGCAGAGCTGTATCTGCTCAGTCTGAGTCCGGCAAGGTTATTTGGTGTCCCAGCTCACCCCCACCAGCCTTGGGCACAGTTTCCAGTATAAGAAGCGCTGCTGCTGAACTTTTCAAATGTCACATATTAATGCTGTGCTGGATTGCACCAACCTCCCCCGTGTGGAGGCTGGCCAACACACCACTCGTTGCAAGTGCCTACTTGTTGCTCTTGCCCGTTCGATGCATCATCCTAGACAGGCTCTCCATCACACCTCCTACCTCAAGGCACAGATCCTCCATTAATCAGCTCTGGCTGTAATCAAGTCAATTAGCAGCATGGTCTAATTGACTATCATCTTAATTGCTCTGTCCCGCTCTGCCTTGGAGCCCCGCCTGCTCCCGGCTTACAGTCACTTCCTGAAGAAACACTCTGAATGAATGCTCGCACTTGGGCAAGAAAATTTCACCGGTCCAATTCTTGTCACGTCCAAGAAGACGGCCCCACGAGGCCCACCGCTAACTGACTGAAGAGGCAGCCTGACATTTATGGGCTGTAATTGAAGATGGGTATGAACCCCCACGCTTCGACAGATAGATATCAGCCGGTAGCAGATCCATCCTGCTCCATCAGCCTGCACTGAGACGAGGCCGAGAAGGAGGGGGGAAGATGACTGGGAACGGGGCAGCTACTGATAAAACACAAGCTGCTGTTGGACCTCTGAATGTGTGTTCACCCTGTGATCCACCTGGGCTGGGACTCACTTTGGGTGGGGCCACAGGCTTTTGGGACACGCTGAGACAATCCACTGCTTCACAATATGTCAGCATGTCAACAATGTGTCTCGCAGAGGACCACCACTGTGTCCCTAAAAGACAATGGTTTGGAAAACGTCCTGGCTAAATGTGGGGCGATGGTTGGCCCTTCAAACACAGCCGTCAAGTGATGGAGAGTTGAAAGCGCAGTAAAGTGCACGAGGACAGCGGGATGAGTCGCTAGTTCAACATGTTCCACACAGGGGAATTCTGCCCGAGACAAGTCATGTGTATTAATGAAATAAAATTAAACAGAAATGTCTAACTACATGCGTATATCCACTAGGAATAGTCAGGGATTTCTGTATACCCACTAACAAAAGTGCAATGATACGTAACAATACCGCTCTGACAGAACGTTCTAACTTTCTGAAGGCAGTAGCAGTCGATCGCATGCCATTGATGTGACGTGACGTCACGCATCCGCTGTCCACCGCGGCACCAACGAACGCATTTCATTTCATTGCATTGGAGGAACGTCGCTGGTCTCCCCCCCCCGCGGCCGGTCACAGTACACTCACTACAAAAATATAGACTACACCACTGATGCTTTCTAAAGTGATTGATTTTCTTCTACGGACGGAATCTTTTAATTGCGATTATTTAATTTCAAAATGTGAGATTAGATTTGAAAAAAAGAACCACTGACAGGCCGCATAACATTGCAGGACAAAAATCTCAAAAACAAAGAACAGACACTTAACAAATAATGAGAATTTGACTGAAACTTAAAAGCAGTGACTTGTTTTGAAATAAAAAAGCAAAATCCATTATAGTAAACAACCTTTTATTTAACCATTAGTTGAGTTTAAACATCAAAAGTGGAAGTCAAATATTAAATTGAGCTATGCAATGGAATAAATTGGCCTTGAAGAACAGTGTGTGCACTTGGAACTATGACCATTTAGGTATGACAAATCACAGAAATCCCTCAGAAGCCCCGACCACTCACATTGTTTCAGCTCGTGGTCCTCATATAAATGTGGCTTAAATGTGGCAAAAATTAAGAAGCATCTGTTGAACTATTTTCAGTTACATAAAAAAGTGCTAAATTGAAACGTTAGCGATTAGGCAGAGCTGGCGTACAGATAAGAGCATTTATAGAAAGGCAATCCTTTTATTATCCTACATGAAAAAACGGTCACCTCCAGTCCAGTCGATTGGATTGGTGGATAAATGCTGGCATTGCACGTGTCACTGTGCTTCTGACCAGCCTCAATCACTGATCTGTTTAACATCCAGACATCAGATTCCCCCCCACCCATCAACCCCCCATCTACTTCATCGCTCAGGTGTCCTCAGCAGTAGGGACCCATCGCTGCTCATCACCACTCAGTCCATGCTGAGTCCAGTCGGCTGGTGTCCCCGCTGTAGGGGGTCCTGTTGTCTGCAGCCCACCGGCCGGACATAGGGGGGTACGGATGAGTCCTGAAGTTAGTCCTTCTCCCCCTCCCCCTCCTGATACAGGGATCATTTGCTTGGGAATGCGGACAGAACCTGAAACAGTCACCTGGAAGGAAAAAACCACACGTGTTGTTTTTCTTTGGGTCTACTTGCATACCTGAGTGATGGTTGAGGGAATCCTCATGCATTCTTTTTATTTCTTTGCACAAGTATGCGAAAAGTAGAAAAGTGCACTCAGCAGAAAGTAGATCTCTGGTGTCTCTTCCCTTTTCATGGAATGACGATTGGCTTTGAAATATGTATAGCAGACTAGACAGTTTCATTTGTTATTACATACTAAATGATTGATTATTTATGGAATGCTATACTATTTTTATGACACTTTATGACACACATATATATGCGTGTGTTATATGACAGGAAAGTGATAGTACCAGGAAAGGGTTCGTGGCATTATTATGGCAATGCCATTTTAAATTAAATAATATTATAACAAATTTATAACATAATATAACTTTGTGTCAAACAATACTTGACATATTTTATTAACTTTTGGGGGTTATACCAGATTACATTTTGGATGTACCCTTAATGTCATGAAATTGTATGTCTATAGTAGGAAATCTGTATGACATACTAAGCTAAAATTATTTTGAATGTCTTACTATACATAAAAACAAAAATATGCTACACATTACTTATGACATTTACATGCTAAACTATATGACGACATTCTTAATCAATTTCTATAATATTTTCTTAGAATAATTATTTTATTATAAACGATAGCAGTGTTATTATATTGGCTCCCTGCCCGCCCAAGCAAGTCTCAAAGCTTTCATTTTCTATATAGCGGCAGATTGGACACACGCACGTGAGCCCACTCCCACCAGCAGAAAATGCCTTAATAATTAGTTGTTTGAGTCAACGCTTTAACCTGCCTAGCCCCAACAATAATCTATAGACATACATTTTAACAGAATTCTATGTTATATTCTTTTAATACATTTACTATTTTAAGCCATACCGTACACATACAGACAGATTCCTTGCTTTACTGTTAGGTCCATGGAAGTTACTTAGTGGGCAATAGGAGAGAAACCCGTGGTTCAAACACTGTACAACGACATTGAACACGTTAAGGCAGTAACAGGTTGGAGATGAATCAACTATTAGGCCTGCTTTTTAATGTGGGCAGTATTTTGGTTGCACTGAAGCAATTGAAGTTAATTCGTCCTCAGTCAATAGAGGAATTCATAACCATGCTTCACAAACAAAAGAACCCTGTACACTCTCCTCAGACAATACTATAATTATAACAGGGAAAAGCATCATACCTGCACTGAAGTCCATCTGTGAGAAGGGTTTTCTAACCCCAACATAGACCTGCTGCCTTGGCCACGGGTTGTCTGGGAGCAAAGAGTTCTGACCTGTTAGCAGTAAGAGAAGTCAATCACAACAGTGGCAAATTGCCAAAAACTACGTGCTGGACCACCACTGACCAGCGAGTCTCCGCCTTCCATCTGCAGGAAAACGTGGACCTGGAGGAGGACGAGGCTGCACAGGGAAGGGAGAGTGAAAGACCTCGACTCCAGCAGCAGCTGCATCCTGCTGCCAGCGGAGGGGCGGCTGCGATGGGAACCACATGTGTGGATCTGTAGCTGCAACATACACAAGCGGAGTAAAACGAGGTCAGGGTTGGTGTTAATAGAAACTACCTGAAGGAAATACGCTGAGCTTTATATTTTACCTTGTCTGTGTAGTGTTTATATCTGGGAGGAATGAGCGAATTCAACTAGTGTTTTTTTGCGCCAAAACACGCAATTTCATAATATTAATAATCCAGTACCGAGTAACTTCAATTTGGAGTGAAAAGATGAAAAGCTGGAAATGAAATGAAGACGCTGTAGAGACCGCTGATTGGCCAAGACTCACGTCACATCAAAGTTTTATTGTTTAGATCACAGGTGTCAAACTTGCCGGGGGGGTCCAGTGCGGCTCGTCAGGTCACCATCGCTTCTGGCCGACAAGAGGCTTGTTGACTTTTTTTAAAATATTGATTCATTTTGCGCTCCCGGGACGCAGCGCTGTTGTTCCGTTTGGTTACCGCTACTGCTCGTAGTTATTGTTAGGCAAACTTCCCGAGCGGGAGGGGGGGGGTCCATCCCCATGAGTTGGATAGAAAAGTTGAGTAAAAAGTAGCCCGAAAAGTGTGGGGACCCCTGTGTTAGACTTTTTTAACCACGGCATTACTCCAGGCAGCAGTGCCCGCTTGAAAATGACTGTGTCCCCCCCCCCCCACTGTCGACCGCCCACGAGCCCCCCTTGTTTAGATCACCACAATATGTTTCTGCTGGCTGGCCAGTTAACATCCTCGATGCAAGTGCCAACTTGTTCCTCTAGCCTGTTCGATGCATCATTCTATACGGGCTCTCAGTCACACCTCCTACCTCAAGGCACAGATCCTCCATTAATCAGCTCTGGCTGATTAGCGGTCAATTTGTCTATGTATTGGATCTACACAATTCATGTGGATGACATATTTTGATTTCAAAATGGGAACATTTCACTGAAAGGTTTGCAGGTATGTTTATAAACCAACGGCAGGAGAGCAAAGTCAATTTTTTGTTGGACACCAGCCAGTGTTTAGACCGAAGATGAATCAAAGGAGATCTTAAAGATCTTCGTTCTTTGAGTTCTGACTGACTTTTTTTTTTTGCAGAGACCTGTGAACAGAATGTTACAAAAGTTCAATGCGTGGTGCGTTTCTAAATCCTATTGCGACAAAGTCCTCTGATCCTTAAGATATTTTTCAGGTGATAATAGGTTAATTGCCATGTGGGTCTCTAAAAGAAAACATGTCAACAGGTGAGCTTGTCACAGGAAAGATATTCAATTCAATTCATTTTATTTTGTATAGCCCATAATCGCAAATTACAAATTTGCCTCAAGGCTTTACAGTCTGTACACATACAACATCCTCTGTCCCGAAACCCACCATCGGCACAGGAAAAACTCCCCCAAAAATGAAAGAACCCTTCCAAGAGGGAAGATATCTTCACTCTACAGTAGGATGATGAACAAAAAGATGAAAACAGTACATGTTAGGCAGAACAGACAGATGAGGTGACTAGAAAGGCTCAAAAGAGTCATTCAAGCTGTTCCTACTTGTTATGATTGATAAAACTCATACAGTTCAAGCACATCTGCTTAACCTGCTGGATCTTTTAAAATGGGAAATGCTGTAGCTACGTGCGTGTTACATCAGTAACCTGTATAGGGGTGACTTGGCTCATAGACACTGCGCGGTCTTCAGGACACATCAACATTGTGTGATGCCCTGTCGCCCTATAGGTGAGCCTGGGTGGGGCCTCGTCTTGATGGCTAATGGAGAGCACCTGGGCCCGGTGTCTCCTAAGCTATATATGCCATGCCCCTGCCAGTTGAAGGAAGCCAGAGAAAAGATCCAGAGGGGGCAGACCTGGCCTTCGCTCCCTGCTGCAGGCTCCATACATTTGTTATGTTTGAGTTATTCTTTTCATTCACACACGCACCACACCATGTTTCACACATCCACACTTACACCACTGAATTACTGACTTCCCACCTCATAGGATCCTTATGGTTTTTGGATATGGGTTTTAATTTATGTAATGTCGTTCCCGGTTATATCACTGGCAGTCCTCTAAGGAACTTGACAATAGACGAACTGGAACACATTGTGTGAACAGCCGTGCATGGAGCAGGCGCAGGGACACAACCCCACCTCTTTAAAAAGCTCCCCTCCCACCACAGCAAGTAGAGAACGATTTATATTGAACCAGCATGAAAAACCCACGGAAGGATGTTACTGCACATACATGTTCACAAAGAACAACACGAGCTGTATGACCACTAGAGGACAAGGAGGGTTTGTTACCAGAGTTTGGTGGAACCAGCTCAAACTGGTCTGATCTGTTCCTCTGCTGGTGGCGGACCATGCTACATCTCTGGAGAGCTACTGAGAGGCACAGCAGAAGCACAACATGCACATGAATATGTCTACAGAAGAGAAATCCTAGTCAAGTCAATGATTTTGTTCTTAATAAACTCAATTCGTCAGTAATTAAAATGAGGCCGTTGAGTCCAAGCCCACCATGGAATCGATGGCGTCCAAAGTCAGTATATCCATCAAGCACTAAACTTGCAGAGATGCAGTTGATTAAGCATATACATAATATATAAATCTGTAGATACTGCATATTTTATGTTGATGTTGTGATGATGTCTGTCGACTTAAACATTTCGTGTGGCATCTGTTTTTACATTTGTTCTTGCGGGTAAAACATTTGCAGAAGCTGGCATCATCTCTTTTACATATTTGTATTTTATGTTGTGTGGGCTGCTTTTGCAGGAATAGAAAAACAGCCTTATCATTGCAAGAATCAATTTAGTCAGTCGGATGAAACGGAGGCAGGTTGTGGAACGAAGACAAATCAAGACACTTGACTGTAAGGAAAGTGGTTGTTTGGTGTCAGAGCTTTTCTAACAGTATTTAACAGAGCAGCCATAAAAAGGGTTACTGTAACCCAGAGAAACATTCATGCCCATCAGTAGTACATAAATGAAGCATTTATTTGGGGTGACATATTCTTATAAGTGTAGAATCAGAATCAGCTCCACAGAAGGGATTCCTAAAAGAGGACAACTTTGATCACAGCCCAGTAAAATCAATTGTGTTGATCACTGGACTGAACCACGTTCAATTTGTAGTCAAACACCAATAACAAGGCATCAGTCACTATTTCACGCAAGCAGCCTTTTTGTACACTGGGGCTGTCAACAAATATTCTATTATATTATGTGAAAATCAATATTCAAATGTAAAAAAAAAAAGAAAAAACAGTGGCGCGACTGTCTGCTTTGCGGGTGGACGCGCACCTGTACTGACTATATGCATGAATAAAATAGACTAGATATTAGGCTACAACAACAGCTTCATGCACTAGTTTGATTATTTGCTGTTCCATGCCAAGGAAAAGTTCAGTGTTTACAGCACAGCTCGCTCGGAGTGTTCAATGTCGGAACTGTACTTTCAATCACTGAATGAAGCTTGCTATATTTGGGACACTGGTTGACACGAGAATCATGACCTTAAACTGCTTGCACAAAACTCTTGATCAGCATTTGTTTATTGTTGTCGTTCATTTAAACCGCTACGCGCATAGAGCGCGACGGTGCGGGGAAGAGAGGTCTGAAGTCATTAGATCATTTACTTATTTTTGTGCAGGTATTATGTTGTTAAATTTGTCCGGTTATTGACGCGCCTCGAATATATGTGTTTTTTTAAAGCAAATATTCAAACGTCATTTTTGGGCAATTTTGACAGCCCTAGCTCACAGACCTCCTCCTGCTGGAGAGGGGGGATCGTAGAGGTCGACCCCCCAGGCATCGGCAGCGTGCTGCAGCAGCAGGCCGCTGATGCGTCGATGGGCCAGCCCGTCCCAGTGAACGCCGTCCGCCATTCGGTGTTGCAGGCGGAAACGGAAGTGGAAGTGCAGGTCTAGGACGTCCAAGCCGTAGGCCTCCGCAAGCCGGCAGCTGTAGAAGTTGGCCGCGATGATGTCATAGCACAGCGTGGGAGCCAAGTGACTCACCTGCAGAGAGAGAATCAGGGGATTCAACCACTCATGAACAATTCCCTATTTGCGGTTCTAAAAAAAAAGGAAAGTAAATATTATCCCTAATTGTCTCTGCATATGGAATGGTCTAATGAGACAATTGTTATACTGAAATATATCTCTTGCTTAAGTTACATTTCCAAAAATGGACCAAAGGAGTTCAGACAGTAGCAGAACAGAGATTTCTCTTGAGGAACCCCCTCTAAAGCTTTGTTTATGCTGTGCGTGGTACCACATAGGGAGCTTCTGCAAACGCTACATACAAAGCACTTCATGCTCAACGTGCTGTTTGTTGTAGCATCCTCTGGAACGCCGGAGGGCCTACGAACAAATGCATTGTGAAGAAGTGACGTCAACCAGCTTAAAAGGCAACACGCCATAAGGCAATTCCCACAAAGCCTAGGAGAAATTGTAACTGTACAGACTAGGGCTGTCAACAAATATTCTAAATTCGAATAGATATTCAAATGTGAAAATGAATATTCAAATGTAAAAAAACAAAAAGAAACTGCGGCGGTGCGACTCTGCTTTGCGGGTGGGCGCGCGCCTCTACTGACTATATTCATAGTACAGACCAGGCGTAATACTCACAACAGCAATGGATGGGAACACTCCTTTATTCTTTTTTGCAGAGTCTCTTAGTTGCAAATCTAAAAAAAAAAATCTTAATGGCTGGAGTGTTCTGTTGGACATTTAACTTAAAATATTAAATGATATGTATTTTATTTTAGTTATGCATTTGGTGGCCCAAAGTATTCGACAGAAATGAAGAGACCTCAGAGTCTGTGGTGAGCTTTGTCAAGTTCACTCTGCATAGAACCTTCATGACTGATTAATACACATTTCAAAAACAGTCATCATTATCTTGATGGTTTGGGAGGTTTTCTGATGGTGTGCCGATTGTCTGGGAGATACTCACCTCAGGCACCAAGAAGCCTCCGTTGATCCTCTTGCTTAGCGGTAGAGCCAGAGCCCACAGGATAAGGCAGTCGTGGTAAACAATAGTTTTAATCTGGCCAAAGAACTTGTGAAGGTTCTCTTTGTACTGTCCAAGACACTCTGGGCCGTACCTGGGATATGAAAAAAACAAAACTGATTAAACCAATAAATGAAAATGAAGTTTGTCATTAACAGATATGTATTGGAAGGACACATTCACTGGCTTGATGACACCTTGCCTCAATCTGGCTGTGTCAATCCGCATACAGCGGTACCAGGCTTGAAGACTCAGACTGCTGGTTACCAGGTTTCAGTACCAGATAATTCACAGAATTACTGTTTCATGTGTTATTTATCAAGTCTTCAATTCATTTTGTTATGGTCCTCTCTGAAACCTTGAATGAACCAGTAGCCAAGGACCGTATTCTTTTGTAAAAGGAGAAGTTCTTCCCCCTTGCTTCATGTTACTTGAGAGATATACCGGCATCTTTTGACTTTCTAAAGGGGAAACATTTTCTTCTGCCATGTGGAGCAGGAGGCATGAGCTCAACACCCCAGTCCTTGGTTTTCCTGTTAATTGAATAATGTTCCTAGCTGAACGTCAGGTTAGTGCTGACAGCCATGACACGGCTGAGGGAGCAGCATAGTGAAGGATTGCTCGAGGCATGGCTCCAATTGGATGCTGGTCTGACGCCTCAGAATGATGACATCCCTGCATACTGGATGTCGTAGAAAGGTGTTCGCTCAGATGGATTGTGAAAAACCCAGCATAGTATGGGGAAGCCGGGATGAGGAGACTGGTAAAGCAGTTTCCAAAACAGAATGGAATCCTTCCTGCTGCTAGTCCTGATCTGAAGGTTAAATATTCCAGTTACATTGACTGCACCTCCACCACCGGTGCATCGGCTTCATACAATCACTTTAACTTTGTTCTGAAATTCTGTGGCTTGCATCTCAGGAATCCTCATCTGCATCCTACACAGAGTCCCTGTCTAGACTGCAGAAATAGAGAGGCTGTGTTTCCCAAATGAATATTCATGTGTCTGTATCAGAATACCTAGGCGTAGGAAGTACACCTCAAAGTTTTGTTAGGACGCAAAATGAGTTTGCAACTTATATTAACACATTTGAATAACAGGAAACATCTCAAATACATGGGAACGGATGACGACACACAGGTGGAATCCCTGGTTGACACATTTCACAAGGAGTTGTAGTTAAGGATCAACGAGGACGTTCACATGTGACACTGGAGTAAGAGCCAACCCTCTTCCTACAAGAGTTTCACAATAGAATAGAGAGCGTGTGAGGATTGGTCACCTGGTTATGTCCCATACACAGGAGCTGACGACGAGGATGTCGGGTTTGAGTCCTTGCCTGAAGTCCTCCAGGATGCTCTCCATGTACGGCGAGTAGACCCGGGTCAGGAAGTAGAAACGCACCAAGTGGTGGTCGGAGCGGTACTGTCGGACCTCTCTGTACTCGGTGCCGTTCGTCATGGGCCCCAATCGACCCCCCTCCACCAGGACGTCCTGTTTAAAGGAAAACTCCCCCTGCATCACACAAAGCAGGACATTCAGTTCAGGTATCTCAGCAGAGGAAACCATTTTTTATTCTTACCAAACACAAACACATCTCAGTCGATGTCAGAAAGAGGCCATGGGCTTAACATCATCTTCATGAATGAACTTTCTTTGTCCACTGGGATTATAAACTTCCATAAAGCCCAGGGGAGCTGCAGAGAATAACGTTATAGTCACCTTATGTTGACTATGTCCTTCAACTATTGTAAGAATATTGATGGATAGCTGCTTTAACGGCCTGTCCAACTGATTATGGTGAGGGTAGGGGTATGTGCTGGGAGATGGAGGCGCATGGAGTAGAGCGGGTGTGCCGGGAAGCGCAAGGTTGCTCCATGTCGAAGTGTCCCCGAGCGAGACACCCAACCCCTAATTGCTCCCTGGGCAAAATGTAAACCATGGGTTAAAAATGCAATGCAAGTCGCTTTGGATGAAAGCGTCAGCTAAACGTAATTCAAGGGTCTGATACGTTATGCAGCTTGACAGCTGGAACAGATTCAGAAGTAAATTGTACAGCCCTAAACGCTTTGTCAATTACTTTTTGTAAATCCTATTAAAGAGCAAGAAATAGACCTATTCAAAATTTCACAGATCATTGTGTAGCAGAACATCTCTTTGCCTGTACCAATTTATTTTATATTTCCAGTTCTGGCAGCCTTTGTTTTATTGAAAAAATATTTATATCCTATGGATAAAAACAGAATTCGAGTAACACTGCGCAAAAGGCTTTGGCGTCAAGAATAACGAGAAGTGGGGCTAGAGGTATGTTGGTGCACTTTCATGGAAATGAAACACTTACTTTGGATTTGAGCTGAGACAGAGTCAAGCACTGATCCGTCTGAAGCAGCAGAACCAGATCTTTGTACATTGACCGTTGCACTGAAATCATAGGACGGATACAACAGGCTTTTCTCACAAAAGATTCTAATCAATTATGATGAGAAAGAACTTGGAAAACAAAAGCAGTGCGTGTTTTAATGGGTGCAGAGAGCAGCAAAGACCTGAAGCGCTTATAGATTATGTATCGGATAGATAATCAACATGGTATTTAATCCAAACGGACACCTTCTCCAAAAAAAATGCCATGCCGTTTTAATTGAAGAGCCAGAGTCATTCATTTCACTTCCTGTTTTATAACAACCTCCCTCAAAACACAGTCCTCTCACTCGGGATGCTTCTGTGTGCTTGTCAAACATCTGCTGTCCCAATTTCCCAGCACGGCCGAGATCCTCCTTGTGGCCCTCAGTGGCACAACTCGCGTCAAGTAAGGGACGGGCATCGCAACGCCACGCCGAGTGGGCGGAGCCAGGCTTTCCCGGAAACGGCAGTTGTTTGTGCGACAGGTTAGCTGCCGTAAAGATGTTTTCACTGTATAAAATGAATACGAAAATAATATTGATCCATTTGAAGATGTTTAAGTGAATTTACAAAAACACTTTTTTGTACTATCACATTAATAGTTCAAAACGCAGATGAAGATTTGAAGTCAGCTCTGTGGAGGGACAGGTGAAAAAACAAACTAAACTGAATCAATATTCATTTATTTTTTTTTGTTTGTATATACACTAGATGTGATGTTTGCCTGCCTCCTTTAGTCTTTGTTTTTATATAGTAGTCCAACCGATGTCTGTAATGTGTATATCTGAATACTAACTATATATTCAGATATATACACATTGTGACGCGTGGGTGTTCTAGGGGGGAATCCCGGACAGAGATGGACCACAGCAGAGTTGATAGATTCAGCTGGAGTTGAATTCACACAGAGACAGAGTCCTAGTATTGGCTCAAAAACCTACTTTGAAATAATAATAAAAAAAGACACAAATAGGTCCATCCATCCATTGTCAAATCGCTTATCCTGCACACAGGGTCGCGGGGGGCTGGAGTCCATCCCAGCCAACTTCGGGCGATAGACAGGGTACATCCTGGATTGGTCGCCAGCCAATCGCAGTGCTACACAGAGACATACAACCATTCACACATCTACGGGCAATTTAAAGTCCCCAATTAACCTGATCCCCAGAGCATGTCTTTGGACTGTGGGAGGAAGCCGGAGAACCCGGAGAGAACCCACGCAGACACGGGGAGAACATGCAGACTCCACACAGAAAGGCCACTGGGCGGAATCGAACCCAGGACCTTCTTGCTGTGAGGCAACAGTGCTAACCACCACGCCACCGTGCCGCCGACACAAATAGGTGCTAATTCTAAATATATTGAAGAAATGAAATATAAATTGATTATCCCCCCCAAAAAAGCAAATAATATTAAGTGGATTTTGTACTACTGGTTTTACTTAAGAAGGCTGCTGCAGGCAAAATTATGAGACAGACAATTTGTGGTCTTTTTTTTTTTTTAAGTGTGAAGTTAATGAAATTAATGACGTTAATGTTTGTGGATTAATTTCTAAGTAAGGTTGTATAAATAGAGGTGCTAGGAAGTCTGTGTTGAATGAAGAAATTATGGATTTCTACAACAACAATTAACAGATAAATTACATTTAATACATTTAGAAATGTGTGATAATAAAATGTAGTTGCTTCGGATAACTGGACTTTATCTTTTAGAGAAAAGTATATTCTGCAAGTTGTGTGATGATTTATTCTCGTTATGTTCAGTGAAGCATATAGCCCAACCAGCAGCACTGCAGGCACAGATGAGAAAGCCCAACAGGTAATTGTTGTGCTAGATACATAGAATTATATAATATATATATATATATATACACAGTCTTGTTGAAATATAATGGATTGCTTTTCTATTGTTTCATATTTTATAGTCAACGTTAATTAAAAAAATATATATATTTAAAATGTATGCCTTTTTTTATGATACTCCTTTTCTTCAAATGCAGAATGAGGGCAAAATGAAAATGCTTGAACACACCTTGTTGGCAGCAAAGTGGTTGCAGACAAAAGCATTTAAGGGGAAGGTAACCTTGCCTGAAATTACCAACATGGACAGAGACAACCAGCATTGCAAGACCTCAAGAACTCCATGGATGAAAATGAGGACGACACAGACGCACCGATAAATGTCTTTGTCGTGGAATTCCAGTACAGAAGTGACTACGAAATGTTTGTGGCACAGTTTATTGACAAGGGCTACAAAGTCAATGACTAATTCAGTTTTTAAAATTTATTTTCAGGTTGTTTTTACATGTTTATATTATTTATTGTTAATGTTCTTTTTGTTATTTCATATATATATATATATATATATATATATCCTTCCTGACAGTCTCCGCGTCTCATTTAATTCTTCTAATGGTCCCACTTATGACAACTTCAGCTCTATTGATTAGGCAAATATTTATGCTTTCATGTGTAACTGATTTCTGTTCCAATAGCACTTTTCATTGAAAACATAACAGAATAAAATAACCTTAAAAAGATTATTTTTGGAATAAACTCTGACATCTAGGAGGTATTATTGTGGCAGCTTGGATATCCTCTGACAAGTGGCAATAGGAAAAATAAGTGCTAGAACAACAAAACAACATGCTCAACAAATCCAATAAATAAAGAAAAACAAAACCCCACTCAAGTCAATAAAAAAACAAGAAACAGCTCGGCAGCCTCTCGGATCGAGTGGACGCCTAACAGGTTGCCAATGAATTGCCAAAGTGGCCACTGAGGCCACGAGTTGTGCCATTGAGTGCCACTGTATTACACACCGCCAATCCCCCCCCGCGGAACACCGCCGATCCCCCCCGTGGAACACCCCCCTCCCCAAGCCCCCCAGCGGAATACGTCGGACTTGAGATAGAGGTGGGGAATATGTAGTGTATCAAATAAAATAAATACAAAAAACATGAAATAAAACAAAAAGAACTACAAAAAACATCTTTACGGCAGCTAACCTGTCGCACAAACAACGGCCGTTTCCGGGAAAGCCTGGCTCCGCCCGCCCCTTACTTGCCACGAGTTGTGCCACTGCGTGCCAGTGCCACAAGGAGGATCTCGCTGTCTCTCCAATTTCTCCTCCACTCTTAGATTCCCCTACCAATAGAATTCCAATGAAAGCATCACTGCTCGTGTGTTTGCTTTAAGGCCGTGTGTGGAGATGTAACAAAAACATAACGGCAGGGGAAACACTGCAGGAAATCTGAAGTAAAACAATTTGTCTGCTATAAAATACAAAGAACACAGTTAAATAAAGATAAACAGGGAAAAAGCTCCATACAAAGAGAACAAGGAAAACGGTTAGTGAAACATGTTCTCATTTGCGAGCATTTGAGACAAACAAGCTTCTCGTCTCACCTGAGCCACCAAGAACCACCACAAACTTGTTGTGCAGAAGCTGCCTGGCTTGGTTCCGCATTACTAATGTGCTCATGGTTGCACGGCGTTCTGCTTACAGAGATGGGAGAGGAAGAAAGGACTCAGAACAGATCCACTTTTTCCTGTTAGCGTCATTTTATCATTGCAGATTTGACATAACTCAACAATATTCACACCTGTGGTTTTATTGTGTTCTTGAGTGAAGCTACTTGACTGTCAGCCTTAGTTAGCTTCAAAACAAAAAATGTGTATCGAGAGTCACACATGAAGATTATTGGTTGGGGTTTATGCTTATTGATAAGCTCATATTTAAAACAGTCAAACGATTAGAAGCAAACTACAGGGGCTACAGACCCTAATTTCAAACTGTGTTTATTTGTTAGGGTTCAGCAACAACACTATGCAAGAGACAAAAACAACACCCAGTAAGTGATAAATACATTCTTCTAAAATGGTGCATTCCGCCAGGATTTATATTCCCGAAAAGACAAAGGTTTCTGCAAAAGTAAAATAAAGAAGTGTGTGTTTTACCTCTCCTCACGAAAAAAAAAACTAGAATGCACCTTTAGCTTCATGAGATGATCTTAGAAATGCACCACTATCTTCAGGTTAAAACATGCATCTCACCATGTGCCTGTGATTGAGCAACAATGTTTTGAGTGTCTTTGAAGTCACGCAATTGTTTTTTCTTGGTACCAACATAACATTAGTCTTTGTCTAATTAATATTGCGCAAACGTTTTGATCAGCAAAAGCATTTTTTTAAATAAAATGTACAGCAGAGAAAAGATCAATTGCCTCGGGGATTTTGTTTTATCCTGTTCTGCTTTTGTCAGTGTGAACGGCTGCTCAGCAGCGCGGTGCTAACAGCTAACTGCTGCTGCAGGGTTTGCGGGAATAATGTGCGCTTGCGAACTTAGTTGCGCAAAATAAAATTAAGAATTGTCTATAGAGAACTCTGCAACCATTTAGCATTAACTTAGCTAGTTAACGCTGGTTAATATGTCATGCTTAGAAAGCCCTTTGAAGCAAAACAAGGTTCTTCAACATTAATGCGCACGCTTACTATGTAGCTTACAGCTAAGAACAAGACTGCACGCGGACCATATTCAAAGTAAAAAAAGAGCGAATAAACAAACTAGTTAATTTCCGTGAGTCTTGGGGCTTACCCTTTGTATTTGTAGCCACATGTGACTGTCATGGACCGCTTACTTGAATGCAAACACGCTATTAGAAATATTGCCTTGTAGCACACTGCGCTGTCGCACGCTAGCTTTAAGGACTAAAGTTAGTGCGTGACAACTTAAACCAAACTCCTTAAAGAAATATGTAAAGTATAACTTACTTTTAACACTTGAAAAAACGTCGACATAAAACCAGCGCTATTGTTGAGCGACTAAAGGTGTTGAGGTTATGTCACGTTAAATATCGCTAACGGTAATATGACCCGCAGGTGGGGGCGGGCTCTCCTTGGACTGCGGTTCGTCTCGTGTGGTCTCAGACTAATGTCCCTCCGCGAATGTGTGTCCCGCAGCTGTGTGTCCTACCGAGATACGTCACCCTGTCTCGAGATGTTAAAAAAATTAGGGTATCTAAAACTTAAACTAGTTTTACTTATTTAAAAGTTAAACTAACTTGCTGGATGTCTCTGGCAGCATGCCACTCTGTGCGTGCTGTGTGAAGTCAGCCCAGCGCAGACCGACAAATCTCTACGTTTTGGACATGAGCAGACATTTTGTTAAACCTCATCTGCGCCAATAAAGTCCAGGTATATAAATTAATTAAAATAAATGAATGCATCATTGAGATGCGTTAATTCCATTTTCACATTCTAACAGGTCAGAGTTAATCTTGACCACATGTGTGTAGCCTCAGCGGAGATAACATCAATTGAGAAAAGTGGATAGAGGAGAATAAGTATATCAAAGTGATACATAGTGATACAAGTCTGGGAGCCTTACTGTTATATCCTATTGTATTTTTATATCAACAGTAGAATTTAGTTTTTTAGTAGAAATGATAAATTTGTTGTGGCAATGTGCTCCATTACAGCTTGTTTCACAATGTAAGTCTTGTATAAATTGATAATCAAAAGTTATTTTCATGGGCTTAGTTGGGGGTTTGCTGTCTTGTCTTGATTTAAGAGTTAGGTAAGGGGGTAAGCAGGATCTGCCAAGCAGGCAGACACGAGTCCGACAGGATGGGGAGTCAGTTTCTGTCCTGGCTGAGGAATGTAAGGTCTGCGGGTCAACTAGAAGATTTACCAGCCAAAGGGGGGTTAGAGACACACCAACACTATTCAACATACACACTCTGTTTACGATGTTTACGTTAAGTCAGGAGTCTGGACATTGGATGTGACCGGATCTTAGATGCGGGAGGTGGAAGGTCCTCCTCTACGCCAGTTTAGGGCCAATAGAAATATTTCCTTCTCTGTCTTTCAAGGGTTATAAAACATGATGTTCTTGCTGATGTTAGTTAGTTGTTCTTCCGGCCTGTGTGCTGCCTGAACTGCTCCTGCCTTTGCAAACGCAGCGCTGATACTTGACCTGTGATCTGACAAATAAATTTTCCAGAACGAGAGAAGTCATTCGGCTGAATTTTTGATAACCCCGACCAGGCTCCAAATCTTGAACACGTATTCTTACAATTTGGTGACCCCGACGTGATTTGCTGACCTGGACAAAGAAAGACGGGGACGTCCGTTTTCCGGACCGAGCCGAAAGGACCGGCGGCGTGGTTCAGCATTGACAACAGGCGCGCAAACAGAATCAGGTGAGCAGACAACCTTTTGTTCTAAATGAATAAAATGTCTGTGATTGGATACTTCTAAAAAGATTTGTTGTCAACTGCAGAATTCGTCTCTGTCCATTGACTGAATAAGGTCGTTATAAGACCATTAAATTTAAAACTAAATTTGAAAATTTCCTGTTGATCACATGTAAAGTATAAGCACATACTCACACTGAATTCAACGTTAGGGAAAGTGAATAAGTGTCCATAGGTTTAGGGATTTAGGTAAAAATATATATAATCTTAGTCGGTAGAAATCCAAGTTGCAATCCGTGTGGTACGTAGATACCTCTGGTAACTGCAGTCCCACGTTTGCATGCAGTGGACTGGCAGTTTAGAATAGTGTAGGGATTTAGGTTTAGGGACTTAGGTAAATACATGAAGAGTTTAAAAAGGAATGACGGGGCTCACTTGAGTTCCCTGAGGTCGACTCTTAGTCTGTAGAAATCCAAGTTACAATCCGTGTGGTACGTAGATACCTCTGGTAACTGCAGTCCCACGTTTGCATGCAGTGGACTGGCAGTTTAGACAGTGTAGGGGTTTAGGTTTAGGTTTAGGTTTAGGTTTAGGGACTTAGGTAAATATATGAGGAGTTTAAAAAGGAATGACGGGGCTCACTTGAGTTCCCTGAGGTCGACTCTTAGTCTGTAGAAATCCAAGTTACAATCCGTGTGGTACGTAGATACCTCTGGTGACTGGGGTCCCACGTTTGCATGCAGTGGGCTGGCAGTTTAGAATAGAGCAGGGATTTATGTTAATCTTAGTCTGTAGAAATCCAAGTTGCAATCCGTGTGGTACGTAGATACCTCTGGTCCTGCAGTCCTACTCGTGTGATTCTTGGACTGGCAGGTTAGAATATTAGATGAAGAAATAAGGACACAGGGAAAGATTTGTTGTTTTTCATACTGGGAAATGTGTGGGTGGTTGGTGTAACTCCTGGTGTTTTACCGAACCTGGAAGCTGGGCGTATCAGGACTTGAAAAAGGACTGAGAATCCGACAGTGAAAAGTGTTTGACCGGATTACACATCTGTGGGGATATGTATTAAAGGGTAAAAGGGAAAATCATAGTTAAATGATGGTGGTATAAATACGAGAGAAATAAAACAATACGAGTGAACTGGTGTTATAAGCCTCAACAATCGAGCGCTGTATTCCTCTAATACAGTAGAAGGTTCTTGATTGGGTTCACAGTATTGGGCATTGAGTCCTTTCTCTTGTGTTCAAAAACCACGTGTGAATAAATAAATAACCTGTGATGAAAATGGAGGAAACCATAACGATATGGGAGAGGTGTAAAGAAGGCACTCTGGGTTTCGCCCTATTTAAGACTTATAAGAGACATATGGATAAAACCCTAGAAAAAGATAGGAAATGTGTAACAAAAATATGTGAAGTGGGTTGCACAGATGCAGGAAAGAGGAATGTTTGGAAGGGAGATAGATTCTCAACCAACAGGCGAGCAGCTGCAGGACCATCTTAGGATGGCGAGAAGAGGAAAAGACCAAGCGCATGCGCTCCTTGCCGTTAAGGGGAGATTTTGTGGAAAAGAGAAGAAAAGTGCAGAAAAGGCAGATGAGTTCTTAGCGGACTGTAGAACATTTCTGGGAGAAATAAATGCGGTATTCGTGAGTAAGACGGCAATGCAGTTGCCGCAAACCAAAGCAGGAGAAGAGAAAGTGCATGAGACCGGTTGTAAATCTAGTGCGCCTCCTCCCTACTCGACAGGCCCATATGCGGAGGCTAATCGGTTGTTAAATGAACCACATCAGATGCCACTGAGGCAAGGGAAAGCTACTAATCCAGGAGAATCTCAGGTTTTGGTAGTTCAAAAAGGGTTGTTACAGGTAACCCCATATCCACATGAAGAGAATGATGGGGTGGAGAAGGTTTCTGCTTTTTTCTCAGAGACGGTACAATATTTGGAGGACAGGCCCCAGCCGGAGCCTGTCAATTGGAGTAATCCTAACACACCACAGGGTCACTCGACAGTCGTAAAGAAGCGGCAACCCGAGCACAGACCTATGACCTCATTTAATGTAGGGGGAGGAAGAGTTGCAGGAGAAGAAACTTTGTTAGTCAAAGCCCAGGCAGAGCGGCAATCAATCACCCGGCGTGGATAGGATGAGCGGGGGAGGCAGGTTGAGTCAGAGGAAGATGAGCCTGGCCCTGCAGATGATTGGGACGAGGAATTTCAGGAGCATGGAGCAGCGCTAGAGTCACAAAAACCACAGTCATCTACTCCGATGGAGCGCCATGAGACAGGGGTTAAGAGGTAATAGGAACAGATATTATCAGGGGAATGCAGCCAGAGCGAATGTGCATCAATGTAATGATTTGAAGTCAAAAATCAGACGGGATGCTCAGGCCTCTCATCAACTACCACTGTTAACGGCTATTTGTAGAGACGGAAGTGAAAAAACAACATATGCGCCACTCGCATTGTCAGACCTAAGCATGATGAAGCTCGCATTACCTAAAATAGAGGGTGGTGCAGCGTGGATTCGTGGGTTCCTTGCTCAGTGTGCGGGTAGTGTTCCCGGTTTGGGGGATCTTAGAAGAATTTTTGTGGCGTGTGCCTCACTAGCTGACCTCCAGAAGTTAGAGGGGGAAGCCGGGACCTCTGACCTCCCTGACGGGGAGCCTCTGGCAAATTGGGTGTCAGTGCTCTGGCCAAAGCTCAGACTCCAATATCCTGTGAAGGTGGCTACCACAGAACTCACTTATGTTCCCCCACACGACGGTGAGGGTGGAAATAGTTATTTAAGGAGAGTCAGAGAATTATGGGACAACAAGTTAGGGGAAGGTGTCATGGATGATCACAGAACCGAGCTTCTTCTTCGCGGCGCCATAGAGTCATCTGTCTCGGAGACAATGAAGACCCAACTAAGAGGAATAGTGGGGTTGTCTGACATGAATTTTGATGCTTGGTCCTCACAGATTAAACACTATGTGGACCGGAGCAAAGAAAAATATGATAAGGAAAAGGGTGAATTAAACAATATTCAGTTACAATTGGCGAAAGCACAGCTAGAGTAAAGCAGAAAGAAGTTGAACCAGGGCAAGAGTGAAGCCAAACAGATGACCCAAACAACAGCGCCATCTCAGGGGGAAGGGCCACCTCAATATGACCCTGATCCAGACCCCCCTCCCTTCCCATGTGCGCCAGCCTGCCAGCAGCCACAACAGGCCGCGTACACTCCTCCACAGGCTTACTATCCCCAACCTTATGCCCCGCAACCACAACACATGATGGGGGCCCCACTGTACGGTGGCTTCAGGCAACCGAAAAGACAGTGGGGAGGGGGAAATTGTGGCCGAGTTCCAAACAATTTAGGGCAGTTTAGACAACGACAGAATACTTGTTTCAGCTGTGGGCAGCTTGGACATTGGTCCGACGCATGCCCCCATCCACCTCAGGGTCAGAGGCCTCAGTCCAACCCAGCTCAATACCCTTACGATATCTATCCACCACAAGCACCACATACACTACAACAGGGTAATAGCCTGCGGCATCAGGCCCCAGGTCATCAGCAAATGCCATAGGGGTTCCCAGATCCGACGGCTGACGGTAACCTGTTTCCAGAACCCATGGTGACTCTGACAATCAACGGAAGAGATTACAGATGTATGCTGGACTCAGGTGCTAGGTATTCCACAATAAACACGCCACTGCCACCATCAAGGAATACTGTGCCAGTTATGCAAATGACGAAGGGATGTATCACTGTAACATTCCCGGATGGGACACAGCAACGATGTGCCACACCCCACTCTTATGGCCACCAGTTGCTGCAAGCTGAAGTTCAACAGACGCTGAATGACGAAGCAGAGGTCTGGTGGGGGAGAGTGGAGGACTATGATGGAACTGTTCTGCATGAGACTGTCCGCCGTTGGGGCCCATGGTTCAAGGTATTACACCCGACTGAACCACCTGCGGATCCTCCTCATTGCACGATGAACTATTCGCTGTCTCCTGATGAGAACTATGACACCCTGTGGAGTGGACTTGAGTTTGAAAGCGAGGTCCATGGACATCCTTCTGTTAAGGTCCGAGAGATCTATGTGGGGAAACAAGGTGTGGCAGCTGCGGTGGAACTAACCTCTGAGTTACAAGTTCTATATGCGCTACAAGAGACCTCTGCTCCTCACATCACCTTGCTCATCCAAAGCGGAGGAGAAGCTAAGAACATGGGGCCGATGTTTAAAGCGGGGGTTGATGCCACGGACTGGGTGCCCACTCAAAATGTTAACTTACATTACTCTCAGGCTAATGACATGTACCGTATTGCACATACCTCAGAAGTAAAACTTATACCAGAGAAACACCTGCTAAGCCGCACACATGGTAGGGAAAATACTGACCATGAGAACACACAGCTCATGCTAGATAATTTTCCTGATACATTTTGGACAAAAGGGGGAGCTGATGTGGGATTGATTCCAATGGCCCCAGTGGTAATTGAATTAAGAACCGGAACGGTCCCAATTTACCGTCCTCAGTACCCCTTAAGGGAGGAACAAATCGCAGGGATAGAAAAAACAATTGAAGTGTTGCTGCAGGCAGGTGTATTGGAGAGGACGGGGTCCCCCTGGAATACCCCGATTAACCCGGTCCCTAAACCCGGAAAGCCTGACTATAGAATGGTGCATGATTTGAGGCTCGTCAACAAAGTTGTAGTACCAACTCACTATGACACCCCAAATCCTTATACAATGTTAAATGCAATAGGCCCTGATAAAAGATGGTTCACCTGCATTGACCTGGCGAATGCTTTTTTCTGTGTCCCTCTAGCTGTGCGCTCGAGACTAATGTTTGCGTTTACGTATAAGGGGTGCCAATATACATATACGCGGTTACCACAGGGTTATGTGGACTCACCATCGATTTTTAACCATGTTCTGGAGACCATTTTGGCCGAGTTGGAACTACCAGAAGGAGTTGTTTTACTACAATATGTGGATGACATCCTGCTAGCAGGGACTAGTTCAGAAACAATTATGTCTACCAGAACGGTTCTGCAGTGGTTACAGGAAAACGGCTTCAAAGTGTCTAAATCGAAATTGCAGATTGGGAGACAGAAGGTGAATTTTCTGTGGAGAATTGTGTCACCATCAGGGCAAGCTATGACTGACACACAGAAGTCGTCCATTTTGCAACATCCTCGGCCCACGACGGTTAGAGAAATGATGAAATTCTTAGGACTTGTAACATGGAGCTAGAATATTATACCTGATTTCTCGGTGCAGGTGGCTCCCTTGAGGGCGCTAATATTGGGTGCAGGCTATAAAACTACTCAAAGCCTTTGGTGTGGACCCGGGAGGCGGAGACTGCATTTATTGCCACCAAGCAGGCCATGGCCAGCGCAGCCACGTTGCGCCCCCCTGACTACTCGAGACCCTTCCATCTGGATGTTGATGAAAAGAACGGATTTGTGAATTCCGTTCTGTTTCAGAAGGGGGAGGGTAACACAGATCGTAAGGTTTTGATGTACTATAGTGGTAAGCTGGATAACGTGGAAATAGGGCATCCCTCGTGTGTCAGAAACGTAGCTGCTATTGGAAGAGCGTTGATTAAAACGGCCCATATAACAATGGAACACCAGACTGTTGTGCACACATCGCATGGAATAGTTGCGTTCTTACAGTCAAACGCGTTCACACTTTCCACGGCAAGACAATCAGTCATTGAAAATTAAGAGATAAGGTTGTGTAAGATTTAAATGAGGAATGAAGGTGATAAGGAATTAGGAGAGTTGTTGTATATATTGTCCATTTTTTGGATTAATGTTTGTAGTTTTTCGAGTTTTCTCCTAAATTCAGAGATGGGCGGTAAATTGTTGAGTGCTGCTATTGAGTGTATAGTGCACGATACACTTGATACAGTATCTTGATGATGGAAGCAAATGTCTGATCAAAGGAACATTTATAGCACCAGTACACGAAATATGGAAACTTGTTACAGACGGTCATCCTGTAATGTTCAACAAGTAGTACACCCTTACATTTGGACACGCTAACCATGAGAGGTTGGTGATCTATCAGTAATGAATGAATAGATTGGATCAAACTGAGCATGAGCTGAGTTGTATCTGCAAGTAACAGACATGTCTCCCACCCTCTGCTTTGCTTTTGGGCTGAAGAGCAATAAAAGTGGACATTAACACTGAAGGCTGGACTTGGAAGTTTCCAAGTTGAGGGCAAGAGGTATTTGTTGGTATGCGTTGATCCTTTTTCTAGGTGGGTGGAGACGATCCCCACAAAATCAGAAAGAGCAGCAGACGTAGTAAAATGGCTGACCAGAGAACTAATACCCAGATTTGGAATTCCAGAAGTCATACGATCGGATAATGGTTCACACTTCTCGAACGCTGAACTACAAGAAATAGAGAAAACGTTTGGGATCAAGCATAAATTTGGGGCAGTTTATCATCCTCAGTCTCAAGGGCTAGTTGAGAGAGCTAACAGAAAGAAGGTTTGGCTAAAGTCTGTGCTGAAACGAAGCTGACGTGGGTGGCAGCCCTGCCAATAGTGCTGTATGGGATAAGATCATGTCCTAACTCTAAGTTAGGGATAAGCCCCCATGAGGTATGAACGGGAAGAAAGATGCCTTGTCCGTTAACAACCACTTTGCCTACCACTGTCAGCCCATTGCAGTACCAACATGTGGAAATATCTTACTATATGAGAATGTGTAATAATACTGTGATGAGTATCTCTCAACAGGTGACAGAGATCCTTTCTGAAGAAGAAGGAGAGGGTGCACCAGTGGAGGTGGATGACTGGGTACTACGTAAAGTAGCCAGATTCAGTTGGACTGATCCCCGCTAGGAAGGTCCATACAATGTTGCAGAAGTAACCACGCACTGTGTGATAGTGTGCCGAGAGGGGTACCTGATCAATACAAGTTAACGGATCAGATAGCGGCCGGATGGGAATCATTGCTCCCTTTTTATAACTGTAAACAAAAATGTGGATCGACTAAATTATGTACATTTCAATATCCAGCGGCTCACCGATATGACAAGAGATGCTCTGGAAGGGGTGCACAGCCAACTATCGGCCACCTCATTGATGACTTACCAGGACCGGATGGCTTTGGATATGTTATTAGCTGAGAAAGGAGGAGTGTGTGCGATGTTTGGCCAAGCGTGCTGCACTTTTATCCCCAATAACACCCAGATGGATCCTTTACTAGACCATTACACGGACTAAGAGCCATGTCTGTTGAATTAGCTGAACACTCTGGTATAGACGGCACCGTCGGTAATTGGTTTGGTAAATACTTTGGACAATGGAAGGGCTTCTTACTGTCAGTTTTTCTGACCTTAGTAATCGCAATAGTGGTTTTTGTGGATGCTGCTGCATCCCCTTTATCAGACAACTATGTCTCCGACGCATCACCTCTGCAATAGATGCTAAAATACCCCTGCCATACCAGATGGCTTTGTTACATGAGAGGATCCAATTGTTAGGGCCGGAGGAGATTGGAGAGGAGATAGGTATGGTAAGAACCGACTTCGAGGGACCCGAAGAAGAAATCCTTTTAGGTTCAACATTCCTGTCCGCGTGATCTGCTAACTGTTGCACACATCATATATAGTGGATGCATACACGTAGATGGTGTGATATTTCTAGGCTAGGATGTATTCTGTGTCTATTATACTCGGTTTAGATGTGGTGTAGATTTTTTGTACTGTTTAGGGATTTCCATGACTGCTGCATTCACCCGTATTCACTGATATAAATATTTAGCGTTTAGATTGGTGGTTTCTTTTGATTTTTTTTTGGTTTACATAATGAATTATGTAAAAAGGGGGAATTGATAATCAAAAGTTATTTTCATGGGCTTAGTTGGGGGTTTGCTGTCTTGTCTTGATTTAAGAGTTAGGTAAGGGGGTAAGCAGGATCTGCCAAGCAGGCAGACACGAGTCCGACAGGATGGGGAGTCAGTTTCTGTCCTGGCTGAGGAATGTAAGGTCTGCGGGTCAACTAGAAGATTTACCAGCCAAAGGGGGGTTAGAGACACACCAACACTATTCAACATACACACTCTGTTTACGATGTTTACGTTAAGTCAGGAGTCTGGACATTGGATGTGACCGGATCTTAGATGCGGGAGGTGGAAGGTCCTCCTCTACGCCAGTTTAGGGCCAATAGAAATATTTCCTTCTCTGTCTTTCAAGGGTTATAAAACATGATGTTCTTGCTGATGTTAGTTAGTTGTTCTTCCGGCCTGTGTGCTGCCTGAACTGCTCCTGCCTTTGCAAACGCAGCGCTGATACTTGACCTGTGATCTGACAAATAAATTTTCCAGAACGAGAGAAGTCATTCGGCTGAATTTTTGATAACCCCGACCAGGCTCCAAATCTTGAACACGTATTCTTACAAAATACTGAGTAAAACCACAGAAACTCATCTAACAAACTCCCCCTCAGGAGGCCTGGTGGATGAGCAGCTAGTTCACACATCACGTCAGGACTTGTTTATCCTCAGAATCTAGGAGGAAACAAAGCCTGACTGACTCCTGTTTGTATAAGGCCCTCTCTTCATTATGTAGCTCACTGTCTGAAGGCTAGCCTAAGGGAAGACGTTAACATATTTATTCACCGCCCTCGGGCCTGTAGCTGCTCAGAGCGGGATTTATAGACAGCGGTCTCTAATGCTCAGCTCTCCCCATTTCAATCAGATGCGCTGTCGGATGCAGAAGTCAGCCCACAGGTGTTGGTTCGGGGCCGGGTGCCTGAGCTGGTAATGGAACAGGGCACTCGGCCGGTAAACGTCCTCTGCACGAGGCCATTCGTCCTCGCTGTCTGACAACGTTCCACTCGAACCACGGACTCTCACAATGCTTTAAGTCTGCGGGAAGGAGAGTGCTGCCGCTCTGATATCTAATTTCCATCAGAGCAGAGCGGAATCCATTAATGGCAGGTGGGGGTGGAGACGACCCCTGATGTAGACTTTATACTTTGCTCGTCAGCAGGAACTATGAGATCATTGTGGCACGGCTGTGAGACGAAATAAGTTAGATTCCTTGCTTTCATAATAAGCACTGACGTTAAGACATAGATGAGGACTGGCATCCCCTGATGAAAAAAGCAAAAGCCTCCAGCTCCTCAGACCTCCTCACCAATGGGACGCGATAAACCTTTAAGCTCAGACAGAATGTGTGCTTTTTCAGCACTGGGCTCCTTTGATTTTTCTCATTCTTGCTCTCCTCTTAGGTAAGAGAACAGGTGGTTGAGATTCCTCTTACCAAGATTAGAAAACCCATTTTGGTTTTACAGTTACTTCTCTGCAAGGAAGCATTCCTATTAAATTTGAACACCACCGAGAAAAATTCAGAAGATCATATAATCAAATTTAGATTTGAATTATTATTTTAGACTTATCCTGATGGTTGGATTGTTAGAGAAATAATTTGCCACTTATCCCATTCAAGACAATAAAACCCTACAGCTCTTGAATGGCTGTCATTGTGCTTTAAAATACTTTTTCATTTAGCTATAACACCGCATGGGACGCTCCAGGACCATTTAGAATGTTTGGTGCATCTGCAGTTTATTCTCTTAGTTTTTCCCTGAGAAGAAAATATGAAATCCTTGTCAGAGAATGTTTCTGCAAGAAGCACATTGTTTCACACAGGCTCTGGTCAGAGGTAAACAGGCTGGAGACTTTCAGCCAAAGAGGGCAGCAAAACACTGCTTTTCAGCCTGGATTCTTCTACTCTAAGTTTGGGAGGTTTTTATTCCAAAGTACTGGTCAAACTCCAAAATTTCCCATAATGCACATGCTACACAATAGCATCATATTTTGAAATCTCAAAACTTTCCATTGTTCTCCCTGAACAAAACATGATGCATTCAGCTTGTCGTTGTTGGTCAGCATGTCAAGTGGAGACATTCTAACCAACTTCTTTTCTTCGTTCTGAACAGGCTGTCATCACAAATGTCGTATGAAAAACTGACGATAGTTTTGTAAAAATCTTTTATGTAACAAAAGTCATTACACACAGCGAAAGACATTCAAATTAACATGAGTAACCGAGGTGTGTGTCCTGCATGTCCCACCTGTCTGTCAAATCCTCCAGCATGTAAACAGTATTGAAAAGATTGGCTCTCCCTTCCTTCCAATAGCCACCTAGATTTCCACTTTAGATGTTCCACATACAACACAAGTATGGAGGAATTGACTTGCTGTAAAATTAAGGTGAAATAAGAACATTTTCAAGCGTTTGGGGCACAACCCAGGTATGAAGAGACCTCTTTGGCACATAACATAAATCATAAAACATGACTTAACACAAACTATAAAGGGAACAACAATCATTACACAATGCATTGTTTCTACACAGACAGATTTAACATATATATATAAAAAAAAAATTGTAAAAAACAATATTTTGGCAAATGTGACCGCCCCCAGCGATAACACTTGTCTTGACTAGTCTGCAATGCCTCCATGCAAAACGGTGCTGTTTTAGTTGATGTAAGCACGCTGGGAGGTGTTTCATTATGAAGTCTGAAATGATAAGACTCCTGTTTGCTCTTTCATATCTCCGGTGTTATCTTTGTGTTTTTCCTCTCGTTTGTGCGACAGCTCTGGGGTTTACCGGCCACGGTCTTTTAGTGCAAATAGGCTGTCAGCTGCTGCCTCCTCAGGGTGGAGGGTGGAGGAGAAGGTCATTTTCGTGGCAGAGACGAGGCCGCGTTTGCTTTGGCACCTGGGACTGGTCTGGAAGGAGAAGGACAAAAAGAAGGCATTCTGTCTTAATGTCAAACTTTTACAGACTTTCTTATATTTTGGAACCGGGTGTGAACAATTGATTTGTATATCATAGCCTGATATCTCTTCCCCTGTGGCATAGAGCTCCATTCTTGTCTTGAAACATATCAATGACCCAAGCTGTTTCACCGGGTCACATGTTCCTTGTACAAAATCCCCAAACCATGACGTATTTAAAATAACAAGATCGTATATTGGAAGGCGTAATCTTGTTGTTAGGAAGTATGCATTAAAATTACACAGGAGACAATAGGGAGGCAGGATTGATGAGACAATTTTATTTTTCAAGTCAAAAGTTTGCTGTTGGAAAGTCATAAATAGTTCTCGAATCTCCAGTCAAATTTAGTAAGTTGGTGAGTAAGCAAAGTCTGATTTATGTCATAGTAGTCACACTATCTCAAATGATTTTGGCCAGTGGCCGCTGGCCCATAGAGGGCCGTGGGGCCTTGAGCCACAAAAAAAAGGGAGATTCTTTATTACATTAAAAATACATTTTACAAATAGTCAATATTTGTGTTTTTGAAATATGAAATATACCCAGTAATATTTGGAAAAATAAGATATCTGCACGTCCTCCCCTTCTGCTTGTCTCAGCTGGGCTCGGGCCAGACCCAATAGAAGCCAAAATGGAAAGATGCGGGAGTAAAGCCTAGTTTATGCTTCTGCGTTTTCAGAGCGCCGCAGACGTAAGACCCCCTTGCGTGTCCCTTGCGTGCCTTTTCACACCTCCTTGCGTCCTTGCGTGTGTCGAGACATTTTTCAACGCAAGCCTCCCGCAGCGCACCAGGCTGCGATTGGTCCGCTAACTACATCCTTTACGGAGTCGCACATTTCCGTTTTCATAGCCCGATTCCGCCATTATTAAAACGAAGAATGTTTACGAGAGAACGGATCAGATTGAACAACTTTACCACACATACCACTCTAACAATCTTACTATCATACATGCCACTTTCAATTACGGTCGCCCCATTCTTGCTTTGCACGTTGCTTGTTCACACACAAGATATCTGTTGTTTGTAGACATAAAATGACAACAATTATTTTATAGCATTTCATTTTTACCAGTTTGGTGTTAAGGTGATGTGGAAATATTACAACGTTTGAGATTTTACATAGAAGGGTCCAGGGTGCTGATTGAGACTTGAGATCACAAGGTGTATGTAAAGGTGTGCACATTGTAAATAGACGTATGTTGCTGATGCAAATTTCAGAGAGAGAACAATTATTAATATTTAAGTTGTTAAACTATGTAACATCGTTATAAAGAGTCCTGTGAGTACTTTCACCCCTCCAACCTTTGCTCTGTGACACTTTTCCCTTAGCTGGAAACATAAAACCCTCTTATTTTATACCACAATTGAAAGAATCCTGGGCCACTAAGAATACTCTACAATGCAGCGTGTCTATGTGTGCCTACCTGAGAGCACGGAGAGGAGGGATGGCTGAGACTTTGCCCACAGGTTTGGGTCCCACTGCAGGTGGCATCATGACCAGCAGGCCCGGGGAGGGTTTGGAGACCAGGGTTCGGGCTGGACTCACTGTGGGGGAGGCTCCTCTAGCTGGGCTGAGAGGGAGAGGCCTCTGGGGAGGGAAGGGAGACGGTCTGGGAAGCAGCTCACACACCAACTAAAAGGGAATAGAAACATGGATTGTTGACATTTCCATTATTAGTACACCAAGACCTACTTCTTGATCAGGAGTCATCAGCATGTGTTACACACTCGTCCTGGCACACGGAAACAGCAGGGAGGAGAGCAGAGCTCTGCGCTGGACTCGATCCAGGTTGTCTCCGAAATATGTTCAGCTGGCTGATAAGAGGAGAAGTCTCACTACAGTAGATTAAAATCACCTCAAACGATTACATCCCAAAGTCAACTCATATCAAATAGTGGATATTTGACACAAATAAGAAAAAAGTAAAAGCTTGGCCTTAAAGGCCTTTTACATTTAACAGAGAAGGAGTGATTAGAGAGGATAGATCAATAAGAAAGCAATTAGAAAAAAAAAACTGCATTTATTATTTATTCAGGGTTCAGATCAAATGAATCTATTAAGGAATCTGATATATTATTCCAGTCATTTTCGCATTAATGTGCATTTGGCAATATCTCTGGATTACATTTACTAGTCAGCTGTTTAGCTGCAGTCACGAGCATTTCCTTCATCGCATGGCTTCAAAAAACGGATGTCTCCTAATCTGTGTAAACAAAGGTATGTAGACTTATGTTGAGAGTACAAACCCTATAGGACTTGAGCTCATAAGATGTTTTCCAGATGTTGGCTCTGTGTTAGAACTGAGCTCTTCTGTCTTGTAAAAAAATATTTATTTTACTTTAAGCGTATATGAGGAAGTAACAAGTGAGCACCTATAATAGTTGAGGAAAATAGCTGCTTTGGAAACAGCTCAACATTTAATTAGAAGTAAATTACCAGTGACAGAGATACGATGCAGTTGTAGTCTTATTTACATATGCTTCATATATTTGAAATTGAATCTAATTCAGTAAATATGTATTTGTTTGTGTGTGCTGTTTTGTTTTTGTCTTTTTTAAATCACCTCATGCTACCTTGTGATATTTGAACAATGAGTTAAATCATAGGACCACAGTTCAAATCTTATTCCCCAACTTCTATGCCAATCTCATCTAAATATAGCGGAAATGATGTTATTCTATAAATATTAATCTGACTCAATTCAAGACCAAGATAATGGTAATGTATGCTCACCTGCCGGAGCTCACCACATGTTGCCGGTTTTCAAAAAGCTCTTACTGTAGGCGGTGCTGGTAAAATGGGGATTTATTGAACATTCAAGCTGCCTGACAGCTTGTATAGTTGCCCTGTTTGTCAGCAAAATTTGGGGAATAAAACTGAAGTTTTTTTCTTATATATATATATATATATATATATATATATATATATATATATATATATATATGTGGAGATCCCTCGCTACCATTCTCCCTGCACATAGTAGCCACAGCAGTTGATTTCCAAATGTAAAAAGAGATATCCTTTGTGGCTCCCTGCCTAGATAGCGTTTATCATTCTTCAATTCTGTTCAGATTTGGAAAAAAGTCATCTGAAATCATTTTGACGTTAGGGCTTTAAAATAGAATTATGGTCAAAAAGGACCCTACCATTGGGGATCGTGTCGGGTTGAGGGGCAGAGGTTTCTTCGGCGGGCTGAGTCTCTGTGGTGTCGAGGGGGATTTGGGTGGAGCAGCTGGGAGCTTGCCAGCTGGCAGAGGCGGGCGGACCACCTTGTGATTTCGGGGCCCACCCTGGGGAGACTGGGCAGGTCTGAGAGGTCGCACAATGTTGACTGGCTGTGTGCCGCTGGGCAAAAGGCCTGGTCTAAGAGGCAGGACCTCTTTGCTGGTATGAGAAAGCTAGAATCACAAGAAACACACAACAAGGAAAGCATGAGCACAAAAAAATGCAAAAATAACTTCAACCCGCTGTCCTTGGAAAAATCTTTAAAAAGCAAGTCTACAAGTCTACTACTCCAACACTTTATTGAAGAAGTTACAGTCTGGATTCAGTGGGAGGCATAGTACTGAAAATGTATCAGTGAAAATAGTAAAGAAGCCTAGAATCCAACCGTGTGAATTGAACAATTAAATACCGCTGATACTGTTGTATTACATAATTGATAGTTCAGTAAAATAATTCCTAAACTGGTTTCAGTCTCACAAATGAAATCACATCCATATGAGATGCAAACATATTATTTCCTGGGTCAACTATTTTTCAGTTTTCATATCCAAAAACAAGAGTCATGGCCAATAAGCACAGTATTGGTTTCCATAACTATTCAGACGATATCTTACTTTAGAGAGTCTAAGGAAAAATAGCCCTTCAAGGCTCCTTCCATACATGAGGATAGACGGGTGAATGGTGCTCCCATTTAGAGTTAAATGGTCATTGGGGGGCCGGGGGACCTTGTGATTGGCAGTAGAAAAAACAATGTAAAACCTTTTTTTTTGTTTTTAGTATTTCAATTCCTGATTGTTGTTCTCTTTATATTAGTTGTTCGATTTATATTAGTGAGGAAGCAGTATATCTAAGTGGTCAAACAATAAAAATGATGCCATTAAATATGAAGGTCAACCATATGGACGGCCTATTATTCACTAAAACGCTGCAAGAGTCCCCACCCTTCCACCCCCTTCCTTTGCCCCTTTATTTTATTTTATAACATCCCGATACACACGCCACTCACCCCCTTGTTGTTGCAGGCTTTGTTGATTGGTCCGACCACCTTGAGGTGAAAGGCAGGATTCAGATGGCCGTTCATCCCTTTCTCCACCAATGCCTCGGCCCTGAGCAGAGAGCAGGCAGAAAATTACCATCATACTTCTTAATGTTCATTTCAGGGCCCATGGAGGGAAAAGAGTCCGAAGAGAAGGCAACACAAAGTTTGTCCTCCGCTAGCTGGAAACACAACATGGACGAAGTGTCACCTCGTGGAGTAGATGTGTCTATCAGCAAACCATGTCTATTGACACAGAGCAGCAATGTTATTCATCTGGAGCTGGGTATGTGTCCACCGGATGAATGGAAGCCCAATATTCTCTTACTCTATCCTATCGATAGATGGTCTTGCGTTAAGCTCCGCTTCAATCTCCGTTAATGGAAATATATCCGCCTCTTTAGCTGCTAAACACTTCACTTTGTCCACCAGCTAGTCTGACTGTCAGGCTTCTGCCAGCTGCCGGACAGGTAGTGAGCGACCTGTTGAAACCAGGAGGATGAGAGAAGGGAGAGGCTACGGGGACGGTGAGAACTCTCTATATTAGTCACTTTAACGCAACACCATTTCTTTCATATGAAATATGAATTTATGCAACTTTGCAATATGTTTATCTTTCTTCCTACATACATTTTCAGCCACATGCACACTAGAACAACAACACACTGAACCTCAATACTATAAGCTTCACAAGGAAAGCATTTACTGAGGGGCTGTTGCATTAATTGGATTAAACCATAGAGGTGTACTTTTCTGGTAAGAAAAGTCAGTGTATGTATGCACTGCATGTCTCTTAGCTGATTGGAAGGCCTTCCAAGATCACTGGAAGTAAATATATATGTATGTATATAAGCTTAGAGAGGCCTTTAATCAGCTCGAACCACCCCTTCTCCCACTGCTGAACTGTAAATGAACTCAAATGATTGGACATGGAACAAAACCCCCAAAAGCAAAGGCTTTTCAATGCAGCTTGTGCAGGAGTCTTTTTAATCATCTTAGCAGCTCAGTTCTCTATAGCGTTAGCCAGTCGTTTCGATGCAATTACTGTCAATTCCGGCTGAGACTCAATATCACCAATATTAATACCTTCTCCAAGTCTTTATTTGGCGGGTCGGGGTCTTTCAAAGGCTGTTGCAATGTGGGATTCTTTCCAGACACATTTGTGTAAATCACTGTGGAAGGCTTGAGTATTTTCAGAGGTACTAACTCAGCCAGTGTTATGACATGGTTGTCTCTCTGGCTAAGCTATATGCCAGGGCTCACAAAGGAAGGAACAGGACTTTGTTTGGTCCCAATGTAGTTAAGGTGCAGCACAAATCATGCTGATGTACGGTGTATGCATCGATCAGCTTGGAGCGTTGGCAAACATGGCAGTGCACAATTCCTCCTGCGATTCAACACAGTCCTTCCTCCTTTCCTTTTCTAGTTCATGTATTTCTTCCACCATGACCTTTTTGCCCATTGCCCTGCTACCATTTCCCTTTCCTCTCTCTTTTTTTCTCAAAATATGCTCTTTTGCCCATGTATGAGTCATTTCATATGATATGCAATATGTGGAGGCTCGGTTGCATAATAAAACACGTTTTTCAATAAACAAAACAAGTTCTAACATATGAGATAATTATGCATTAGAGTTACACAAAGATCCTTGGTTTTCCCACCTAACCTCTATGGTTTATTTTCACCTAAAGGCTACAAGGGACAAGGCAACAGACGGCAGACAATAAACGGACTGATATATAAGAGATATATAATCTCTTATATATCAGTCCAAACACGTGTTCGTCCAAATGACGTGTTCGCCAAAACACATTTTACACATTTTAAAATGACGTGTTTTCAACACTGGCAGGCTCGGATAGATACTACAGAACAATAGATCTAGAGGTCTATAGAACTGTAGACCTGTAGACAGACAGACGGGATACATTACTTGTTGCCCTTGTTCTCTCTCTGGGAAAGCCACTTATGGTAATAGGACGTCTTGATTCTGTAGCAGTAGAAGAGCAGCAGCACTGCAGGCAGGACCAGGAGGAAGGCAAACAGCAGCCCCACCACCAGCCCCACCTGACCTGAGGAAACACACACACGCGCGCGCACACACACACACACACACACACACACACACACACACACACACACACACACACACACACACACACACACACACACACACACACACACACACACACACACACACACACACACACACTAGTATCCATGATATGAGGGATACCCTGTTTGTGATGTGTTGTTTGGGGGATGCAATCTTTACATAGCTGCTGGAGTCCTTACCACATATCTGTAAATGGTTGTTATGTCATATTTTTCTAATAACTGTCTGTCCAGATAAGTCTTAGTCACTTCTATAGGTCTACATGTATGCTACATATACATCTACATCTATCTACATGTTTGAATTTCAAAATAGCTATTTCAGTAACAGCCTTGTTGTTGTTGTTGTTGCTCTACACTCCAAAAGACAAAACACACAGAATGCTAAATAACTGATCTAATCATCATCTTTCTACATGCAAAGAGCACACGGATGAGCTAAGCATAAAACACTTCCATTATCATCAATTGGTCACAAGCTATAAATATACACTATGAACATGACTGCAATGTTTATTCTTAATATACAGCATCAGACAAACTGACTAACTAAATCCACAGTGAGATGGGGGGGGGGCTTTCTCCACTATCTGGATTCTCATCTTATTCATTTATTGAAGCTGTTCTAGTGTGTCAGTTTGAGAGAATGAAAGTATCATGGAACAGTATGTGTGTGTGTCTGTGTGTGAACTTACTGTCATACTGGACAGGTCCGCTGTCCACGCTGCCGCCGAGTCCTGGCTTCTCACAGAAGGGTGGTGCCCAGCCGCGATTACAGTGGCAGTTTCCATTACTGTTACACGTCTATTTACACACACACACACACACACACACACACGACAATGTTGTATGGTTTCACTTTAATACTGTATGTGTGTGCCTGCAGGTCTACCAGCACATTGTCTCTGTATTGGTTTTAAAGGATTTTCCTTCCTCTACTTTTCACTTATTCAGAGCACTGACATAATAATATTTTCTATGTATTCTGTACATTTTCAAGTGGTGGAACATATGTTTGTGTATTTCATTTGTCCGGTGAACAACATCGAGACCCCAAATCCCCAGGTACAGAGAGTAAAATGAATAGCATCCATTGCTTATTCCATTACCTAAGATATCTCCCTGAACAGTACTCTGTTGCGAGTTCTTGTATTTTTTGAGAGATGCCAAATATTAGGTTATATTCCTTGACCACTGAAATCATCGGCACCTCATTTACCTTTTTGAAGAACAAGGAACTAGTCCAAGACTGTATCCACTTTGTCCTTTTTAACAAAATCATCAAAACCGGTTTCATGTTTGAGAAATACACTTGGGTGACGTTTGGGAATTGTGTCAAGAGCGGACAAGCGCATGTAATCGGGAGAGAATACTGTCATTTTACAAAATATTAGAAGAAATATTTTTCAGAAAAAAAGGTAAAATGAAATAAAAGAGGGTTTTTTGGTCTTTCTCTCTGGCCCAGTACCCGGTGGTTGGGAACCCCTGATATAGCGTGTATGTAAGAACAGAGACTTGCGGCGCTGGCGGTCCGACCGGCGAATGGTACAGCCGGCGAGGGGGTGGCTGACGGTGCGCCCAAGTCGGCCATTACCCCCGTCGGCCGGAAGTGGCCCGCGGACCGGAGGACCCCTGCCTTGAACTTTTGAAAAATATACACTTTTTCCCTCTAAAGATTAGCATTTAAAATGATTAATAACCCCAGACATCTTGTGTAATTCACCGCCCCTAAATGAAAGAGAAAATACTGCCATCCTTAAATTACATTGTGATGTAATTATCCTATGAGTGATTAACACGGCTTTTTAGCACATAACATAAAGGAAAACCTAAAGGAAGCACAGTTGTTTACTGGGTCTTAAAAGCTATATTTCACTTGAGGCTCGGGCAAAACTGTATGCAATGGAATGCCAGGACCTGAATTGATATATAATAGGTCCTTCAGTCCTCTAAATCTAGAGGACTTCTAATATGCTCAAAGCGTTTTTAATGAAAATCCCGTTTTTAAAGTAGAGCTCTGAGTACTCGCTCTGCTCATTATTTCTCTTTATTTGCATGGACGTCCAGCACACTCCAAAAACCCTGAGGATCAATATGAATGATATGATAATATTGAATTAAAACCCCACCCTAACACAGGGGGAGTCCCCAAGCTGGGAGAATGCAAAAACTGTCTATTTAGAATAATCCTGACTTAAAGCTCCTTCTATTATCCATCGACTGTTTCACTGAAAGCAGTGAAAAGAAAGAGGACAAACAGCATGGAAAAACACAATGAAGATGGAGGGCAACGGGGATTAGAGGAGGAGAGGATACATCTGGTGTTTTTCTACTTCAAACAACAACACAGAAACTTTTAAGACTTAAAACAGAGACATTTTACTCAACGCTCAGGGTCAAAACAAGCGACAGAAGACTCAAACCACAAACTAGGCCATGCCAATGACGGTTAGACTCATCCACAGTGTGTATAAAAGTGGCTTTTTAAAATGTTTTGGTTTTAACACTACAAGGGAATATGGGACATCATTTGAACTCCTCAAAAACTTCAGCATGTTCCCATATTCCATTAGTCCTTTGTTGAAGAAATCAATCTTAACACTAGTGCCCAATGAGCCGTTCAGTCCCCGCCGCTCGCTGTGCACTGAACCACTAGGCTATTTGAAGGGGCGATAGGGGGAGGTAATAGGGGGGTTGGCGTCTCCTTGTTAGTAAAATTATCAAAATGCATCCTGTGTCGTCTCCATCCTCGAGGAGCAGATAGAGGTAGAATATGTTTTTTTCTGATGCATGACTAATCGATTCTCTATCAGACTGAGGGTTGTGAAAGTTAGCAGTGTCCTCCATGTGCCAACAACGCTGCCAACTCTAAACTAGAGGGAAGCTGATAGTGGATTTTTTTCATGGTTGATGAAATAAAGTTCCATTGGTGCCAGATACAGCAAATGGATGATTTATCAACAGATAGCTCATAGTGGTTAGGAGTCTATTTTCAAGTGATGTGGGTCATGGTGGAGGCCTTGGAGCATGCTCATCCACTCTACACGTGTTTTGTGGAGCTGGAGATGGCGTATGACCGGGTCCTTTGAAAGATAATGTGGGAGATGCTGCGGCAGTGATGATGAGTGATGATGAAGGGGTCCCTATTCGGGGGCCATCCAATCCCTGTACGCTCCAGAGCGAGTGCTGTATTCGGGTGCCGGGCAGAAAGTCAGAGTTGTTACCTTTGGGGGTTGGCCTTCGCCAGGGCTGCCAATGCTTGTCTCCAATGCTGTTTGTGGTTTTCATGGACAGGATATTGAGGCGTAGTCGGGGGGAGGAGGGTCTACAGTTCGGGGGGCTGCGGATCTCATCGCTGCTTTTTTTTATCATGTGGTTCTGATGGCATCTTCGGTCTGTGATCGCCAACTCTCACTGGAGAGGTTCGCAGCGGAGTGTGAAGCGATTGAGATGAGGACCAGCACCTCCAAATCTGAGGCAGTGGTTCTCAGCAGGAAACCAACAGTTGTAACCACAAGAGAGCTGAGTCGGAAGGCCCTTTCGAGCTGCTGTTTGGCAGGAAACCACGGGGGGTGCTCGACCTGCTTTAGTAAGACTGGGAGGAGGATCCGAGTGCTTCACACGGCAAGTAGGGGATGTCGACTACGAGGTGGTGTGATCTGAAAGGGGTGGAGCTACACAGATCTACCACCTGAACCTCCTCGAACTATGGAGAGAGGCAGCGTCTGTTTTACAGGTGTCTACAGTAATGTGAAAGGACCTGAGGCCCCAAAGTCCACCAATCTGGCCCAGCTCTACTTCAAGGCACATCTCTGTGCGACCCAGAAAACAGACTTAGCCCAGTTGCTGGATCAGTTGAACGATCTGTTCTCCCTCCTGCCAGGTCGCACAGATCTCATAGTGCATCACATTGAGACATCCCCGGGCGAGACAGGCCCAGGTTACCTGAACACAAAAGGAAAATGGTTCAGAGAGAATTGGCGGTGATGCTGGAGATGGGGGTAATAGAGGTGTCCGACAGTGCCTGGTGTAGCCCCATTGTTCTGCTCGCCAAGAAGGATGGCTCTATACGGTTCAGTGTGGACTATCACAGGGTGAATGCGGTGTCACAGTCTGATGCATACCTGCCCCGGGTCGACAAACTCCTGGACCGATTGGGCACCGCACATTTTTTTACGACACTGGATTTAACCAAGGGCTACTGGCCGATTCCCTTGTCGCAGGAATCCAGGGAAAAGACGGCTTTCTCCACTCTGTTTGGGTTATACCAATTAAGCCTAAGTCGGCCGGTGGGGGTATGTGGTGACGGGGTGTGGTTAGCTCAGCTGCAGAGAGGGAGAGCGGGGGAGTGGTTAAGGGAACGGTGCCAGGAGATGGTTAATGAGCGCAACTGATGAACATTCTGTGTGATTGTCTCTCCATAAAAACAGTGAGCAGGACTCTGAGAGGAAGGCTCGACCGCTCGGGCAAACGAGCAGAACGCAACAGTGTGGTGCTAAATCAGTAAAGCTTTTGTGAACCGGCTCAACGAGTGTGTGTGTGTTTGTCCCAAGAACCCGCAGGGTAGCGCTATCATCGCTACAGAGACATTTTATAATTTCCCTCTGATAGAGAGACAAGTTATTAATAAAGTTGTAACATTGAGTGGGATCTTTTTGATGAAGCTCTAATTTAGTAATTCAGGACCCCACCGGTTTGCATCTATTCACACAGGACAGGGTCTAAGGTTTATTTTCACATGGCTCCACAAATATTACACTGCAGTTAAAAGCATGTCAGCAGCTTTGGCTTGAAACCCCTTAGCTATCAAAACGGCATATTGGCAACTGCTATATTGCATTGCAGTGCAGTGTTTCCTCTTGACCCAGGAGAACCACGTATAGGAAAAAGGAAAAAATGAATCATAATCTGGCTAGTCAAGTGCTCCTGAACATCTAGTTATGCTGTGTACTGTAGGGGAACCGAATCAAATTCAGATTAGAGAACTATGTATCTATTCTATCTACATGCACTGTATTTTGCGTTGGAAACATTAGGTCTATTGCAATTTACTGACAAGAGTGGAATATTTTGCATCGCTGCATGCTTTCATTAAGAGGGGCACAAACAAATATACTCTTAGATTACTTTGTGCACATGCTATCTGAGATGTCTGCATTCAATTAAAAAGATGCCATTGAGCTCCTATCCGCCAGAGACTTGAGACATGAAGCTTCGACTGACTGTTGGGAACTCGCAGGAAAAGAAAGAAGTAGGTCTTTTAGAACTTGAGCATATTTAGGAAAAAGAGTGACCGTCACCATGGTCACACCACTTACAGAAAGTTAAACTGAGCCAATGATTTACCAATCCACCTTTAACATTGCAAATGGAAAAATGGAAAATATAAAACAGTTACATCACCTACACAATGCAAGTGACTAGTAATGCTAGTAGCAGCTCATATGACTAAGCGCCCCGGCCAGAGGTCTGGTAAGACCTTTTCTTTCTAACTCCAATCTTCCATATTTATTCACTTTTTAAACTTGTTTTATTTAGACTCAACGAACGCTGACTCATCTAATATCACTTGAGGACATTTACCAGACTTTATGGAGCTCCTTCTGGAAGGACTACAGGCTTTATACTACTTTTTTCCTGTATGCAGTAGAACTCCCACCCACCTGGAAACAGTGATATGCCAAAGTATCACACTGTACAATAATGTGACAGTACTCACACCAAATAAATAGAATAAATGTACTATTTACCACAGTGGAAACCAGTGCTTTTTTAATCTCATCAAAGTCACTATCCTATAGAAATTCAACATGTAAACGTTCATATATATTCATGAAATTTGACATGTAGATGTTTAAATTAACAATATTTTAGTTTCAGTGGCAATCTGCAAGGAAAATTATTATTGACTATCCGGATCAACTTAATGGATATTTTAGCTGTTCTTTTTACAAATCTCAGATTATGTTTTGAGGACATTCCTAGAATCTATATCACTTCATCGCAAGTCTGACCTGATATGTACCCCTACATATCTACAACCTCATCTTCTCTGGAAGTAACAAGTGTTTCAGCCCCATATACTTCTCTCTAGAGCTTGGTTACTGGCTCATAAAATATGTATGGTTCCTCCTTATCTGCCTCGGGCTTGCTTGTACTGCACCAATGAATAGTTCATCACTTTGTTGCTTTTGTATTCCAGCCATCTTTTTTCCTGCCTTTTTATGACAGTCCGGGTGACATCGCTGCAAACGCCCAAGGACACAGTGTGACAATAAGATTAGGGAGCCGTGTCTGGCAGCTAAGTGAGTTGAGTGTGTTGTAAGCTTTGTGTGTGTGTGCACGCCCCTACCCCTTTGCCGTGACAGCGTGCGATGCAAGTCTCCAGCTCGGTAAAAGAGGCATTTCGGCATCGCCGCTCTCTGCACACCTGTGGCAACACAAGGAGAATGATCACATACTGTGTAAAGGATTATAGTGCACGCAGACCAACGCGCACGCACACACACACACTTTGATCTGCCTTCTCTCAGTGCCCTTGGGCTTTTGAACCACCTGGCTTGCCTGAGGAGATCAGCCAAGCAGCATCACTATCCTGTTTTAAATCCCTTCGCGCTTGTACTGATGTGTTTGGTTATCAAACACTTTTGTCGCAACTGATCAAATCATTTACATCAATGATGGAATTACGTTTTGCTTCTTGAGAAATTTGTTTTTCAATCTTGTTACAACAGATGGTAGAAGAAACACAATGGAAATATGTAGAAGCAGACTTTAAGGGTGTGAAGGGTGAGTCAGTGACACTGATCTGGGGCTAGAGACTAGAATTGCACATATCTTGTTTTTTGTGTGCTTTCTCCCCTATCAGGTCTCCGTAGATCGTGGTTCCTTCGGCACCCTGGTCCTGACACCTACCGTGGCCCTGCTGACGCCTGCTGCTGCCATCATCATCATTATTTTAGATATTAATCATATTACTTTACTCATAAACCGACATTACCCTCTCCTAAAATCTCTGTGCTCTCCCTCCCCACAGGATTCTGTGGATGGTGGTTCTATCTGATGGTGGTTCTATCTGATGGTGGTTGCCACTGCAGTGGTCCTGCTGTGCGCCTGGCTTACTACTCACAATTACTTGAATCATTTCTGTCATAGGAATTGCATGTATTATACATTGTTCATTCTGTACACATGGCATCCATTGTAGTCTGTCCACCCCGGGAGTGGGATCCCTCCTCTGACTATCTCCCTAAGGTTTCTTCCCTTTTTTCCCTCTTGTAAGGTTTTTTTTCATTTTTTGGGGAGTTTTTCCTGTGCCGATGGTGGGTTTCGGGGCAGAGGATGTTGTATGTGTACAGACTGTAAAGCCCTCTGAGGCAAATTTGTAATTTGCGATTTTGGGCTATACAAAATAAAATGACTTGACTTGACTTGTTTACGAAACCATGTTTTATTAATGCACATGACTAATTCAGCTTCTTTCCAGGAGTTTTTTTGTGCTTTCTCCCCTAGCAGGTCTCCGTAGATCGTAGTTCCTTCTGGACCCTGGTCCTGACACCTGCCGTGGCCCTGCTGACGCCTGCTGCTGCCATCATCATCATCATTATTATTTTAGATATTAATCATATTACTGTACTCGTAAACCAACATTACCCTCTCCTAAAGTCTCTGTGCTCTCCCTCCCCACAGGCTTCTGTAGATGGTGGTTCTATGTGATGGTGGTTGCCCCTGCAGTGGTCCTGCTGTGCGCCTGGCTTACTACTCACAATTACTTGAATAATTTCTGTCATAGGAATTGCATGTATTATACATTGTTCATTCTGTACACATGACATCCATTGTAGTCTGTCCATCCAGGGAGAGGGATCCTCCTCTGACGTTCTCCCTAAGGTTTCTTCCCTTTTTTTCCCACGGAAGGATTTTTCATTTTTTGAGTTTTTCCTGTGCCGATAGTGGGTTTCGGGACAGAGGATGTCGCATGTGTACAGACTGTAAAGCCCTCTGAGGCAAATTTGTAAATTTCGGATTTTGGGCTATACAAAATTAATTGAATTGAATTGTTTATTGCTTGTTGTTTTTGCATCTGAGTGATGAGGAGGACACAAATGTTAGAACCAGCAGAAAAAAACAACATTAAAAAACGTAGAAAATAATAATAACAATAATAATAAAGCTATATGGCACCTTCCATTCATGATATGCAGTTAAAGGGTTTACATTAAAAAGGAAAATAAATATAAAAGTAAATAGGTAAAGTGCTTAGCGTTGCAGAAAAGGCCAGCAATTTATAAGTAGAACTACTGAGAAGACAAAATCTAAAGACATATACTGTAATTTAGAAATGAAATATGGGACTCCATGGAAAATGCACATTGTAGGAAAAGGTGCTAGAAAAAGTCGATATCATTTTTAAAACAAGAGACAACAGCAGTAACTTATTTGTATTTTCTCTTGCAAACTGCGGGTCATAATTCATTATTTGTCGCATAGAACCCCATCACTGAGTTGTATTATTGAAATTAGTACTCGCATTAGCGCTCTATCTCTCTCTGCCTGCTGCTGTTGCTCCACTATTGTTTGCACAGAAATCAATTTGAGCTCAAGTGAATGTGTGACAATGTGATTAAAGGCAGCAGCTTTGTGCTATGTATGCATTTATTGTTGAGAAGAGGCCCGTTCAATATGATGAGTATAACACATCCCGGTGGTTGACATACAATATTCTCTGCTGCCTTTTTAAAATATATTACTCATGCAGCACTATTCAATCCTATCAGCGTGTCCGCACAATAGCTGGACTGGAATAGAAGTGGAAGAGTGTTCTGCAGAGGGGAAGCAATATAGAATGATAGAGAAGTAGAATGAACTGGTGAGAAATGGAGGAGACTGCAGATTCTGTGTGTGTGTGTTTGTTTTCATACATATGTATTGTGCATGCATAATTCAGCTCTTATTTTTTGATTATATCTGTAGATGGATTTGCACAGAAACATATATTTCTCTCGCCATCGAACTTCCAAATCCGTGTCAGAACAAAGTGCCTCGATCTGACAGACTTACGGGGTCCCTGTGACATGTAGCTGAGTATGTTATTTAACCAATATTATTCATGCAGAAGGAGAATATTAGAGACCAGCAAAGCGCACACAGAAATGTGACAATTATCTCTACACGGATTAAAGTTTATTCTCCACAAGTTGATCTACATGGAGAGTTGATCTACAAGAGTCGTAGAGCCAGCACAGATCGGGTTTGAGAGACACATAACTTCAAACGGTGTCTCGATCAGGCTGATCTCTGTATCGAGAATGTACAGTTAATGCAGGCAAATCACATTCACGTCCTGTTGGATTCACAGAGGTTCAGCTTTCAACATTAAGTGGGCTCAACAACTACATGTTAGTGTGGAATTTTGAGAGGGGAACCAAAGACCGTGAATATGATTTGTTGAACCTTAATTCCTGTTGCTTTGTCACTGGTCGTGGGAACAAGAAATGCTTTTACTACTCACTGTTAACAAAAGAGAGCAGAAAGAGACACAAAAAAGAATTACAGCTTGCTTGCCTACAGTACACACTATGCATCTTCTAATGTCAGACCTAAACACAATGTATCCCACCTCTCTAACCCTTCTCACCTTTGAGGTACGCTAGTAGAAAGGAGTAAGCGACCACCAAAAGGTGGTGTAGGTAGCGGAGCATGAACACTGCTCTGATATTGGATTTTGTTGGCTGGAGAACACAGCTCTGACTCCTTTGTGACTAATGTGTTTTTCTCCCACAGCCTTGTTCAGTGACAGGCCAGTTCAATATACAAGGCTGGTGATCATGTACTCGGCAGGTGGTCAGATGAGGTAGTTGTTGTGTCATGTGTTGGAATAGATTTTAACACTGTTAATCTTATGGTGATTCAATGCAGTGGTAAACAAAGCCATACTCCCTCTCAGAACAACGGGTATATATCACACCACTCTTCATATGTCTACATATATACAGACTTAATTGCTTAATTGACCAAACCAACCTTGCCCTCTCCACACTTGGTGCCCGTCATGACAAGGCCGGGGTCGGGCAAGTCTCCCTGGCCGTCCTGGGTGCTGTACACATAGGTGCCGCGGCACTTCACCTCAATGCCGTCTGTCTTGATGGTGGTGTCGATGGACACAGCGTTGGTGCTTTTGGGCTTCTTGGCAGCACTGTGACACTGGATCTTACCACACTTTGCATCACTGGGGTGAGATACAAGCACATACAGAGAAACATTTACTTTCTCATGGCAAATCGTTGGAGACTGTTGTAAAAACTGCTATAATGTTCCATCTTAGTACGACAGGGAGCTGTGCTCTTTCACATAGAGGCACATGGTGTTCTGGATCATCTGATAATCAAGATGTTTGTGCGTCGATGTTTACAATCTTGTGGTGCAAACGATGATCGTCTACATCCGAGGTCAAGGTCTTTTAAATCCAAACAGTCCCCCATTGGGACAGTGAAATTTGGCCATAAGACTCAGTTCAAGTTTAAGACCAAATGAATGTTTTAGGAATTACTCCTGAGGGCCAAATTCTGATGAATTTGGGCCGTAATGGATCATACAAGGCAGTTGTCAACCGCTTTAATCCACAGCCTCATTTACATAACCAAGTGACTAATTTGGCTGCATAATTAACTCACAAATCAGGTTCATGCGCGCGCGTACATCAAACATTCACGAGCAAAAGTCCTTCTGCACGAGAAGTCAAAAACAGCGAGCGCGCAGAAAACACCTTCTCGAGCACGATTCAGGTTTTCCAAGTGAGCAAATACCTTGTGCGAGAAGGACTTTCGCTCTCTCGAGATCGACTTCTGCTCGTGAATGATTCTGACTCTGTGGGTCTCATGTAACGCTTTTGCGCACACGTTGGCCGTATTTGTTTCACATTGTACACGTAGGCAAACTTTTCCATATCATGCATATGCATTCACGGGAGTGTCAAGGGGAAAGTGGGAGTTTTCTATAATGAGATGGGATGAGACGCGTAAAGTGTGCCTGATTATGTATTCCGCGGTATGTACAGGGACCGCCCAGATGGCGACATAGGCCAAGCTGACGAGCTGAAAGGATTTTTGCCACAAGGATCACATTTTTTCAGTTGAGTGAACACAAAATCATTACGTAAAAAATTACGTATAAAATGACCTGTAATTACGCGTTACAGATGAAGCAGCCATGCAATATTACAGTTACAGGAAGAAATCGAAGATGACATCGCATCTCCGACTCAGCGTTCACATTCCATTCCAGAATTGTAATTATTGGCATCAGGATCATTTCAAACAGTCATAGCATAATCAGTGGGAATATCAGAGTCTGCACAGCACAAGTAATTTACGCTTTGCTACAGCACAGTAGACATTACATACATTTCCCCACCACTGATGCCCAATGAGGGCCTTTGTGTGTACGATGAAACACTCACTTCAGCTCTCACTGAACACACTCACAAGAGTGTTGACAATAAGACAATAGAAGTGAGCTGTAATAAAAAGCCTTTTGTTCTCATTTGATCAGAGCCAAAAGTTTCTATTGATTTCCATGTGAATCGTGGACAGAAGCGGTAGAAGAAGAAGTTTTAGAAAACTCAATTTAGTGCAGCTAAAAGTTTATTTGTGTCCACCTGGTGAATGTATTCTTAAAAGTCAAGTAGAGACAGGGTATGCTTTAGGGCGGCCTTATGTGATTGATGAGCCTCTCCTTCATCGGTCACTTCCTCGCTATCCAAAAACTTTCGTTCATATAAAAAAAAAAAAAGACTACATGGTGACGATTAAATTCCCAAATTACCTTGATGCTTCAAAAACAGCGGCCCACAAACCAATGGGGACGTCAGCATGAATACGCTTACTTCTTGAATACAGGCTATAATAGATAAAAATAGGAACATCCAAATCCAAATGATGTAGTTTCAATTTTGTTAATGAAAATTCAAAATGAAAGATTTCCGAACAGACAGAAGTCCGAAAGGGAGTCAGTGAAGAATCTACTGTAACTTGTATCTACTATAACAAACCCCACACACTACCAACACTGTATTATATAGAGTTGAATTTTGATGTGTCAGCAGCTCTTACCTTTTGTCACACTTCATGTAGTTGCCATGCTCATCTTTCCCACAGTTTCCAAAGGCGTTCCCCGCTGCATTAACATCTTCAAAGCAGGCATCGTGGGCCGGTTGAGCTCCTGGAAACAGAACATATTCCATCAGCCCCCTGGATGTGAAGGCTGAGTGAGTGCATTTTGGGGTACGGGGGGAAAGGAAGGCGTGGATCGGTGTTTGAGGGGGATGGCCGTACCACAGAGAGAAGTTCTAGCAATATCTCAAAGGTGACAAAAGGTGGTTTGGAGTGTCATTGATCATGCCGAGGTTGTGAGCCTGAGGAGTGCTTATATAGGAAGATAAAGTGTAAGTAGTGAGGGAGGAACAAAGCCATTTGTGAGCAGGAGGGATAAGAAAAAATACTTTAAGAAACCGCACAATTTTTACAATAAAATTATTTATTTTATGATGTTGTAATTATTAATCATTTAAACAATCGTCAATAACTATAATTATATCCTCTGTAAAATACTCATAGCAGTGGCACTAACTATACTAATAAAATGCATTGTTTTTAATGATAATAAAGCACAACAATTACATTTGATGATGCAAGAAAAGAAGAGGGAAAAAGAATGTGCCTTGTGTTCTTCAATGCATTAACAAACACGGGCTTCAAATTTGCTGCTGCTCATTGAAGCAGTTTCACACAAACACTGATTGAAGTAAAAGCACTAACCGTTTTAAGCCATAGGCTTAAACACTGGTCTCAAGGCATAGTGTTAGGGCACGTGGTCTCTGGACTACATGGGCTACGTGTATGGACGGCATTGCAGCCCGATGGGCTTTCTTCATTACCGTAGCCCCACAGCTGCAGGCACTGCTGCTGGTGGGTGAGGCACATGCCATTGTAGCAGTAGGCCACTCCATACTGACAGGAGGAACCGTCCAGCAGGTAGACGTTGGCCGGACAGTATGGGGAGGCCCCGGTGCAGTACTCTGGCAGGTCACACGCCCCCGCTGGCCCCCGGCACATGGTACCCGCCTGCTTCAACTGGCACAGACAGGAAATTATGCATATTGGACCATTTCATGTAGAAGTACCCACCATGGTGCTTTAATGGGAAGCATTTGTTAAATTATCCCAAAAATCATAATATTAATGTTTTATTTTCTATGGATTAGTGGCAGCGATCTTTATAAACAATAGAAAACAAAGTCTATTCCACACCAATGCAGATGGAAGGGAAGGAAAGTTAATAATTTCCTATTAGCGAATTTAAGCTTATTTGTGGATACAACAAAACAGTCATAAACAAATAACATAGCAAAAAGTAGGTATCTGAGATAACTGACTGATCACATCCAGAAGACACAACGCTAGATAACGCAACATTATAATTCACTTGCATTTATGTCCACCTGATGAATTAAAGCCCAATATTTTCCCCATTTTTGCTCTTGTTTAGTCTCCACCAATTCCTGAGGAAGATATTGGCGTCTTTAGCTAACATAATATTGAAAACAAAAGTCAGTTTTCTCAGTTAACAGGAAGAAAAGTACACAATACATAAAAATGTGCTAGAATATAATAATATGGAATAAGTATAAACATATACTGTATAAACAGGAGAAGAATTGTGTAGAAAAAGAAACTGTATTGCAATGCAGACCAGGAGGGAGAGCAGCTCCTCTTCTGCAGACAGCGCACATTTTAATTACATCTTCATAATTTGAATTTGGCTGTCAGCTCCACACTCTGCAGGATTTGCTATTACAATACGATTCACATTGGTAGAGTGACATGAGAGCACAGTGGAGGATGTAGGTGTGAGCCATCCTATGATGGCCGCTGACACAGGCTGGGGGCGAAGTACGTTAGAAATACACAGATACGCTGACTGACTAATGACAAGAGATGTGTGTGTGTGTTTCTTACCTTGCAGCCCTCGCAGCACACTCCATGGGCACACTGAGCCTCCTCCTTCAAGGTGCAATTATTGGCATTGCAGCAATCATTGGTGCATTCCTGTCTCTCACACACACACACACACACACACACACACGTCACAAGTAAGTAAAGGTAATTCCCTAATGCTACACAAACCCACACCCAGTGCCAGTCCACCTCACCCCACCTCATTTTCCAATATGTTACTCTTTGATAACGGTTTCCAGATTGTGGAAAAGAGTTTTGAAGTATTTGATCATTTTCATATACATCTGTTGCAGACCATCTAAGAACAGCTTTTGGGCCATCTTCAAACATAAACATTAAGTCAGCAGTTATAAATGAAGTAAGTCATTAATAAAGGGTTATAAAGTATATAAATGTATATGAGTGATTAATTCAAAGTAATGAGTCTTCAAGTCAGCAGTTTTAAGCTTTAGTTAGTTAGTATGAAGCTTCTGAAATTCCTACAGAGCAGTTCCAGACAATTGACAAGTCGCGCTTTTAAACAGAAAACTAAAAACGATGTGATTTTGCGACTGTTCTTGTGTCATACTACATCCATAAAGAAAGCATCTCCTGTTTCTATGGAGCCCATTTTAAAGCTTTACTTTCAAATAATTGTTGAAAAGATTTGGTTTTGAAAGGTGAGTTCTGAATAAATTCTGACATCTTTGCGAAAAAAACAAGTCACAGGAAAAGATTGAGTCCAGTTAACAGGCCGGATCATCACAGCAGTATTTCCTATACATGTGGAAATCACAGGGCGAGACCATTAAGCTTTTGTTGTGTAGCTTGTCTCATTAGATTAGATTAGATTCAATTTTATTGTTATTGCACAGTATTTTCATTGAGTACAGGTACCGAGACAACAAAATGCAGTATGGCATCCAACCAGTGCAAGTGCAAGAGAGCAGATAAAGTGCAGAGTACATGGAGGGCAAACAGTCTATGGCTGGGGTGGGAGTTGTCCTTCACGATGCTGCGCGCCCTCCCCAGACATCTTTTGTGCTGGACAGACTCGATGGTGAGGAGTGCGGAAGCAGTGATGCGCAGTTTTCACCACCCTCCCCACAGAGCCTTGAGGGATACCGGTGTTAAGGATGAGGGTTGAGGAGGTGATGTTCTCTAACCTGACAGATTGGGGTCTGTTTGGTTAGGAAGTCCAGTATCCAGTTACTGAGGGAGGTGTTGATGCCCAGATCTATGAGTTTGGTGGTTAGTTTGGAGGGCACGATGGTGTTGAATGCTGAACTGAAGTCAATGAACAGCATTCTCACATATGTGCCATGGAGATGGCATCCTCCGTACTTCTATTCTTGTGGTAGGCAAACTGTAGGGAGTCCAGTGTGGGTGGCAAACAGGATTTGAGGACCAGCCTCTCGAAGCACTCCATGATGGCGGGGGTGAGTGCAACAGGGCGGAAGTCATTGAGACGATGCTTTGGAGTGTTTCGGCATCGGCACAATGGAGGTGGTTTTGAAGCAGGTGGGGACGGCTGCCTGAGTCACCGGTTAAAGATGTCAGTCAGGACTGCAGTCAGCTGCACAGCACAGTTCCTGAGCATGCGCCCGGCGATAACATCAGGACCAGCAGCCTTGCGTGCAATGTCACGTGGCTTCAGCAGTAGGCGAACCTTTGTGTTCATCCACGGCTTCTGGTTGGGAAATGTGGTGATCCTTTTGAGGGTGGTGACACTGTCGACATTGGTGTTGATATAGTGCAGAACAGAGGAGGCAAAGGCGTTGATGTCTGTGTGGGAGTCCAGTGTGGCCTCGGTGGCAAACACACTCATCTGTGTGATCAAAACGGAGCTGTAGTGCAGAGTCTGCTCCCTCTGGCATACTTTAACTGTCCTCACAGTGGCTTTCACACGTCTGATGAGAGGTGTGTATTTTGGGAGAAGGAAGAATGACAGGTGGTCAGACTGTCCTGCAGTGCATCACTTTTTCCACATTTTGTTATGTTATTAAATTCATGATTTTCCTCAACATTCTACACACAACAACCCATAATGACAAAGTGAAAACTGTTTTTTGCAAATTTTTGCAAATCTGTTAAAAATAAAGAACGAAAACATAAGTATGTACATAAGTATTCACAGCCTTTGCTCAATACTTTGTCGAAGCACCTTTGGCAGCAATTACAGCCTCAAGTCTTCTTGGCTATGATTCCACAAACGTGCACACACCTATTTCTGGGCAGTTTCTTCTTTGCAGAACCTCTCAAGTTCCATCAGGTTGGATGGGGAGCGTCGGTGCAGTCATTTTCAGATCTCTCCAGAGATGTTCAATCGGGTTCAAGTCAGGGCTCTGGCTGGGCCACTCAAGGACATTCACAGAGTTGTCCCGAAGCCACTCCTTTGTTATCTTGGCTGTGTGCTTCGGGTCTTTGTCCTGTTGGAAGATGAACCGCCGCCCCAGTCTGAGGTCCAGAGCGCTTTGGAGCAGGTTTTCATCGAGGATGTCTCTGTACATTGCTTCATTCATCTTTCCTTCAATCCTGACTAGTCTCCCAGTTTCTCCCGCTGAAAAACATCCCCACGGCATGATGCTGCCACCACCATGCTTCACTGTAGGGATGGTATTGGCCAGGTGATGAGCAGTGCCTGGTTTCCTCCAGACATGACGCTTGGCATTCAGGCCAAAGAGTTCAATCTTTGTTTCATCAGACCAGAGAATTTTGTTTCTCAATGTCTGAGAGTCCTCCAGGCGGGCTGTCATGTGCTTTTTACTGAGGAGTGGCTTCCGTCTGGCCACTCTACCAAACAGGCCTGATTTGTGGAGTGCTGCAGAGATGGTTGTCCTTCTGGAAGGTTCTCCTCTCTTCATAGAACAACGCTGGAGCGCTGTCAGAGTGACCATCGGGTTCCTGGTCACCTCGCTGACTCTAGGAAGAGAGTACTCTTCCTAGAGTTGGCTGCCCAGCCAGACTGAGCGATCGGGGGAGAAGGGGCCTTAGTTACTGGTGGTTCCAAAACTTCTTCCATTTCCGGATGATGGAGGCCACTGTGCTCATTGGGACTTTCAATGCTGAGGAAATCTTTCTGTACCCTTCGCCAGATCTGTGCCTCGATACAATTCTGTCTCGGAGGTCTACAGCTAATTCCTTGGACTTCATGGCTTGGTTTATGCTCTGATATGTCAACTGTGATACCTTATATAGACAGGTGTGTGCCTTTCTCAATCATGTCCAATCAACTGAATTTAGCACAGGTGGACTCCAATCAAGTTGTAGAAACATCTCAAGGATGATCAGTGGAAACAGGATGCACCTGAGCTAAATTTTGAGTGTCATGGCAAAGGCTGTGAATACTTATGTACATGTTATGTTTTCGTTCTTTATTTTTAACAGATTTGCAAAAATTTGCAAAAAAACAGCTTTGTAAGTGTCCGCCATGTCGGTGTAAACGTGATCTAAAGTCTCGTGGGGCAGGAGACATGCTGGTGGAATTTGGGGAGTACGGTCTTCAGGTTTTGCAATGCTAAAAACAGGTGCCCGATCAGAAGCCTGAAGGCCTGCGCATGATTCTGCGTTTGCGTTGCGTCGACGCACTCGTTTCAATTCATGGTTCTGCGTGTGCAGAGCAATTCACGAGTAACGTGTTTTTGTTGAAGACGACCTAGAGAGTCACATCTATTTATTTGTCTATTTATTTATCATAGACTTTATATTGCCCCGTGCATCGCCACTGCTGCTTTTCATCGCAGACACATTTGTCCCGTATTTTCCTCTACAACTTTGTGCACCTCTCCACCGGCAAACCGGCGTTTGCGGCGATCTCCCTCCATGAATCCAACCCGCTTCTACATCCCGCCAATGACGGCTTATATAAGCGGTCATATTTACCCATTTCTTCCGACAAAAGTTCTTAAATCTGATCCGTTCTCTTGTAAACATTCTTCGTTTTAATAATGGCGCTATCGGGCTATGAAAGCGGAAATGTGAGACTCCAAGGATGTAGTTAGCGGACCAATCGCAGCCTGGTGCGCTGCGGGAGGCTTGCGTTGCTAGAAAAATGGCTCGACACGCGCAAGGACGCAAGGAGGTGTGAAAAGTGACGCAAGGAACACGCAAGGGGGTCTTGCGTCTGCGGCGCTCTGAAAACACGGAAGCATAAATCAGGCTTGGGCTGCACTGTCAGTCTGCTCCGAGTGGGAGTCGTAACAAACATCAGCAATCAACTGGCTCTGCTGCTTGGACCAAAGCAGCGTTACTTCACGACTTGGCTTGATGAGTGAAAACACTCCATCTGGATTTCTCTACCAGTGACTGGTACAGATTGACAAAGAATAGAGTGATTCATAAGATGTGCTCTTATTACATGGACTTTGAAACACTTTGTGCTTTTTCTTATTCTGTTGGGGATAAAATTGTCCAGGTTTTGGCCTTGCTGTTCCCATCATGTTGCGCGTCTCCATAGAAAACTCTACCTTGCTGTGTGTCCACATTGACAGACCTTTAAACTATTTTCAGGTCAGGATTTTACTCTAATGTACTTGTTTACATTTTAGAGCTCATATGAGAAGAAATGTCGCTCAACGGGGTAATTGATTGAAAAAATCCGAAGTCTGTGTGTAGCTTGGATTCTTGTCGTCAGACTAGGGAGAGAAACTTGTAACTTAGAGTACAGCAGTTCCTTCAAACATTTTCTTTACCATATGGTAAATAATGAAAACTGAAGAGTGTGGAAGAAAATGTTTAAAAGCCCACAGGATGGAAGATGGGACAGACACATACATAAGGCGGGTTAACCAGTTAAAAATGAATAAATGTGCTCACATCAGGTTCTCCACAATCACACTCTTCTCCGTCTTCCACAAAGCCATTACCGCACTTCTTGCCCCCCACAAGGTCCTTCATGTTGGGCATGTTGAAGAGGCACATGCCTCCTCCCTTCTGGAAGTAGCTGTCAAGATCACGTTTGCTGCAGCGACTGAAGACGCGTGGGAACGGATGCCTGGAAAGGGAAATTTCCACTTTTGAGGAATGAAATTTGAAGAATTTATGGCAAACAAGATAATTCACTTCACATCCTTATTCAGTTTCTTGTGCTTCTATTGTAACACATTGATGCTTTGTAGGACAACATACAAAGCCTTTTGATACGGGAAAGGCTTTCTTTAATTCCGTAACGTAAACGACACGGTGATTAAAAATTGATGATGGTCATCAAAAGTAGAACAAAAATTGGTTATTTTGAAGATAGAAATCAGATCAATATGTAATGTGTTTTTGCTGAGTGGCAGCAGGCTCCACTCACCCGGTGGCGGCAGCCATCATGCAGCCTCCCTGCTCGGCAGAGGCCTCCACGCAGCAGCCGTCGTGGTCGTGGCTCATGCCGAAGTTGTGGCCGATCTCGTGGGCCATGGTGGCGGCGGCGCCGATGGGCAGCTCTGAATGGTCCTATGGGTTGAAGGGAGGGAGGTTACTTTATAGGACGGACAACATCAAATAGAGCTCAACGCTGCATGGAGGCAAACATACAGTCTAAATGACATACTTCATATGGGAGCATGTTTTCATTTGTGCTTTTCATAATGCATCTCAATACCATTATAAGCAGTTTCTTACGTTTTTCTGACGTAAAAGGTCAATCCCACAAGCGTGCTTTAACACATTCCTCTGATGTATTTAGCTCCTCTTTGATCCACTGACAGCTGTCATTCACTCTTTGTGCTGCTTCTGAATTATGCATACTGTATGAAACGGTGATATTCTGCAGTGAAATATTTTACATGCTATTTAGAGCTTTGTGGGCCAAACCACATGGGCATTGTGTGTAGTCTGCTGATTCTGTGCTGTTTTGGATGTTAGTCCATTGGAAGCTTATCAAGCTTTGGAAAGCTATTGATGCTTCCGGCTGCATTTATTCAGTCCACGGCACATGTGTATGAAGCCATACGGTTACACAGGCAACATGATGTGACATGGTGGATGTTTTTAGAGGTAAAAAGGCAGAATTTGAGTCAAAAGCCAAACAAGACCTCTGCAGCAGAAAGCATTTTCCTCATTGTTCCATCAAAGTAACATAGCTGTTCCTGACTATGTTGATCATAATGTTTAGCCTTTACTTATGTGTAAAGCAGTTTGCTGTAGTTCCATCTAGAGAAAAGCAAAGCAATTCAAATCAGGGAGATTAAAGCTCTATTGAGATGTAAAGACAGAATATTAACAAACGACGACAGACACAGCAAAAAAGGCCAATCCATGAAAGTCATGATTTTATGATGATTGAATCATCCCAAACAATATGATATAACTTGTGAATACGTTACTGTTTGTCTGTTTTAATCTGTTGTCACTAGCTGATGAGAAACAAGTGGACTGCTCAACCACAAAAAAATGTAAAGAATAAACGGCCGAAGGAAGGGCTCCTCTAAAGCGCAATAGATACCAACAAAAACCTCATTACTTTTGTGCTCATCAGTTTGAGAACATTCAAATGTTAGCATGGAGCCTGCTAATTAGTGATAACTGCTTTTAGATCATTTTTTTAAAGAATTGGAGAGAGTCTTCCTTTAGGATAATTTGTAAGTTTTGTTAGTCCTTTGATAGTTTAGTTGGAATAATTTCAGTATATTTTACAAAATCGACTGGCATATTTAAAAAATATTGATATTTAGAAGGTCAAAATACCAGCAACCCTTGTAATAGAAAAAACTGAAGAAAAGTTGAGAGCTTAATATGGTGTCCATAAGATAAAGTTCACAAATAACATTTTTGTAATGGGTCAAGTAACTTGACACAACTATGTGAAGTCTATATTTCAGTGTGGGTTTGGCAAATATTATATAATGTAATTATAAGAAAATATGTAAGTTGATTTTGCAGCTGTGCTCATTTCTCATGGTGTGTCTGATAAACGTTTGCTGAGAGGTCGATGTTCAAAGCGATCATTTGAAGCTTATCTTATGGGCTGATTAGTTTTGGGCACATTTTCCTCTTGAGATTTCAAGTTGTTTTGGTTTTGCTTATGCATGCTGATTTCTGGTCACTAGAGATTTACCCAAACGCCGGTTCATTGTGGTTCATATACGGAAATAAAATGGATTCTAGGCAGTGTACATCTTACATATCAGAGCTTTTTAACTAAAAAACAGCTAGAAAGCAGAAGGATGAGGGGCGACTGAACCAGAACCGCTCGGCCTCGGGCTTGAGAACCAAAACTACGAGCTGAGAGGAGTTTATAGGCTGGGATGGGTTGAAGAGCGTGGCTATAATTCTCTGTCTTTTTGACACCATCCAATCTAAATATGTTAATAAGTATTGATGAAAGCTTTAGTTCTTTCCACAGCCAGATCACCTGTAACCTTTATCAACACCACTGGCTATACTTTGAACTTTGACCCGAATAAAAAGCTACACCTAATGTGAAATGAAGAGGAGGAGAAAATAAACAAATATTTTTATGACATTCTACACACGCAAAAGCATAGACAATCGATAGAAGTTGAATTTAACCTCGGAGAAGATATCGAGGGAGTTTTTCTGAGTGAATAGCATTGAGCAAAATTAACAGATTTGTTTTACACATACCACGGTGATGCCTCCAGAGTTTTCCAGGCTGCACATCCCTTCCAGCGGTGCCATCCCAATAGTGGTTCCCTTGAAAATCACACCGCTATAGGAGCCACAGTCACCCGCACAAACACAAAGAAAAATCAGATGTGGGAGAGTGTTTGCGACGAAACCCAATTCACCATGTGGTGTCCTGGCATTTAACTTGCCACTTAGCCACCCAAAACAAAATTACGCCTTGTCGGATTGATCAAAACAAAACAGGCTCTTTGTTATCAGCACAGCTAATTATTGAGGCAAACAGGGCCAACAATTTAATGTTCGTACTCCGGAAATCAAATTGCTATGCTGCTTGGCCCTAATGAAGATCATTTTAATTCACACACAAAATATTTTTAAAAAGCTAACCCGGTAATAGGTGTTTCAGTATTCAACCGGTATTCAAGTAGCTCGCTGCCTCCCCAGAGCCAGATCCTGCCCAAAACTCCAGAGATAAATGCTTTTAGTTATTATTTGAGGCTATATAAATCAATTAATTTGAATGGAGTCTGGGCAGCAGTCTATTGTGTTGCTTTTCAAGCATGTCTTGGTGAGTCCTGTTCATGTGGTCCATGTTGTTGAAGGACAACGAGCGCCGGCTGCTTTGGTGGGTTTGGTGCAGGTGAAGTGAAGGGTTTTTGCTGCAGTTGTGTAAAGGAAACTCCCGGCCTCCCATTTCACTCTGTCTCTGTGTCTTAGTCTATGTTACTTTGATTTCTTCAACTTTCTCCCTGTTGTAGATCAATGTAAACAAAAGCTAGCAAGCTAGTATTTGATGTAATTGTCAGTATTGGTCATAACTAGTTTTGGTCCTGCCTGCCTGACAGCAAGCTTCACAGCACTGTAAAAATAAATAACAGTGACAGTACCTAAATGTGCCGACACACAGCGTTTCACCTCTAGTGGCGCTGTGAAGGATTTCCTACGGTAGGCGCCTGTTTTCTTTACTTCTTGCAAGGGCACATGGTAGCAGTTACACATTATTTCATCGATCTACAGGTGGGATTAACCATTGTCTGTACTCACGGGCCGCGCTACGGATACACGGCAGATCTGTGGCTGAACAATCTTTGTTACGTGGCTGCTGTAGCTTAGACGTTACTGTATCTATTGCTCACGTCAGCAGCTGGGCGTTGTCATGTTTCTTGCGGGACTTCAGCTTCTGTCTCCACTGGAGGAAGGACCACAGCGTGGCATTTGGCTCCTCTGTGACGATACACTGATCCCTGTCGGTCCAAACCTCCAGGCCGATGAGAGGCACGCGGATGTTCAGAGCCCTGTAGAACTACGAGCACGACAAAGCATTTAAGCTAAAGACAAAAAAGGTTCTTGCACGCACACAATCTTGTCACGAGATCCCAAAGCCCGGTCTACATTACATTACAGGTCATTTAGCTGACGCTTTTATCCAAAGCGACTCACATTACATTTAACATTACACCCATGGCTTTTTATATTTTTGCCGGGAGAGCAATTAGGGGTTGGGTGTCTTGCTCAGGGACACTTCGACATGGGACAGCCAGGACTCGAACCACCAACCTTGGGGTTCCCAGCGCACCCCCCCTGCGCAATGACGACCCATACGACCCCAGGTCTGGTGACACAACGCAATTTGCCCGCTAATCTGCCTTTATGGGCTACTGAATTATATTATTATTATTGTATTATACACATTGTAGATTGAATCCTGATGGGCTTCATTCACCAGAAGATATCTGCGTACACTTTTCAATTACTGATTATTTATCTGGAACGTCAACAAACTTAAGAGTTGATTAGTAAGAGATGACATCAAGACAGGCATCGAATGTATAACCAATATAGTATTTTATTGAATAGAGAACTGTAAGAGGCAACAGGAGAACCCATCAGTCATACCTTATCCACATAATTGGCAATCTCCATTATCCTTGCTTTGGTCTTTTCATAGTCCTTATTTTGCCGTTTAAACTGCAGCACAGGGAAGACAGGGGAGTATTAGTGGCACGAATGAGGGGAGCGGTCAGAAAAATAAATAAAATGGAAGAGACACTTCTTTCCTATGTTCTCTGAAGAGACAAATGAACCTTGAAACATAACTGGTCCTCCCACTTCTACCCCACTACATTATCCTAATTATATCAATTTTAAGAAGAGAGGACCAGACTCTTATTGGTCACCGGGTGCTGTTACCATGGCATTAATGTAGAAGACAAAACCCTGACTGGGTTTTATGAAGATATAGCATCTCATCACTGTAGCTTAGTGTCTATTTAAAAGCCCTTCTAACCTTAGATTCCACCTAAATACATGCCGTTAAGCAGATAAATCCTTCCGTCTCATCTCCACATGCTTCCGCCTTGCTGTGACCATCATGGGCTCAGACCTCTCGGTATTAAAATAACTTCATTAGCTGGAATGACATAGGTGTTTAAGATGTGGGTCCTAATTTAAAAGTTCACGCAGAATAACGCAGGAATATCATGCTGTGGAGTCAGATGGGCTCATTGAAGAGGTTCTGTCAGCTCACCAGTGTGTTGTCGGCCACTATGTACAGCTCCATGTACTTGGTTGTACCCCAGGCATTCCTTTTAACCTGGAACAAGGTTATACAGAAAACATACGTGTGATAGGTTTTGCTAGAAATTGATCGGTTTTGAAATGAGATAATAAGAAAAGTGATAAACAAAACAGTTTGTTATGTATACTCTGGGAGTATACATAATTCTCCTCATTAATAATGATTACATCAATGAATAATCGATTCCAAGTAGGTAATAGGTAAGACAGATCTTAACTTATTTCTAAATAATAATGCAGGTAAGTATGTAATGGTGTCAGTATTTCAGGTTATGAAACTTGTTTAAATATTCCTACTGCACAGTCTGAAAGTGGTACATAAAGAGTTAAAATCCTGGTAGCTTCCCATCCATCAATTCTCTCGTTTGAACAAATCTTTACGACTCCTTGTAGGCGTCCATTAGTAAGTTTCCATCCCCCTAATACTAGATTACTGCTGTAATTAAAACCCATGGATTTTAGTGGGGACTGCTGCCTCAGCTCGCTCACGACTCGGCACCAATGTCGCAGACTGGCGGGGAGTCAGGGGCACTTATCTGCACCAGCACATCTACGTGTCGCATTGTTTGTTTGAAAGGCAAATGAGGGGAAGGAACTCTCCCGGTGGCTGCCAGCGCTGCATAACAACCCAGGATTAATTGGTGGCAAGATAGAGGGCTATGGGGAAAAGATGATGCCCTTGTGGAGGGCTGAGAAGGCTGGAAAGATAGATGGTGATGATCAACAGTTTAAAATGAACAGAAAACTGGGAAATGAACAATATGGGAATAAATATAAGAATGAGGATGAGAATGTCTCCCAGCTGTGGAGACAGATGAAGGAAGAAAGGTCCACTGAGGGGCCCTTTTATCATCTATAACTGCAGGTGAGCAAATTAGACTTGTGTTAAGGTCTTCTTCTCTGTAGAAAATAAACAATGCTCTATAGAAAATTGATTTATAGCCCTGGCCTTAACAGACCTCAACAGCTGAGTCAAAGCCATAATTCTCTCCATTTCCAGGAGGAGCGAGAGCAATTTTGCCCCCTGAAATAGCACTGAGACCTATTCAATATTGTGTTTGCATACCAAAGAGACCATTAACGCTGCAGAGCCAAATATTTTGCGTGATAAACACAAACACTGCTACAGTCCATCACATAAGGGGAAATTAAGAAATCACAGCTCCTTTTGTGCCTTTCTAGAAAATTTGGTATTTTCACAGCACAATAGCGGTCCCATTCAAAGGGTGTGATGACTTGGGAAGATCCCGCACACTGAGCAGTTTGGGATACTTTAAGAGGGAGGGAGATTCCAAAGAACACATCACTAAAATATTTTTTTTCACGTTTCTCAGATGTTTTATAACCTTTCTTTGCTATATTTGGTTCACCTTCTGTTTACATTTGATATTGCTTTTGAGTGTACTATATCTTAAACTGTATTTGAACATGGAATTGAACAAACACGTTTTGTTTGAGTCTGTCAACTCAAATGGAATATGTGAATATGTGTCAGTCTCTAAAAAACTCTAACTTTATACGATGAAAACACTTTCCGATTCTCAGGAAAATGTAATTAGAGCATACAGGATGTTATTGTGAAGCTGTTCTTATGGCAAAGGATGTGTTGGAGTTTCCATTGGAGGACGCCCTGTGAATTGATTTGGGGTGTCTGCTTGGTTGTTTGGTTGATTTAAAGCCACGCTTTAATGAATTTGTTTAAATTGTATAAAATTGATTTATTTTTCAAAAGTTGCAGAATCTTCCTACAACACATCACGTTTAATTCACTATCAAACACTGAAGGGTTTTGCGGCTAAAGCGCTATGGGATCTGCTATTACCTGTAGCAAGATTAGCTGTCTCCCGAGCTCTGAGTGCTAGTGTGACACCATCACAAGGTAACATAAAGCCGTCAGAGCCGTTGTTTTTGGGACAGAACAATATTTTGTGAAATCGATGGGTTTGTCTATGGATGCACGGAGTTGAAATATATATTGATCATCTGTTTGTGGGCATGACAGCAAACCCAGGCATTTCCCACTTTGTTGACTCTTCCATTAAAGGGAACATCGCAGAGAAAAGGATCGTATTGTTACACTGCAATACTTATCTTTACTTCAGGAAAACAATCTAATAAGTGTTGTTGAAATGTAAAAGACTCACCCTGGAATGAAATTGTCTGAGCAGGTTGGAGATGTGGTTGGACTGTGTGTTATGGTGGCCGTGTCCACAGTGTCCACCTTTAATTGGCAGTTCCTCTGCACTCCACAGAGAATGGTGGAGCGGATTAACACCACTGATTGGCTCAAGGTAATAAGTGTCACTGGAGTTCAAGGATATCAGGCCCCTGTGTGAAAGGAGAAAGGCAGGAAGGAGTAATTAAGGCTGGATTATTAAAAAAATGCCAGTACAAATGCCTGTACCCTTAACGTGACGATACCAGCCAAGTACTTCAAATATATATTCAATATATTCTATTCCCATCGTGGAAATGTTTCCTCACTGGCTAGCTTATACCACAACTGCTTTCCACGTTAACTGGCGTGTTTTTTTAACAATCCTTGCAAGTGATACAACGATTGAGATACATATAACATCAATAATATTATATTATTACTTCTATATCAATAGAAAACTACTTTAGCTTACAATTGCATTTTTGAATCCAGAACATACATACCAGTGCACTAGTGAAACAACTGTCCTCAAAAGATTTATTCTTTATTCTTCTGCTGGATTCTCCTGCACTGAGCCCCACATGGACTGTACTTTTATTTCTCTTGTCTAGTCTTCCGTCCCCTCAAACCTCTTTATCACTGCATCTCTGCCTCGAGGAGGAACCTGGTCTCCGCTAACCCAAAACCCCCCCCTTTCACTACACATTTCTTTTCTTCTTCATGTTTATGGAAACTTGTCCTATACTTCCTGAAGATTAATTAAATTCATGCATCCTGTAGAAAAGCAGGAATTTATTATAAAACACCTGATATTAAAGATGATTATTTACACTAGAAGTGCATGCATTTATTATAAACACACACTTGTTAATAAAGAATGTCTATGTGGAAATGATGATGCTTAGAAGGATGTCAACAATAAGGAGGCGCAAGCCTATTGACAATGTGTATTCCGTACCAGGTACGAAGTTGTACAAAACACCACCTCCTGTACTTTATATTAAATATGTTTTAACTTTTTAAATATTTAAAATGTTTAACTTTAACTTTATTCTCTTATTTTAAACTAACCCATAGCCTTATTCTACTAACCCATTGCATTACCATTTCATTTTATTACGTGTGTACTGCTGTCTTATTGTCTATTGTCTGTTTTGTTTCTACTGTCACGCACCAACCGCCAAGACAAATTCCTCGTATGTTTGACATATTTTGGTAATAAATGTTTCCTGATTCCTGATTTTGTGGAAGCTACTGCATTAGAACTACAAAATGGACAGTTATAATAAATCAAACACCCGTGTGTTTAACCAATGAGAGGCAATTACACCTGTGTGATGGAAAAAGTTTGTGGCTCACAAGCTTAAACTTAAGCATAGACAGCAACTGTTGACCAGCTGCAAACGGCCTGCGCACTGCTGAGGCTTGTGTAGTCCTCGGTTCGAGAAATATACTGTATCACAAATATTTTTATGAAATCGTTTTTATTGTAACTTTTTTGTCTTGGACTCTTCTTCAAGTCTACCAAAATAATTTTTGAACACAACTATCCTCAGGCTTATTCGAGCAAGCGTGGCTACTTCGAGCCGTTTCCGTCTGATCAATCATATCCTCTGAGGAGGATAACGCATTGCCTAGTTGACGAGTCAGCCGGCTCCACCAATCCATTTTCAATACTGATATCAAACCTACAGTTCCAATAATGCAGTGGATGTCATTCACTGTTATACACAACATTCAGGGCAAATTGACTCATTGTAGCTAAAACCTCAGATCACCTATTCCTTTAGATGTAGGTATGGCATTTGGACAGGCAAAGAGTTGAAACCAAAATCAAATTTTTGTTTAACGCAACCTGAAGTCACCCTGCTTTGGCTAATAAATGATCAAATGGGTCCATCATGGTCCAACTATATGTGTAGGTTAGTGTAAGAGGCTGACAAATCCATTTCATCCTCAGACAAATGCTTGTACTTCCATAATGAAGATCTTCTACTGACTCCACCCCCTCACTAAACCCTGATTTATTCAACTGACTTCTGATAAGTGACTCTACCAGAGTCCTAAAAGAAAAACTGGCCACTAAAGATTACTGTCATGACACCTGAACTTGATCCGACATTTTCAACTCCACAAAAACTCAAACAGAGCACCTCAAGGGCAAAAGTCCTCTGTGTTTAAATGAAAAGAGCATTACTCAGAGTTTAATCTTTCATTGAACTTAAAAGAGCAACACAAAACACCCTCATACCACCCTCACACTTTTAAAGCACTTCTCATCACTTTTACATTGTCCTTTTGTGTGCACTGTATGAAAAAAGATTTAAGGGGTTACCTCGGTATTTTTCAAGTTGAAACCTAGTCTTTTTATTTTTTTTGTGTCAAAGTGACTAATGGGGACAACCAATTCTGAAATTGCTCCAGTATTGAGCTGGAACGCCACAGCTGGCAGCCACAAAAAACGAGGTGCAATCTAATCGCTCAGGTTAATTCCTCACAGTCAATATATGTCCACTGAAATTGCGTGTTTCTGCCGCTGACGCGCTATTGTACGTGTCTGACACATAGAAAGAGCAGAACAGACATTGAACTCATTCATTGGACACGTTGGACATTGAATATGCCCGTACACGTTGTTAGGTGACCACATATGTCAGTGTACTTTTGGTTCATTCTGCAGTGCGAGAGAGATCGCCCACTGTTCAGCTCATTTTTTGTCACCAATGTAGCATTAAAGCAGGGATTCTCAAACTGTGAGGCGCGACCCTCTGGTGGGGCGCGGAGGTATTACAGGTGGGGCGCGAGGGGCTGGGGGAAATGTAGACTGCTGTGAAGCACTGGGGACATGCAAACTATGGAGAGAACACGGATCGAACCGCACTGTAAAACATCACAGCCCTGCTTAGTTATGTCCACTTGCTTCTTCTCCGTAACTTCTTCTTTGAACTTAACTGTTCAAGTTAAAACTTAGTTAAACTTACAGTAATGCTTTGTGTTGACTTATTCTACTTAATCCTCCTGTAGTCCAGATAAGACATATCCATATCTAGATGATCTTAAGCCCTTTTCCATACCAAGTACATTTGAGGCTAGCTAGGCCTGAGTAGAGCATAATTTCTGTTAACAAAACCTTTTCTATTCATTTGATAACGTCTTTTGATTCAGCTAATCTCTTTTTGACCATTATAAAAGTATTTCTTTTCTAGACAGCCCGCTAACACAAACATTGATAATCAGACAAGCACACAGTTAAGCCTAGTTTATGCTTCTCTGCGTTTTCAGAGCGACGCAGACGCAAGACCCCCTTGCGTGTCCCTTGCGTCGCTTTTCACACCTCCTTGCGTCCTTGCGTGTGTCGAGACATTCTTCTAAGCTTGCGGACGCAATCCTTTACGGAGTCTCCCATTTCCGCTTTCATAGCCCGATAGCGCCATTATTAAAACGAAGAATGTTTACGAGAGAACGGATCAGATTGAAGAACTTTTGTCGGAAGAAATGCGTAAATATGACCGCTTATACAAGCCGTCATTGGCGGGTTGTAGAAGCGGGTTGGATTCACGGAGGGAGATCGCCGCAAACGCCGGTTTGCCGGTCGAGAGGTGCACAAAGTTGTGGAGGAAAATACGGGACAAATGTGTCCACGATGACAAGCAGCAGTGGCGATGCACGTGGCAATAAAGTCTATGATAAATAAATAAACAAATAAATAAATAGACGTGGCTCTCTAGGTCGTCGTCAACAAAACACGTCACTCCACCTGTTGTTCTGGCGGTGAATTGCTCAGTAACACACGCAGAACCATGAATTGAAACGAGTGCGTTGACGCAACGACGCAGACGCAAACGCAGAAGCATGCGCCGGCCTTAAGTCTATAAAAACACAGAAATATCTTCAGACAAATGTTGTCCACAAATAAACATAAACAAAACGGCAAGGCACTTGACCGTTCATTCATTCAATCTAACACTGAGTAGTTATTGCTTTCTGTTATTACAAGACTCAGATGAGGCAGTTTGGTGGAGTTTGAAAGATGATACCTTCTTGTCAATGAGGAAGTCATACAACAACAAGTGTGAAATTAGTCATTAGTGACAAACAGTTAAAAAGTTGACTGAGCCATTAACAAAAGACAGACAATTCAATACAGTAAATGTAGTTTTTTGAATAAGATGAAAAGGCTTAATGCTGGGATGGTCAGAGACCAGCTGATAATCAGGGTTGGGAGGGTTACTCTAGGAATGTAATCAGGAACCAAATCAAAGGTATGCGTCACATTATGAAAGTCATTCCAACAGATGACTTCCCATTCATTTTGGAATGCCTAATTTAATTCCGTTAATAGTATTCTATGTTCTTGTATACAATGTGCATTTTGACATATTTAAATTCAACTTGATTTATTTCTTAACTTACATATAAATGCTGCTGTAGTAAAAAGATGTCCCCTTGCAAGATTAATAAAGTAGCAGTCGATCTTATATGCACAAGAGAAGACACTATTACAGTGCCTTTCTTGCAGTGGTACTATATAAGCATCAGAAGTTTGTATAAAACCCATTTAATTCCTTGTCTGTGAACTTCTTTAAGAGTTGCTGTTTATTTCAGCACAGAAACAATTTACACAAAGAGAATCAAAACATTTAACGTGAAAATCGTTGTGTTGGAGGTGCTCATTCACGCCGGCACAGCTGAGCTTGGAGCCATGCTTTTTGACAAATATTTTTTCGAAGTAATTATTTGTCCAAGCTGTTTATCAATTTATCCTAAAACCATGTAATTTACCGTGAGTCTATACTAAACACCTCGTTATGGCTCTAAAGCTGCCAGAGGGGGAAATGAGCTGGGAACTGTAGGGCAGGAGCGGCAATGAAAACAAGCCTGCAGGACTGCAGATAAGGGAACATAAACCAAAAGTTCTGATCCACAACTTTATCATCCTGTCAACGAGGCCTTCGGTAATTGGTAAATTTTGCAACCATAAGATTTTAACTTTTGCAAAATCATCAGTTCCCCTTCGAGTTTTGCAGGGTTGCAAAGACTATTTGTAAGAAATACTTTGAATGCACGGAGAAAATAAGCATATTTGATACAACACTGCACCTGGAGCACAATGAATAGGCTAATTCTGGTCTAAAAGTGTTATGATTAATGATTTGATTATACCACTCATTCAACTCATCGCAGTAGTGGGAAGGTTTTAAAAAACAGGATGCTTGCAATTGGTTGGTAGGGGAATACTGAATGTCGGATTTGAAACAAATTGCTTGTTTTCTACCAAAACAAATTTGCGCTCGGTCTCTCTCTCTGTGTCCGTCTGTCTCTCTCTGACTGTCTGTCTGTCTGCACCTACACACAAGCTAGACATTCGGGTCAAAAAACAGCTCAACAATGAACACATGTCAGTTATTCCAGATATTAATGTATAAGAGCTTGTAACACCGTATTGCCCTACAAGGCAGCTGCGCTCCATAGATGCTGGGTTACTTGTTGCTCCTATGGTTTTAAAAAGTAGGATGGGGGCCAGAGCCTTCAGTTATCAAGCTCCTCTTTTGTGGAACCAGCTTCCACTTTCAGTCCGGGGGGCAGATTCGGTCAGCTCTTTTAAAGTAAAGCTTTAAGTTCAAAACTTTCCTCTTTGATTTTGCTTATAGTTCTGGCTCAGGTTAGCCCGGACCAGCCCTTAGTTAAGCTGCTATAGGCTTAGACTGCCGGGGGACTTCTTAGGACACACCAAGCTCCTCCCTCACGCTCTCGTTCTACAATAATTCACGTTTTATTAATGCACATGACTTATTCAGCTTCTTTCCGGGAGTTTTTTTGTGCTTTCTTTGGATGGTGGTTCTATCTGATGGTGGTGGCCCATTGTAGTCTGTCCATCCCGGGAGTGGGATCCCTCCTCTGACGTTCTCCCTAAGGTTTCTTCCCTTTTTTCCTCTTGGGAGGGTTTTTTCATTTTTTGGGGAGTTTTTCCTGTGCCGATGGTGGGTTTCGGGACAGAGGATGTTGTATGTGTACAGACTAAAGCCCTCTGAGGCAAATTTGTAATTTGCGATTTTTGGCTATACAAAATAAAATGAATTCAATTGAATTCATGTGGAAAAATGAGGAAATAAGCCCAACCATGAGTTGGTAGCAGTTGTCCTGCTTTGTGGGTTGTGTAGGCCCCACGTTTCACTGAGGAAGAGGAATGGATGAAATAAAAAACATTGACATCTCTGCTTCTGCTGAATCACTTAGTATCCATTTAATATAAAAAAGAAACTATCCATTATGATTCTGATGATGTCACAGGAGAGCGAAGCTAAGTAAAGAACTCTGATCACCGATCAGCTTTTAAATGGGACCGTTTCAATTTGAGGGAAAAGTAGTTTACTGAGACACTATTTGAAACTAATTTGGATAAACATCTATTTCATAAAATTGCACACTTTATTAAGAGCTCTCCCAGGTGCCTCTGCCTCAGGAAACAGCGAATGAAAATTCACTCTGTATGAATAAAAAATAAGGAAATGCATGGAACCCCCTTTTTGAGTACAATCTGAATTGTTCTAGATGTGATAAAAAGTGGAATGACCGAGAGTTCGTAAGGAGATCAACATGTGAAATTCTTGTGAATGCTCAATATCCGAAGAAAACTCTTGGCTTTCTTGTCAGAAGTTGTTGTTAGCTCCAGCGATCTGGATGGAGTGCTGGATTTTGGGAAGGCGCAGGATGGTTTTGCGCTAAAACTGAAGGAATTTAATCGTCATGGCTTTTTAGTGAATAGTGGAGAATGGTTGTCAGGCTTCGTGATGATATTTACCAGATCATTTTCAGAGAAATAATTTCATTGGATCATGTCCAATGTTAGCAAGCCAGAGCTGACAGGTATGCACAACTTCACCGCTTAAAAATGATTTGAAGTATTCAGCAAATTGCTGTTTCTATAGAACAGAAAACTGACCGTATGTAAGCTATGATTGCAGACAAAAAGTTTCCTTTAAAAGTCTTTGTCCTTAATGAACTCCAGGGTATAATACATCCTTCTGTTGATTTACAATCACATCCCTAAATTCAACCCTTTTTGATCCAAGAACACACATGAGTTAGTCAGCTCTGTGACCCACTGGACATTTTCCCTCCCCATAGGCTTCTGTGGAAGCCTGTGTGTTGGTGTTTGCCCCTGCCGTGCGCCTGGCTTGCTACCCGCAATTATTTGAATCATTTCTGTTATAGGAATTGCATGTATTGTATATCTTTTACATTGTTCATTCTGTACAGGTGACATCCATTGTAGTCTGTCCATCCAGGGAGAGGGATCCCTCCTCTGACGTTATTCCTAAGATTTCCTGTCTTTTTTCCCCTCCTGTGCCGATGTGAGGGTTTCGAGACAGAGGATGTGTACAGACTGTAAAGCCCTTTGAGGCAAATTTGTAATTTGCGATTTTGGGCTACACAAAATAAAAAATAAATACATTTTGAAAGCTTTCACACTCTGTTGGCTCACAGATCTCTATTCTCCCTCACGTCTGCTCTGTTCCTATCACAGTTGATGTCAACAAGCAGTATCTGGCTTCCTCCCAAATCAGGACAGACGGACATATCAGCACTGAACCAGCCTCCATCAGGAAGAAATATATAAAGAGGTTCTTAGGCTTTATTATTAATTCCTACTGAAGCTCCACTGAGCTGTAACTTGATGTCTTTATCGAATATATTTTGGGGACATGCATCCTCAGGGCATGCAGCATCTTTGCCAGAAGAAATCTGAGACTTTTATATGAAAGGCATTTCAACCTGTCTGAGACTGTCGCAATGTAGGACTGTTAAAACTGCTGCCTGGATCCAAGATCAGGATCAAATGACCAACTTTACAATCTGAAGAAAATAGTTCTGAGAGTATCTTAATATGTTGTTTGGACATGCGTATCACTGCTCTGTGACATCAGATTACATTCATTCAGAATATCAGAGCAATTCTTGTTCTGTATTCAGTTTTGTATGTTTAGCTTACCGTTAGAAAGCATTAATTATCAAATAGGTAAAATATTACCCAGCAGGAACTCAGAGTTCCCAAAGTGGTAGACACATCTAAGCCAGTGTTATAATTCATAACAGGAGGGTAACTCATTTGAGAGAACTTTGCTTAAGTGGATGAGATGCATAGTGCTGATTCAATCATGCACAGGTGATCAGTGCAAGATGAGGTCTGCGGTTTCAGTCATTTTTGTAGCAGTGCTGAATTGTATTATCTGCTCACTACAACACAACCAACTTGTGCACTATATGTTTATGGAAATGTCTGTTGGTGGGACCATAATATTGGTTATGAAACAAAAAGTCTGCATTTGTTTCAATCTTTCTTTACGACAAGAAGCCTGTAATGGCATTATCCCCATCCCAGCTCTACTATAAGGATGCTATCATGCTAGAGGTAGCGAGCATTGCTAACATTGAGTCCAATCCACCTGCATGTCTAACTCATGTGCTAGGTCGATTCATAGGATTCAAGTTCCCACAAATATTTGGGGGAACACATGCCACGTAACCCCATGTTGTCAGACTTGAAGTAATGACTTAAGAAAGAGAGAGGTAACAATGAACTTTAACCACCAAATTCTAATCATTTCTTTCTCGAGGCCAGGTGATGTCAGGGCAAAATGTCCCTAAGGGCCTTCTTGAGATTGCCGGACAAACAGACAGCCTAAAAACATGATCCCTCTGTCCACAGCTGTTCCAATGCGGACACACAATAAAAATACACCTCAAGAAAACATGCGATATACATGACAACGTGAAAACATGACGACAGTGTGAAAATAACATGACAATATGGAAATAACACGACAATGTAAAAAAAACACAAAGTTATGTAAACAACATGACAATTTGAAAACAATGCAACAATGTGGAAACCACATGATACTGTGAAAGTGGGCACTCTCAGCAATGACACAATTAGCATTGCTCAAGATTACCTCTACTGCCTATCATTGTTGTTTTTCCTCTAACTAGGTATTTTTGATCAATTGCTGAACAATTAAAAGTCCATTTCTTGTTCTCAGTCTGGCTATTGCTATGCACTGTCCTCTGGCATTGGTCTATTTCCCTCCCCCGCCCTCACGTGGCACAGAATTGCTGCTGGACTCATTACTGGGACGAAGATGTACGATCACATCCCTCCTGTGTTTGCCTCTTTATACTTGCTCCTTATTAAGTTTTCAAATTGATTTGATTGATTTTAAAATGTAATTGCTCACCTTGAAGGCCTCAACCGGCCTCGCTCTGAATCACACCTCTGATTTTTTAACCATCTATTTGACCATTAAAGGCCATGGATGGAGATGGGCTAGTTACTCACAGGTCACGGTTTGTGAAAAAGTGTGATTGCTATTCTAGTCACTATGGAACTTAGACTATATATGTAGCTTTTCTCTATTGAAAACATGTTTTCGTGTTATGTTTTTATTTCTACTTAAAGTTTTCACTGCCTTTATGCCTTTTATGGTTTTATTACCTTTTGCAAAGCACTTTGTAACATTGTTAAATATGTGCTATAAAAGAGGTTCCGAATGAATAATAAATATTTGGAATGTTAATGTTTTCCCATAAAGGCGTATTTGTCCACCATATCATCTTCAAAGGCGACATTATGTCAGTCTTGGGTTTCTTATGTCCCCAACTAGCTAAGAGTTATTATGGGTTGAAGAAATGTGGAAAATGACGACTGTAACCAGGTTAAGGAAGTACATGTAAACAAAAAACAGCGTCTTAATTGAGCATAAAGCACTGTGTGTAAATACACTATATCCTCGAAGAACTACTAGCATGAATGCAATGTTGGCTGTAGAAATAGACAGAACATGGGAGGACAGGGACTTTAAAGTTGCAGTCACATCATTTGTCCTTCCTAAACCTAAAGACAACTTTGAAAAATGACAACCCATGTGGGGCCCAATTCACAATATGCCTTAACGATAAGCCGCAAGAAATCCAATTTATCCTATCCTTATTGTTGCCATATCAACTTTCTTTAATAGTAAACAGACTTTTTGTAGATATAAGTTGAATCCCAACTTTGTTTGATGCAAATTATTAAATACACAAAAAAATAAAAGCATTTCAGTCTGTCATTTTATCTGTAAAACAAACGTAAGGTATGCAGGCTTTTCATATTTAACTCAACGTTATGAACAGGCCACAATTATCCGAACAATACAAACATTTAGGCTGTACCGCAGATATACATCTTCACTAAAAGAGAATGGAAAAAATGTATAAAACATATTTGGCGATCCTGATAAAATCACTGATAGGTCATATCAGTGATTTTTGATCAGTGAACCTTTTCAAACTTATGATTGAAAAGGTTACACTCACACATGTAAATGCTACAAAAATTGAATCATGAGTTTGTTTAAATCCTAGATCTTCCTCAAGTCAGAAGGGGGGCAAAGACCACCGAGCAGAAACTAGCTTACCGCCTCCACGTCAGACTGAATCAAATCCAGCTGAATACACCAAAGTACTACAGACAGTAATTATCATTCTGTCCACGCAGCCTTACCCAACCTTGTAACAAGTACCACAATCGCAGCGTTTTACCTGACTCCTGAGCATGTGCTGAGAGCGACCCAGGACTCTGGATGGCCTCTCACATGGCCCTGGTAGAAACAGTGAACCTGAAAGACAAAATAACCACAATGAATATCCTTTCATCCATCTTTAATGAGAAGAAACACTTTAAAAAAGCTGCTATGACGTTCATGAAAACATGCGTGTGCAGTGGTGTAGCCAACGGTGAATCCATTCTCTGCTGGATCAACTCGGGGCGAGTGTCTCTAAAGCAGTCCTGGTGCTCATGTCGCGTTTCATGGCTACAGCTGCGACTGAATCGGATCAATACCGCTCAGCAAAGCTCCCTGCTCCCCCTTTGACGGTGTGGGAAACGTAATAAGAAATGCTGTACTTGTATTTCTCTTTTCTAGTCTTCTTACCACTCAAAGCTTTAACACTACATGTCATCACTCACCCACACACCCGTTCTCATACACTGATGGGCGGCGCTACCACACACAGTGACACCTGTCCGTTACCAACTAACATTCACTCTGCAGTCACACTGGGAGCAATTTGGGGTTAAGTGTCTTGCCTAAGGACATATATACATGGACACTAGTGGAGCACAGGATCAAACCATCGATCCTCTAAATTGAACGACGATACTACTCTCCCACAGTCACCCGTTTTAATTCATAGGCGTTTAGGTGGCATAATGAAGCACTGTTGGCTTTCATGGTCATGGAACTAATGTTATGGAAGATTTTTGTGTTAATCGGGAGAAGAGAGTTTTGGGTTCATCTGGTACCTGCAACTGGCTGTTTCTGGCACACTCAATATAAGAAAAATAATTAGGTAAAAGTAATGAGCTCAGGCTGTAATTCACTGTGAGTTTTTCTACTACTCCTCCATTAGCTGTGTCCTCGATAGATGATACGTAAGTTTCGGGTTCATGGCAAGGACACATATTGTAAAATATATTTTTCCATTACACTAATTACAGCTATATTCCTCTTGTCTTTGTGTTAATCTCTCTGTCTTCTCACTAAGGGTTTTTAAGGCACATCCACTGTAAAAAGGTGATTCACTCCTTTCCCAGTAGACCGGTATTCCCTGATATACTGACGGACAGGTGTCACTGTGTGTGGTAGCTCATGCTATCAGTGTATGAATGGGTGTGAAAGGGTGAATGATGAAATGAAGTGCTAAAGAGCTTTGAGTCCACACCAGGTTCAGTGATCCTCCATAACCCATCTCACCTTTGACAGTCAGGTCATACGCCTCTCCTCTAGTTATGTTTGACTAGAAGACTTGAAAAGAGATCTACAAATATGCTCATTTTACCATCTAATCAGACATCATGTTTCCACCATTGGAGCTGGAGCCATTGAATACCAGTGACTTCTGCAGTCATTTAGGGATTAAAGTTAATTGTAACCATTAACCAATAAAGGCATTATTTCGGACAAAAAACAATATTAATTTTTAGAATTTTTTAAATAAAATATTACACTTTGGTCCTTGTTCCTTGGTGGCCTAAACTGTCCTAAACTGGGAACATAATTATGGCCGCACTGTTTTGTGTCCCAATCCAGCACTTCGTAATGATACTTATCAGCCCTTAAGTTCAAACCAGCTGAGCTCCCAGAACACGTAGCTCACCCTAAACACAAAAGAACTTCAAACCTTTAAAGACCAAATGCAACTTCAAACCTTTAAAGACTGAATGCATCACACCTTTCATAACTTCTAAAAGCAGCTCTGCCTTTGTGCCAGAAGACATGCTGCCAATGTTGAAAAGGGAGTTATGATCACAATGTGGAAATGATGCCTGCATTAGAGACCAAAGGATTTCTTTCATTTGAACAGCAGCAGTGGCGAGTGCTGCGTTAGAGCCAACATACGAATCAACTGTCAGAGAGAGCCGTCCCTGCCCACTCTCAGCACTTAGTCCGGTTACAGGTGCAGGTTGGGATGTGGAAGCAGTCCAAGGGATCGGCCCACTGGCATTAACCCACCATCTGTGAGGGCTTACTGTGCAGAACAGAGCTGTCATGTGCAGAGATGGGATACCGTCTGCATTTCAAGCTGCGAGAGCACAGTCGGCGTGTTTGCAGCAGGTTATTCTAAGTTTACCTCACTTTGTCTGGCCAGGTTAGACCAAAGACATTAGTTACGCATTAGTCCTCTCTCAAAACTTCTGTAAAACTTGTCAAACATTAGTCACGGTGCTTTGCATAGTAAAAGTTTTTTTCTGTTTTGCATTCTGTACCCATGACATCCATTGTAGTCTGTCCATCCCGGGAGTGGGATCCTCGTCTGACGTTCTCCCTAAGGTTTCTTCACGTTTTTCCCCCATCGAAGGGTTTTTCATTTTTTGTTTTTCCTATGACGATGTGAGGGTTTCGGGACAGAGGACGTTGCATGTGTACAGACTGTAAAGCCCTCTGATTTGTAATTTTCAATTTTGGGCTATACAAAATAAAATTAATAAAATTAGATTGAATTGAATGTCAAATAATACATGTTAAGTGTTGAAGACATTTTTTTATTTTCTGTCCACAATTGGATTGACAATTATTATTAAAAATGAGCTTAAAGCTCATAAAATTCCACTGAAACATACTGAAATATGTATATATATCTAATCTAATATCTAAATATACCTAATCTAATAATATATATATTGTCTTAATGACGTAAAGAAAGTGTGGACGGAGGACACCGTTGTGTTTTCAGTGAACTAGTTTCACTGTTTCTGCAGTCAAACCCAATGTCAGACACACGCTCACAGGACGCGTGTAATATAACAGACACGTGGCAACATTACATTTTGACCCACACGTGGATCTAACTGTGGACTGACCTTGTGCTTCTTTGACTCCAAACCTATTATTTTAAGGATTGTATAAAATCTTGATAACAAAATGAGGTCAAAAGAAATGATTGACTTGATTATTATGTTATAATTTCATCAGTACAGCCTTTCGTATCTTATTGCTTAATTACGTAACAACCAAAATGGCAACATATCATGAAACTTTTAATAAAGGTTGCTCTACTCCAGTCCTCTATGGACAGCAACCTGGAGAGTACCGAACTCTCCAGTGGAGCGAACCGCTCATTGATATCGGCAGTTTTTTGTTGGAGTTGACGAGACGATCCACTGAGAGCATTCAGCAGTTTCATCTCGTCTGTCTGCGGACTGGCCGAAAGTTGGTGACCGCGGAGAGGAGTTGAAGGCGAGTTGAAGGCGAGACGTCGTCCAGCCATTATTCACGAACCAGCAAAAACCAAACAAAGGAACTGGAGATACAGTTCTTCTGAATATAGTAACACACACGTGTCTGTTTATATGCTCGTCTTGCAAGTACTGCTGTATGAGTCATGCCTATGACCCCACACGTGATTGGACGAGGAGTCTAAGGGTCCTCCAATCACATACAAGGTTATTGTTATACGGAAGGACTCGCGAGACCTGCTGAGCTCGCGTATGCTCGTGTATAAACAAGACCGGTGTGCCTGCTTATGCTGTGAGTTGAAAGATGGAAGTCCTAAGACCGAGGAAAAGACCTCGGCACTACTGTGAACATTGCAACACTGAACTCTGTCATACGCAGTATTTTGACCACAGAAAGCGCTATTTCAAAAATGGAGTTTGGGAGAAAAACCCAAAAGGACTAGGTCAGATAACGCACAGAGCCTGTTGCTATCCAGTCATGAGCCAACCGGCGGGAGTTATGTTCAACCTGGAGTTGGAGAGATTGATGAAGGTGAAATGCAGTCCGAAGACCCAGAAAAAGAAGTGAACAGTTTTGAGGAACCCGTCCTTGACCCTTTAGCAGAACTACGACCAGCCATTATAAAGAAGTTTATAGTTGTTAATGTTGTGTCAAAGGGTACGGCATTTAAACATGTTCTTGCACAAGTTTGCTGGCTTCATCCCCACCCGGACAGACATTTTTATGGAAAGCCAATAGAAGTTTGGGGCTTGCAGGGAACAGACACGTCATACCCAGCATCATTTCTGCCAGTTGAACGCATTGCTAGAAGATGTGTGGTTAATACATCCTCTGTGCATTTAAGTAAGACCAAAGAAAAGGTCACTGTAGTCCTGCCACTATGCACTGTAGTTGAGCTCTAGGAGACTGTGATCTCTGCAGACCCCTCATGCTGATTCAAATGTTGTTTGCATGGAATGCTCATTTTATCTTGATTAAAAGATTACGTTTATTTTGTGTATCTTTTTTACATAACATTTGCCATTGCTAATGGCGTACACAGTAATCTAGCATATTTGAATTAAATAAATCAATTCAAGCTCAAATGTAAAATGTAAGAGTCTATAATTAGGCTACTGAGCCTGATCTATTTGTACCAGAGATTTTCTTACCTTTTAAAAAAATGTCACCTGGGCTAAAACTCCCTCTGCAACCCTGATTTGCATTTGTATAGCTCACAGCATTTTCATTTACATGTCAAAGCCTCCCCTAGAATTAGGAGGAGGGGGGTCATGGGGGGGCAACTGCCAAGGGAGGCCCACATCAATTTCTGACAATTTACGGCAGTTTTCGGCGTTGCCTGCAAATTGCCGTGAACAGCCGCAAACCTGAGATTCCACGACAAGCTACAGTGTCGCATACTGGCGAAAATCCCACTTTTCATGTAGTGTACTATGTCATTGGCTTGATACTTTTTTGTAGGGTAATAAGAGTGAAATTATCTATTTTCACACCATCCACTTGTACTAGCCTGTTTCCAAAGCAGGAGAAGGAGTATGACTTATATATTCAGTGCCATGCATTAGCTAAAAAGAGCTTGTAGCAGCTCCAAAACTAAAACGTTTTTTTAATTGATTCAAGAAGCTATTGATCATCTGACTTAACATAAGCATGCATAATTTGTCATGCAGGGCTACCGCCTAAAGTCAGTTAAGGACAAACTGGTTATGGTTCTCTTGAGATGTGAAGCATCTGCAGAGATTCTGATAACTGGAGTCTTTACAGATTGAAATCAAGGGACTTCAATGGATATTGTACAAAGAGGATTGTGCATTTGCTTGATACTGTTGATAAAAGATCAAAGGAACAATCACCAAAAGGCCTTTTCTTTTCGTCTACATACAATATAATTCTCCCTGTAGAGTATATATAGTTTTCTTGACTTCATTCACATGCCAAAGGACAATCCCCCACATTTAGTGCAGATTGTAGAAATATATTCCAAGGGACGAAAAAATCTCCCAGGACAAGCATCGGACCGACTAACATAAGACATTCTGTAACTCAGCACGTTGTTATTTGTAGGTAAATCCACTTAAAAAAAATCCCCCATTTTAATCATTAAGTCCTAAACGTTGTAAAACTCACTATTAGGCCTATTAGGGGATTCCAGAATAATGTCAGTTCCTCTCTTCATGTAAGACTCCATAGTTAAGAGACGGGGTTATAGAAAACAGGCTCTATGACTTATGAATGCAAAGGATCCCTCAAGATTTGGATAATTTTATAGTCCGAACATCTTTTTCTTCCCACTGCACTCAGAGAAAGAACAGGATCCTGCCTCCACGCTTTTCCCATCCATGCTGCAGGGCCATGTAGCTGCGCCCCTTGTATCAGGATTCATGTAGCTAGATCACAACCTCTGATGAATACACAAAATAAATGTTTAATTCACTAGTAGGATGTAAAAAAATTCCGTCTCTACACACTATTTTCCTACGCTTCCGTCTCTCTCTCTCTTCTACAGAGGCACACCTGTAAACTGGCAAAAACAAGGACAACATTTTCCCTGGTGGTCTTTGTTGTATTTATTTAGAATATGCTTTTGTGGAATGATCAAAGTTGTATAGACTTAGGCATTCATCCAATTATAGAGCACTCTCAAAACAAATAATCCTTGTTAATGTCCTTAAATTCCACATGAAATGCCAAAACTGCTTTAAACTTGGGGATATAGAAGGTAATATAAATGACTCGATCAAGCACTGGTAAAATGGTATACTAATAACGGTGTTTCAGGATTACAGCATTGGTTTAGGGTTAAGACATGAATGAAGTCAATGAATGTCCTCATGAGAAAGAAAGTGATAATGGGATAAAAAAAAAAAAAAACTAAAAAAAGGAGTTTGCTAGTAACAAGCATTTAGAAGGGTGGGGGACCCAATTATAAACCTAGAGACTTACTTTAGCCTGTTGCTTCATACTTACAGTGTAATTTCGGTTGGCTACAGTCACCGGCTGCCCGTCTCCTGTGTAGTAGGTCTCTGTGAAGTCGGGACCCAACAGCTCACTGGGAAAGAAAAATAGAAGCGGCTGAGTATTTACATTATATTTCCGTGTGAAATTTTAAATCTAAGGTAGAGATAGAACAGAACATAAAAAACTACATTTTCAAGCCATTACTGCATTAATGCAACAACTTTCACAGCATTGATGCAGCCCACTAGCTTCCCAAACAACCAGTGGAGCAAGACTTTGACTGTGTTGGATGCGGTGTGCAGGAGAACCGTCGTCAAACAGAACAAGAACAATGAGGCATCTTTAGAATTCCAACAAATTAGGCGGGGGAGGCGTACGAGCCTCCCCCAACACGATCCACCGTGAGGAGAACACACGAGTTGTGTGAAACGGAGTGACGGCGTTACAACGAGCACCAACTGTTGCTCTCACTGATGACATGCAGACTCACACAGCAGTCTGAAGTACAACATCTCTTTTCGCCACTGCCATTAGAGCCATCAACAGCTGAGAGGACTCTATAACCTAATTCACAACTGGTCTGCACTTTAGCTTGTTAGGATTTCACTTACTGTTACTGTACTGTTAATTTATATTGCACTCATTTCATTTAAGTCTTTTTCCTTTACAACCTGCTCAGTTTTGCACTTTTCCTCCTTACCTCATTTCTGTCTTAGCCTTACCTCATTTTTATTTTTTATTTCATGTACTTTTATGTAAATATTGTATTTTTATTTTTATTTTAAAATTGGTCGGCTTTCCGGAAAGGCAAGCACAAGAATTTCAATACACAGGGCGTGTGTAAATGACAATAAAAATCTTTGAATCTGCACTGTGAAAGGTGGTTTTCTCTTGCTGGTCATATCGTTGAGAAGAAGAGAGGTTCTGAAAACATGAACTACCTTGTTTGTCTTAGCAACTGTCTTTGTGCAGCAGCGTAAGAAAAAGCATTCGGAGAAGTGGTTAAAAAAGTGGACGTTAATTGTATAACTGCTCAACCTGCATCACAGTCATCATAGGATTCACCACCAATCCCATCAGGGCCTAGAATCCCTGTGGCAATATGCCTTATCCAACCTCTGCATCCCTACCCCTGGATTATTCTACGGTAGCCTTTCAAGGGCCACCACATTTAAGCATTTGGCCAACCACAGATGTGTTTTACAACCACCACTAATGATATAATCCATGACATTAATGATGATACCGTGTGCATTCCCTTCATGTTAGACGTTTACCCCACACTAGGAACTACTAAAGTACATTTTCAAATCACAAATCAAATATAGTTTTATAATTTTACAGACATGTTAGCACGGCTGGGTTGTCCGCACAGAGGCCCAGTTTGTCATTATCCGTGGTAAGTGGTACTTTGGTGGCCAGCACAGAACAGTAAATAGGCAGTAGAGGAAGAAACAGGCCAGAAAACCTCTGCTGTGAAAACAGAGACCTGTTCAAGTCTTTTGATAGTCTGATGATTATGCCAACAAGCACAATTGTAAAAAGGTCATACTACAAATGAGCATTGATCGATGCTCAGCTGCTTCAAACGGAGTGAAACGTTTCTGCTTTGGTTCATTGATTGCACGGAGCCACCTGACGGCGGCAGGATGGACTGTATGTGCATAAAACCCCGAGCCTCTGATTGGAGGAGAGCGGTGACGGAGCGCAGTGACATCATACGCACTGCCTGCTGCGTTGACCTTCATTAAACCACCTGCAGACTGCTACAGAACATCTGATGGAAGGGCTGCAGACATCCAAATACTGGAGCGCATGGATCCTGACTTTTACAGCCTCCTTTTAAACTTGTTTTCACTGCTAAATCAGTTAGAAAACCTGAATATATACTTTGAACGTATATTGTAGACTGATTTACAGAAAGGTCATTTGCTTGATGTGTGAAACTACCACATAGTACACTGGCACACTGGATCGCTTCGTTTAAGAAAGTGCATAATCAGACAAAGCTTAAATGATATTCATAGATTTTCCTGCTGACATCCATGTGTGATTTTTTTGATAGTGTCAAGCTTGACTGCTAAAATAATTATCTCCTCCAAATCAAATGTTGGATCAGCAGGACAGGAGTCTTTGATGTTGGTGCAGTCGGGGGATGATAACAAAAGACAGGGATGCAAAAAAGTGAAAGAAATCAAATATGGTTAATTTATTAGTTACTTATTTCATGCAAATAAAGTGCAGATATAGAAAAGTTTGGTCAGACCAGATAAGAATAAGCAAGAATTTTTTCTGTTCTGCTGAAAAAGGCGCACAAGTGACATCATTCTCTAGGTCGTCTTGGACAAAAAACGTTACTCCACCTATTGTTCTGGCGGTAAATTGGTTTGCAACACGCGCAACGCTTTTGGGACCATTAATAAAAACGAGTCCATCGACACATCTGTGCGAAAAGCCGCAGCCACAGCTCTTCAGAAAATGTGCTGATTTTTGTGATTCAAATTAAGTTTATCAGCCTCGCCGTATTGTTGTGGTTGATTTCTCAGAGAAATTGTTTGGATCTTAGTAAATTCAGATTTGCTTTAAGCTGTATTGTCTACCATGAATGCTCATTAAAAAAGTGCCAGTGGATGTGGAACAAGTCATCAGGTACACTCCTATTGAACAATTTCACAGACACACCCGGCCCTTCGCTCTCCTTCAGAGTGTCACAGTCACACAGTGGGGTTGAGGTCCACTGGTCTACTTCCAGGGAGGGAAGTATTAGGCTCTTTTGGAAGCAGAGGGAAAGCAGGCAGGCTTTGGTCTGCTGATTAAATTAGCTCTAATAAGAAGTCCAAGAGAATAAACAGGTGGACACAGTGTGGATGTGCTATCATTTAAAATTGCTTAAGCAAGCTTGATAATCAAAAGTTATTTTCATGGGCTTAGTTGGGGGTTTTGCTGTCTTGTCTTGATTTAAGAGTTAAGTAAGGGGGTAAGCAGGATCTGCCAAGCAGGCAGACACGAGTCCGACAGGATGGGGAGTCAGTTTCTGTCCTGGCTGAGGAATGTAAGGTCTGCGGGTCAACTAGAAGATTTACCAGCCAAAGGGGGGTTAGAGACACACCAACACTATTCAACATACACACTCTGTTTACGATGTTTACGTTAAGTCAGGAGTCTGGACATTGGATGTGACCGGATCTTAGATGCGGGAGGTGGAAGGTCCTCCTCTACGCCAGTTTAGGGCCAATAGAAATATTTCCTTCTCTGTCTTTCAAGGGTTATAAAACATGATGTTCTTGCTGATGTTAGTTAGTTGTTCTTCCGGCCTGTGTGCTGCCTGAACTGCTCCTGCCTTTGCAAACGCAGCGCTGATACTTGACCTGTGATCTGACAAATAAATTTCCCAGAACGAGAGAAGTTATTCGGCTGAATTTTTGATAACCCCGACCAGGCTCCAAATCTCGAACACGTATTCTTACAAGCTAGAGGAGGAACCACAAGGGGAGGGGAGAAGAGAAGCAAATAGGAGCCGTAGGCTAGTGTGGGATCCCTTAAAGAAAAAAACACAACAAGAACGAAAGGCACGTTCAAGGTTAAGGCCTGGTATGTCTTTGACTAATCAGTTATTCGTGGCATCTTTAAAATGTCAGAAAAAAGTTCAAATATAAAACCCATTTAACATTTCTAGAGCCCAAGGTGATTACAAATCACATATAAGAGAGAAGCTGCCTTCGGGATAGCCTGGGATACAAACACCGTGTGACACCCATTAAGATTCCCACGCTCCGCCTAATCTATCGCACTCTTGCCAGTCAATATGACCCCTTAGGGTATATCTTACCTTATACCACCAGGGCCAAAGTGCTGGTTCAGGACTTATGGAAAACCAAACAAGGCTGGGATGACCCCATGATTACCGTCATGTGTCTTTGATAAAACTAACCTCAATCTGGCAATCTGGCATACAAAAGCCTGATTATTTAAATATTCTAACTGCAAACTCTTGGCATTAAAATTAAAAAAAGCATTCAAAAAACCAATTCCCTTAGGCTGATAAGGTGTTCTAATTTGAAAGGGCCGGCCCGCCAGTACATCACACATCCTGCAGACGTACCCAAAAGAGTCAACAACACGGTCCCCCCCTTGTCTGTTTCAGATGTGAGATGAACATTTCTTAGCTGACCAGACTTCCTGAATGTTCCACACGTCGCTGCAAACGCATCACATGAACCGTCCGGCTGTCTGAGAATTCAGTGCTGCTTAAGGGCTGCTGGTACTAATAGAATAACAGCATATACCGAGTCAGTCAAGTGAAGCTCTTCATTACTGTACTGAGTTGGTAAATGGAACCATTCCTTGTTGGATATTAAATGCAGTAAGTCCCCAAGGCAAGCTGCTTTCAGATGAATCTATCTGGAGGATAGCAAACAGCACAGTAGGAATCGGGGAAAAACAGCTATCAAATGAAGTGCAGCCCTACAACACCTCGAAAAAGGGAAACAAAGGTAGGAGCCACAACTTTAATGGGAACATTGGAGGCCAAAGCCTCTCCAGCAATACACACACAGCGTGGCTGGGGTACTAGGGGAAACCCTCAATAAAGATACAACACTCAGATAAGTTATTGTTTCACTTTTAAATGTCAACATATTCAAAGAGCGGGACGAATAAAAAGAACTGGAACTACCAAGTAGTGAGCATGCAGGTAAAATGATCATCACTCCTCACAGTCCAGGGCCATATTCTAAGAGGAATGACCAGATAACCTCGGCCATGCTAGCCGTGTGCGTCTGTCGAGCACAAGTATTATTTTGGTTCATGAATGTGCATCAGCACAGAATGCCATGGGTATAGATTGGAGGTCTATCAGCCAATCAGAGCATGGGTGTCATCACTCTAAAATAGCTGGGCTACTTACAGTGCTGATGGTGACAACCGCTCAGGCCTCTTCACCCAAGGGTGTGGTTGTTAGGATGGTGCAGACCTTTCATTTCCACACTCACAAAAGAGCAGACAGAGAGGGCGACATCCCCTAGGCTCTGGTGTCATCCACGAGCTCAGCTGCGCGCTGGTCCATTTGTTACATTTGTTGCCATGGAATCAGTAAATGGATGCAGTTACTGTTGGAGTCAGCGACCGATCAATAGTGCCGCTTGAGTCAACGAGTATTGGGTACTTAAATCTCAATGAGACATTCAAAGGAGGCAGACAGACCTTCTCTTGAACTCTGTATCTTGTTGTTCCGGAGCGGTGGACGTAGTGGGACTGCCACAGATGAAGATCATCTGCCTCAATGTCTACACAACTGTTAAATTAAGCCATTCAGTTGACCAGATTGCATACCTGTGATTTGACACACCTTTATTTATTTTACTGTTCAAATGATAACTTTCTAGGATTGATCATAAGGTCGACTGCAATAAGGTTGAATGGAGAAACTACAGATAAGGAACACAGACAGGGCAATGGCCTGTTTACATGGCTAGATGGGCTACTTATAAGTCATTAAATTATCTGAAAAACATGCGATTAAATAGATGGTATCCAAGGGACACTTTTTGCCAACTGAGACAAAATTATGTGTATTCTCAGTTATCTGGAATGAAGCACTGATGCATACACCTCACATATGTTGAACTTAATAACCTAACCCTAACCCTTAGTCTCTTGTGTCTGGTGTCATTTTAAAACACCACATATATTTCGGAATATTCCAACGGCAGAATACAAGGCGCAGGGAACTTTGAGTTGGGTAAATGGTATTTCCAAAATCCCAGAGGTGCATAAACAACATTTACCTGTGTTTACCCTTTAAACCTTTTCTAGTTATGGCCTATGATCTGGATTGTGACCATAAATTGTGATAAAGATAATCATGTTAAATAGCACATGATGCTGTGATACAGACTTTGGAAAATACTTTTAAAGTTCAATGTGAAAATATTTTAAATACAATGTTTACACTTTAACAAGCTTACCTCGCAGGTATTTGGATCATCTACAGGCGACCCGGGTGAATACAAAAGAAACAATGGCCCAAGCCGTACACCCATCAACACCTCTAAAGCTTAGAACATTTTCCAGATTTTTTCAAATTGTTAACAGTTCAAATTTAAAAGTACATAATTTACTACTCACTATTGTTAGAAATTCAAGCAAAAAAGCATAGCGGTCACTGTTTCCTACAGATCCGATGTCAATGTGTGGGGGCTGATGGGGGGGGAATGTGTACTGTACTACTATGGAAGTAAATCTGTGTCATCAGATTTTGAAAGAAAAAGGTGATTGAATTTCTAGCACTGAATATTTATGCATTGAAATCATGTATCTGAATGTTTTTCAAGTAAAATATTCAACTGCAAAAAATGCAACCACAAAAAATTCAACCGCAAAAATTCAACCGCAACATCTGGGAACCCAAGGAAGAGCAATCGATTCTAGATTAAAGCTCGGGAGCGTGCGTCGCGCAAAAGGAGCGAGCGCCCCAATACAACTTCGGCTTGTCGACTATGATGACCAGATTCCAGCCATGTTCATTAATAATGGGGCTTCGTTAAGTGTTTTAACTTTAACATCATGCCGTCAGTGTGGTTTGTGTCTGTAAGATTCAGTAATAGACAGCTGACATTTGTACATTAACAGACTGTATAGGACATGAACTAAGCAGAAGTTAAACGAGAGCGTACAGCTGGTCAGAATACGCATTTTCTTCTAGTTTTGAATTAAGTTGATGATATCATACAAGGCTGTAAAGTAATGAACACACCCCACGAGATACAAAAAGCTGTGCCGAGGAGAGAGGCAGAAGCTTCCTGAGAACCATCTGTGTTGGTCATAGACTGGGGAAGTGAATATTTCCGCAAAATATTACACTACTAATGGCGTATTTCACTTCTTAACTGTATTTCCTTCTGTTAGTTACTAAATCCTTTTGGATTTTTTTACTTTTTAAAAGCCAGTTGATTCTTTTGGCTTAGTGAGCTGAGTCTTTGTTCTGAGAAAGGTTTACGACCTGACACTGATATAAATTCATTACTAACTAGGGCTGTCACAATATCAAATTTTTGTTGTGCGATTATTGCACCAACATCTATTGTGATATGCAATATTACAGCAATTTTCAGACAATTTTATGGCACTGATAACATAATGACAATATAATAGACAATATTGATTGGCTCTCTTCTCTCATTCGGCTTAAAGCCAAAATGTTCCCAAACTGAACCCAAACATTGTGCCTTCGAAATCAAGTCCATTGGGACTTGATTGTTATGGGGTTTGACTGTATATGTTACGAAAAATAACCCTTTATAACATGGTGGGTTCACTGCTTCTCTTCACCGGCCCGTGTGCGCTCTGTATCTGTGTGTGCGCTGCCTGCGCCCCGCCTCCGCTTTCCACAAGGAAAAAGAAAAGAGGCAGCACGATCAACTTAAATGTTGGTGACGTTTATTTTTATGTAAAATGAACATCGCAGCACCAAAAATTATTGCACTCGATTTCAGATAGTGTGCGATGAGTCTTTAATTTATCGCATATTGCGACAGGCCTATTACTAACCTGAGCTTCCAGTCAATTTGAATACACAAAGAAGAAAGCCATTAGGTTTGATTTCTGTTAAATGTGTTTCAAAGAAGTGATTTGGAGAGAGAATCATAGCAGAAATCATGCAGGAAGGAAAGACTGAGAGCTGAAGGGCGTTGTTCTCCTTACTAGATGCAAACTGACTCCTGAAACTTGTTGTTGTCGTGGTCTTTTTAGATCTGCAGGAAGTGTCACTGCGAAGTGACGCCTCAGTTCTCTGAAACCCAGTGGCTCTGACGGTGTGGTTAAGGTGTACCACTGCCTCAGAAATGATGTGTTAACCACAAACCCTGACATGGTTTATGAAACATAAAACTGTTTTCAACTGTTGCAGAGCTGTGTTTGGCAACAACAACACCTGCACCCTCATATAATGTTCCGTAAGAAACCAGTTTGTTTGGGAAATGTGAATTATGTGTTCTAGCATTACATGAATACAACCTAATACAACAGCTAAAGTGAGCATTTAGCGTTGAGCCATTCAAATCACTGTAAACCACAGTCTCAATGGTTATTAAGGCTCAACTAGGCACAAAAAGCAACCTGCGGGCCAGTGTGGGTTTGTTGTAGACGTATTCAAACCGCCCCAATCCCAGAGGCTTATATAAAACACACGAAACCAGAAAATATTCACATTCGAGAAGCGGGGATGGACTGTACTTGTATTTCTAGTCTGGCAACCACTCAAAGGCTCTTTAACACTAAATGTCATCATTCACCCGTATTCATACACTGATGACAGGAGCTACCATACACAGTGACACCTGCACATCAGAAACCAGTAATCATACCGTAGTCACAGTCAATAGACATGTGAATGTGTAGACGTATGGTTTTGTGGGTGTGTAGCCATGTGGATGTGTACACATGAAAATGTGTAGATACAATGTGCTTTTTATTGGCGCAGATTATTAATTGAATATAATGTTCAGAAAGAGCCTAACCAAGTCATTGGTTAGTTATTTACTAAACAACAATTTTGAATAGGATTTGGAATAATGGCTAATGAAGCGTTGATAACTTGGTAAAAACACTTAACAATAAGACCATATCTTCTTGTCTTTTAGTAATAAAGCTAATTTCTCCAACTAGCACAGGCTAGCTGTAAGGGACATTAGGCCCAAGGTAGTGTGCATATAGAAGGTATTTTTTCCTGGTTACCTACGGTGAACCCTGCTTATGCAGAGGACTGCAGCTCATTACTACAAATGATCTATTAAGTGGGGATCCGATGACATACCTTTGTTCAGAATGAGCTTTTGTACTGTATCATCACTTACTCATCGTAACGTCACTCATCTATAGCAAATTGTAAACTGGCTTATTTGAGGAAATTGCACTTTCTTGTTTCTTGTTCTCCTGAGTTTGTACCCTATGGTTGAATGCACTTATTGTACGTCGCTTTGGATAAAAGCGTCCGCTAAATGACATGTAATGTAATGTAATGTAATCATCCATTTGAAAGGTTTGTTTTGCTCTGCCAAAGTGTGTTCTTACTTTGTCTTAGTAGTTGGTTTTGGACTCTTCTTTTACCATTCTTAGTGCCCTTTTTCCTTTTAATTGCTATTCCTCTGGAATTTATAAAACAGGAAACTCTACATTGTAATCTTGAGTTTTTCAGCCTGTATTGGAAGATGTGGAACTGTGGGGGGCCCGATTCTGATCAAAGATCAAAACAGATAGTTTTGAGACTGCCTTGTGCTCTCTCATTTGGCACCCCTATTTTCAGTGTGTCATGTGACCATTACAAAAATGTGAATTGAACTGTTTCTGATGAGACGCCTCTAGAACCGGAGGTATACTAATGAGATACCTCTACGGCACATCGGTACACAGGAAAGCCCTGCCGAAGTTCTTGTGAGATCAAGCTACAGTTTAAATATAACAAATAAGGCTGTACAACATAACATGTAAGTGTAAGGGATAAGGACTGAGACTCGGGCGCAGAGGAATTAAACAACCTTTAAAATACTTCTTTCCAGGTTTTAGGATCTTTTACTGGCAAAAACTATACAAAATGAATCAAAAGTAGCACAGGCACAAGCAGACTTGACACAATGTAAAAGGAGAAAGCAAAAGGCCTGGCAACAAAAAGCAGCAACACCAAAAAAGCACTCCGCACACTGCTCACTTGAAACATACTAAATCAGGGGCAACGATGACTGACTGATTGGGGCATAAATATAGGTGGGGTGATGGTTAACTAGTTTCAGCTGTGGAAAGGTGTGAAGACAGAAAGGGTGTGTGGTCAAACAAATATTGGTCCCAGCAAATTATTAAAAATGAATCTAAAACACATTTTAACAATTGATCAGTTTAATAGAATATGTATATCCACTTTGCCACTTTTTTGGGAGAATTGAGATCTACTTTTTCCTGCCAGGAAGGAGGAGCTCATTGCGCCTCATGACGGCGTTTTAACGAGTTCTAAGCACATGAGACCATATCGGTGTCTCAAAGTCATTGGATCCTTAAAGATGCATTCGGCGACCGCATACGTCACTTCCACTGCGACTCGCCTGTCCCAACCAGTTGGCTCCTCCGAACGCGGTCGAGGGACGCAGCCCTCCAGAAGCCGATTTGGAGGACACATCTGATCTATCCTTTCAGCCCAGCATATTCCAGCATGCAGTGCGGGACGACGAGGATTTAATTGATTTGCTTCATATTATGAACAGAAATTTGGACATTATTACAGAATATTTTACAGTTCAAATTGCTTATATCCTATGCAAGAAAAAAAGTCATTGCATACAAGTTAATAAATGTGTTTGCTGTTGTGTTTTTTATTGACAATGGAAGCGTATCTTCCTAAATTAAATGAAATAAGAAGAAGTTTATCTTCTTCATATGTACTTTATAAGTTTTTCTGGTTTTAAGGCTTTTATTGTTAGGTGCAGCAGAGGTAATGCTGATGACGCAAGCAGGACGTCCCCTCGGAGGCCAGACCGTCCCATTTCAGAGACCGCTCGGTTCAGCCTATGCGGTTGTTGGAGGACTAGCCCAGGTCTATTGCGAAGGCTGTTGAAGGCTACAAGGATGCAGCCTAGCGACTTTGAGACACAGCGCATGGTTTATTGCTGCAGTGGGAAGTATGAACAGAAACCCGTCCGTCCATTCTGGATTAAATGCTCTACTTTCGCTGTCCACTTGTCTCTCTTTGCAGTCATTTACTCCTCATGTTTCTCACCCGTCCCTTTCTCTGGCTTTCTCAGTCTCTCGCGTCTTTTTCTCAAAATTCTTAAATCTTTCTTTTTTCTTCCTACCGTCTTTTTATTTGTAACTTGCTGTCTGCAGTATTGAGACAATGTCATCCTGATTGAAATGCAAAGACTCGATTGGTTGAGTGGTATCACGTAGGATGGTTTAACATGAATGCAATTGGTCTGTGCTTTAAGCCACTACCGTAAAGACAACCAAAGCTGCGCCGGTCTTTTTTTTAGCCTTTTGTCCTGATCCGGATGGGATGGCTTCTGGGTCCGGATCCAGACCGCCAGTTAGTGACCTCTGCTCTATATGGTCGGAGTTCTCTGGCGTGCCCTCAAGTAGAATCCTCCAGTCACACGCTTACATTATAAGAAAGTATGTAACGTATTCCGTTCAGGATGCAGCCGGTGGTCTAGGCAATTATCTGCTGATTACGGTTATGGTCTAGTTACTCAGATAACTTCTACTATATGAGCACATTGCTATGAACACATAATAAAAGACCAAACACCAGCAGTCACCATGACTATTAAATGAATATCATCTAAGCTCGGTGTTCAACAGCTAATGTTTGTCAGGCTGCTAGAAGTCCGTCATTGTCTTTAGGCCCTGTCATTCTTTTGCCTTGTACATCACAAGGTGATCGCAGGACAACAGCAATCTACTATAAGAATTCTACCAGACAATCAGCAATGATGTGCTCATTTGCAATCTAGGAACACTGTTGCACCGATTGCACTTCCGTTGTGTTGAAGAAAGTATTTATTGGTCAGCTGAATCACCATAGCAAGCCACAGCTGTTAGTTATGTCCACAATAAACTAGTGCCAGGAGCTGGCAGAGAGAGAGAGAGACACGCACACATTGCTCTACTAACAGGAAAAGACTCACATAGAAAAAATGTGCATACAAACCTCTTGCTCACACACTTTCTCAGACTTTAAGTATTGCCATCTGCTGTTAATCCAGCCCGTCCCTGTGTTTACCCGTCATAACTCATGCCGACCTGCTGACCATGTACACACAGAGCCCCTTCAGGGATCTGTTGGGCTGATAAACGTTATATGTGACGACAAGGGATGTGAATAGTCGCCCACTCTGCTCAGTGAACTCTGTTCACATAAACTCACACTATCCCCACAACTTGAATAATGGATTCCACTGACACATTGGCCTCGCATACCAGGACTTTAAATTAAGACTGACCATAACTAGAGTTTTGCTATCGAGCGGTGAGTATACAAACATTATCATCAAAAGACAACAGTCCCAACACTTAACAAGGCCTGAACAAGCTCCAGCATTCAGGTTCCAGGTTCTCCCGTAGCTACATCATAACACTTCTTTGCTGTGGACTGCGCCACCAATGAAAATTATTTAATTCTGATTACAGTGCTCTTAAGCCTGCGATCAAGCTAAGCTAAGTTAATAGCTTCTGGAACAAACCCCAGAAAATCAATTCAAGCGCTGCAATAAATGTGATTATGCAGCCCTCCCCAGTCCTCTTAGAGACATCTGGAAAGATAGAGCTAGCATCTGGGGCCTGATGAGGGGCCGCCATTACACACTGCTGCAGACAAGCTAACTCGATCAGTGGAACACAGAGGACAGCTTGATGTTTAGTCATCAGTGCTTTGGTTGTATTTAATCAATTATAGCTGCACTCGTTAATATTTCTACATCAACAATGGATCAACTGACTAATGTTACACTTGAAAAGGGATGCTCATAACGACAAGCCCGAGAATTATCACCAACTCAGCAGTTAACCTGAGCTGTACTGAGCTCTCTAGAGCCTTTTAGCTAATTGTTTAAGTGAATTCTGCTGTCAGAGATTAACACACATTATACTATTAGCATCAAACAGAAGACAGATGCGAATGTTGATCCGTGTCCGCCAAATGTGAAAATAAGCTATTATGTTAGGCTCGTCCAACCGGGATCAGGACTCAGACGCAGACTCCTATTTCGCAGCTCAAAAGGGTACTTTATTGATACAGAGAACAAAATGCAGGGATAAACAGTTCACACACACTAACCAACAATGAACAGGGAACGGACAAGGAGACAAGGGACACACCTGGTTTAAACACTGGGGAGGTGCAGGTGGACACAGGAGGAAACAGTGGGAGGAATCAGGCTGCACTCGAATCGTCAAATTTGCTTAGGAAAGTTCCTAACTGAGGGAAATGACATATTGCAAGTGGCTGCCATGATAAGGGCTGATTGAATTCTCTAATGCTAAGGAAAGCCCCTTTAATGCTTCCCTATTTAGCTGCTTGGCAAATGAACCACTGGACCATTCTTTGTGAAAGTAAAGGAGATAATTCCATCCCACAAATCGTTGCGGCAGCAGTATTTAAATCTTGACCTATTATTCGGCCGTTCAGGAGAAATAACGATCATGACCAAGAAACGCAAGTAGATCATGTAAGTAATAGTTAGCATAACTCATTTATTTTGCAGCCTTGTTAATAAAGTAATACTTGGATCCTCGTTGTTTTATGTCGTCTGCATGACTCTGTAACAAAACATGAAATAACAATAACAAAATACTATGAATATATATATATATATATATATATATGTTTCTGAATTTGTTTGGCAAACTTATGTTTGATGAAGCTGACTAGTTCTATTAAATACATTTGACTTAATAAAAGTCCACATTGAATCCCTTTGTGCAAATTAAGGATGTTTTTAGGGTGTTACCCCTATGCACGCACGCCCCGGCGAGGAGTGGACGTGAACATTATTTTCATCTGAGGGACCGTAGGTATAGAACGTAGAGGGCTTTGCCCTGAAATATGGACAGGGAGCAGGATGACTGACAAGCACACAGCGAACCTCAACCTGACATCATGCCATGGGGACATTCAGGGACCACCAGGTCGGAGTCGACTCTAATCGGCCCCATCGCCTGTTGGTGGCCCCTCACCCATCTGTGAAGTGTTCTGTCGGCTCCCTGAGCCCGTCACAGAATCAGAGTTAATGGCTTCTGTTGAAAACAAGAGGAGTGATGATATATCAAAATTCATGTTGGCCTCTCTGGCCTGCCCAAGCTATAACACATAGTTTTATTTACTTCTCTGCCTCTTAACAGCCCTCACAAATGCCGCTTGGTGAAATTGCAGCAGTAATCAGAGCCAGACAGGAACATAGTCCAAGGAGACGAGCTGAAAGAACTTTTGCCACAAGGATCACACTTTTTCAGTTGAGTGAACACAAAATCATTATGCGTTACAGATGAAGCCATGCAATATTACTGGAAGAAATCAAAGCTGACATTGCATCTCCGATACAGTGTTCAGATTCCATTCCAGCAATTGTTAAACTCCTCACTACATTACAATTACTGGCATCAGGATCATTTCAGTCGTAGCACCAGCAGTGGGAATATCGCAGCAGAAGTTCTTCACGCTTTGCTACAGCGCACTGGTCAATACATACATTACCGCACCAACAGTGCCAAATAACACATCAACTTTGTTGTCGCTGAATTTTTGTTTTCGCTGTTTTGACTTTGGCTGATCCATGACAGAAGGAGAGAAGGAGGTCCGTTCGCAACGTATGTTTTAGCGGGCGGAGAAAGGCCTGATTTCTGGGCGTTTGTTGTGACGCTACATTTGCAAATGTACGTACTTGAGGCCCTGAGTGCTAGGGCACATGCTCGAATTTGCAATATTCATGTCACAACACATCGGTATAGCCTCATATCCAATCTATTTTAAATGCAGGAATCAAGATCTCTGAGACTAAGCATCACAAAACTATGAGGAACAAAATAATCTCAGGTCAAACCAGCTGGTTGAGCGTCCAACGTGGTCCCGATGGCCATCATCCCGAGGTGGAGCGGGTTCATACCAACAGTTTTGTTTGCTGAATTAAACCAATTTGATGATGATACATGTTTACATTTTTCTAACTGGAACTTCGATCACAAAGGCAAAACCAAAGCGGTCCAGAAGGTCATGTAATGGAAATGTCAATTGGTCATATTGTTTGCTAATTCCACCATGCTTTCATGCTACATTGGTGTCATGAATTGAGCTGTAAAAATAAGTTGCTTTCCAACGCTTTGTGTGGAAATTAACTGCTCCATTTCCTCAGTCCTCTAAATGTACCATCAGCACTGACTGCACACCCATATCAAAGGTGTTGAATTTTCCCTTTAACACGAGAGAAGCCAATCCATTTGGGAAGTTCAAAAGCAGGCCAGCTGGCTTCCAGCTAAACTCTTTGCATGTTGTTGAAATCAAACAAGACATGCTTGTAGAGAAATTGGATGTAAGGAATTTCTATTGTTACAAAAGACATTTTCAACAAAAAAGACTTGTAAGACATGAATTGACTTGCTCAGCTTTTCTAGACACAATCTTTGTTCATTTTCATGGCAACAATTAACCTAAAACACGTGTTGTTAAACATCGTCCGAGGGAAAAGAACAATTCTGAAGGCTTTGAATGAAGATAAAAGAAATACTTCTAGACGTTTGAAGGGTTTCAAGCGCTTTTTGAGTGTGTATAGTTGTATAGAGGTTCATGACATTGCTGTCTGAGGACGGGGAAAACGTGTTTGAAGTGTGATTTGTATCATCCATCAGTCATCCTGGAGGGCAAGCGTGAAGTGAAATGAGAGACGGAAACGAAACCCAGCAGGCCTGACTTTTAGTCTGGAGCCGTTTCAGACACTGAGGATGCAGAAGGTCAACCTTTGACAGATGAGGCTACGCTGTCTTTACGGAGACAAACCCAACGGTGAACAGAGCGGAGCTGAACGTACATCACATACTAGGGAGAGTGAGTTTCTGCAGATACACAGCCATGCGGAAATGTGGAGTAAATATATAATGTTTTGGGTCTGCACAGCTGCTCCACCAGACTTCCTCGGCACATGCCAGACAGGAAACACTAGGGAGTCTGCAGGGGGTACAAGTTATTCGGAGCCGAAGGCCCACACCGCCACCTGCTCTCTGTCTCACTCTGTTCTCATATCTCCCTCTCCTCCTTGACCTCCAGAACTTTCACCAGAGGTTCATTCTGTTTCCTGTGCGCCTTTTAGCCCTCTACAGAAGCCCCGTCTTTCCCACACTCTATACAGCCTTCTATACAGTTTGCTTCCTGGTACTAACTCTCATGTCAATCCCTCCCTTCCTCTTCATCCACATCCTGATTTAGCTCTGAATTGGGAATTTCCAATGCAAAGAGAGCAGGCAGAGCAGCCAGTGATTGTCTAAACTGACATCCCAAACCAGCAGATTAACTGAACAAAGCTCATTATTGATTTGAATCATTGTTAAAGTGGAGACACTGTGGAGCTGAAGCCAAGTTCAAATAAAATAGAGTGTGGGGGAGGGGGGCATGACAGCTGTAGCCAGCAGAGCGCTTACAAAGCCACGTCCTCTCTAAAGGGGTCTTTGTGAAGTCGGACTCTCAGAGGACTCTAGTCTCTAATTTACACCTTGCGTGGGGGACAGCAGCACATTTATCTCAACAAGTGTCTGCCTTGTCGCCATGTACAATGGATGGCATGTGCTGCCCATTTTATCACATCCCAGGGTGGCGGAGCAATCCTGGCTTTCAATAACATAGAAACCGGTTACTCTTCACCCAGGAGGCCTCAATGTGCTCTTTAAAAGCAACGGCAACATTGTGAGCCAAGTGTGTGGCTGGTGGTGTCTGCTGAGCAGTGCGTGCTCATTGAATGATATGAGGCATTGTTTGCTATTGATGCTATTAATATTTAATATATGATGATTACTCTGCTGCCAATTACTTTTATGAAGTACATGTTTGCTTACTTCTTCTTTCTTTGTACAAACCAACGCAGCAGTGTTAGCTGTTCATGTTTCCAGTAACATCAGCTAAAGTGACACTAAGGTAAAGACTCCTTTCTTTATTCAATATAAGGAAAGTCAATTCACTTCAATTTCTAAACAGATGATTTGTTTTGCTACAATGCACATAGCGTGTTTAAAAAAAAGTTAGTTTTTATCCTAAATGAGAACCCTGCTTTCTTCCCTGCACTGCTTTAGATAAATCAGCCTTCATCGGCCAATGAGAGGTTGCTTTATCCCATTTTCAACCACATGTTTATTTACTAAGTACATGTGATAACTACTGATTCTCTGATAAAAGCTGTGATACTTGACCAACAATGAACTTGATCATTCCGTCTCATCACATGCTCTTCATGCAGATGGAGACGGCCTGCTTCTCATGCATGATGCATGTTTTCTTTTTTACAATGGAAATGTTACAGATAATCTTCCTCATAGTTTTAGTGTGTTAGTTGTTAGCACTGGAATGAACAGCCAGACGACATTCATAGCAGCACATCCTCTGTCATATGTCTACTCTGGGATTCCCCCAACACACACGCACACACTGTGCTCACACTATTGTCATTCCATCCACTCCCTCGTATCTGTTTAAAGCTCTTGAAGTGAAGCAGTCCGACAGTTTGGTGCAGCACTCTTCAGATATGATTCACCTGTTTTTTCTGCAGCAGAGAGGACAAGCGAAAGGGAGGGCAGAAGATTATGCTGAAGGCTGAAGGTTAGTCAGACCAACAGACTTCCTCTTGAGTCTTAATGCAGCACCTTCAATCTGGCTGGGTGAACTGTGTAACATTACGGTAGCTGCCACTGTGCTCAGTTAAACAAGGACTTCCGTGACTTTTGAAGAGATATTCACTCACTTTTATGCTTTCAAAACAAGATGTTTTCTCTTCTTGATGGGACATGAAGTCTTTAAAAGCATTTGAAAGCAGGTAACAAGTTATCCCTCCCTATAAGGAGGTCATTTGTGTTGTTTGTGATGTTACCTAATCCCTAATGTATATGTATATTATATATATATATATATATATATATATATATATATATATATATATATATATTTTAGCCAAAGCGACTTACAATAAGTGCATTCAACTATAGGGTACAAACTCAGAAGAGCAAGAAACAAGAAAGTGCCAATTTACAATTTGCTATAGATAAGTAGATTTAGGTGCTACAATTTGTTAGTCTTCAGTCGACGTAGAGTCTGAAGAGGTGTGTCTTTAGTTTGCGGTGGAAGATGTGAAGGCTCTCTGCGGTCCTGGTGTCTTCAGAGAGCTCGTTCCACCATTTCGGAGCAAGGACAGCAAAGAGTCGTGATCTAGTTGAGTGTTTTGCTCTCAGTGAGGGAGGGACGAGCAGTTTTGCGGATGCAGAGTGGAGAGTGAGGGTCGGGACGTCGGGTTTGACCATGTCCTGGATGTAAGCTGGACCCGATTCAGTCACAGCATGGTACGTGAGCACCAATGTTTTGAACTGGATACGAGCAGCCACTGGTAGCCAGTGAAGAGAGCGGAGGGGTGGAGTAGAGTTTGTGATATCCCATGCACCTTCCTCCAGACATCTCTCCTTTTTCTCCCTAAGCTTTTCAGTTCCACGTTTAAAGGACTGAACTGGCAAAATTCTGGAGGAGGCCCTGTACATAAAATAAAATCCATCACAATGTGTCCCTCTTCTTCTGACCTACATTTTCTGGTGCAGACCAAACTTCAACGCGAGTGCTGGTTTAGAATAAACCCAGACTGATCCAAGTGGCTGGTTCACTCCTTCATTCATCACAGCCAGTCTGCTCCATCTATGCCACCATTGTCTCAGGCAGTCTTGTTTTTCTGTCTGCCTTACTGAACTGTCTGTTTGTGTCCAGCCATTTGTCTCTTCTCCCTCTGAGTCATCAATATGTTCCCAAGCAACTGAAATCCAATTTGATATCTCATTGAGGCAATAAACAAACCAACAATTCCTTTGACAAAGCCAGGCAGCAGGCTCCCGTTCTGCTAAGAACAGGGAGCTGCATTCTCTCTACTGTCCAACAAGGACGAATCTGCTTATTGTATACAAATCTAGGAAAATTGATAAATGATTTATTCCCTGAGTGAACAGGAGTTTATGGTCTCAATCGTTAGTTTAAATCCATCTTCTTTTAGGAATATGGAAAAACTGCCTGCACCTTTTGGTATGAGGACATATGTGTCTGCGTGGTGTAAATGAGCTGATAAATATGATAGTAGGAAATCAAAACATATATTGATACCAGATCCAGCTCTTAAGCTGTATCTGCTGTATGTACCAGATGTAGGATCTCTGCTACAGATCATTTAATTTGAATATAATAAAAGAAAAAAGAAAATCTTAAAGACAATTTTTAAATAAAAATGTATCTAGTGACTGGTGCAATTAGTGTATATAATATTCTGTTTGGTAACAATATACTCCCATTTTTAGAAAGAAATCTAATATAGAAACACAATAAAAGAGTTTGTATGTTTTGTTGACTCCTCTGACAATTCCATACATTATTCATCAAACAAAAATGTAAAACGTGTTTATCTTTAATCTCTCTTAAAGGACCCATCTTATGCCCATTTCACCACAACTTGGTATGGTTCCTTAATGAAATGTCTCTAACATACTTTGGTGGTACAAGGTACAAGGATCATTTAAAACAGCCCTCCACAGCGCATCTTGAGGGCTTCATTTGCTTCATGCTGCAAGCTAAATATTCCAAGTGTATCCGAGGTTTGCAAAAACAGTGCTTTGGCAAATATCGTATCTATACTGAGTGTAGAGGGGGGTGGCGGGATGAGATGGGGGGAGTGGGGGGGGGGGGGGGGGGGGGCAAGGCCATGTAAGAGAGACTCCCATTACATTGTGACAATGTTTCTGACGTAGATGCCAGATACCCAAATTAACGTGAAAAAGCACTAATAAAGTGGAATTTTCACAATGTGTCCCCATTAAGCTGTCGTGCAAAACTCCGTACAACAGATTTACAGTTCTCCACCTATTTATTCTCAAGAGGATCCCTAGCTTGTGTAACGAGAGTATGTTTGGTCGGTATCTCCGCTCTGATGAACACAGGGGAGCTGTTCGGACACATTCGCTCCACCTCTGGACTCTGCAAGCACGCTAATCCCTGCGCCTCGGGAGTCTGAGCACGTCTCCGGCTCAATGTTATCACAGGAACATCGTAACCTCGGCTGGCCTTGAACCATGTTCGCTGGTTCCCTCCGTGGAGGTCCCCACGTGTTCTGATCAGCTCCTCTCTGCACACATGGCCTTCTCCCGTTACAAGGAAGCCAAGAGCCTGTGGTGTTTATCTCTCTTGAGGCAAATATGAAAAGCTTTATGCCGTCAATTGAAAACTAAACTTCAGCAGTCAGGGACGAGCAGCTGTCAAATCCTTGGTAGAATGGAACATTGGCTTTCCTTTTCAGCGTTGACCCTTCAGAGTGCTGTCTGTTCTGACCGATTTGACCTCATAAATCCGTGTTCTGCACACAATCTCTTTCAAATAAGAGGTCAAACCTCATCACATGGTTATTAAATCCGTTTGCTTTTATCACCAGTGCAGCAATCTATTCAATCTTTAAGACGGCGGAACTTCTTGATATCTCCCTCACTCTACATTCTCTGTCCCCAGGGGATTCTTCTACAGGGGGGTACGAGAGGAACAATACTCACTGATTACGTTCCACTTGGAGCACCAGCTGGAGGTCATTGGATGAGAGCACTATTTCCCCTCTGACTGGGTTCTCCTGCTGTGGGGTTAAGAAGAGAAATTGGATCAGATCACAGCAGTAGAACAACTCACCAGAAACACTTTGTTTTCAGTACATTTAAAAGAATCATAGTGCTGAGTGTTTAGCCAGCAGGTAAAACGGCCCAAAGTTGCCAAATGGCAGCTCATTTCAAGCTGAGTGCGCACATAACCCAAGAGGAAAAGAAATGTATTGACGTACCAATTCAGTAATACATTTTACATGTGTTTCAGAGGAAGTGATCCTCTGGTATTTCTTTCAGAGACACAGTGTTCAAAACGACATTGTGATTATGTCTGCTACCAACGCTGTTTTTTGTCATATATTGAATAATCTGCCTATGACTTCCTGAATTATTTGATTTGATTTTTGCACAATATTAGAAGACAGTATCAGGTAATAATAGTCACAACTGGGGCCCCCATCGCCCAGGGCGATAGTTGTAGCATGATTGTCCAAATCAAGTTCCCAAATTTATACTTTTTGATAAATTTCAAAAAAAGTAAATATCACATATTTAGAAACTAGTATTTTGGTTTGCAGATAATATCTTACTCTCATATAACTCATATCCAGAAAATTCCCAATAGAAGGCCCATGACGTCCAAAACCTGTTCATGTTCACAACGGAATGTCCCTTAAACTGTATGTAGTCCTAATACTGCTTATTAAGTCTCTTTATTGGCTGTGGTGTTCATTGTCGTCTGAATGATGTAGCGTTACTATTCAGACCCTATAAAAAAAGAGCCTCAAACCTGAAATTGTTGTTTTTAATTAATTGTGACTCAAATTTGTCTTTTGCATTTTGTGGAAATGTGAAAAGCAAAAATCAGAAATAAAAACAGCAGAAAGTAGAAACAGATAGTGGAAAATGCCTCCAGGGCCCAGATGCAAAAATCATGTGTATGCCTGTTCCCAACACATAAACTGATATTAATGGAGAAAGGATGTGAACTGCACGTCTCAGCTAGACTTTAGACTACGTGGTCATAGCTGAGATACTGTAGTTGTGGGTGATGATCATAAAAATGTGTTCATAGCGGCGGGTGGTGGTGAGCAGTCGAGCGGCTGAGATCTGAACATGTTGTAGTTTGTTGGAAGAGTTGATGCATGTTTTTTATGTCATCATTTTGTTCGTGAAGACACTATCGTGAAGACACTAGCAGCATACAAAAGGATTACTAAAGGTATTTCTACATCCATTTAATACTAACTGTGGGAGTGGAAATGAGGCTCCATAATGATTGAGATTTATAAAACAGACCCAGATCACGAGCTGCTATATACATCTAGAAAAAAATAATATGTAAACATGTTTCCATGCGTCTGGCTCTATGACTTTATGGTTTCAATCTGTGAAATGTTGACGGTAAGCTATACCAGAAGTAGGTTACTTTGACCAAATAACAGAGAATACAGGTGCTATTTTATGTTATGAATCTAGAACGATCCACTTCTGGCAAATGCTGACTGTGAACAACATGGAGATATATTTCATTCTGTTCATATGGTTTTAACTTCTCCTGCTGTATGAAAGCATCTCTGCAGAGAAAAGGACAGTTTCACTCAGTGAGCTCCCTCTTTTGAAACTCCTACCCCGTTTAAACTCTTTCTATTCTAGGAAAAACATGCAGAGAGGAATGAGTGGTGAACAAGTGTTTAAATATCATTGATCCATATCTCCACTCCACAGCTGTGGACTCTAAGTAAAATATTTCACAGGGGGGTACATCAATAAAAAAAGGTTGAAAAGTGAATTTAATTTTTTTGGTTTGACGAGTCTTCTATGATGACTAGGTGCAGATTTCTTGCATTTTATGAAGCCTTGCAGCCCCTCTACGTCTAGAGGTGGGGAGGTTAGCCAGTTGTATTCATCCAAACCTACAATAGGGCAATGGTTGTTGCACTCACACCTGTTGTAGGTTGTATTCTTCCGCACCTCAGCAAAGTTATCAGAAATAAGTAAATACATTTAAAGCTGTGGAGTGGGGATATGCAAAATAACAGCTGATTACAAAGTGAAAATGTCATTGGCTGTTGCTCTTTCACATGTATCTGTCTCATGTAAGAGATTTAAAATCTTTGAACTTCAGACTGCAAGTCAGATAAAAGAAGACATTTAAATGCATTAATTCGGCTTTGCTGGCTTGTTTGAACTATTGCGATATATGACTTTTTCAGACCGACTTACTTATTGAGAGAGTAATTAGCAGATTAATCTATAATGATAATGGGCTTTCAGTTACAGACCGTTGTGCAAGCTGATTGCTCATTCAGTGAGCAGCTAGCTGTTCAGCAGAACAAAACTTAGTGTCACCCCGCGTTCTCCCGTTCCCGCTGGGCCGCCGCAGCGTTCTCCCGTTCCCGCTGGGCCGCCGCAGCGTTCTCCCGTTCCCGCTGGGCCGCCGCAGCGTTCTCCCGTTCCCGCTGGGCCGCCGCAGCGATCTCCCGTTCCCGCTGGGCCGCCGCAGCGATCTCCCGCTCCGAGACTCTCAGCCATGCCCCCGACCCCCGAGCCAGCGCCACGATCCATGCCCCCGGTACCAGCACCACGTTCCATGCCCCCGACCCGACCAGTTCCGGCGCCACGTTCCATGCCCCCGACCCGACCAGTTCCGGCCCCACGTTCCGCGACGACTGCGGAGGTGTTCCGTGTCCCCGAGCCGGCGACGACTGCGGAGGTGTTCCGTGTCCCCGAGCCGACGACGACTGCGGAGGTGTTCCATGTCCCCGAGCCGACGCCGCCGACTACCCCGGAGGTGTTCCGTGTCCCCGAGCCGACGCCGCCGACTACCCCGGAGGTTTCCCGTGTCCCCGAGCCGGCGCCGCCGACTACCCCGGAGGTTTCCCGTGTCCCCGAGCCGGCGCCGCCGACTACCCCGGAGGTTTCCCGTGTCCCCGAGCCGGCGCCGCCGACTACCCCGGAGGTTTCCCGTGTCCCCGAGCTGCCGCCGACGACCCCGGAGGTTTCCCGTTTTTCAGAGCCTGCCATTCCTGAGACGTTCCGTGCCCTGTGGTCACCGCTCCGGAGCCGGCGAAAGGACCGCCCGCCGGGCCGACCCCCAGAGGCTCCCCGCTCGTCTGGCCGCCCGCCGGGCCGACCCCCAGAGGCTCCCCGCTCGTCTGGCCGCCCGCCGGGCCGCCCGCCAGAGTTTCCCGGGTGGTCCGACCAACGTCTCGGGTTTCCCTCCCCCCCTCCCCTTGTTTCGCTCTAGTGTGAGCCGCCTGGAAGTCGGCCCTTGAGGGGGGGGGTACTGTCACGGTGTGGTTCACTTCCTGTCTTATTTTGTAGTTTTCTGCCACTCGTGTCCCCGGGTAACTTCACTTCCTGCCTTGTCTCGTCATCCCCGGTGTTCCTCTAATAGTTTCCACCTGTGTCCAATCACCTGCACCTCCCTTGTGTATTTAAGCAGTGTGTCTCCTGTGTCACTTGTCGCGTCATTGTCTTTCGTCTCGGATCGCCGTAGTTTCTCGCCTGTGTGCTTTTGCCCCCGGTTCCTGTGTTTTTTGACCTTTTGACTATTAAAGTCTTTTGTTTTGGAAAAGTCTGCGTTTGAGTCCTGCCTTCCACCCCGCAATCGTGACACTTAGGCAGGAAAACTATCTTGGTATCATCACGTTTTGATATTACAGGCCTGGGGAAGTCCAGATCTCCGCCAGGTTTGAGTGCAACAACCATTGCTGTATTATAGGTATGAATGAAGACAAACCTTCAACTGGCTAACCCCCCACCTCTAGACAACGAGGGGCTGTAAGGCTTCATAAAATGAAAGAAATCTGTACAGTTAACAGCCGTGTATGGTTTCCCACAATATGATGCAGTTTGCTGCTGCAGAATGCGTGCACTCTCACTCACAGCCAATGCACACATAGAGCATCGCTCAACTGGAAGAGACCATGATGAAATTGTCTCTACCAGTAAAGTTATGCAAAATAATACTGATGGACAGTTTCAATAGTTGTGCAATTCCACTGGCAAGAAAACAAGCTGAAGGGTATGGAGCCAAATCCAGGTCAAAGGTTTTCATCGTTTGAAAAACAAATGTGAACCTGAGGGTTTAGGTTTTGGTCTTAGGAAAATACAACAATGTATTCAAAGTCATAGAAATAAGTGGACAAAAAGTATTTTTGAGTTGAATATAGTTTTGATTCAGTTCTAAAAAGATTGAATAGAATATTTGTATTAATATCTGTGCACTTCATACAAATGTTCTTGTTATGAGGAGTTGTTATGCAATGATTTAGAACTTCCTCTTCACACACTTTCAGAAATGAGATCCTGAGTTTCTGTGTTGTGAAAGGAAATAAGAGTTTCAATGACTAAACTTCCAAACTAAATCTAGTGTAAAGGAAAGTCTGTGTGTGGATAAACCATTTTGTATATTAACCATAGAATCCAGGGCTTTTCTGTGTTCACTTTTCTACCTTACTCATAGACTAAATCAAACTAAACAACCCATTGTGAATCAAGACCATTCTTTCCCACAGCATTAAACTGTCATTCCAACATGACACATGCTCAGCAGACACACACACACTTCTCCTGCTTCCTTTTCAGCTGTTCCGTTGTGAAACTTCCCCGACCCCAGCTACAGTGCATCCGGAAAGTATTCACAGCGCTTCACTTTTTCCACATTTTGTTATGTAACAGCCTTATTTCAAAACGGATTAAATTCATTATTTTCCTCAACATTCAACACACAACAACCCATAATGACAAAGTGAAAACTGTTTTTTGCAAATTTTTGCAAATCTGTTAAAAATAAAGAACGAAAAAATAACATGTACATAAGTATTCACAGCCTTTGCTCAATACTTTGTTGAAGCACCTTTGGCAGCAATTGCAGCCTCAAGTCTTCTTGGGTATGATTCCACAAACGTGCACACACCTATTTCTGGGCAGTTTCTCCCATTCTTCTTTGCAGAACCTCTCAAGTTCCATCAGGTTGGATGGGGAGCGTCAGTGCACAGCCATTTTCAGATCTCTCCAGAGATGTTCAATCGGGGCTCTGGCTGGGCCACTTAAGGACATTCACAGAGTTGCCCCGAAGCCACAGAAAGATTTCTGCAGCATTGAAAGTCCCAATGAGCACAGTCGCCTCCATCATCCGAAAATGGAAGAAGTTTGGAACCACCAGGACTCTTCCTAGAGTTGGCCGCCCAGCCAGACGATCGGGGGAAAAGGGCCTTAGTCAGGGAGGTGACCAGGAACCCGATGGTCACTCTGACAGAGCTCCAGCGTTCTTCTATGAAGAGAGGAGAACCTTCCAGAATGACAAATATCTCTGCAGCACTCCACAAATCAGGCCTGTTTGGTAGAGTGGCCAGACGGAAGCCACTCCTCAGTAAAAAGCACATGTCAGCCCGCCTAGAGGACTCTCAGACCATGAGAAACAAAATTCTCTGGTCTGATGAAACAAAGATTGAACTCTTTGGCGTGAATGCCAAGCGTCATGTCTGGAGGAAACCAGGCACTGCTCATCACCTGGCCAATACCATCCCTACAGTGAAGCATGGTGGTGGCAGCATCATGCTGTGGGGATGTTTTTCAGCGGGAGGAACTGGGAGACTAGTCAGGATTGAAGGAAAGATGAATGCAGCAATGTTCAGAGACATCCTGGATGAAAACATGCGCTCTGGACCTCAGACTGGGGCGACGGTTCATCTTTCAACAGGACAACGACCCGAAGCACACAGCCAAGATAACAAAGGAGTGGCTTCGGGACCACTCTGTGAATGTCCTTGAGTGCCCCAGCCAGAGCCCTGACTTAAAACCGATTGAACATCTTTGGAGAGATCTGAAAGAAAAGAGCCCGATAGGCCACGGTGGAGCACAGGGGGTGGGGAGTGGGGGGGACAAGTGAAGAGAGCACTGGTGACAGCTAGTAGCAAGGGTATGATGATTTACACAAAGTAAGAAGCATGGGGGGAGGTGTGACCGGTCAAGAGGGCAGTAAAGTGCTTGCTGGATCCTCTTACAGCAGGGGTGCCGATAGGTTGAAGGCAGTACCAGTCGATCGCGTGCCATCAATTAAAAAAATGATGTCATATCGCGCATGCACGGTCTACCGCAGGAGATGACCGAAACTAATTCTAATGCTACTTAGCGATCCTTGCTTACTGACAGACGCATTTGATCTTATTCCAAAGCAACCCAGGCTGCCTCCAGAAAGGTAATGACCAAGAATGTACGGCAAGCAACCCACCCCCCCCCCCCAAACTACAGCCGGCCGGTGCTCGGAGGTGAGGGGGTGGATCGCCATGACTTGTTGAAAAGTAGCCTGTGAGCCGGAAAAGTGTGGGCACCCTTGTCTTACAGCATCTGATACCAATGCCGCATCCAATGAAGTGTGTGCCGAGGTGTGAACGTAACCGCAGTTTGAACATCTCTCTCAAGGTCTGCTGCATTCTTTACAAGGTCTCCATCTCTTGGTGTGTGTTCAACAGAATGCAAATCCATGAACATGTCCAATGGGAGACAGTCCCAAAGTGTGTATCGTTTCCCTCATATCTAAACAATCTAACCCCCCGTCTCACCCCGTATGAATGATGGCGCTGTAGACCCCTTTCCCTTGATATGTGGTTGGACAACATTTCATACAAAGCAACCCCTCAAACTAGGAGAGGTTCTGAGGGCTACGGTAGCAAACTATAAAAAAGGTGGCCTACAACATATATATACATATATTTATAAATTTCACAAATTTATAACTCTTCAGCTGGCTCTTCAGCTGGCTCCAGCATGTCCCCAGACATTGTTCGGCCCCTACTTTCCAGGTTGGTTTGAACTCTTCTTTTAGCTGTGGTCTGATAAGATTTATTTTGTTGGAAGAATACCGAGGTCTTGAGTTCCCGGCAAGAAACTTTAACTTGGAAAAGAAGAGGTGTAGAAATATAACTCACCAGATTTTCCAGGTTTTTGAGCTCAGAATATCCAATGTATCTTAGACTTGAGGAAAAGCATCTCCATTTCCTATTCCACTTCAGTGCCTTTCTTCATGTCTCATGCCGAAAATCTCAGGGTCCATTCGTCAGAATGATTGGTTAAGAAGCTCTGCTTACTGAGTTTGTTGTGGGGGTATCAACACATTTACTGATCAAACGGCTTCCAGAGCCTCACATTCCCTCAGCCACATTTGGCGATCTTTCACGGCAGTCACTGGTGTTTCTGCTCAGAGTGATTTGGGCTGCTACTCCTGATTTCTCGAGGGTTATGGTTTGAACGCTTTAATCTTCATCCTGTACCCCCACTGGCTTAAAGAGCAAATTAACGTACAACGTGAAGCTGCATCAAGCAGGCGCACATTCAGACCGTATGCAGTGACTTGTTTGATCATGTTTCACTGTCAGTCAACTTGGATTAAGTTAGCATAACACATCCTCCAGAGGATGAGGTGGAAGATGAAAAAGGGACTGGGGCGAGTAAGAAGGATAGAGAGTTTGAGAAGTCACTGGATACGAAATTAGAAAAGTCCTGTTCAAGGGGCTCACTTGATGAAAAGAGACAGTTGGAAAGACACTCGCAGACACCCAAAGAGAAACAGAAGGCAAGACGGGAAAGGACAAAACAATAGCTAGAAACAAGAGCGGGAGGTTGGGGGGCTAAAGAGAACTCCCAAGAAGGGAACAGTGTTGGATCTGGCCGTGCCGCTGATGTCTATCGGCTTGGGGCAGTGGAGAGACGTGAAGAGGGATGAAGACGGAGGCATCTGTGCATCAGATGGAGCTCCAAGTCTGGGCCAGAGGAGGGCTCATTAGATGGATCAAAGTCTCTCTAATCTACATTCTAAGAATATGATAAGAGGGCCCTGACAATCCTCCCTTTCCTCCAGAGAGACAGCAATTATCATACCGGGTGAACTCTAAACATACAAAGAGGTGATGATGTATGCGCTTCTCAGATCTTTGATGTGACTGGGGTTTGCCCCAGTGATGAAACTATGCTCTATTACAGCTCATCTCATGCATTACAAGATTCTAGTTAACAGTTGTTATGTGACATTTAATGGGTGCCCATTTATTGACAGCCATTGACAAACGGATGAACTATGGCAGTATTGACTAATACCTCATCACTTTACGTTTAAGTTTGTCTTACTCACGTCAGTTACCCCTACAGAAAGAAAATGTAATATGACATTATAAAAAATGTTCAAAATAAAGGCACACTCAAAATAACGGTTAGTTGTCATTTCAGTTTTTACCTCGGTGGTGATCGCCAAATTAAGACTGGCAACACCTCAAATGATCAGTTTCGGGCAATGCGAGCTTTCACAACCAGACAAATAAGGCGGACGTCATGAGCGATGTGAATGAATGAGAGGGTACGAGAGCTTGTAAGGAGACTCAATGCTGTTTACATGCTGCATGCTTTTTACTTACTATTTTTAATCTCCCTGGTAACCGTATTATAAAAACAATAAGGTTCTTGAGGCAGTACTCTATCTTCAATAACGTAACAGTTCGAGGGTTGCCTAACAACACCCTCGTACTGTTACATTATTGGACGATAAAGTACAGCCTCTCGTGACTTATTGCTTAAATATTGACATGAACAACAATAAGTCTTGCAAACTGAACCTCCAGTCTCGCAAAAGAACTTTGACTCGATGACCATATCTATGGTCAGCAGCACATGTGGTGTGCTCACAATCCATCACAGCTTTGCAGTTTGAATTGAAAAGAAAAGTGAAACAAACTAGCAGTTCAGTCGGATAACCAATGTGTTGTATTATTTCAGAGTTTGTGTGTACATGACAATATCACCATGCAGATTTCAAACAATTCACCCTCTGTCTTTGTCTGTGCCAAGGATGTGCTTTTACTTACTTTCCCTCCTGATTGGAAACACTACTACAAAGCAGTATCACTTGTGTAAAGTTATAATAACTATGACAATACTGCTTGCAGCCACAGTGTGTTGAATCTTCTGCCCTCTGGCAATGGATGGCAAAGTATCAGCTACTGTACCACCAGAGTATCGTGTTTCATCAGCTTCTTTCCACATGTAACCTTGTAACCTGTTTGTACAGTCAACGTGCAGTGCGATGTATGTAACTCAGGTAATCGCCATTGCATCAAGTTAAAAAATAAAAGTTAAAAGGTTCCGGATGCAGCATTCCAGTTTTAGTGGTGACTGAGTTCAAACTACTCAGCACTTCCTTCCCTTTTTTGGACTGATTTTCTTATACGAGCAAAACCAGGCCATGAAATTGTTGAAGGAGCTACAGTCGTCTCCGATGCAATTTCTACCGATCAGTCAGGCAGCGTGGCGAGGGGCCAGGAAAGGTGTGAGAGGATGGAGCTTTACAGGAGGAGGCAATCACGTCTGAGACCCAAGAGGCCTGGAGGCGGAGGAGGACTGAGCGACGCTGACGGCGGCCCGAAAGGTATCAGAGCTGAGGCATACACGGCCGCTGAAGGTTTCTGGGAATAAAGTGGGTGCAGAAAGTGTGCTCTGAAAAACCTCCCGTACCCGTGGATGTGTGTGTGTTCTTACACGACTCGTTAAATGACACAAAGGCTCTATAATTAATCTATGTCAAATGCTTGTCAAAGCTACTAAAATTAAACAAGTCTTGTTCTGAGAGAAAGGGGAGGGGTGGGTGGGGGGGGATACGGGCACATTCAGCGAGGTACTTATTACTGTTCCGTTCAATTGCCCACTGAGCCAAAGTGGGGTGTCGACAGTTTCCAATTATCCGTCGTGCCAGAAAAAAGCAGTGGGAGCATCAAAGTCTGAGTACAACAGAATACCTATTACAACCTTTTTTGTATATTTCCATTCTCGTATAATGATAACTGAAGGCACTGCAGTTCATAGGAAAAACTTGATGAATAAAAGCTGCCGCAGTCCGTTGTTGCCTTGGAACAACTCAAAGGCTCGTTGAGTAGATTGGGAGTATCTCTCACAGTGATACCTGAACGAAAATGTGAGAGGAACACACACACACACACACACACACACACTGAATAATCCACGTGATGCTAATGGCTACTGACTTGCTTTCTATAGATTAATACATGGACCTTTTCACCAATTAATGAATACATCCAAACAATATACAATTTCATTAAAAATCCAACTAAGCATTCTATTTAAGTTATTAAGTTATTATTATTTATTTTATACAATCATGACAAACTGTCATTACAAATGTGAAAAAAAGTTTACGAATGCAAAGCTGCAGGTTGATAAGTACTTTTGAGATGTGCTGTTCAAGTTTATTTACTGAGATCTGATACAATTTGACTTTATGAGCAATTAGAAACATCCTTTTCAATCTAAACTAAAGTGTATCATATTTAATTGTGTGTTGTTAAAAATACACACCACTACCATCCAAACGCAGCAGTGGCTGCTCTGATTGCAGCTTGTTTGTGAGCGTGTTGATGTTTGTCAGAAACTCCTGGCTCGGAGGTTTTCTCCACCCACCCGCCCCCCGCTGTGACAGACATGCATCCAGGCTAATCACATGCATCACAGCCCCCACACCCACTCTAAACAACGTAAACAAACAACTTAAAAAAAACTAATGGCCTGCTTAATTGCTACCAAATCCATCTGATCAGGAATGGAGAAATGTGTGATGGCACATCTCGATATTTGTGTTGAACAAAGAGGAGCACGCAAGGTTGGAAGGTTTTCTCTTTGATTGCAACGCCAACAACTACTGGGCTTTTTCTTCCCATAAACGAATGTATCATTAACATTTGTAATCAACATGATTACATTACATGTCATTTAGCTGATGCTTATCCAAAGCGCCTTACATTGCATTTTTGACCCACGCTCCCACAAGCAGCCGGGGTTCAAACTGCCAACCTTGCGCTTCCCGGCGCACTCTCTCTACTCCATGCGCCACCAATTATTTTTGGCTTAAGCTTTAACAACGAGGGACAGCACAGGCCTTCCCGCCTTCTGCCACGTACATGACATCAATGCAGATGACGCAGGAGAAAGAGAAGCCACAATCAGCGCTGGAGGAAAGGAGAGTTCAGGGACGCGTCTCTGAATGAACATTTATCACTGATTAAATCCTCCCAAAGCTATGATGGAACAAAGATTGGAATTTGGAAAATTCCCTTTTGTTTGTCTACTTGTGAAGATTCCTTTCTGTCACTTTGCTCTGGCCGTGACCGCATAGAACTGCAGTCTGATCCACACAACAAGTTATGCACATGCACTACACTTCTTCACTGTGGACAGAAACACATACAATCTCTGGCCGTGGTGGGAGTAAGATGTGGCGCTACTCTCCTACAGGACCACCTGGGGAGGACGTACAAGGTTGATTTGGTTTGGCTGTGTCATTCTACTATTATACAATATTATTCAATCACAGAAAATGGTCTTTTAATGAAATAAAATACATAAGACTTGACTGAAATGTAGATGAGTTTACCAATAATGCAATGGAATACATGTAACCAAATAAATCATTGGTGGGGTAAAGAGTTTCTCGTTTATCTTAAAATTATTATTTTTCTATAATGCAGCTAATTGCTCATTGTACTTCACTGTAACTTCATTTATAGTGTTGACCAACCTTTGGTACAGTGACTAAGGCAGTTAGCCTGTCTCAACATTTGAAAAAGCACCACAGTTGAATACAAAATTGGTGTACCAACAGCTTCAAACTCCTAACAAATGACAGGTCAGACAACCAACCACCACTGACATGGCTTATAGTTTAAAATGCATATAAGTGGGGATTCCATCAAATTCCACTGCTCATCATAACTGGGTCCTCAGCAACAAACATGAAAAGGAGAATGGAGAGGTCACGGCAGAGTCCCACTTATCAGGACAAAGCTGATCTATGGTCATCTTCACCATATTATTGAACATTATTTACAAGAGAAGGGGTCATTGTACTGTTGTTGTGTGAACCCATAGTGATTCGCAGTTCCATTGAGAAGTCAGTTTATCACAATAACTACCTCAAAACAGTAGAGTCCAAGTTATAATTTCATACAAAACTATTTCTATATAAATGAAATCTGTTGGCGCCCAAGAGGGAAACCTTTTCTTGCCTCCCCTCTAGGATATTCCACTCTTTCTGTGGCTGAGCACGTAATATTTCAATCGTAAACCTCACAGCTTCTTTAAGGGAAATGGATTTGCCTTTTTACACCAATAATGGTTCTGAGAAAACAATCCTGCCTCCAAAGAAGCCTCGAAGGCCAAAATACCTCACGCAACTTGTCATACTGTACTTTGGTCACTTCGAGGTCACATAAGATGAGTTGTGCATAGTGGACAAACATATTTCCATCTGTACAGCATCATAAAATAAGTTAGGATGCACCCTTAAAGGTTCATTTATCAGCCAGTCGCTCCCCACTCACGGTGCTTTGCGTCTTGCATCATTTTTCAGGAATATAAAATGCTTTTGGAAACTGACATGAACGTGCTGTATGAATGCTGATATGAGTAATGGAGGGCTCTTGTTTGCAACTTATTTTTCATCTCCTTGAGTTTACCTGTTTTGTATTCACCTGCAGCCAGGCCCCATAAAAGCCATCTAGAAATAAAGAGCCTGTTATGAGAACCAAGTGGGAGAAATTGACAGAACATCCCACATTCAGCCTAATATGAAAATATCTCTTTCCTTTGGCCTTTCTGCTTCATCCTAACACACCACTTTTGCCTTGAACATATTTACTGAACAATAACTGCTGCTCATAGAGAACTGCATTACCAGCTGCTACTAAACCCCCGGGGATAAACACACTTTCCATTTAGTGTACATCAGTGCTCTAAGTTGAGGCTTCAACCCCTTGAAAGCTCCACTACTCTGCTATAATTTCCTTTATTTTGACACGAGTAACAGAGGTATGTCCCTTACTCACAATGGAGAATGGAGATAAATTACAGTATTTCTCTTTATTTAGTGCTTTGATGACACATGTTGAGGGGCATTGTAGTTTTAATGATTGCTGTTTCTTTTCCAAAGAATTGTAATTGTTCATGTCTTTTTAAACAAACTTAAAACTCTAACCTACTTTCGGCCAAATCCCAAACATTGTATTTATAGCTTTGACACACCATAATGTCAATGAATGAAAATATAAATATTATCTAGCCGAGCATAGGGGTGGGAATCTCTTGGCACCTCACGATTCAATTCCGATTCAGAGGTCAACAATTCGATTCTAAACCGATTATCGATTCTAAACTGATAAAACAATTATCGATGCATCTCGATTTTCTCAAATCTGTGTTTGCTACTCAGAGGTTGCTACTCAGAGGTTGCTAATCACTTCCTACTAAAGTAGGAAGTGATAAGTGATTAGTGATTTGATAATCAAAGAAAATCAACAGATGAATTACCTTCTCTAATTTTTTCTAAGAGAAAAAAAAATCTTTGCCACACATTTTTCTTTTAAATGAAGAAAAAGCTGCTCTTAGTCTCAGACCGGTCCGTATTTGTAAAATACCGGAAAAAAGTCCAAATCGGTGAATATCTTGCCAACTTTCAATACGGATCGACTTTTTGGAACATCGAAATAATGAGGTAAGATGTGCGCAGGCTCCTCCATAGTTCGGTAAAGTTGGCAAGATATTCAGACTGACGGACCGGTCTGCGAGCTGGACGCATTGCTCTTAATGTGCCGGTAATGATGGTAAATGATGGTTGTAGCTGGTTGTCATCTTCGGTCCACTACGGTTACCGAAGGGGGGCGTTTGTGTTTTGACATCGTTTTATCTCATAATTTCGACTTTCTATCCCCTTTCTTTAGCGCGGAAATGGGCTTCTATAGTTGTGTGAATGCATCACTCCAGCCAATCCAAAGACGGGTTTGTAACCAATCAGATGTAGAGACCATGGTGACTGGCTCCGCCACCTTACTGTCAGAAAGAAAAACAGCGAACGCGTAGAAAACAACTTCGAGCGCGAGCAGAGACTAACCTCGCGAGCGATGAAGTTCACGCTTCGCGAGCGAGTAAATATCTCGCGCGAGACAGACTTTTTTTCTTTTTTTTAATTCCGATTCCGAATTTGATTGAAAGAATTAGCAAAGAAGGAAAGACCTGCCTATCACACATCCAGCAAACACAGCGTAACCTTCGGGATCATTGGAAGTCATGTCTAGGACGACCTGGGGAACCTGCTGCACTCTCATGTCGGTCTGGTTTTGGTCTCCACCAACCCCTGAGAACAATGATCAGCTGCTAAATGCTCCGATATGCGGACACAGTTACACTGTACACTGTACTGTAAATGTTTCCGCTGTTTAGTCCAGGTTGAAGGAAGCAATGAACCACATTGGTGTTAAACCAATTGGCACACAGCTCAGACTCATGCAGTGCAATGACAAATCCTTAAAACACGACGAAGAGAGGACCTCTACTGTGTCCATCACTTTGACTGCACTCGGTCCTGGGATTCCATGTTCAATTTCAAACTCAGACCATCTGCTGGACCAAAAGTTACTCGTAAGAGGCAGAACAAAAACAGCTCAATCATTATGCTAAAATGTTTTCATCATACAATGCTAACATCTATGCTGGACCTCACAGATTCCACAGTGTTGCAGATACTGTCATATTAGAGGGTGTCTCCCTTATTATAGTCATTTATGGTTGCCTTTCCTAATAAACAGATCTATATATTGTTTTTTTATTAGACAAACTAAATAGACACACTGCACTTTACATCGACAACTGGGAGGACTGGAGCATTAACACCATTTGCCCTTTAGAAAAATGATGAGGAGGAAAGCAGCTTCTTCGACGGTGTGGCACCAGCAGTCAAAAGGACAAACGTTTTTTTCAAGCAGAGCATATTGCAAAAAGATTAATAACAGGACAGTTAGGAAAAGCTTGTGGTGCAGTGGCATCATGGGGATCTTGATAAGAAGCTGCGAAACCACTCACACATGCTTGATGGCCATTGAGGTCTTTAGGAAACACAAAGGGAGACTGAATGCTACAGATAATATATCACAATTCTTTTCACAAACACACACACAGCTTCCTATTCAATCCTTCCACCTGCTCTCCCTATTGCTCCGGTTCACAGGTGAGCCGTTCCACTTTCATTTCTAAATGACTCGTGGGAGGGGCTGTGGAGAGGGATTCCAGATTCCAGAGGAGCTGAAGTGATCTAGCAAGAGGTGATGAGCCCTGGCTTGGTTAAGAAGTCAGCTGAGCCCGTTATTGGAGACAGGCAGGCTCAATTCCGGGCACTAGCATCGCACCATGTCAAAATTGCTTTTTGGGCCATCATCAAGTACGTCTCCATTCCAGTCACTTTGGACGGCACACACCCTCAGCTCACTAATTGTACTTGATGAGCCAACAGGCCCTGACCAGCAATTACACCCTCTTGGCCCCCCTGGTCTATGTGATGCGGGGAGGGAGGGGTGTAATAGTTGGGGGAACGAACCCGGCCGACGGGGCTGTCTGACATAGAATGGACACACACCCATGCAGACACACACACACACACACACACAATGTCTGTCTATCCATCGCTGTAGGCCTGGGTTTTCACAGCTCCTTTCGCCCTTTTGGAGCATGTGTGTTATTCCAGAGAACCTTTGGTAAAGATTAAAATAGCACTCCAATTACTTAAGTGAGTAACCAGATTTTGGTAAAATGCAGACTTTGAGTTTCCTGTGCGATTACATTGCAATTACAACGTGCTACTAGTCCTGTGTGAATAGCACTGATGTGTACAAGCAATATGCTAAAAAGCACTGTAAGAACACCTGGGGCTGATAAGATATTGTTTCAGAGATTTAAAATATGTTGAATTTATCAATGAGCAGTGTTTCGCCTACAATTATATCAGGGGGGCGCCCCCCCCCCCCCCCCTCCGTTAAAGCGCATGTTGACCTCTCACCAGCGCACAGACTACTACACCTCTACATGTCATTTGTTTGCCTAACTACTCACCCCCTAAAAAAGCAAACACCAAATGAGTATGTTCAATTGCGTAATCACTACCACTAATAGTGGGGAATGAGGCAAAGCGGCTGTAAGGACTTTTGTTTGAGATGCACCCATTCATCAGCTGCTGACACCGGTTTGTCTGATATTTCAGTATTCTTCAGTGTGAAGAGGAAGTCCACAATCGGTCACAAGCCGTGGAGGACCAACCTTAAACGCAGTTATTTCGGAGCTCATTCCCATGATGCTGCGTAGAGTCATTCAAAGCAGTGTCGCCCCAACCATTTTATTAGGAATGTGATCTGTTTAGACCAGCTGATCATGATCTCACAATGAGCATAAATGGTTTCCGTGTGAATGCAGCCTTAGATTAGATGAATAAACAGAGTAGCTTTTCTTTCTAAAAATGCTTGGAAAATTTAAAGATTTAATTTCCCAATAACTCCTTCATCCATAGCCGGATGCCTGCATGCTGTGGTTGTCCGCTACACTTAGACTGCCCTATCCTCGTGACATAATCGGATTTGCTGTGGCACTTGGCCCAGAAAATGGTTATTAAAGCTTGTGTGCGCTTAAATTGACTCTGCATTGAAAAGCAACACTTGACAATGACTGTCCCCATGGCCAAAACAGGGCCCCAAATTCCCAGAACACATAAGAGCCATTATGTTAATAGTTGCAAGTGAAGTAATTTGCATTAAATGCCAGCAAACTCACCATTTCCTCCTCCTCTGACACTGCAGAGAATTGGTTTCATTAGCGCATAAGCAGGGTGTACGAGGGTTGTCATGAGAAGTGACACCTCTGGACCATTTGGTGACAGAACTCGAAAAATGTGACTTGTTTTTCTAAGTACCAACAGTACTGGAGGGGCTCCAAACAGCCGCAGTAATCTCACTATCACACCATATTGATCCTGATAATACTCCATTACGAGCAACAAACCTGTGCCGAAATCAGCAGGATGAGAGCCAATTAAGGACAGCGTTGCATTGGGTTTCAATATGATGTGCTTGAGCTGTAATCCCAAACTGTATGAGGCACCGGTCGTTCTTTATAATATCTCCACACTGCAAAAAAAGGGTGTCTCAAAACAAGATAAAAAAACTAAATTTGAGGTAAAATGTACTCAAAACAAGTGAAATTATCTGTCCATGCAGCTAGATAATTTCACTTGACAAGATTTCTTGAATTAAGATAATTAAATCTAGAAATAAGCTTGTCTAAAGAGGTATTTGGAAGACTTAACATAAGATGAAAATGCTGGGTTTAAGATCAGATTACTTAAATTTAAACTTTTTAAAGCCTCAAAATAAGTGAATTATACTAAATATAAGCATAAAATGCTGGTTGTAAAATGAGATTACTTAAATTTAAACTTTTTACAGCCTTAAAATAAGTGAATTATACTAAATAAAAGCATAGAATGCTGGTTTTAAGTCTAGATAACTTAAAATAAACTTTTTACAGCCTCAGAATAAGTGAAATATACTAAATATAAGCATACAATGCTGTTTTTAAGACTAGATTACTTAAATTTAAACTTTTACAGCCTCAAAATAAGTGAATTAGACTAAATATAAGCATAAAATGCTGGTTGTAAAATGAGATGACTTAAATTTAAACTTTTTACAGCCTTAAAATAAGTGAATTATACTAAATAAAAGCATAGAATGCTGGTTTTAAGTCTAGATAACTTAAAATAAACTTTTTACAGCCTCAGAATAAGTGAAATATACTAAATATAAGCATAAAATGCTGTTTTTAAGACTAGATTACTTAAATTTAAACTTTTACAGCCTCAAAATAAGTGAAATATACTAAATATAAGCAATTACCCATTTTGTTTTCTTACTTTGAGCATCTTAAAATCTAAAGCCTGTCCTTTTTTAGAATAATGGTGCAGAAATAACATGGCTTAAGACAACATTTATTTAACATCAGCAAGTCAAGTTTGCTATAGACATTTGAATACTTTTCCATAAAAATAAAAGAAATTAAAAGCAAAAGGGCAAAAAACAAAAACACTTCTCAGCCCTCAGTTATGGATTTTTCCTTAACTATCATTTTAAATACAGGCCTAAATGAGGTAATAACTCAGTGACTGTATAAGCTTGTGCAACACAAAACTATTATTAGGCACAGCTAACAATAAGAACTCACAGCTAACAATAAGAACTGGCATGACAAAATACTCAGCTACTTCTCAATGAAAGACTTCCAATCAGCCATTGCTTTCCTGTAAGCACTAGTGGCATCTTGATCGTGGATTGTGTCACCAATTACCTCTGTTTGAATAACTGACAGGAGCGTTGCAACACATTTTGGATATCTTAAGTGCAAAGTGTAGTAATATGCCATTAACACCAACATCCCGTCTGAGAAATCTTCCTGAGGGAGGGTGGTCACAGGTACATTACCCACAGCCACAATGGTGGTTGAGCCATCAGAAAGCAGAACTGGGGAGGAGAGAGGATGCTTTTCCAGGTACAGGGCAGGGTCTTCGCCTGACTGGAACAGAATAAAAAGAACAATGTGTAAAGTGAGAAGACATAAAAATGTATTGAAAGTCAAGTGCATGTTCAACATAAAAATTTAATTTTTAGATAAATGACCAAGTTGCAACTAATGACACTCTTGAAATAGTCATTATTATATACAAACACTGATGAAAAATATTGATTTATTATTACACTGGAAGAAATAATCATGAATTACTTCAAAATGGGCAACATTTGTTTGACAGATCAAGGTGTAAGAATTTAGGATGGATTAACAACAAGCTGATGCAAGGTGCATTTTTATGTTTCTGGGATGAATTAATGGATGAATTAATCAAAGGTTTTTTGTTTAATCAAACATTTCTTGGTATTCCTTTCTGTGAACACCATTTGAGGGACACTAGAAACACTTTTTTGCAAAAAGTATCTGTGATTGTGAACTTAGGGTGTATTGTTATGTGAACATGCACAACAAATGTGAGAAAATAAGAGGACAGTAAGGAATCAACACAAAAATGTTTTTACCTTCAGGACATGAAGAAGTGCCTCACAGCTATTTCCAAGCTTCTTTGGTGGTGAAGTTGGTGAGGGGAAAAGAGATGGGAGTGCATTGAAGAGGGCAAGCGTGAACTCCACTAAAGAATAGAAAGATTGGTCTGAATGGTCTGAATATGGTATAAATCAAAATACATTTGCATATGGAACCGCAACTTACCTCCACGGACATCCAATGGAAAGGGGGGTTTCAGGGCTTTCTTCCACACACCATAGAACTGCACCTTGGCACAAAAGTCTGCCCATCTTCCTTTCACTTCCTCGATGTATCTGCTGTTGGTGCCACCTACTATGCGCCGCAGCTCATCCATTGCCTAAGACAGCATTGTGCACAGTTATTCAACCATTGGACATTTAGAACACAGATGGATAGACAGTAATTCAAGTGCAAGTAGTGGAAAAAAAACATACATTTCGAACATCTCTAAAGCATGGATATGCCTCAAAGATTTTTGCAGGTCGGTCTTCTTCCCTTGTAACATCTGCATCAATGAAAGCCCGTCTGGCCTTAAACTCAAGGTCTAAAACTTGAGCAACATCACTTTGATTGGGTTTTGCATTTGGCTTATTGTACATGTTGCTCAAGGTTTTGTAGTGCCTAGCCTGCATTTTCAGACTGTCCTGGCCGACTGAAATGGCAAAAAACAGAGCAGACATTTCAACGTAAACACAACTTTATTGCATTATGCAGGTCGGTCTACTTCCCTTGTAACACTCAAATCAATTAACTTAATTGATACAATAATACAATAATTAGTAATACAAAAATACAATAATTTTATGTTGTTTATATGAACAATGGGAGTTGTCTGGAAAAAGAGTTTCCATTAACATCCACAAACTAAGGAAATTTGAATTTAATCTCCAACCGTTTAGACTCTGATTTGCCACTCTGAAAGTCATTATCATGGATAACAGGCTGAGAGGTGTGCTGAGGTGGGCTTACCAACATCATCCTTTGCAGGCGTGGTTGGTGAAGCGATCACAGTCCTGAGTGAGGAGCCTGAGGCTGATGCGGATGGCAGCAGGAAGGTTTTGGTCTTTGGCTTCCTTGGCACAGAGGGGGGTCGATGTGCTGGGAATGCTTTTTGGGGAAATAATGAAAGAAATAAAACACAAATAAAAGCATGACAACAAGCAAAACCGGCAGATAAACACAGTGCATGCCTAGCCATAAACTCTGGCTTGACAAATACAGACAACTATAGTTTCATTACATGATTTGACAATTTTTAGACAAAAAAACAGTAGTCTAACAGCACCCCTTCATTTTTTGCAAACAATTTGCACACCTTCACTGGAGTTGTCCTCGGTAAGGTCATCATTGCTCTCAAGAAGTAAGGTATTATCACTTGAGTTGCTTGTGTCTGTCCAATCCGTCTCCATGTCTTGGTTGTCTGCACTGAAGAGAGCTGTCTTTGCCACTCCTCTTTGTGGTACAGAGCCTTGCCTCTTCCGTGGGGATCTCATATTTTGGAGTCGCTTGTACATTTTGGTGTAGATAGTCAGCTGTGGTAAAAGAATGTTAGATACGTTCTTTGTCTTGTTGCTGACCTGCCCAAAGTTTTGGTTTAGATAAAAAAATAATACTTACATAAGTCATGTTTGGATCATCATCCCGTAACATTGGGTAATAGTCTATAATCTTCTGTGACATGGCTCTTATTTCCAATTTTGACGGGTAACTGACTTCTTTCCCCATGGGACTAGCACGCAGGATAGCAACCATACTGGTTATTGTGTTCCTTACAAGTCTGCAAGATAGCTCCTTGGACAGTTTGTAATTTTTTTCCTTTCCATTGCAGAGCAGTGCAAAGTATTGACTACGCACCATGTCTAACTCTGAATCTGTGTACACCACATACTCTGGAGGGTCTGGCATTTTCATTTTTTTCTCAGCAGATATGGGGGTTGAGGTTTGAGGCTGGCATGGTGGCATGGCACAATTGTTGGCATCTTGGTCCGTGGTATTTTCACACTATTAGAATTGTGTGGAATGAAAACCAAATGCATTAGAACCATTAAAATGTATACTTTACTAGTTTTTACTCATTCCAATTTGTGTTTACATTTTCACTGATGAAATTCCAAAGTTTCTTTCTTTTGAGGAAATTCTCTGGGCCAGGAAAAAGATCCCTCAGGTCATCCCGGCTAAGGCCTTTCAAAGCCTCCTCATCAACACTGGCAGCTGTGAGATATATGACAAATATCTATCTTTAGATAAAGCAGTAGCAAGCTACAGAACCAATCAATTTATTTAGTAAGGCTGTACACCGCAGCTAGAAGGTAGTGAAGCACCAAGGGCGGAGGGCATTTTTGGTTAATTTGGTTAATAAAAGATATCGATTGACTTGACATTGTATAAACACATATTTTACATTGTCATGTATTGATTCATAAGAGTCCAAGCTTTCAAATGAGGTATAATGACTATGCTACATAGCAATCTGATGAATGGCGGATGATTTACAATGTTGGGGGGGAAGGGTAACGTTCCCGCCTGCGGGACACTGCAGACCGCGTGTTTTTAAAATGTGGGATTTCTATTTTACAACCATATATTTTGCTTTAGAATTCTGACTCTTACTTAAAATGTTTCATCCTAAGAATATTATAAATTCGTTAAGCAAATGACGGTTGAGGAAAAACCCAGAAAGCAGAAAAATGTTGGATTTCAAATAAAAGTATTCAGTTATTAATAAAGTACACTCCATAAATAGCATCAATGCATCAGATATAAATTGTATTCATGACTTACCCTCCAACACCGATAGAGTGGCATCGTCAAAAGTATCCATCTTAGATTCATCAGCTCCCTGAAGCATTAATAGGCGGTACCGTAGAACTACCCGGGAAAACCCATAGGCAAACAGAGTTCGTTAGCTAACGGCTAGCGTGTAAAAGTGCACATTAGCTAACAATTAGCTAGCTTGATAAGCATATACCGACATAGTAATATTTACTAATTCAATAAAGTTTACTGACATTGAGCCGCTCTTCTTGCACTTCTTCGTCAAATGTAACGCACCCAAATCTTTCAGTTACTCAAGCGGTGAACCGCGAACACTGACGTCATTGAGGTGGGACCGTTGGAGGACATGAACTGAGGATGCGCAGAAATGATCGGACGTAAACATGAACATGTTAGCAAAATATTATTTTAAAAAAACTTACCATCGTAAAATTAATTAAGTCGCATTTATAATTAGAGGAATGTATTGTTAAAATAATAACAAATTATTTCATGAGTGCCCCCCTCCCCATCCACCTCTGGATCATTAGCCCGCGACAACAACGGTGCATCATGGCGGCGTGGAGGTGTATGATATGTTTCGTCTTTGTTGCTTTAAGTCTTAAAGTACTCCTTAGCCACATTAATAAAAGTCACAGTCGCAGCCCGGATTTTTGGGTTTACTGTGGTATTGATGGATGTGAACAGGACTTTAGAGTTTTTAACTCTTTCTTTCGCCACATTAAACGGACGCACCTTCAGTATTTGAGGACTGGATGCCCACCAAGCGGATGGAGTACGACGCCTTCTTCTCGGTCTTTGGGACAGGAAACATTTGGTGTTTCGGTGTTTGCCAGCTGTAGCACTCCTGCAGCGGCCAGCACTACGGCTGTCCCACCTGATGCCTCTTTACCTGAACCGTCACCACAGCCTGAAGCTGACGGCCGCCTTGAGTCCGTAAGTTTCCACAATTCAATTTATTTTCAATCTTATCGTGCCAATTAGGTTGCTCTCTGTGTGATGCTGACTTGTTATGTAATTTAATATTTTTGTCCTACATATAACGACATATTTAAATATGGGCCTCATTGAATCCACACTGCGAGTGTGCGCGTTAATCATGCATGATTTGAGTAGCCTATGCACACTTTCTCTTTCATAGGTATTATCTCCATTGAATGCTAAGATTAAACATTAAAAAAAACATTTAATGCCTCTTACCTTAGACGATAGAGCTGCTCAGGTTCCAGACCAGTGAAGCGAATACGGGATTAAAATGAAGTCTTTCCCCTCTCGGGCATCTCCTCAAAAATGTCCATTTCCTTTCAAATCAATTGCAACTTTGACTGTGTCCATCTACTCGCTCTTAAAAAATTACAACTCATTTTATAAAGGAAGACGCTGTTGCTGTGACCTCCAGAACCAGACCTGATATAGCTAGATCCGCAGCGGCATTCGCCATCAGTGTCCGGGAACAGTGCCAGTTATCACAGGTAAATTTATCTTCATGGGCAAATGCTTTAATGGTACTATTAATTTAAATTATTCTAATGTAAAATATGGGCCTGTGAATTATATGGGTGACAAAATTATTTACATTTTAAATATTTTCCCAGAGAACTGTCAACAGTGTCATCTCAGGGGTGCAACAGTACCAAGCTGCTCTCATTGACACACTAAGGGAGAGAATCAGAAGGGTGTTTGAAGAGAATCCAGACACAACTGCTCAGCTCCAAGGGGAGGCTTTGGCTACGTTTGATGCGTTCATGGATCCTTTCTCAACCACAGCATATGGACAGAATAAAACCATCCGGGAACTATTCAATCCAGTCAACCCAGAGGAAGTTGTGGTGTCCCAGAAGATTTGTTGGGTAAAGCGTGGTCTTTCAAGGGTCATGGCCTTAAGAGGCAAAAGTTTTTACTATGTACCACTCATTCAAAGTCTTAAGCAGTTACTGACCAATCCCAGAATCTTCACCATGTTAACCACTGTACCACAAAGAAGTGAGGGATTCTTGTATGATTTTACTGATGGAGCCCTTTTTACATCCCATCCATTATATTCTCAAAGGCCAAATGCATTGCAAATACTATTGTACACCGATGAAATTGAAATATGTAACCCTTTAGGCGCCCATGCCTCTGCAAATAAATTACTGATGTTTTATTATAGTTTAGGGAATATAGATCCAAAATTTAGGTCGAAGTTGGCTGCAATAAGACTCCTGGCTATTGCCAAGGCAAACAATATTTCTCAGTGGGGTGTTGATGTTATACTAAAAAGAATCCAAAAAGATCTGACACTTCTGTACAATGGTGTTAGGATTGACACCCCAAATGGTGAAATTGAGTTGTTTGGTGCTGTGATCGCCATATGTGGAGACACACTTGCCCAACATGATATTGCTGGATTTAAACAAGGTGTTGGTTTTGCTTATAGCAAATGTAGACATTGTGAATGCTCCTTTGAGGATATGCAAAGTATTTTTGAGGAGAATAGGTTTGCTGAAAGAACTTTGGAAAAGCACATTAGGCAGTGTGTTGAAATAGATAAGGCAAGCACAGAAACATTGAAAGCATCCCTCAAAACCACTTATGGGATTAACAGAAGAAGCAGACTAGTTGATGTTCCAGCATTTGATCTGATCAAACAAACACCACAGGATATAATGCATGTAATTTTTGAAGGTGTTGCACCAATGGAAATAAAGCTTGTATTAAAAAACCTGATTCTGTCAGGACAGATAGAATTAGATGAGATTAACTCAGCTATTCTAAATTTTCCTTACTCACCTCTAGACATAAGAGATAAGCCATGTCCTATTAGTGTCAGTACTTTAGCTGCTAATGACAATAAATTAAAGCAGTCATGTGGACAAATGTTGATACTTTTAAAAATCCTACCTTTTCTTTTGAACGGTATGGACAACGAGTATGTCAAATTTATTCTCAAGTTAATTGAGATTGTTCAAATTGTCCTTGCTCCTGTTATTTCTTTAGAAACCGTATTACGGCTCAGACGCATGATTGAGCAACATCTGCATCATTTCAAAGAACTTTTCTCTGAAGCCAATGTAATACCCAAGCAACATTACATGTTACATCTACCAAGCCAAATCATATCTCTTGGTCCATTAATAAGAAGTATGTGTATGCGATTTGAAGCTAAGCACAGTTATTTTAAGCAGTGGGCTTCTAAGTTAAATTTCAAAAATGTCTGTAAATCGCTTGCAAACCATAACCAGTTCCTTGAATGTTGTCAAAATGAAATAGGCATTGAGCATCCAATTTTTGCTAGTGAAAGAGAATCGGGGCCTGTCTCAGCTGTCAAAAATTTTGATTATGTCAAGAGAAAAGTCAAAGATTTTCTACGCGTAGAGGTCATGCAATCTGTTGTCTCAGTGAAATGGTACATCCTCAATGGCAATAAGTACACTAGTGGTAAATCTATGATTATTGTAGATGTAGATGATGCTTTCCCAGTGTTCGGACTGATAAAAGATATATTTGTGATTGATTCCTCTTATGTTGCTTTTGAGTACCAGCGTTATGAGACACTGAATTTGAGTCCAGAATTGCTGGCATATGAGGTGGCAGTTCCCAATGTTGCCCAGGCTACAGAATTTGTACATGAACTCATTGACTGTATTTCTTATTTTTCTGTTAGTTTCAAGGAACATATGTTTGTGCCAATAAAATATAGTCTTTGTGATATTATTGCCCACAGAAGTAGACATTAAAATGGAGGAATGAAAGGGAAGCATTGATTTATTGGGTGATCAAGTTTGCCGGTTTCCTGGACCTGTTTTTGTTAACAAACTGTTTTGGTCATTAAACAATTCCATGGACTGTATGGTGAGTTGTGGTGAAGGCTGTATAATTTATCCTCACATTGTCTGAACATGCTTGAAGTCAGAGCAATAATAAACTCTGTTTCTTTCAGATGCTTTTTGTGTGACTCTTGAATCAAGCAACTTGAGTTTACTGAATCTTAAAACAAGCTTTATTGATGAGAATTTGAGGGAGAGATGTAAAAGATCTTAATTTAACAGTTATCTGACTAATTTTAAGATGTCATGCCTATTTGAGACAAAAAAGATAAGGTTGTGCTTGATTTAAGATTTTAGTGTAAAGTTAAACACTAAAAATAAGAAATTCACTCTTAAAACAAGATCAATTATCTAACACTTCTAAATCTAAGTTTTTTTATCTTGATAAGATTCAAATAATTTGCAGTGCACTGACTTCCTCCTTTGCTCCGGTCGCAGTAACGGTCTAACAACGACTAAGTAAGGCTCGTAACACTCTACTTGTGCAGATTACATGACCACAGTATTTTAAAAGAGTAACAGAGGAATTCCTCTTCTTAGTTGCCAGAGGGAAATTTCACATCTAATGTTTCTCCTACCATTATTACCACCCCCCCGAAAAAGTGTGAGATTAAAAAGAAAAAAAGTGGATGTAGTCATACATTTCAATTGTTCATTATTCCATGATGCGGAGTTCTTTTTTGCCTCTGACCCAGACTGAGCAAAAAGGCTTATTCATTGCTGCCTGTGAGACGAAGAACATGATCGATAGAGAGAGGGAGAGGCTAAAGACTAATCTATGGATATCATCTTCAGATGCAGCAGCTTCGGTACATTAGATTTCTGGCTAAGGACGGCGCACTGTTTCTGTTCTTGGTTAATACACATCCATACATCAGACTGCGACACGAGACGGCCATCCTCCATCTATTTCCATCACCCCGGGTACCAGACGGACAAAAAGAAAACCCTGTCTGTGCTTCAGCTGCTTCTCCACCCACACGGCATGCATCCGTCTCTAATGTTAATAACCTGTTCAGGGATTCGCTGTCTGCCAGGACCTTGGGAGGCTTCAAGCCAACCCTGAGAATGTTGTGGCTCTTTTTTTCCCCCTGTCTTCTTTTCTGCTCTTCACAACATCATTCGGGCTTTGAGTGGAGGGACAGCATAGCATTATTTCACTGTTTCGAATAGATTTATTTTTGCTACGGGGGCTGAAGACAAAATAAGTAGGTCAGGCGACTTTATTATTCATGTCAATAGTAAAACCCATTACACGGCAAGCAGGTAGAAATGGTAAAAAGTTACAACCACAATTCTGCAGAACAAACCAAAGAAAGAGAAATAACATGATATACTGCAAAGAGGTGTTCTTATTTATTAATATGTTTCATTTTCAGCACCGTAACCTTGTTTTTCTCCCTGGCCAGCTGCAAAAAACTCCCCCGGTTGTAACTTTTCATAACATAAATACCAGGCCCCTGCAGCCAAAAAATAGAAAGTGGAGAAAATGGAGCAGGGGTGTGGGGGGGGAGGGTAGGGGTGGAAGATGTGAGGAAGAAAAAAAAGGGTGAGGAAAAGAGGGATAGAGGGAACAGAATACAGAAAGGCAGAAAGGAGCAGACTCAACAAGAGAGGGGGGAAGAAGTCAGAGGACATTTCTTGGCTGGCACGCCTCTCACCCGTGTGTGCAGGCCATCTTAATGAGAGCCACATTTAGGTCAGCTAGCCGGCTTTCTCCCTCTTTTGCCTCCTTTTCTTCTCCCCCTTTCCCACCCCCTCCTCCTGAGAGCATCATGAAAAACCAGTACTGTGTGGTTTGGCTCTAAAATTACAGTGATTCAAAAAAAAAGTTGACAAAAAAAAGAAGCCTTCTGGGTGGAAGTAATTTTGGTCATTTATTTGAATGCTCCTGTGTTGTGTGTGTGTGTGAGTGAGAGAGGGTCAAATCACTATCATTCCTCCCCTAAAGGAAAATACACTTTTAAACAAGATCTTCAAGTATATACTCAGCCTATACTTACAGGGGAACAATGCAGGAGCGGAGAAACCAAAATACAAAGCAGAGCACTCTTCACATTTTTCCCTTTGCTATAGATGGTACGTGAAAACATATTCCAGTGGAGCTTTATTTTTTCTTTTTTTAAACAGACAGTGTGAGCTAATGGCTATATTTGCCCATGAATATACCCCATCCATGCTGCCACGCGGTGGATGCAGAGCCAATAATAAATGAGCATGGACGGGAAAGTGAGTTCCCTGATTGGAGTGGTAAGCTGTGAAAAGGGTTCTCACAGACATGACTGAGGGTGTACAATACGGGTTAAAAGAGAAACAGAGGAAGGGATGGAATTCACAGAAAGTTGGGGAATTTTCCCAGATAAACAGCTAGAATACCAATAGTGTGTAAAGACGCAGAGCTGAACGTTGAAAGCATCAATTAGAAATGATGAGAACAACCACATGAATAAAATAGAAATAGAAAATAGAAATAAATAATTTCTGAAACCGGTTATTCACTTTCATTTATGATAATGATATGATATTTTCTGGGGCAGTGGCTCAGTGGTAGACGAGGCCAATCCTCCAATCAGAGGATCGGCAGTTTGATTGCATGGTTTAGCTTCCATGGTAACTCCTGTCATCAGTGTATAAATGGGTGTGATTGATGACATGTGGTATTAAAGAGCCTTGAGTGGTCGAGAGACAAGAAAAGAGAAATACAAGTACAGTACAGAAAATATTCTTGGTTCACTTTTTTTGCAATGTCTTCTCCATTTCTTTGTTAATTTGAATGGCTTTTCTATTACCCAGACACTCATGCAAATCTCTTTGTGTTCGTCTTGTTGACAGTTGCTTACATCTTATTGTTTTTTTATTCATTCAACCGAAGCTTGCTCGATCTTGATCGACCGGAACTACAAAAGGAAACTAAATGCTTACGATAAATAAATCTTGTCCCATTGCCAACAGATTCCATGTGTATGCAGAATTGATAATAGACACTACAAAAGGAAACTGAATGCTTACGATAAATAAATCTTGTCCCATTGCCAACAGATTCCATGTGTATGCAGAATTGATAATAGACACTCGATATTAGTAATATATATATATATATATATATACACTCCTCAGTTCAAAACACATTTTTTATTTGGGAACAGACAGAACATATGCGATTATTAGTGTGGAACCAAGATCCAATCCAAAGTATTCACTGGAAACGCATTCCAGGTTGTGCACTGAGGCTCTCGTGATCAGAACACCGGCGTGGACGCCAGGTGTAAATCAACACATCTTGATGAAGAAAGCCTATTTCTCTCCATCTATTTCTACACATGTTGTTCGTTTCATTCATTTTCTTTTTGTTCTGAATTTAAGTCTGATGGCAGCTGATTTGAGAGCAGCGTGAGGTATGGTGACATATGAAGGCAAAGAATGCTGAAGGTAAATGGGCAATGAAATAAGGAAAAAAACATGTAGAAATAAGGTGAAAAGGTCTGACTCAGAGAGAAAATAGACTGCGCCATGCTGGCATCACTTCAGAAGAACCCACAGAGCGTCGTGGAAAACACGGCCCACAAAGAGACACGGCCAAGTCAAAGGCTCCCAGAGATCTGTGTGGATGTGATGTGGAGTCTAATTGCCCTGTAAGGGAGGCAGGTGTTGTGTGCACACAACAACTGCCACACGATCGCCCCTCTCACACACACACACACACACACACACACACACACACACACACACACACACACACACACACACACACACACACACACACACACACACACACACACACACACACACACACACACACACACGCCTGGCCTTTGTCGAGCTACTAAATGAGGCAAACTAAAAACGGTGTTTGTCTGCAGAGCTTTGGCCATGGACCTGGCAAATAAGCCTCATTGTGTTAACATCAGGGGATAAGAGGGGTGAATCATGCGTGTGTGTGTAAGTCTTGTAAGAACCTTTCACAGCTACACGTAACCCTTGAAAGAAGTATTACTTTGTAGTCGTGTTACATGTGTACAGACTGTAAAGTCCTCTGAGGCAAATTTGTAATTTTGTGCTATACAAAATCAAATGAATTGAATTGAATAAGTGGTCAATAGGACGCACACAGTTGGTACTTTAAAGCCCCAAAAGGCACTGCAAAAGCTACTAGCAACTTCTCTGGTGGAGAAGGAGGCAGGGCTGCCCAGCGCGCACCCACAGCGAGGGATTGCAAGGGAGACATGCAGGGTGTGTTGTATTGAATCGTAAGTATCAAGATATTCATGGGAGTTTTTTTATTTTGTCCCTCTCTGTGATGAGTTTGACACCACTGCTCTGTCGTACTCAACACTTGCGTCACTCGCTCGCAGATAAAGCCGGTTTGGAGAACGAGCCAGCATCAAGACGTAAATCCTTTAAAGGAGCAACTGAAAAGCTCATGGAGAGAAAGAAGAGATGTCTGGAGGAAGGTGAATAAAAATATTTTAAAATCTTAAATTTTGAAAACCACCAACTGGTGACACAACTTTTTGTTTTGTCACCAGTTTTTCGTTTTTTCAGTTTTTTCGTTTTGTTATGCACCTTCAACACCCCTACACACTTACACAATCACACACCCAGCATGCAGCACTACTGATACCGCTGATCACCCCATCGTATCTTCTGTTCTGTTCATACTAATTCCACCCTCTGATTCCAGTGTCTTTATTGTGTGATCTTTCTCTGCTGACATTTATTCCTTAAGGCTGTGTAGTTATAATGTTGCACGGTGTACCGGTGCTAGAAAGGTACCGCGGTACCCTCACGTTGAAAACAACAGGATTCTGAATATTTTTACTACCGGTACTTAGTGCAGGAGACATGCAGGAGTTTGTTGAAAGAAAAGATGCCAGAAGTAAATCTGGAAATACTTTGGGTACGAAGCAGACTGCGATGGAAAGCCCAACGACACACACAGACTAGTCTGTAAAACCTGCTTCAAATCTACCCGCAAAGAGTGAACACTTCAAATATGATCAGACAGACACACTTTTCAGAGAGTTCAAAGAACGACAGGTTAGCGAATGTGATTATAACACGAACACCCCCAAGCCTGCTGGTGGATATTGACCTAATTATTTTTATTTTTAGTTAAGGAAAAATAATTACTCCATGAATTAAGATAAAATATGAATGTGAGAATATCAAACTCTATATGAAAGTAAATGAAGCATTGTTTATCCCAAAGTCAAACAGATGACAGGTAAAAAAGGGAACCTTACAGATGTTTTATTTATTACTATCATAGTAAATATTCCAGTATCATATTTGTGGTATCCTATTTGTGGTATCGTAAGTAACGGACACTGTAATAGTTTGGCAGGTATAGTATCAAAATCATAATTTTGGTATTGTGACGACCCTATTATACATATAACCATCTGATACTAGCCCAGAGTTAAGCCTACTCATCTAGCAAACTACCCATCATGGAGCGTTACAATAGCCAGTATCATTTTATTACATTTTATGTGTCCATCCTGGGAAATTGGTGGATCCAAATGTTGTAAAAAATAAAAATATATTGTAACCTCTTTGTAATTATCCAAAAAGTAACCTGCTGACTGGTCGATTCGTGCAGTGCATTGAGTGGGCCACGCGCCGTGTATTGAGTGGGCCGGTCTGACAGTAACTCCTGGGCCACTTTTCCCCCCCAGTCCGCCCCTGCACACACCAGAGATGTAGTTAATCATGAGAAACAGTTGGAAACATCTGAACATTTGTGGGTGGTCACATTTTATATTTAAGGTATGAAATCTGAGAAATGGGAAAGGTTTGCTCAATGGATGAGTTGCTTCTGAGTCCTGGCCAAAGTTCTTTGTGTCTAGAGTGTAAGTGTGTCCGGATGCCTGTTGCATCTGGCCAGAGATTTTACACTTTAGAGAGTAGGATCCAGCTGAGCACCGTTGAGGGTGAGAAAGGATTCTCTCTTAAGCTGCGTACTTTCATTTGCCGTTATTCCATTTCCATCCTTTTTAATGTGCAACGAGCGAGGCCGAAAGTGTGTGCTGTTATCTCCATTGTACAAGTCTTTGCGTCTCCTCCCTCTCTATGATGACAGGCTATTTTCAAGTCGGCTTCACACGTGGTTTGACTGCACTCCTGGGTGAATTCACAAAGAATGGATTGAGGCCGCCTATAGCAGCATGAATTATCCTCTCCGTCTCAAGGTTCTGTTCAAGTCCACTTATTATGTTAGCACAAACACACCCATTACGTTTAGCAGGTGAGAACAATCAGCAATTTTTATTTGACTCCAGCAAGAAGACGGCAGGAACATTTGAAAAAGAAAAAACAAGTAAAGATTCACTTACTCAGTACAAGACTATTCCTTCCTGTTTTCATATGCCAATCTGAACATTGGCATGACTTTCAGATATGATCTTGACTGGGCGGGTCAGGAGAATCGCGGGACATTGGCACTTATCGGCGGCATTTCCTGTTTTTTCTCCGCCACTACTTTAACCCTATTTGGAATTGAGAATTCCCAGTCTGTCAGTATAATTGCTTGAGTTAACATGAAGTGTCTCGAGAAGGTAATCATTTCATTTTAACTGCATAGTATGAGGGTTGATCCGAGTGAATTGGACCGATTTTGCAATGAGGCTCATTTGCATAGAAAGGGGGCAATTTGTTGCACCAAATGTCTGCACACTCAGTGAGGGGAGCATAACATTTTGTCTCTCTGTGCACGTTTTATGGCTATTAAGACATGCACTCCTTTTATAGATTAAACAACTGAGTGAGCCTACTGTGGATTACTTAAAGAGACAAGGATGTAATTCTATCCAGATTTGAAATGGTCCAAAAAAATGTGAAATGCATAATCCTGAGGGTTAAATAATATTCTCCCTTTATTTGGCAGGTTTATGCAGAATACTATTACCAAAACCAAATACAGATACTGGACTTTTCTGATTGATGCCATTTCCAGGGACCATTAGCATATCTGCTTCAATCTTCAATCAGTCATTGTCATTGTAAAGGTCTGGCAATTGAACCCCTTAGTTAAGGTTTAGGAAGGTTTGTTGTTACAGTTAATTACTAGTTAACCAGTTACCTTGCTTGTTATGTTTGCAGTTAAGAACCACCAGAAATACCATGTATTTTTCTCTGTTCCTTTACTACCGTGTTTTCCGCACTACAGTAATCCCTCGTTTATCGCGGGGGTTACGTTCCGAAAATGACCCGCGATAAGTGAAATCCGCGAAATAGAAAACTTTTTTTTTTTTTTACAATTAGCAACTATTACATGTATACAAATACAGTGACTCGCGTGTAGGCCGTTTCACTGCTCTTCAGACTGGGCCGCTGCATCCTGACTGCGCTCTGCAGTGTTCTCTTCTTCTGAAGCCCGCGGTGCAGGTGTGTTTGTTCGGGAGAAGAACATAGTGATAGGCAGCTGTTGTCGCTCTTTTTTCTTCTTTGCAAAAAGATCCTTGTACACCGACATGCCACCATCGATTACGTTGGAGAACTGTAATGAACGGCTCGGGAGTGAGTTTTTAGCGAATCAGAATGCAGAGCACAATGCACCAAAAAAAAAAAAAATGCAATATGAAAATCTGCGAAATAGCGAATCCGCGATAAGTGAACCGCGAAGTGGCGAGGGATCACTGTATAAGGCGCACTTAAAAGCCTTTAATTTTCTCAAAAAACGACGTCTTATACTGCGTTTTATAATCTGGAGCGCCTTATATATGGATCAATTGGTTGATCCACACTGGTTGTACACAGCGCTTAAGGCGCTCTGTCATATGTTTCAGTTTGAAAAACCAATAATAATAAATATGTTTCGGTACGACTGGTAAACTACAAAGCCGCACCGCTTGCAGCATTACGGCTACCAGTCAGTAACCACCGATACTGTGCTTACTTACAGTTAGGGTGACCAGACGTCCTCTTTTCCCCACACATGTCCTCTTTTTGAGACCTAAAAAATGTGTGGGGCAGGGATTCCAAAAACGTCCGGGATTTTGCTTCGTCGGATATTTGTGTTTGTCTGGGTCTTTCACAAACTAGTTATTCTGCCCTTAAGTTTTGGAAATGGTGTCTCCCTTACGTTCCACCTTGTTGCGCGAGCTCTGACTGTAGAGAGAACAGTCATTGGTCAACTGATCTCAATGTTGCCAGATACACAATAATTATCCTCCAAATACGACCATTTTGAGCCTTTGGTACGATAGGTGCTCAGTGTTGCTGGAAATGGTGAACATTTCCAATCTGGCAACACTGAGCACCTGGCCGCCTCCACTAGTTGCATTGTGTACAGCATGTGACATCTGCAGCCACGCCCCCCCCCTGCGATGAAGTGTCCTCTTTTTCATGTTGCCAGATTGGAAATGGTGAAGTATCGTACCAAAGGCTCAAAATGGTCGTATTTGGAGGATAATTATCGTGTATCTGGCAACATTGAGATCGGTCGACCAATGACAGTTCTCTCTACAGTCAGAGCTCGCGCAACAAGGTGGAACGTAAAAAAGAAGCACACACCGGTTTGCACACCCTCCTGAACCCTGAGATTAGATGTATGAGTGGAGCAGACAGTGGATTAAGACATCAAAAACCAGCTAAAAGCCACAGAGTTATGGAGTTCCTTGTGAAGTAGCTTTGGCTGCTCGTTGCACTGACGGCGGGAAGAGAGCGAAAAAGTGAGGTGAAAAATTAAAACATATCCTGTGTGTCTCGGTCATGATGAATTGTAACCTTGCTGCAAGCGCCAAGCTCCCAAAGAGCTGCTAATCCCCAAAACGGACCTCCAGAGTTTGCAGAGAAGAGTGGAGGGGTGCAGCGAGGAGAGGAGGACGCCTGCAGCTATGGATAATGTAATAATGACCATATCTTCTTACAACTTCATAAACATGGAAGTCCCTGTCCCCCTGTGTGGTTGAACAAGTTAATGGAAATGTGCTTATGTAATACCTTTTCACACAACTTCAAACCATGCTCACTCTGGTACTGGAAGACGGACCCATACCGCTGAAACTTTGAGCTGAAACTTCAAACCGTAGTTTTCTGTGCACTTTAAAGGATGTGCTGCTCCGTCCACCTATCATGCGTTTGTGGAAGTTGCGTTTGTAATGAAAGGCAATTCCGCGAGTTGAGAACAGCAGCGTGTGTCTCGTTTATTATTACCATAACAACACTCAAGATGGCGCAGCCCTGTAACCTCACAAGCAAGGGACTCTACGTCACAACATTACAAAACATTTAAAGGGACCGTGATCCCGGAACAGTCGCAATTGCGTGTACCACGAAACAAGAACAAAGGTGAATTATGCAGTCACATTCACTACACACGTCCCCCCAGAATTCACCATACAAGAAAAAGAATCAGTTGGGAGGTGGCCGTATCAACCGACCAGAACGGCTGTGTTTCAGAGGGGGTTGAGGAGCCCCAACCGTGGCAGGTGTACCACCGCGACACGGGCGCGGGGCGTTGAGTGTGGGAGTCCCAGGAGGGAGGGACACAGGGGGTGGGCGCAAAGCTGGAGGACGCCCGCGTCGCGGGGGCTGGGCCGATTCAATGGGCCTAGCAACGTCCAAATGAGCTGGTTTGAGGCGGTCGATGGAGAGTCGCTCCGGTTTACCACCCATGTCCACCACAAAATGTTTGTCTCCCGTCTCCAAAACCCGGAATGGACCCTCGTAGGGCGGCCGTAGCGGTCCCCTGTGAGCGTCGTGGCGAATAAAGACATAGTCAGCCGTCTGAAGCCCAGCGGGGACGTGCGACTGAGGGAGGCCGTGACGGGAAGTAGGTACAGGCGCGAAAAGCTTCGCATTGTCCAGTAGTGCGGCCCGCTGTAAGGTCGCAGACCAGGGAACAGTGGAAGTAGGGACAAAATCCCCTGGAACCCGCAGTGGCTGGCCATAAACAAGCTCCGCGGACGAGGACTGCAGGTCTTCCTTCGGTGCAGTCCTGATGCCAAGCATCACCCACGGGAGCTTGTCGACCCAGTTGCCGTCTTTGAGGCCGGCGCGAAGAGAAGCCTTCATTGACCTGTGAAATCGCTCACAGAGCCCATTAGCCTGCGGGTGGTATGCAGTCGTGCGGTGGAGTTTCGTTCCGAGGCTCTGGGCCACCGCGTTCCACAGCTCAGACGTAAACTGCGCGCCCCGGTCAGAGGAAATGTCCGAAGGGGTGCCAAAACGGGCAACCCAGGTGCCGATAAATGCCCGGGTCATCTCGACAGTGGTCAACGATGTCAGTGGCACTGCCTCGGGCCAACGGGTGGTCCTGTCAACCATGGTCAACAGGTAGGTGAAACCATGAGAGGAAGGCAGAGGGCCAACCAGATCCACGTTAACATGGTCAAACCGCCTCTCTGGCACTGGGAACAACTCTAACGGAGCTTTAGTGTGGCGGTGTACTTTGGCCCGTTGGCAATCAAGGCAAGTGTTAGCCCAATCCCTTACGTCCTTTTTGAGGCCGTGCCACACAAACTTTGCCGACACCAGTCTCTGTGACGCTTTCGAACCGGGGTGGGAGAGACCATGGATGGCATCGAAGACACGTCGTCTCCACCCCGTGGGAACGATCGGCCGAGGACTGCCTGTGGAGACGTCGCACACAAGCGTGGTTTTGGCTTCATCGAAAACCACATCCTCTAGCCTCAAACCTGTAGTCGAGGTTCTCAGGGTGTGCACGTCCGGGTCCGTGGTCTGGTCCGCTGCCATGCGGCCGTAATCCAGACCGAGATGGACTGCTCCTGCCACAGCCCGTGACAGGCAGTCCGCCACCTGGTTGTCCTTACCGGCCACGTGCTGTAAATCCGTGGTGAACTCGGAAATGTAGGACAGGTGACGTTGCTGGCGGGCGGACCACGGTTCGGCCACCTTGGCCATGGCGAAAACCAGCGGCTTGTGGTCGACAAAGGCGGTGAAGTGTCGACCTTCTAGCAGGAAACGAAAGTGCCTGATGGCGAGGTAGAGACCGAGCAGCTCCCGGTCGAAAGTGCTGTACTTACGCTCGCTAGCGCGCAGCTGGCGGCTAAAGAAAGCAAGCGGCTGCCAGGCCCCGCCTACCCACTGCTCGTAGACGGCACCTACAGCGTAGTCCGAGGCATCCGAGGTGATGGCGACAGAGGCTGTGGCCGAAGGATGTGCCAGCATGGTGGCCCGCGCCAGGGCTGCCTTAGTGTCCACGAAAGCTTTGTCCCTGCCCTCAGTCCAGTCCACGGCGTGCGTGGGCTTACCTTTCAAGGCTTCGTGCAACGGCTGCATGAGCTGAGCGGCTCGAGGGATGAAACGGTGGTAAAAGTTCACCATGCCAAGGAACTCCTGCAGGGCTTTCACGGTGAGTGGGCGCGGGAACTGTGTGACCGCCTCCACCTTTGATGGGAGCGGGACTGCACCGTCCTTGGTGACTCTGTGTCCCAGGAAGTCAATGGTGGAGAGACCAAACTGGCACTTAGCAGGATTAACAATAAGGCCATGTTGGTTGAGCCGCTCGAAAAGTGCTCGGAGGTGCGACAGGTGCTGAGCTTTGGATGTGCTCGCTACAAGAATGTCGTCCAAATACACAAAAAGAAAAGGCAGGTCGCGTAAAACAGAGTCCATGAGGCGCTGAAAAGATTGGGCTGAGTTTTTAAGGCCGAACGGCATCCTCAGGAACTCAAAAAGACCGAACGGTGTAATCACCGCTGTTTTTGAAATGTCCAGTGAGTGCATGGGCACCTGATGGTAGCCCCGGACGAGGTCCACCTAAGAAAAAATCACCATACCAGCCAGGTGTGCTGAAAAATCCTGTATGTTCGGGACTGGGTATCGGTCAGGCGTCGTTACCTCATTAAGCCGGCGGTAGTCGCCGCATGGGCGCCAGCCGCCACCAGGTTTGGGGACGATGTGAAGAGGTGACGCCCACGGGCTGGCGGACCGGCGGACTATTCCAAGGCGTTCCATGTTAGAAAACTCGGCCTTAGCAACGGCAAGCTTGGTCGGGTCGAGGCGCCGAGCACGGGCGTAGACGGGCGGACCAGTGGTGGCAATATGGTGTTCCACACCATGCTTCACGGCAGATGCAGAGAAAGTGGGCTGGGTCAGTTCTGGAAAACCAGCCAGTAGACGGTGGAAGTCATCTGATGGGGAGAGCATGCTAGACAGTCGTATGGAGTCAGCCCCGCTGAGCGTGCACGTATAAGAACAGAACGTGACAGCGTCGATCAAACGGCGGTTCTTAACATCCACCAACAGTCCATGCGCACACAAAAAATCAGCGCCAAGGAGGGGAAAAGCGACCTTAGCCGTGACAAAATCCCAGCCAAACCGATGTTCTCCGAAGCATAACTCAATGTACCTTGTTCCATACGTGCGGATGGGGGTCCCATTAGCAGCTTCCATCGGGGGGCCATGGCTGTCGGTTACCATGTCCAAACGGGATGCAGGCAGAACACTCCTCCGTGCACCCGTGTCGCACAGGAAACGTCGTCCGGAGATGCTGTCACGGACATAAAGCAGCCTGCCTACGCGGCCGACACTCATGGCCACTAATGAGCGCCGGCCCCGGCGTTTCCCAGACCGCCGAAACTGCATGGCGAGCGGCATTTAAGGGCCTTCGATCCAAACTTTTCGTGATAGAAGCACAAGCCTGAAGAAGACTGCTGGGGGCCTGAAGCTTGCTGACGACCTGAAGATGGTTGCCGCCGAGAAGAGGTTGCTGCGACAAGGGTGGAATCCTCCATTGTCACAGGAGCGACGTGTGTGGGAAGAAATGCGGCCATGACACAGTGTCCTTGGCTTGCCAGGAAAAATTTATCAGCCTCTTCAGCCAGTTTTCGGCAGTCAGTGATTGTGGTGTTGGCCAATGCAGCTCTGACTTGGGAAGGCAGCTGACGCAGGAAAAGCTGAATGAAAAGAAAATCGGGTGTGTGCTCACCCAGGAGATCCAGCATACGGTCCATGAGCTCAGACGGTTTGCTGTCACCCAGTCCTTGGAGGGAGAAAAGCCTGCTAGCTCTCTCGGCGTCGGACAGTTCAAAAGTCTTTAACAGGTGCCCTTTCGGCGCTGCATATTTCTCCGTCTCTGGAGGACGTTTAAGGAGGCTCACCACTCGGGCCGCTGTTGAGTTACCGAGAGCCGACACATCGTAGTAGTACCGCGTTGTATCAGCGGTGATCTCCCGCAGCGCGAACTCCGCTTCAGTCTGGGCAAACCATGCCGACGCTGACGATTCCCAGAACTCAGGGAGCTTGAGGGTGACAGCGTTTGCGGTCATGGTCGAGTCGCGTTTGCGAATTCTTCCAGCAAACGAACGTCGGGGTCACCAGTGTGGAAGTTGCGTTTGTAATGAAAGGCAATTCCGCGAGTTGAGAACAGCAGCGTGTGTCTCGTTTATTATTACCATAACAACACTCAAGATGGCGCAGCCCTGTAACCTCACAAGCAAGGGACTCTACGTCACAACATAACAAAACATTTAAAGGGACCGTGATCCCGGAACAGTCGCAATTGCGTGTACCACGAAACAAGAACAAAGGTGAATTATGCAGTCACATTCACTACACGTTTCCCCTTTATAGCGACCCGCCCCCACATATAATAAAATATCGGAAACGCTGATGTCCCCTACATTTCTTGTTCTTTCAATCTTGGTTATGGCTAATCTCTCTTCTGAGTAGAATGTTCCACTTGCATTAGCAGAAATCTAACAGAGCTCCAACATGGTGCAAAGTAGGGGCACAGTCCATCATTCCATATGCAGAAGGGTTTCAAATGAAACAAGGAAACTTACTTATAATGCTCAAGTTTTTTGCTGCAAATATGCTCAACTTGTGAGTGAGTCGAGGTGAGTGAGTGGCCGACTCTCATGCAGACTCTCAACAATGTACTGTACGCATTAAGTGATTTAAAGAGGAGATTTCATTTGAACTGTGACGTTGTATAACTGGCAAAATTGCTTAATTCCAACATCCATATCTAGTAAGGCAGCACACTGGGACACACGGACATCACTGTCTACTCCCTTTACAGCCTATCACAGCTGTGTTAAAGCTCATATTGATTGGTGTTTCTAGCAGCCAAAAGCTCTGAATGGAAGTTATTCCTGCAGCGCTGAAACTGATGAATTCCAAGGTTTAATTCTACACTTGATACACAGATCTATGTCCCAAAAATCACTACAAACCCCCCCCATCAAGTTGGTCAGACCCTAAATCCCTGGCACTAATCCAGGATAGTTGTTTACTTGAATGTCGTATGGGGTTACAAAATGAATAGAGATGGAGTATGTGACTGACAGCAGCTGTAAGGTGTAAATAAAACATGCAGCAGTACTAATTAAAACTGAAAACATGGTGGGATGACATTAAACACCTCTGGTGGGATTGTCGGGTATTTGCGTGGGTAGGAAAGAAGATTGCCCTGTTTTTGAATTCACTTTGTGAATATATGAAAGGGGGATGTTCAAGCTAAAAGTCGGTGTAAATGCAAATCAGTAAAAACTACAAGGCCAGCTCAATTATCTTTCCTCTGTTCATTTTCATCAAATGTTGCAGCGTGCTCTTAATGAAATAACTATTAAAAAAACTATAGCAGGGTACTATAGCATGGGGACTGAGCCTAGAAACACAGAGAGTGCACACAAAAACACACACATACACAATATAAAGACAATCATGCCTTCGAAAAAGCAAGAACTGACAGACTTGACTGGTAATGAGGGCGGAGGGCCCTGACAGCTCCAGAAGGAGACCTGGTTTGGTAATTTGCTAACAACCAGCCATTCAAAATATGAATTTGTTTTAAAAACCTGCACAGCTGCAAGAGTCATTCCTGAGAATGAATGGGAAAAGCCCCCACATGTAGTTCAAAATAAATTGGATTTTTCTGCTTTTGATGAAACTTATTTCCTGTCTGATGAATCTTAATGTGGATTGTTCTTTGCTCCGGGACTGGATGCTCATTGCTTGTTACGTTTGCTGGTTAGCTTGCCGGGTGCAAAGACAGTCGGTTAATGGGTGTAAATATGTAGTTGTGGGATTCAGCAGTCTGCTGGTGGCCTGTTCATCATTAACAGCACACGTCTGAACTATTTGCTGAAGTACATACAGTAGTGTCAATTAGAACTGACTACATACTGCAAACATGCCGTTTATTACCACTGCATGGTTATGTCATGATGCTGTCCATTGGGATGACATGCGTCATAAGTAGTAATATTACATCCGAAATCAATAAACTGTGTATTAATATGTGCAGTATAGACACACACATCAGCAGTGTGATAATGTATATTCCATATCAATAATGAACTGCAGACTGAAATACAAGCATAGAACACAAATGGGCTAGTGGATGACCTCCACTCAGTGTACTCCACCCACACCCACCCCCACCCAGGGAAAACGAAGACACAGCGTGCACGTTTCTGTCCCCGACTCAGACAAAGCTTTCACAAAAATGAAAGTGCTATTCATAGCTAAGACTCCCAGGCAAATGTGCTGCTTCTCACCTCATTTCATCGTGATAATGGACCTGTGATGCTTCCTTTTTTACCCTAGAACCATTCACTATTTCACACATTTTCAAATGCACTTGCCTATTCCCCAGCCACAAATTCCCTTCAAAAAAAATAACGGTAGAGAAAACAGACGTACGCGAAGAAATGAAATCTTTACCTAATGCATTTTCTTAAAAGAGAGGATTTTAATTACATGTGTTTGCTCCAACAATGGCCAGCATCCACAAGCCTCCTCCTCCTTTCTCTCTCTTCTTTAGAATTCTTTCGCATTCTACAGCCGAATACTAGCTACACAATAACAATGGCAATCCATTTCCTATCAAACAAAAGACCTTTGGGGACTCGCCATTTCATTTTCAAACAATGCAGTCCAAGAGCATGGTTTGAATTAGGACGGAGCACTTGGCTGTCTGCTGTACTCGGCACATGGAGGAGCCAATTATCGCTGGCCAAAAACTGCTGAAGACGTTTGAAAACCGCAACAATTCATTTTTAATGAATAAAATAAAATAAAAGTTTTTTTTTTTTTTTTTAACACTCATGTGGTCCAATCACTGCTTAAAGTTCTCACCGAGGACTTGGACAAGTTCTTTTGGACAAAAACCCTAGCTGATCAATATAACTCAGCCCAAATGCGACATGACAGGATTATCAGGCCGGAGCTGGAGCGGGCTGGTTGCAAATGCAGTTACTGCGGACTCCACGTGCGCGCTCCAAATGCTGCTCAATTTTGAGCTGCCTGTGCAACCGCCCGACTTGCCGACGTGACCAACCACCCTTCTACTCCGCGTTGCTTCATTGCGGACTGGGGAAGTCTCTTCATCCAAATCACATGGGTGTAATGCTTGGAACGCAGAGACATGCAGTGATGGAGCTTCAGAACGGCCACTCTCCAAACAATCTGTTAATAAGGAAATGCTGGTACTAAATCTATATAGAAAGTGACAAAAGTGTTCATCCTGAATGTTTCCAATATTTATAACGTATATTATATTTTAAATCTAATTAAAAACAACTAACCACTGCTTAAACTATATTGCAGCTGCCAGTCTCAAAATTCTCCCTCTAATTGGGTGCAGTCTGAAGACTGCATTGACATTTAAAGACATTCAAGAACCACCATCATCAGTCCCAAACCTCAACAAAGGGATTTGTATTTATATCTGAACCAGACGTGAATTCTGTAGGTGACAGATGTGTTTATATGAACATTTGGGCTGGCAGTGAACAGCTCTCAGACACTTTCAAAGTGAGCATTTTCACAATATGTTGATTACCCAATCTGGCCGCTAAATTTATTTTTTATGTACGTTTGTTGAACATTTAACACGCGACACTCCCAACAAAGCTCATCCAAAGGTCAGTGTGGCCTAGGATGAGTAAGATGTGTAGGAGGCAACAGAAGACGGTTCTTAATCACCTTGATGGTGTTTCAAAGGGTGCCTCACATTCAAGGACAAGAATGTACAGGAAGGTGCTGCTCCCAGGGGAAGTGATCTGATTTTTGCTAGTTGTCATGGTGAATCAGACGGTTTTTCTTGCATTCTACTGTGCTGGTGTCGTACTTCATGTCTTTCATGAGTCATAGTTGTGTACGCCTTGGCATCTGCTTAAAGAAAAAAACAGGCGCACTGCTCAATATTCAAGTGAAAATTTGCTTTGAAAACAAGTCATATCCCATTTGTGCTCCTTGGAATATCCCTAAACCCCAGCAGAGTGACGTCTCCCTGCTCATTGTGGAAGACTTCTCTGTAGCCTAAAGAGACCCTGATCAAAGGAGCCCCTCCTGTTGGAGGAGCACAGCTGTACACTCCACATCCATGGCGTTCAGAAAGCAGACTCTACTGCGATCCAGCGGATCTCTTTCACTGTCGTGGTACATCTGTTAATGTCTCTCTCCTCTTACCTTACTCCACACAAAAGCACTTCATTATATATACACTGTAAACCCTTTTATCCTCTGAGCTGGCTTCCATTTCCAATTTGAATGACAGGAATATGAGCTCCAGCAAAACAAATAGCGGTGATGGCATTTAAAAGCTTAGTTTAAACACCTCAAAGGCCTTCTTTATACTTTTTACATACTATATGTAGAAATACCAAACCCTTTTCTTCTTGATCATATTGGGGGATATGTTTAGCTACAAAGTACAGCTGACGATGTTCTGGCGATCAGACACAATTTATTGCAAAAGACGATGCAGTCTTTAGACTTACCAATGGAAACTTCCACATGCCAACAACCAATCTTTCCATTAGTGGCCGATCTGCTCCACTTCCTGAGCCACAGTAGCCAATTCAGAACAAGTTTGACAAATGAAGAGAAGCCTGGTCAACTTCAGCGCTTTTTTCAGACCTTTTAATCGTGTAACATGGTCTTCAGCAACAGATGATGTTCTCTTAGCTGTAATGGTGTGTGGAGTGTGGAGTGTGGAATTCTTTAGTTAATGTTGACCAAGAAGGTCAGCATCAAAGTTCATGAGTATGCTTGGAAGGGACCCTTTTCCAGGACAATCCAAACTACATCTGGAGGATAGCATACAGGGATTACAACTTAATTTTGTTGTGCAACCCTGCTCTTTACGTGATGTAACTAACGTTGTGACGTAGACGGACGTGAGGCGTCTAATTGTTTGTGTCACTCGTTATTTGCGTCTGTGCATTGACTTTGTTTGTAAACTACTCTGTGTGAACACAGCATTAAGACGCTTGTAATATGTGCTGCTCTCAAGCTGATTTCATTATTTGTCTTGCAGATCCAGGATGAGTTTCCCTGAATCACAACGTGCAGCTTGAATCAAAGTTCATGTCCGAGCAGGAGGAACCCACTCTCAATCTTCTCAACCTCTTCCACTCAAAGTGCAGCCATGGAGCTGAGGCTGAAGGCTAAAGGCATCCCACTCAAGGTTTCATTCATTATTATGTTTGCAAATGTTTTACGTTATAATTAAAAAAAATGTAATATCACTTACATCTGCCAGAGGCAATGTTTACGTTGGATTTACTCTCCAAAGAAAGTGTCATCTAACTGCATGCATTTTCCATAACGGTGACACTTTTTCAGTGTGAAGACTTCCTGGAGTCACAGCTGGATTTGTGGAATTTAGGATTGGAGTGGATCATTTTAACTCATGTTTTTTTTTTTTCATTTCAGACATCCAGCATCTCGAGCATTACCTCGACCAGAGATGCTGTCATTCAGGCTCAATGGAGCCGATGGATCAACTCATAAAAGAGTGTGATGTATGTTGAAGCACATGTTGACATTTAAAGATAGTGATCTCTCTCATCCCTTCTACCCGTCAGGTCTTCGAATGGTCAAATCACAACATACAATCATAACGTTATTTCTACTAGTAAGTTGTGGCAAAAGCCGCTGCGTTTTATAGTTTCATTGATAATAATTCAGAATAATTTCAATATTTATTGTTCTCTGGGTATGTGCGCACAATTTTGTATTCTATGACAGATTTTTTTTAATACTACTGCCGAAATGGAGACGGGACTTTGCAATACAAAAGATGACAATCTACAGGAAGAAGACGAACACATCGGAGAGTCCAGACGTCGGTATCGTGTTGGGCGGAGTAAAAGTTCTGACTGCACCAAGGGACTTTCCAAGGGCTTTCTGTCTGCTGGTTGGGTTTGCGTATGCAGTCAATTCTGTCACATTCAAAGAAACTTAAACACATTTAAGGTGTTCCTTACACCACATTGAGAAGTTTAGGTTTGGCGCTTTCCTGGAGTTCAGTTTTAGTGTTGCTATCTAGTGTTAATGCTGCTTTATTTGTGTTGTTCAAATGTATATAAACCATGCTCATTTAATGCAGCTTTTCCTGTATGTATTCATAGAAATTTGCACGAATAAAGTTTAACCTGCTGTACTTATGTATGATGATGTGTTTGTTAAGTTTACTGTTACACAAAAATGTATTGAGTGAATTAGACAAGCTGTGGCAACAAAGTGACACGTAATTGTATTGAATAGATTTAAACAATTAAATCTATTCAATACAGAAAGTCCAGAAGGGCAATGTTGAATTAACTAACAATGTGCTAAAATGTGAGTTGATATAACTTATTTTATTCAGTAAATCAAATTTAATTTTACCAAGATTAGTAGTATACAACACTCAATTTCACTCAAATATTCAGTAACTGCTAATCAATTACACCCAAATATTCAGTTACTTTAAATCAATTACACCCAAATATTCAGTTACTGTAAATTACACCAGAATATTAAGTAAATATAAATCAATTCCACCCAAATATTCAGTAACTAAATCAATTCCATCCAAATATTCAGTAATTTCTAATCAATTACACCCGAATATGAAGTATATATGAATCAATTCCACCCAAATATTCAGTTACAGTAAATCAATTACAACAGAATATTAAGTAAATATAAATCAATTTCACCCAAATATTCAGTAACTAAATAAATTCCATCCAAATATTCAGTAACTGCTAATCAATTACACCCGAATATGAAGTAAATATAAATCAATTCCACCCAAATATTTAGTACCTGTAAATCAATTTCAATTAAATATTCAGTAAATGTAAATCATATTCACTCAAATATTTATTATGAAGATTTTCTTAGTAGACATGAATCATTTTTCCTTGTAAAAATATTTTAGATTTAATTATTTCTTTCAATAATATTTGCTTAAATGTTGAGTAAGTAAATTCTAATCAATTATATTAATTGTCACTTTGTTGCCATAATTTTTTTACGTTACCATTGGTCACATTTTTTTAGAGTGCAGAGACGTGCGCACTTCCACCAGCCGGTAGAGCGCGTCGAACAATATGTTGCGTGGCAAGCAAAAAAATATATCGGCGTGTTTTAAACCGCTCCCACGGCGGAGAAGATGGGACAAGTTGCTCTCCTGCAAGTAAAACTCTAAGTTCCTCTCTTGCTCCGAGTTCAAGTGCAGAAACAAGCCAAAGTGTCCCCCCCCCCTCCCCTTCTCCAACAAGGAGCTAGCGGTCACCACCGAAAGACAGGTTTTGACCTAGCTTCGCTGTCAGATGGGAAATACTCCCCCTACATACACTCCAATAATTAATAGATACAATACATTACATAGAAAATGAAAAGGGGATTATTTAAGCAATCACTATTATAAGCTATCAACTATCAATTTTAAAGCCTAACAGTTCATGTGTTTGCAGGTCAAGACAAACATCTGCAATAGGCTGCAAGGAGACCATCTTGCAGCCTATTGCGGATCTCAATAAATGGGCCAGACGGTTCCAACTTCCAAATGTTCTTTCAAAAGCCTAGAAAAATCCACTACTGTGACAAAACCTGCACACTTTGTCGTTCTTAATAAAATTAATTAAGCCATGCTGGCCTTTTGTTTTCGTGTCAGTCGGACGCCGCCACCCCTAAATTGTAAACCTACTGTAGTGGAAACACTTTTATATCTTTTGTAAACCACTTATCAATACAGTGTTTGGTGAGAAACCGTGCGTTCAGTCTTCACTACTGAACTAATAAATCTACCTGGACCTTTGTTGAGGAGAATTTGGTGTGCTGTAATGTTGACAGGATGATCAATAAATGATTATGGTACCAGGTTTGAAAATGTTCTCATGTAAATGCTGTTGCATTGACAGAAACAGGCTACAATTAACAATATGTTGTCTCATAAAAGACGGGGAAGATTCTATTCAATAATTGCACACTCAGGAGGAGCTGGAGCATGATTACAACAGTCAATCCTATCTGACGTCTGACTGAGATCATTTGGTAAGAATTAAATTAGCGATAAATGAAACCACTCATCCTGTTGGAGGGGTTTCCCCTCGGGAGCCCTCGGGACCCCATCTGTACGCTCTCTTTAAGAGCATCAGACCCACATGACTAAACTCCAGCAAGATGTAAACAAGCACGAGGGGTCTTGGCGATAAGATGTTCGTTTAAAAAGCCTTACAGGAGGGTTTGGGATGCAGCACAGGAAGCTGAGTTCTTCCTCAGGACTCATGGCCAGAACAAAGGAATCAATGTTTCTCATGCACTGTGAAACACTGATAAACAACTGGTGATAGATCTTTGGGCAGAAGGAATGACTGCTGTCAAAGTTGCTAATGACTAAATTCAGTCAAAGGACCGTGGCCTACATTTACTTCCCAGGAATAGGTTATGGATCCAGCATATTGGCATGTGATGTGATCAGTTTTTTCACACACAACTATATATCATGTAGCGTGAATGTATTTATTAACAATTCACACAACAGACAGAGGAACAGTTTAATCCACAGTAAGAAATCTTAACTAACTGGACAGACATGTGATGCAGATATTCAAATGATTGTTCACCTAATGACACGATTAGGCAGCTCTCTTCCTTTCAGGCGCAGATTTACCCTTTTAGGATTCCGTTTGCTAGAAACAATTCATACATGACATGATGAACAGTAGTCTATGAACATAAATGAATAACAATATCAATTCCCCCTGGACCGGGCCCTCAGGTGGGCGCTCGTAGTGTGCACTTCATTGGCGGGGAATACCGGCGGCATGAGGCGAATGTGTGGGGGTTGTTACACTAGTAGACAAGTTAAATATTTTAAAACTTGTGAGAGCACAACGTCAAAATTACGTTGAAAAGTGATCGTTTTAGTCGCACACCTCATCTTGCCACTGGTGTCATGTGCTGCAGTCCAGATGAGGGTTAGTGGAGATGGTGTTGATTTCATTGTTCCACTAAAGACATGCAGAAGGAAACAGAAGTGCAGTTGAGCAGATCCAGCACCGCTTAACATCTCATTGTCAAACAGGAAGGAGTTTCAGCACAGCTCTGTAGCCAGCAGTCGAAGGGTACTGGGGGTCAGTCCCATTTCAATTAATTAAAAGCAGTGTGTCCACGCAATACAAATGGAGGACTTTGAGAGTGTGTGTATTGTAGTCAACAGTCTCAGGGACATTTACGTTGTGCAATCAGACAGAGCAGCATAGAGTAGCATTCGTACATACCTATGATCTGTTGCACCACTAATGAACATTTGGAATAATGATCAGTGCAGCTTTAAGTTTGGAAATAGTTCATTAATGTTTGAATCCATAGCATCGATGGCCCTCTCTCTCTGCTCCGCCCCCTACAAACGTAATTAAAAAGCTCACTAATGAGGAAAATCATGACTCGCACCTTCAACATGCATTATAAATGGGATTTTGTCATCACATGAATATTTAATGAAGCCAGTACTTTAATTTATATTTTACTGCACAGCTGTGGCGGTTCATAATTGGAGGCTCATACACTCTAGATATTTTGTCATGTAGTATGTTTTCATACAGTGAATGCATTCACGCTGTGTTATGAATCTGAAGCTCCTTTCTACCAGAGCTCTGTTCAAGGTTCGTCAAGATGTTCAGCCCAAAGAATCAAACAAGCTGCCTGACATGCGCAGCAAATGAATGACCATCTGTAAAACAGTCTGCCGCTTTGAAGTGCGGCAGACTTATTTTGATCTTTTTGTAATTCCCCCTGAATGTTTTCCAGTTCGCCGCCCCCCCACATCCAACATTGTCGTGCTGCAACGTCTCAAATGCAGATGGACAGCTGGGATATTTCTGGTTTAAATAAATGCGAACAACAGGATTGAGGGTTTATTGTTTATTGTGTTTGTTTAAAGGTTGTAATTCCATGCTGTCACAGTTCCTCACCCGGTACAATTAACCATTGTTGTTCTCTACCGTCCGTCATGTTCTCTGGGTCATTTCTTGGAAGAATATGACATCCTCCTGTCCAGCTTCCCTGAAAATGGTCCTCCGCTCATCCTTCTGGGTGTCAGAGAAGTCATCTGACCTCTTACTTTCTTCTTTCTCTCTGTCACTCAGTCCCTCTCCTCCTACTAACAAAGCCGGCAATCACCTTGACTACATCTTCACTAAAAACTGCTCTACCACTAACCTCACTGTAACTCCACTTCATGTGTCTGACCACTTCTTCATCTCTTACTCTCTCCCACTCTATAACTAACGACTATAGTCTCGCGCGAGGTTAGTCTCTGCTCGCGCTCGAAGGTGTTTTCTACGCGCTCGCTGTTTTTCTTTTTGACAGTAAGGGGGCGGAGCCAGTCACCATGGTCTCTACATCTGATTGGTTACAAACCCCGTCTTTGGATTGGCTGGAGTAATGCATTCACACAACTATAGAAGCCCATTTCCGCACTAAAGAAAGGGGATAGAAAGTTGAAACTAGAAAAGGCATTTCCTGCTGAAAATGCGTTGGAATGCAAAAAGCTGAAAGCTGCACTGAATATTTGAAAATAGCTGAAAATACAGAAAGTTGAAGGGAATTTGAATACATTTGCTGAAATGACAGATATTTGAAAAGCTGAAATGAATTTGAAATTGCTGAAAATACAGAAATGGGAGAAGCGGAAAGGAATTTCAATAGATTTGCTGAAAAAGCAGAAATGAAAACAGCTGAAATAAATTTGAAATGTTGCAAAAAAATACAGAAATGAATATTAAAAAATTGCTGTTGATAGAGGCATAAGAATAGCTGAAATTATTTTAAAGAACTGCTGAAAATACAGGAAGTGGGGAAGCTGAATTTCAATAGATTTTCTAAAAACAGAAGTTGCAGGAGCTTAAATTTGTTTAAAATTGTTTGTAGTAATATTAGTAATAGTATTAGTTATAATTGTGGTATTAGTAGTACTAGCAGTATAAGCAGTAATAGTAGGTTTAGTATCAATAGCAGTAGAAACAGCTGGAATACTATTAGCCATAGTAGTATTTGTAATAACATTAGTAGTAGTTGTAGTATTAATAGCAGTAGAAATACTAGTAGTATGGTAGTAGAAGTATCAGTTGTAGTACTAGAAGTACGAGTAATATTCGTAGTGGGAGACAGAATGTTTGTTATTCACACGTAAAAGTTTTTAATTAATAGGCCTCATCACAAACATTACAGTAAAAATTCCCTCCATGGGGCTTTTATTTTGAAATTATTGGATTGGGTGGGGTGGGGGGTGTAGATAGAGGGAGGGAGGGTGAGAGGGTGAGGAAGGGAATGGTGGTGAGGAAGAGATAGAGAGGGAGAGAGGAGGAGAAATAGACAGACTGACTGTCTGAGAGTGATTAACAGTGAGAAGAGGTCAGGGTGGAGGGGGGAGGGGGGGCGAGTGTCTTTATCATATTGGTCTGTTGACAGAAAGCATAGCTGCGTCATGTGACTCCACTAATCAGATCATAGGAGCAGCTTTGAGCCACAGACAGAGATCCTGCAGCGTGTGAGCGAGTAACCACGACAACGGCGCACCTATTGGATTGGGTGGGGTGGGGGGGTGTAGATGGGAATGGTGGTGAGGAAGAGAGAGAGGGAGAGGGGAGGAGAATTAGACAGACTGACTGACTGAGAGTGATTAACAGTGAGAAGAGGTCAGGGTGGAGGGGGGAGGGGGGCGAGTGTCTTTATCATATTGGTCTGTTGACAGAAAGCATAGCTGCGTCATGTGACTCCACTAATCAGGTCATAGGAGCAGCTGTGAGCCACAGACAGATCCTGCAGCGTGTGAGTGCTCGTAACCACGACAACGGCGCACCTGTGCGGCTGCAAAAGGGGAGACATGGCAGCAAGTTACACAGAATCCACACCTCAGACAAATGGGAACCAGCGCAAAACTATAACAGCTATCTAAAAAATACGGCGTTTGTATGAGACCCAAGACTCTACCGAACGCGTGGATGTGCTTTTTATGTCTGTCCGGTAATAAATACGGCTCCTATGGCCGTTCACAAAACGTGTACCTTGTGGATTTTTGTGAGAAATATGTCGGCAGATTTGTATTGGAGCCTATGGGGCTTTTGGCAGAGGTTGTGTCACTCAAACACTCCTTGCGCCAAAACTAAAGAACTCTGGGATTCCATGAACACATTAATCCAATCAGCACAACCATACCCTCATTAATCTGAAGAAATGAAGCCTCTAGAGTGTATACTTTGGCTGCAAGGACAGAAGTTCCATCTTTTTTTAACCAGATTCCTGCGATGCCCCACACTCTAGCCGTCGAGCTCTCCACTCTAGCAGACGCAATACACACTCATGTAAAAGTCAGAAACGGAGCGAAGAACTAGTGAAACATAATCAGTGATTATGAAAAAAGTACAATAGATATCAAGAAGCAGTTTTTTTCATAAAATAGTTGAGACTTGTGTGAACATTTGAGAGTTGAAATGGTGTCTGTAGCTGAAAGATTCGCGAACCTGAAAAATCTGAAAGTTGAAGAAGTTTAGGAGGATTTGAAAGCAAACTCCATTTGAAAACCATGTTAAAATATTAATGATTATTGATTTATATAAATTCAAGCATAAGAGGTAGAAAGCTGAAAAGTCATAGCCCTCAAGCCAGAAAGGAGCTGAACATTTTAATATTTGAACGGTTTTAATAGCTGAAAGTGTGAAGGAGTTGAAAGGTGCCGCGGAAGAAATAGAAGAAGTTGAAATAAAGATTCGAAGAACAATACTTGGAATGCATCGTTAATGCATTCCAACAATTATGAGATAAAACATTGTCAAAAAACAAACGCCCCCCTTCGGTAATCGTAGTGGACCATAGATAACAACCAGCTAAAACCATAATTTACCATCATTACCGGCACATTAAGAGCAATGCGTCCAGCTGATTTGCCGCCATAAACGACCCCGCCCCATTCACTGACTCTGTACCTGTTCGTCGCAATATTCGCTCCCTCTCTCCCTCCTCCCTGGCCTCCTCTGTGCTATCAGCTCTCCCTTCAACGGACTCCTTCTCACTCTTGCATCCGAACGCTGCTGCAGAGACTCTCAACTCTTTCCTCCTCTCTAGACTGGCTGGCAAATCCCCTCCGGCTCTGTGGCTGTCTCAACCGGTGTGTGCCATGAGAGCCACCATGCGAGCATCGGAAAGTCGATGGCGTAAATATAAACGATATGCTTGAATTTCAATCTCTTCTCTCCTCTTTTTCTGCATCTAGCTCTGCTGCCAAAAGCTCTTTCTACCAATCCAGAATCGAATCTTCATTTTCTAACCCGAAAAAACGCTTTTCGATCTTCTCTAACCTCCTCAAACCCCCTAGTCCTCCTCCCCCCTCCACCCTTATTCCGGGTGGCTTTGTCAACTACTTTACCAAGAAAATAGCTGACATACGCTCCTCTTTCTCAAACCCACCTCCTACTTCTTGCGTCCCACTGACCTCACCTCTAATCGCCCTCACTTTCCTCTTTCGCCCCCGTCTCCTAACCAAATTCTTACCCTAGTAACCTCTGCTTGTCCGACCACCTGCCCTCTTGACCCCATTCCATCAAATCTTGTATCTTCTATTTATCGCACCTGACCTTCTTCCTTTCCTCACCGGTCTCATCAACAATGCTCTGTTATCTGGCTGTTTTCCCAATTCTCTGAAGGAGGCAAGAGTTAACCCTCTCCTGAAGAAACCTACCCTCAACCCTTCTGAAGAAAACAACTACAGACCGGTCTCTCTTCTTCCCTTTTTGTCCAATACTCTTGAACGTGCAATCTTTAACCAACTCTCCTCCACCATAACAACCTCCTTGACCCCACTAGTCAGGCTTCAAGGCAGGCCATTCCACAGAGACTGCTCTCCTTGCTGTCTCAGAGCAAATTCGCACTGCTAGAGCCGTCTCTCTCTCCTCTGTCCTTATCCTTCTGGACCTCTCTGCTGCATTTGACACAGTCAACCACCAGATCCTTATTTCCTCCCTTCAGGAACTTGGTGTCTCAGGCTCTGCTCTTTCCCTTCTCTCGTCCTACCTCGACGGCCGCACCTTCCGGGTAACCTGGCGAGGATCTGTGTCGGAACCTTGTCCTCTTATTACTGGAGATCCTCAGGGTTCCGTCCTGGGTCCCCTTCTCTTCTCGCTCTACACCAACTCTCTCGGCGCTGTCATTCGCTCGCATGGCTTCTCCTACCACAGATATGCCGATGACATCCAACTAATTCTCTCCTTCCCTCACTCGGACATCCAGGTGGCGGCGCGGATCTCTGCCTGTCTAACTGACATATCTCAGTGGATGTCCGCCCACCATCTGACAAGACTGAACTACTTCTCTTTCCGGGAAAAGATTCTCCGACCCAGGACCTGACGGTCAACTTTGGCAACTCGGCGCCCACTTTGACTGCTAGGAACCTCGGCGTCACAATCGACAGCCAACTCTCCCTGACTCCCAACATCACTGCGACAACACGATCCTGTAGATACACGCTCTACAACATCAGGAGAATACGTCCCCTTCTCACTTCGAAGGCAGCGCAGGTACTGATTCAGGCTCTTGTCATCTCACGCCTGGGAGATACTGCAACTCCCTCCTGGCAGGTCTCCCTGCTACCGCCATTCGACCTCTGCAGCTCATCCAAAATGCTGCAGCTCGACTGGTCTTTAACCTTCCTAAATTCTCCCACACTACTCCACTTCTCCGCTCTCTTTACTGGCCACCCGGCGGCTGCCCGCATCCAGTTCAAAACACTGGTGCTCACGTAAAATGCTGTGAATGGATCGGGTCCAGTTTACATTCAGGACATGGTCAAACCCTACATCCCGACCCGCACTCTCCGCTCTGCATCTGCAAAACTGCTCGTCCCTCCCTCACTGAGAGCAAAACTCTCGACTAGATCACGACTCTTTGCTGTCCTTGCTCTGAAATGGTGGAACGAACTCCCGGAAGACACCAGGACCGCAGAGAGCCTTCACATCTTCCGCCGCAAACTAAAGACACACCTCTTCAGACTCTACCTTGACTAAAGACTAACATATTGTAGCACTTAAATTGTAACGCCACTCATCTATGGCAAATTGTAAATTGGGTTATTTGAGGAAATTGCACTTTGATTCTTGTTCTTCTGAGTTTGTACCCCTATGGTTGAATGCACTTATTGTAAGTCGCTTTGGATAAAAGCGTCAGCTAAATGATATGTAATGTAGAAGTTAATTACTAATTATTACTCACAACGCGCAGTCTCTGCTTTGAAGGCAACTTTTCTTTTGTTTGATGACCACAAATTAAATTCAACTCCATTTTACAAATATTTCAGGTTAGTCAGAACTGACCCTTTAGTAAATATATGGAGTAAAAAGAGAATGTTACCGATGAACCCTAAAAGAGTTTCTGCTGACTTCTACAATACGTGAGCCGCAGTGTGCGTCTTCTCAAATCGTCGCAATTGTTGTGACAGCAGATGTCTGCACTTTGAAACAGGAAACGTATCCGCTGGCTGATTATGGCTGATAAACATAAAACAGAAATATTGCAGCAGTCATGTTAAAAAAACAATTTCAAAATCTTGCTTCAGGCTGTATTGTAACACTAGTTATCTGTGGCCTCCATGGGGACTTTTGACCATGATCTGACTTTGACTTTCATCTTTAATCCTTGTAGAACACAGGGTTGTACAGCCAAGTGCAGTAGTCCTCCCCTCATGCGACCAAAGAAAAGTAAAAATCAATGGCCTTTTGGTGCAGTTTATGCAGATAAGGGCTGGCAACAGACTTCTGAGCATGAAACAAGCATGAAGGATTTTTTGCCAATTTTAGCTCTTGAATCTAAACATGTTAAAAGGATTTCAGCACAAAGTATCAGATCAAAAGTATCACTCTGAGGTGAAACCTGAACCGTGGCACGCAGCGGGCATGGCGAGAATACAGATATCAGCTTAGTGCTGACTTTTCCCAATGCACAGGGAAGCAGACAGGCAGAGGAGCGTACCCATGTCAGATGTTCACAAAGGAAGAGAGAGGACAGAGAAGAATACATACATACATACACACACACACATACATATGTATGTATATATACATACACACACACACATACATATGTATGTATATATACATACACACACACACATACATATGTATGTATATATACATACACACACACACATATATATGTATGTATATATACATACACACACACACATATATATATATATATATATATATATATATATATTTATATATATATAATATATATATATATATAATATATATATATATATATAACTTACTATATAATACTTCCACAGTATTCTAAACAGCCTGTGTAGTACATACAGTAAATGTATTTCCGGGTTTGTAGTTCAGTACCTGGAACATGAAAGTCATCGGATCATCACAAAAGATAAAAAGATGAGGATACTACTTTAAAAGATCCCCAGTAATGTCCTCTTACTAATTATTGTTGATTCATATTGGCAGATGCATAAGCCCTTGATTATTTAGGCAAGCTACAAGATGCAGACTATTTGTTTTGTTTGCCACTGTCGATAAACTCATTTCTACTGCTCTACAGTCAGTCAAAACCATGACCAATTCTAAATTGAATCGTTTTATCATAGCAATGAACTGCATTTTGTTGTTTTCATAAAACACACAATTCAAATTATTTAAAAATAATGTTGTACTCCGGTATTTTAAGCCGCTTATATTTAAAGCTATTGTTAGAACGTTATGCAGCTCTCAATTCATATCCAATATCTGCTTACGTTGAGTCTCAAACGACTGGATTTATTGAAATTCCTCACCAGCACTATACCTTTTTAATGTTTACATGAGAACAAATCATGATAATGTTATAATTCACTGTCCCTAAATACTAATGTTCACTGATCAATGCCTGAAAGCATCACACTATATTACTGACAGGAACCTTCACAATGTAACATCAGAGATCTGCAAACAGATAAAAATGTCAAGATCGCATGTTTGTAGTTAATATTAATCACTAACAAAGGTCCGTAGTTTCACACCATGAAGGTTAAACTGTAAAATCTTTATCTTTATGACCCAATCATGGTAGCTCAACAACAGACAGACCCACTGAAGGAGGTCGAAAGCTTGTTGAGCTCCAGATGTACGACGACATCTCCACCAAAGCCGCATTTCTGCATTAACAGCATACAAAATGAATTTCTTTTTTATAGCCTCACCGTTAGAAATAGTTATGATGCCTCCTAGACAACCCCATTCAGATCGTTGCCTGGCACCAACAACTGGGAGAAGAATCTAGAACACACTTGTGGATTACTCATACCATCTGGCCTCGGAAATCTGAAATACACAATGAGGGGCTTGCAGATATGACTGGGGTGTCCATCCTGTTGAGGCTGCTGCCCCTTGACCCGGATAAACTTCAGAAAACTGCTGGAAAGAATTTTGGTCTGGCAACGACAGAAAAGGCCGCTCTAGATTCCATATCTATGACGAGTCAGGGGTAAATAACACAATGATTAGTCATAAAGAAAGGTTTCCAAGTTATGCCAGTAATTCTACACTTATTTGGCCATGAAAAAGAAGAAAGGAAAATATATGACTGGATGGAAACTATGTACAGAGAGGGAGCAATTACAGAGCAAAGACAAACAAATGTCTGCTAGAGAAGAAATAGCTGTCTCTAATACGGTATAACGGTTCAAACGCTATACGTACGGTATGAATTTCTACAATTTTTTAATTTTTTGTCATGGAGGAGCGCCCAGCGGTCGGAGCTACTTGTATTACCTGTGTTGAGATTGAGTCATGGTTATAACTTTATAATAAGGCTGCAACTAACGATTATTTTGATAATCGATTATTTCTTAAATTAATCGATGAATCTGCTAAAAAAACAGCATTAAAAAGCTTTCATTTCCAACCCTTTATTCTAAAACAGAACTGCAAATTCACATTGCAAAAATACTTCAGAAAGTACAGGTTGCTCCTTGAACATAATAATTTATAAAAAATGAATAAAAATACAAAATCAGAAAATGTAACAGGATTTGTTTTAACATGTTCTCTATACTACACTCACAAACTCTCTCACAAACACACCCCCATGTTCACTTGAAGCGTATTCATTAAATTATTACCATCAATGTACTGCAAGTAAAGTAAATGTATATACCACATCTAAGTACAGCTAAACAACCAAGTGCTATGAGATGAATTTAAAATGGCACTTGTAAATAAATGCATTAGAGGCTTCTTAGTTAGCCGCGCTGGTTTAATGGATCGTCGTGTCTCCCTTTACAGGCATAACATCAACTACCGTATAACCCACAGTATATGCGCAAGCGCACTAGACTACCGTATATGACAGCATTAAACACACACAAATATATTTGTCAGCAATAACCGATATGGGACAAAGCACGAAATACAAGACAACAGATGGTCCAAAGGAGGCGAGTAAATAAAAACGTGTCTTAGTCCTGCTAACTGCTTTACTGTTGTTGTTGTTGTTGTTGTTGTTGATGTTGTTATTAGCGAGATAGCGCTAGCTTGATCAGCTAGATGACCAGTAAACCGCAGCAGCAAAGCTGCTGGAGGCTCGTTACTGTTACTTGACGTTACTGTCAAGCCTCTGGTGGCAACATTAGCAGACGCAACAAGCTAACACGCTAACTCGCCGGCCAGTTGCGAGCGAGTTGGCCAGCGAGCGGGTAGCTGGCAGTCCTTTTCGGGGTCAATAAATTAATGTGTTTACTCGAAAAAGCAATACCGTCAGATTCTGGCGGTCTCCCGGTAGGTTTCTAAATACCATGATATGGATTTTTGGCCATACTGCACAGTCCTAGTCTGTAAGCATTTATCCATAGACAAATTATATCACAATAGAGAGCTATTCAAGAACAAATAAAAAGGCAACAGAGAATTTATTCATATCATGGGGTTCACCAATCAATCAGACTGACTATCATTCAGGTGATGTTTACGCAATCACCACCATATTAACAAGAGGCAGCACTCGTGATGATTTTCATGACACTCCAAATGTTAGTCACATGTCACTCACGCAGCAAGTACGGATAAGTAACGAGATGAACCTACTAAATGTTTCTAGTGGTAAGAGAGTTTCATATACAGGATCAGCAGCTTGCTTCACAGCCACACATTTAGAATGAATGTCTTGCATGAGGCAGAAATCGGTTTGGCTTAACAGCAAACTACTGTGATGAGCTGTGGCCAGAAACATAAACATTGTAAATAATAAATATGGGTTAGAATTCCAGAAGATGAGAAGAAGCACAATGTGTCACATAAATATCTGTTGAAATACATAGAAACTCTTCTGACACCATGTTCTTTAAAGCTTTGGGTCTCTTTGCTCTGAACACTTGAAATTCATCCAGCTTCACTTGACAGCTCATAGTCCCTAGAACCCTTCCTTGGAAATGACGACATCTGAAAATCGATCAATAATGTGTGTTCAGTTCAGTATTATGGAACAGTACACAGATCTGTGCAGAAGCTTTCTTGTTGGCTGCGTTTACACATATCCCATTTGTTTTATTGATAGAAGCCAGGGATTAACATCATCACAATGCCGATTGGTGAACGGACCGACAAAGCTGTCTAACGGAAGGGTGTAACTTGAATTGATTTTCCCAAATTTTAGTATGCTGCGCTTCAATGGGCAGCTTTCTAAAACCCTATCAGCTAAATACTGCTATCATCAGCGTGACTGTGTAATGTGCATAAATGCTATTGTAGCCTCCCCTTCACCACACACACACACACACACACACACACACACACACACACACACACACACACACACACACACACACACACACACACACACACACGGATCCAAGTATGTGCACTCCCTTAATCCCCAGGGTAAATGTCATCGCCATCTCCAGCGCGCTCATGAGGTGAGAGATAATCTAATCACCAGGGAGACGGAGAGCAGAGGTGTCGGGGAGGCGGGAACACACTACACAGCTCTGAGCACACAGATGAAAAATGAGGCGGAAGAGAACGGAGGCCGCGGTGAGCCTTTGAACTCCCCTGACAAATAATTGAAGGACATGGGAGTGAGTATGAAGCTAATAAAACAAATAGTGATGGACAGAGCCTCTGACACTGAACAGCATATGAAAAAAGGAAAGGAGGAGAAAGTGAACAGGTGTCCACTTAATAACTCAGCCACTTTTTTCAACATTTCTTTTCTGGACATATAAGTAGGATCAACCCCCCGGGGGTCTCGGCTAGTCAGAGACAATCGATGAGCAGATACAATCACATGACACACACCCTCCACGGTCGGCCTGTTCTCGTGTGGGCCTCTTGGTAGCTAAACGCGGGCAGATCCTCTTCTGACCCTGCGCTATGTGCCTGCTCTATTTAGGACCCACAAATGTGTCACGCATAGCGAGCGCTTTCACACACAGCTGAAAAGAAGCTCCTTCTCACTAAAAAAAAACACCAGTGTTGCATCGAGCATCCCGCTGTGCCCCCAGTACCTTTTCTTGTTCTTGAAATGTTCTTGTTTAAATCCCAAATTAATCTAATCAAATTAAATGTAAAACCAAAGCTATTTGCCACTGCATTACAGTGCCTTGCGAAAGTATTCGGCCCCCTTGAACTTTTCGACCTTTTGCCACATTTCAGGCTTCAAACATAAACATATATTACATTACATTACATTACATGTCATTTAGCTGACGCTTTTATCCAAAGCGACGTACAATAAGTGCATTCAACCATAGGGTACAAACTCATAAAACTGTATTTTTTTGTGAATAATCAACAACAAGTGGGACACAATCATGAAGTGGAACAAAATTTATTGGATATTTCAAACTTTTTTAACAAATAAAAAACTGAAAAATTGGGCGTGCAAAATTATTCAGCCCCTTTACTTTCAGTGCAGCAAACTCTCTCCAGATGTTCAGTGAGGATCTCTGAATGATCTAATATTGACCTAAATGACCAATGGTGATAAATAGAATCCACCGGTGTAATCAAGTCTCCGTATAAATGCACCTGCTCTGTGATAGTCTCAGAGGTCTGTTTAAAGCGCAGAGAGCATCATGAAGAACAAGGAACACACCAGGCAGGTCCGAGATACTGTTGTGGAGAACAAAAGATTTCCCAAGCTTTAAACATACCAAGGAGCACTGTGCAAGCAATAATATTGAAATGGAAGGAGTATCAGACCACTGCAAATCTACAAAGACCCGGCCGTCCGTCTAAACTTTCAGCTCAAACAAGGAGAAGACTGATCAGAGATGCAGCCAAGAGGCCCATGATCACTCTGGATGAACTGCAGAGATCTACAGCAGAGGTGGGAAAGTCTGTCCATAGGACAACAATCAGTCGTATACTGCACAAATCTGGCCTTTATGGAAGAGTGGCAACAAGAAAGACATTTCTTAAAGATATCCATAAAAAGTGCGGTTTAAAGTTTGCCACAAGCCACCTGGGAGACACACCAAACATGTGGAAGAAGGTGCTCTGGTCAGATGAAACCAAAATCGAACTTTTTGGCAACAATGCAAAACTTTATGTTTGGCGTAAAAGCAACACAGCTCATCACCCTGAACACACCATCCCCACTGTCAAACATGGTGGTGGCAGCATCATGGTTTGGGCCTGCTTTTCTTCAGCAGGGACAGGGAAGATGGTTAAAATTGATGGGAAGATGGATGGAGCCAAATACAGGACCATTCTGGAAGAAAACCTGATGGAATCTGCATGAGACCTGAGACTGGGACGGAGATTTGTCTTCCAACAAGACAATGATCCAAAACATAAAGCAAAATCTACAATGGAATGGTTCACAAATAAACATATCCAGGTGTTAGAATGGCCAAGTCAAAGTCCAGACCTGAATCCAATCGAGAATCTGTGGAAAGAACTGAAAACTGCTGTTCACAAACGCTCTCCATCCAACCTCACTGAGCTCAAGCTGTTTTGTAAGGAGGAATGGGCAAAAATTTCAGTCTCTCGATGTGCAAAACTAATAGAGACATACCCCAAGCGACTTACAGCTGTAATCGCAGCAAAAGGTGGCGCTACAAAGTATTAACTTAAGGGGGCTGAATAATTTTGCACGCCCAATTTTTCAGTTTTTTATTTGTTAAAAAAGTTTGAAATATCCAATAAATTTCGTTCCACTTCATGATTGTGTCCCACTTGTTGTTGATTCTTCACAAAAAATTACAGTTTTATGTCTTTATGTTTGAAGCCTGAAATGTGGCAAAAGGTCGAAAAGTTCAAGGGGGCCGAATACTTTCGCAAGGCACTGTATGTCGTATCTATATTTGTTGTAAAAAACAAGTTATAAAACATTATAAAAAAGGCACCTTCCAAGCAAGTTAACATTTCAAATCTGATCTTTCTTCTTCTGAACAGCAGAAACAGGTTTCAGTCTTTCTGCATAGATGCACTAATGTCGAGTTCTACTGGAAAAATGTATTGGTTCCAAAAAGGGGATCATAGTACATTATCGGTTGCAAAAGATTTTGATCGCGGTTGTGATGTAAATGTCCCAATCGTAGAAATATGTATGTCAGTCTCATACATTTCTGTACCCCCCACGTCCGTGAGGCATCTCCCTATAACCGCAACACCGGCCCGTCAAGCATCACTGCCCACTCGTTAGCATGCCAATTAGGAACCAGGACAGCTACGCGGATGAATGAGTGGGTCTGAATCATGCTACGTGGTTATACTTTCTCATCATCATAAACATTAAGATTCACAGAAGGCGGTCAGATGCCTACAGTAATCAGTAAATTACAGGGGACACGTGTGTTGGATAAAGGGGGATTTATTGCAATATAATATGAATTATTAAGTTTGTTGAGCATATAAAATGATCATATTATATCTACATAGGGAGGAGGAATTGCAACACCACGGTTCTACAGCAGCCCAGAAAGGACAAATCAAGTATTGACTAAAGAGTGATTTATGTTTGTCTGTCACCTGAAGGCACACGTCATACACACGTCATTCAACGTGCATGGTCGCCCTACTTTACCTCTGATTGGCTTCTTACAACAGAAGTGTGTATTGCTTTGATATGTGCAGGTCGGGGAATAGAATAGAATGACTAATAGCAGTCTGATGAACTAGTACATCATTAATCATGGAAAATATTCATTACATTCTATGAAATGGGAAGATGTCCTTTGTCGTTCATGTTAAAGATAGATACCAGGGTAGCAACTAATGTGTTGTGCAACTCAAGTTTGGCTTGAGTAGAACTAATTAATCAAAAGAAGTGTGATATATAATCTGCAGCATTCAGTCTGCCTTAGTAGTTGTCAACTTCCTATTGAGAACCCCATGACTCAGCTTTTCCCAACTGTCCTGTTAATATTTTTTTAAATACCCTCTGCTTAAAAAAAAAATATTTTTTTGACTGCTGGTGCAACACTGTCGGAGAAGCTGCTTTCCTCCTCCTCATTTTTCTAAGGGGCAAATAGTGTTTAATGTGCCTGTCCTCCCACTTGTCTTTGTAGAGTGCATGTTGTGTGTGCGTGTTTGTACCAGCGAGCAGGTTGACGATGATGAGACGGTCAGTGGGCTGAAAATTAAGTTGTCAAAAAGCCTTCATAAAAATAATAACACCCCAGATTCAAGTGTCCCCCTCCGGATGCAGAGCCAGAACAGACATCCTCCGTTGATAATAACCCAGACAGCGACTCACTTACTCTAGTCACCGAGTCGCCAAGTTGCTCTAAAGCGAGAATGCCGCCGTCGCGCCACAAACTATTCCTCTGGGCCCCCGAGATAAAAGAAAAAAAGCAAACTTTTGGAACGGTAAAACATCTTTTCTTTCGTCCATAAATAAACAGAGAAGTTAATAATTTAAGTCCAGGACTCCCCGGAGATTCACCATTAGTCAACAGTAACTACTCACTAGTTCACCCTCACTGAATACAGTAACCACATCTGTGGAAAGGACAGTCAAAGACGAGTCCAGCAGTTCTTGTAAGGGATTTATGGAGGTGGAAGCCTATTTGTCATTGTTAGGTTTAGTCGGAAAAGCTTAATGGTAAAATCAGCAACTTTAACTGTTGCAGCGCGCAGGTTTTGGTTGCTTAGTAACAGCAGTCAAGATCGTAGTGCGACTTTCGAAAATATCCTGCATAAACTGATAAAAAGCATTTTTTAATCAAATATATAGGTTCCTGAGGTCACAGAGGTTCTGGCCGAGGATTGTAGATTATTATATTATGGAAGCACATGTTCAGACACAGAGTATGGATAAACCACTTGATGGTATGGCACATTTAGTCCAACTACCAGTGAGGATCTAGCTACAGGAAGCACGAGTATGTTGCCAGCTACAACACTTTTATCTGGATGGATGTAACACTGCTAACTTAAGGGGACCACACTTCCGTTGCAGTGTTGAGTAGCTGTGCACGTGGCAGGGAAACAAAGGTCAGGTAATAGGGTGGACGAGGCATCTGACCTGTGTCCAGGTTGTAGCATCCCTCCTGCTTCGGCTTTGCGAGAGCCACCGTGCCGTCACGGTCCTTCCCCCCCGCAACCCTGCAGGAAACAAAGCAGAACCAAGATTAATCGGAAGAAGGGCTGTGTGTACTGAGACAAACATTAGGGGAGTGGCAGGTCAACGCAGACAGACGGACAGGTCCACTGATTAGGCAGTAAGAAAACAACTTACAAAATAAAACCCTCACAGTCTTAATATAAAAACACAATGTTTCCACTACTATTATATATGGAGGGAAGGGGGGGGGGGGGGGGGACTCAAATTGTGATTGCTCCGACGCTACGCGCTCCTCGCTGACGTGTATAGAAAAAAAATCTGCCGCCTGCTAAATAACAACGTCAGTTGTTATGGCGCAACATGAAAATCCTTATACCATTTCAACAAAAAAAACATTCATTGATCAAGATTAATGGATTCCAAAATGTGTGATTAATTTGTTGATTTTTTTAAAATCTATTAACAGCCCTAACAAAAAAAATCTAATGTTGAAAGATTGCCAAAACTTATATTGTTGACATATTGTTGCCAAATTGTTGTTAACAAACTGCACTGAGGTGGTAATCACCAGATTTTTTTTACGGTATAAATTGTATTTGGCATCTTACATATAACTAAAGTGGAAAATTCATTCATTTCAATTCATTCTCAATTTAGAAAGCCCAGTACTCCATGATCAGGAGAGTGCATGAAGTAGAGCATGTTTGAGCTCCACACATAAATCCTATTTCATGCTGATCGAGTCCTGGTTAAGTCAACAGCTCAGGAGCTGGCGTTCAGAATCTCTGTTACGTCATCTGAAATCTCCTCATACCCCCTCAAAGCCTATCACCAATCTATTTTCACAAAACTTAATTAGCATCTGAGAAGGAGTCCTTTTGTGGGCCCATTGTGTCACCGTGAAGCGAGAGTCAGTGGCAAGACCTTTCATCCAGACCAAAATGAAGGCGTTTGGAGGCCGATAAATTAGACCGTTATTCTCCTGCCTCATATTTTCATTGAGACATTTTTAACAAGATGACTAGATGAGCTTGGATGAATCATTAGCGCAATTCAAATTGACAAGATCACTTCTAGAGATGGCAAACTAAAAAGACTGGGATTCATGTGTGTCAACCCGGGACAGCTCAAAATTATATCATGAATAGCATTGGAACACCATTTGATTTCAGCAAAATAGTAATGATCACAATGGAGGAGCGATTCAAAACTTTCGTTTTAACTCTGGTGAACATTTAGCTGATATCGTCTGGATTGGATTTATTATGGCCAATATGATTCAGTACAAGAACTTAGACAGGCTCTGTCAGCGATTCTTAAGATCAGCTTTGGGATATCTTTATTCATAACTTCTCTTCTGTAAAATAATGGACTACCTTACAGATGCACTAATTAACTGCAAGTATTTTGGCCCATTACAAAATCCCTCCTGCCTCCAGTGGTTATTTGTAAAAAAACTCGATTGAAATGATTATGAAACAAATAATTTTTCATTTAAATATTTGCTTTGAATTGTAAAACGACCATACAGCCGACGTGACTGAGACGGACTGGTCTCACCAAACACCAGAAAATCGTTGGTTTTCCATTGGCTGCTGATCCCTTATACGTTCCTGCAGAAGGCTGTTTGGGCTCATTGTCTCAGAAATATTGGTAGAATACGCTTGCATTCCACTCTAGAAAGTAGCAATGACGGTCAATGGCACTAAATCGGAGCATCCTTCTCTCTTACGCACTCTTTAGGCATCCGGCTGAGCCCACTGAGAAAGAATTTGTCCCCAGCAAAGACTCCTCACGAGACACCACAGGGCTCCACCATGTTCTTGTCACCAATGCTTACATATGCCACTCTCTGTCGGGACAGTATTCCATTAAGATTGCTCACGGACAAGTTGCTTGGTGAATTGTGCAATTCGCATAGCTAAATAACGCCTGGACAAAGGGAATGTAGTGATCTGTCAAATCTGCTGGACTACGTGCTCGATATCAAAAACCAGCTACCCAAGGAGACATTGACTTGGTCATCAAATGCTGACAGCCTTGTTTCTTCAGATTGGGGAAGATCAAATGCTTTAGCTCTGCAGCAAAGGTCACCATTTAACACTGAAAGGTACAGTATCTATAAAGTGTCAGCAGCACTTGGCAGTGTTACTGACAGGGAGTGGAAGGGGGTCTGTGACATTTGAGAATTTCAGAGGATGGGTAAGAAAAATAATGAGTTGAGCAGAGAGGAAGGAAATTAAGTGGATATCTGTGGCTCCTTAAAATGTTGTTGGGTCTTTTTTCGGCCCTATAAAATGGTGCTGCACACATTCTCCATCAGGTGGCATGCTGCGCTGGTAGTTCCACCACCTCCGCCGGTCGGGAGGCCACCTCACCGACCGTCTATAGCAGCACGGCGGACGATGACTCGACATTAAGGGAAGGCAACGCACTCCGCGGGTGTTTGTTGGGTATGTAACTAGAAGGAAGCAGCTATTTTCACATCCTCAGTGTAAAGCACATGCATAGCCTCATCTTTAGTGCATCACTGTGATCACGTAGTATTAGTAGTTTGGGCATTACTACTACTAACAAACTACACAGGGTTGTTCCCATACCGATACGGTCAGATATGTGTCAGTGCAGTTATTTTAGTTATAACAGAGACAACAGCCAACATACCAAGGTAACATCAGGATGCATTCAAGTAGGGCTGCAACTAACGATTATTTTTGTAATTGACTAATCTATCGACTATTTTTTCCAATAAGTCGACTAATCTAATGATTATTTACCACAGTGTAGGAGCGTGGAAACAAACAAAGAGGCAAGTAGTCATTTTGGCTACGAGTGATCGTTTAATTCCATTCAATAACTTTGGATATTGAACTTGAAATGTTTTGAGTAACAAGTTAATACAAATGTAATCCTCATGATAAATACATTGAACAGTAATACAAAATGTAAGTGCAAATACGCATTTAAAAGTAAAGAGAAAGTGCAAAGTTTTAAAAGTAACTCAAAATAGCAATAAAGTCTTTGCAGATGACGAGCATGTTGAGGATGTTCTCTGTCCAGACTCCATCTGAGGCTGCACAAGCATCTGAAGGACAAACTCGTGCGCGCGCCTTTGATTAGTACTAAAAGAGAAAGACAAGAACACACAGAGCTTTATCAAGTTGTAGGCTTTAGTAGGTTTTTATTATGCCGAGTAGTTATCTTGTAACTGCGGTGATGGTGTTTGCAGAGTGCCAAGTGGAGGTTAACGTTAATTTTACAGAACGAACGAAAAGGCAGGCTACAATAATTCACCGATTTACTACATTGCATTTAACATTTATCGTAAACGAAGCTCTGAATACTTTTATAATATACAACGCGTCACCGATTTTTTATAATCAACGTCGTTGATTGCGTCGACTAATCGTTGCAGCCCTACGTTCAAGGCTAAATCTATTTAGTCACAAGTATAAGGTGACGCCAATAATATTTTGTCAAAATTAATTCTTAACAAAAAACTTGCATAAATGCAGTGGTCTGAAACATTAATATGAAATGCTGTCAATAAGCTTTATGGCAAAAATTACCTTTTTGTTTTTAACGGATTGGTACTCCTCAGTATTCAATATTAACTCACTGACAAATGACACATTGGTCTGGAATCTCTGTCGTTAAGGCATCGTCTCTGCAGAAAACATTGAGGCGCACTAATAGCTTCAGCGAGGCTTACAGGTTGGAGGGGAGGCCCTCCATCACACCGCTCCCGCTGAATGATCGACTGTGGCTCAACGAGGCTTTGGTGCGCTTAATAAACACGAGGCAGATGCGACGGCTAACCTCCGAGACAACAAATCACTGCGGCCCTTTGCTCTACTTCTCCTGCCGCAACCCTTCCACAAGTTTTTCATTATAAAATCACTTTGTGTGACAGTGTGTGCGAGCGTGTCTGTCAGGTGCTAAGAGTGTACTGGCTAAGCCAATGGAACACAGGCGTTGTCTGTACATACCGCGGAATACATCATTATGGCACATTGCCTTATGGCAATTCGACACTTTACGCATCCCCTCCCTCTGTTCATGGGAAACTTCCACTTTCCGCTTGGGAATACGTGAACCCACTGTGTTATGAAGAGTTTTTTTCTAGACATCTATAGCCTAGCTATTTAGAATAAACTAATCCAAATGGACTTGGTAACGAAGCCGCAATGTTCAGCTGCGATGTGGGAACATTTGGGCTATAAGCCAAATGAGGAAATATGTCGACTTTATTTAGAAAAAGTGGCAACGAAAAGAGGCAACACAAATAACTTAAAATCTCACCTAAAACCCAACCATCCCACCCAGTCATTCAAACTGAACTACTGTTGCTTCCTCTGGACTGCAGCGTCGCCTGGCCGGGAGGACCACCCTGAGTTCCTCCCGGGGGGCGATTGGTAGCGGGACCGAAAGGCCCAGTCTCTCCCAGCAGCCCTGCCACGGAGCGCGTCGCCTTGCTGGCGGTGGAAGCCCCCCAGGCCAACCTTCCCGGCTGGCGTGGCGCCTTTCCGGTCAACACATTTTCTCAAACCCTACTGTGTCGCACCAAGTCTGCTGCGCTCTGCTCTGTGTCCCTTGCACTTATGATTTATTTAGGATATATTTTATGTTACGATTCTATAGTCTAAATATTTTGCCAGAAGGAAAACCGTGAGTTGGACAAAGTATGTCTCTCCCGGGTCCATCGATTGATGAAGACGTTGTTGTTCTTCAACTACACACTGCTGGTTTAAACTCTTCTTCAAGTTCGTTGAAAGTCTCACAATGGACCAAATTGAGAGGTAAAGATTTTCTGGGAGGTACAATCCACATTTGCATAGGACATATAATGTACTCCATGATGTCATCCATATTGGACTTTGGGGAGTCAATATAGACAGTATGCCACCTATTAATTCGCACAGTCATGGGATGAATATATAAAACATGCATGTCAGTCAGACATCTACTATACCATTCATCCAGAGGGTCGCAGAGCCAACATGGACTGGTCGCCAGTCAATCACAGGGCGGACAGAGAAACAAATATTAACTCTCACATCCACACACCTACAGGCAATTTAGAGTCAGCAATTAACTTGATCCCCAGAGCATGTCTTTGGACTGTGGGAGGAAGCCGGAGTACCCGCAGGGAACCTATGCAGATACTGGGAAAACATGCAGACCCCACACATTAAGCCACTGTGGCAGTGAGGCAACAGAGCTAACCACCACACCACTGTACTGCCCTATCTGCGGATTTAAAAACCTGAGCGTTCCCTCACTAATGACTCAGTAAAGCTTTAATTCCTTGGGATAACCGGCGGAGGTGCATAAGATGTTAATGCAAAGTATCATCTACAAAGCCGCACCGGGACGTGCAAAGGCCATCAGTCGCAGTTCTCCCAGTGTTTCCTCCAACAAAATGCTCCTATCTTTTTAATTTGTCACTATGCCAGAATGCAGAGCCGTCAAGCATCATGGATAGAAACAAATAAATGATGCAAATTCATTGTCAGCCTTTAATTAAAAAAACAGCATGGTCTTTGTTCATTATGACCCACTTTTCTGTCTGTGCTACTTTCTTTATTTGCAGTACAAGGAAATTATTCTAAATGGCTTCAATCGTTTTGGAGAAGCAGAGGAAAACAATTTCCCAAAGTGACATCATTTGATTTCTTACCAATGTGAAAATCAAGGTTGAGTGATTACTCAATTTGCTTCCAGTAAGCATATCTAATGAACACACAATAACTTCAAATAATAAATCACTAGGCAATAATTTGTTTCTTCTTTTGTATGCTTAACATTCATGTCATTTCCATACTGAAGTGTGCAAGGGAATGTTTTCATCTCAAGTAGAGAAAATGTTCCTGTAAATAAGAAGGAGACATTAGCATATGGATAAAACCATTATAGAGTAACCACCAAACAATAGGGCTGTGCGGTATACCGGTTGAAACAAGCTATACGCTAACAAGCTAACTTGCCGGCCAGTTGGGAGCGAGTTGAACAGCAATGAATTAATGTGTTTATTTGAAAAAACAATACCATCATATATCCGGATACCGCCAGAATCTTTCTAAATACCGTGATATGAATTTTAGGCCATACCGCCCAGCCCGTCCAAACAGTACATTAATTATCAGCAGCAGATGTGTTAAATGAAAAGGGTTCGCGTAGATAGTCTGAGCCCATCCTCATGCTCAATTGTGAACTCCACCTTTAGTTGCTGCGATGTTACAATAATCGCAACATGCTAATAGGTCGACCAGTCGATTGCGGGAGCTAACGAAAAGCTAATGCTAATTAGCGATCCTAACGGACGCATTTAATTTCATTCAAAAGCAAACTTGTTTTATCGACTATTGACTCATTTTCTGCTAACCGCATGTTGTTCCGTTTGGTTACCGCTACTACTCGTTTACCCTACACTACACCTCCATCAGCCGGTGAGGAATGAGGTGGGGGGTTGTAGATCACCATGATGTGGTCAGTTGAAAAGTAGCTTGCGAGCCGGAAAAGTGTGGGCACCCCTGTGCCAATTCTTATAAATTCTGCAAGGGATAAGACTATTTCCTGGTCACAGGAGAACAGGGTCTGTGCTTGCTAACGCATTCAGTAATAGCAGAGAGGAGTACCTGCAACGAGTAAATACCAGAGGAAATCCCGCGATTTCATCACACCGCTCATCACGCCATATCGGGACAGATTTGGGAGGGCCAACGGCATCTTCAAACATTGACACAACGATGCACCTGTGAAGACTTGTGATTCCGAATCCCCTCCTTGGTTGGATCCCCGTAATCATAAATGAGGAACAACGACTGAAGAAGCCCACAAACGGCGGGGGGAGCGATGAATCGCACACACAGCTATCTTACAGCCAAGAGGCAGCTGTTCGATCCCAGTGGGAAATTAGTGCTCTCCCCCCCACAAGCGCCCCGATTTTTTTTTTCACATTTACAATTGTCCACTCCTCGCTGCGCACGAAAGTTCCACCTTGATGGACACACGCTGACACGTGCGTGCCCACACAGGTGAGGCCGTTGCTTGCTGACTTCGGACCCGTTGCATCGCCTTTGCAAGTTGCTGTAACGCTGCAAGGCTCGTGGGGAGGGGAGGGGGGGGGCTTTAATTGGTGGAAATGAGGGCGACATCTGATTGGCTAGACAGGTCCATGTTGAAATAACGTCATCAGTGTCTCAAAAAACCCACACACAAATGTGAAGCGATCCGCAAGTAAATGCAGTGTGATCCGCAGATATAAATTGTAATTTATTGATCTGTGCATTTCTGAATCTTCCGGTTTGCATTTGTGAGTCGCTCTGTGCGCATTTGCGATTATTGAAACTGATCTGACTTCATAGAGGAATGAACTAAAAGGTGACGCATTCAGATGCAAATCAATTTGTATTGTATGTCAGGACATGATGTCTTGGACACAATGTGAAGAGGTGCTATAGTTCAAACCGGAGGGTTTTCAGCACTAGTTTGCATTCTCTAGGCTATGAACAAATCCCCTCCAAACAATGTCCTTGTTTTACACTCTCTTTGGGAAGACATTCAACACTATCCTTCTCCACGCCTCCATGCACACACACGTCTCATCTATTCTTTTATTTACTATCTCTTCCTCAGTGGACCTTGAGGGACCTGCACATCCATAGAGGAAGACACTGGCGCTAACACGCTCGGCGAGCTGTCACAGCATGATGCCAGGGACCAACAATGAGAGGCATCTATATCTGACAGAGGAAGATACTGTTTGTACTTCAGAAGTTGAGATAGAAAGAAGGGGACGACAGAGAGAGGAGGGATAGTACGCCACAAATACTTTATCTTCTTAAGAAATGACTGGGGAGCAGAGAGGGCTCTCTACAGAGGTTTAAAAAAGTGGTAGTGTGGGCCACCAGCTCAGATTCATACCCACCTCTATTTGGCCTATTAGCATCTCGCCCTGTGGTAGGAAATGGAATGACAGTTCTAGACTGTTTGCCTTGCTGCGGCTTTACTGTGTGATATAATGCAAGCCCGGTCCTATTGAGGAGCTGAACAACCCCCCCAGAGCTAATGCCCTGTTTGGAGTAAAAGAACTAAGATGGCGTATAGCATATACACTTTTCCTGCCATCCAGAGCCAGACTCAATGTGAATTAATAAGGCTTCCTTTTTTCTTTCTTTGCTTTAGCCCACTTGGGAGACTTTGTGAATGGGTGATGGGAAGCTTGTAAGACAGCAACAAGGGGCTTGGACCCCCCCCCCCCCGAACTGCTTATTCTCCTTCTCACACAGGCAATGAGGACACACCTTTAATGCTACCTCATTTTAAAAGAAGAAATCCTGCTCAAAGTGGGAACTGTTTTGTGTGATCGGTTGTTCTGGACGTGTGAACCATCATTGAGAGCTGCCTCTTCAGTCCAATCAGAATCTGTCTTCTATGGTCTGTCTTGTGTCCTCTCTGTCTAAATTTGATGTTAGAGATCAATCTTGAAATTAGGGGCATACAAGACTTACTTTGCTTTTAGTGGATGCTAATATTACTTGGCAAACTTCATCATTTGAATTATCATCATGAATATACATCAGCATTGTGCATGAACACTTTACCTTAAAAAGCAATATATTCAATTGGCATGGATTGGGCTTTCAGACGGTTTTAGTTTACCATTTGTAGTAACAAGAGCACTTACCATAAAAGCCTGCAGGCAAATGAGTCTTCACTTGGTAGTATTTACTCATTTCAACATGGAGTGTCTCCCAGCTAACAATTTACAAGGTCCAATTTGATGTGTCGAGTCCTAAAGAAAGTTCCCTACTATAGTCAAATCAGTCTTTTTTCTTCTTTACCGGTCATTCAACCCCCTCATGCTTATTTAGAATATCCCTAAATCCAGCCCTCCCACCCCCCCATTGTAGCACCAAAGAGAAACCACAGTGACCTAAACATGAGAAAGATTCATCAATTCAAAACATATTTAACGCCCTATCATCAATTTCAGATGTATATATATTTTTTCCCAGCATTTTGCTACGGGTGAAAACCACAGCGCACAAAATCTAAAAAAAGTCCCAGATGGTAAAAATATTTAGCCTAACTAGCATTTCGTTTGTTCATCAACAAGCTGGAACTAACGCCTTCCAACTTTGACAACTTTTAAATCCACGGTAGAAGTTCACTGGAGGCACTCATCATTAGCAGCATAGCAGCTCTTTTATGTCGGTACTTTGGCATGCGCTTCCATTGTTCTTAAGATTGCATTACACTACTGCGGCCCATATTAAGCTGTAAAAGCACCGTAAAAATCAATAGTTCATACACTTATGCTTTCAACATGTGGAAGTAATGCTGCAGGAATATGCTGCGCTTACCGTCAAGTTTTGGCTGTTTTCCCAAAGCACCGTTCTTATTTAAAAGAAAAATGACTTTAAATATTCCAAAAAGCAAGGCACTCACAAAAGGCCCTGTCCGTCTGAGATGTAATCATAAAAAATGCAAGAGATATTCTGTTTGATTATGCCTGTGGTATTAAAAAGTGAATCACAAATGAACAGGTTTTCAATGAAATTGGAGAGAAGAGGAAGTTTTCTATCCATTAGTGCAGGGAGCAGGGCGATGGGAGAACAATGACACAGTCACAGAGAGAGGACTTCAAACCCTCCACAGCCTACCGAACTGATGCAAGTTGACCTTACATGCAATACTTGTGTTCTACTAGCCCCAGGCTGCTTCCACTAATAATTCCAGGAGGACAAATACACATTGTTTGGTCAAATAAATAATCCAAATTCATCTCAGCACTAAGTTGTATTTTTCAGTTAAAAGAGTTCATGTACAACTGTGTTATGCATCAGTATGAAACTACAATGCTGATTGGTTGATGCCGTTTAGCTCACAAACCAGGAGGCAGGTGGAGCCATATTGAGATCATGAGCTTCTCTCAGGTACACTTAGAAAACAAGCTGAGACAAGCACTCCAGGAGTGAGCATGTGGGCTTCATCTGAAGTTTCTTTTTGGCAGAAGTAAAATCTTCCAGGTCTAACTGTGGCACAAGGGGCTAATTTCTCCACCTCCGATAAGGGAAGCATTGTCTCGTGAATCAGAGTTAACAGTGGATCGATAAAAGGGACAACCAGCCAGGGGCAGCAGCAGTCAAGAGGCCGGGGCAGCGATGAACTAGTGCACTCAACAGAAGAATCCAAGTGCTGATATCCCCACAGAGCTCTCTCCCTCTCCCTCTCTCTCCCTGAGCTCTTCTCACTTTTAATGAAGCGCTCTGTGAAGGACTTCCTTTCCCTTCCAGCTTTTCCACAACCGACGTGGCGGGACAGATCAGTTCAGGTTGAGAAGGGAAAGTGCTTCCTTATCTACACTGATTCCCTTCCTTCACACCTGGCAGCACAAGAGACATTTTTAGAATGTACGAGACAGAATAGTAACCAGATCCAATGATACGCTGCCAATTATTCCAGCGATTCCTGAAAGGCTGTGACATTTACTTAGAACCAAGAGGGGGTTTTACTCGTCTGTAACACGACGCGCTCCCTCACAGCACACAGCAGACATGTGGTGTGGACCCGGCGGTTCCTCACATTGTAAAAAAACCTTTTTCTTGGTTCCATGTCTTCACTTGAATTTCTTTGTTGGGCGGGAATAACAAAGGTATTTTCTGGGTCCATGCTGCAGAGAAATGTGGGAAAATATTCCAAAACTGTGTCTCACGACGACGGTAGGTCACATGTTTGTAATCACAACGTTATGATCCACGGGTTCTTCATGGCAGTCCAGAAGCTGGAATGTGCTCGTCATATATCAAAGAATCTTTTCTTTAGGGGAGAGAGATGTTGACAGAACGTAAGAAAAATCCACCTGGGCACAGGAAGTGCTCATCTTTTTGTATCTGGTTAATGATGTCACAAGAGCCGGTGCCTCCATACCAAAACTCTGCGAATGCGGTACTCGATCAGGGCTGACGGTGTCCCGATTTACCGAGGACTAGAGGGACATTGCCAGGAGGACGCTATCTGTTGGTTGCCTGTGGGCCACAAAATATTTGGTGCAATGTAAAAAAAAAAAAAAACGCCAGCCTTACTGAATGTGTACTCTGCCGTTTGCTGTTCAGAAAGTCTCATACATTTAGAAATTGTTTAGAATAGAAGTAGCCATGAGAGCCGTTCCGCTAGCTGTCTTAAGAGATCTCGCCACAGATTCAACGCGGGCTGCCACACATTGAGTTTGGTGTATTTTTTTTTTTTTTAAACCCTATTTAATAGGGGTGTAACGATTCATCCACTGAAATCGATTAATCGATTTCTATTCCTGCGCTCCAACTGAATCGATCTGTGCTCCGAAAATCGGCATTCCGGACGACATATGAAATGGTACATAATCGATTGTATCGATACTTGGAAACTGCACATTGGATTTAAGCACAAAAACTGTATGGATGTGTGTTTGTTTGTTTTTTAGCACTTTAGACACGTTAAACGTTACTCGATTCAGTCTGCCTGTCTGTGACGTCATCAGTACGCAGCGGCCGCCGCGCGAAACTCGGAACAACAACAAAACACAGCGTGGAGGAGACGACTGTGAGCAAGACATTTACAGACTAACTTATCGATCCAGCGTGTGGAAACATTTTGGCTTTTGCAAACACGGAGGTGTTCTAAATAAGTCGGTCGCTGTTTGTAGAATATGTAGAAGCCAAATAAAAAAACCACGGAAACACGACGAATCTTTCCGGCCATCTACTAAGGCGCCGTGGGATTAAACTACGCCGACAGTCAGGACCTCTAGCAGCGTCACCGCTGCAGCAGCAGCAGAAGGTAACTCCAGCTCCGCAGACACCTCAGGCCTCGCCAGCACCAAACTCAACATCACAGTAACAATTGCCAAGTTTAGCTGTAAAGACATGCGACCCTACAATGTGGTTGAAAATCCGGGGTTCTGTGAATTGATCCAAACATTGTGTAATTATTGTGTAATGCTTACATTGAAAATGGCACTTGATTTAAATAAAAGGTTAATATATTTGCCATTAATTGTTGTTTGCTTGTTTATAATATCCATAATTAATGTAAACCTGATTTCCTTACAAGAAACAACAGGGATCTCGGAAACTTTGCCTGCACTGTCCAGTAAAGTTACTGAATTGAATCGTTCTAAATAAACCCAGATCGTCCATGAATCGAATCGGCAACCATGAATCGTTGTTAAAATGAATCGTTACACCCCTACTATTTACATCACGCAGCGTATTCGTTCAGTGCATTTCCTTTCCCTGCTCTCCCTCAGTCTGTCACTCACGTGTCGCTCTCTCTCTCGCACACGCACGCACACGCACACACACACACACACACACCGCGTCTGTCTCGCGTGTCATGAAAACGCCCCGCAAAATCCGTTGCTCTGGCAGAAGTTGCAGACTTTGCGCATGTAGGCTGTAACAACAAGTAGTATAGGGTGTGAAATGTGTACTACAGCTATGGGACTTGTATATAGTGTGAATTGTATGGAGTTCTATCCATTGATGTGTGTTTTAGTACGACATTTGTATAGAAGTTCTGTGTTCCAAATTGATATTGAACAAATTATCCCAGTTCAGCGGTCAGCCCCCACACATTGGATCTGTGGGAAACACTGGTAATACAAGTCCTAATCAGAAATAAACTTTGATACAAGGTTAGTAGACACACAATAGACACACAATAGCAAACCTTTGTATTCCAAAATGGAACACCCTGAAGCACTCCACCCAATCCTTGAGGATCAATAATCTATCAAGTTCCCAAAACTCAGCTAATTAAAAAGGAGAAAATCAATAATGAAGATGTTGCAACCCCTTCTTATTGGTGTACTCATCCACGTCGAACTAAACTCAATGACGCTAGATACTGCGTCAAGAAAACTCAGACTTCTTCCTTCACTGTGCGGTTTCATTGAGATCCATTTCTTATCAAAGTACATCTGCCAGCTGGCGTATTACTGCGCAGAGGGAAGAGTGTGGATTAGTGACTCACACATGGACCAGATGCGGAGCTACAGTAGCGTGGTGCGGGGTTTGCATCGTCACGGCTATGTCTCATCTTCCTTCAGGGAGATCAAAGTATTAATGTCTGCACGAAAGAAGAATCCCTTCACAACGTTTACAAGATCACATACTTGAAGGCTCCTTTGTTTTTTTCCAAGCAACACTACAAATTTATTTTTTTAAAAAGGTTAATAAATAAAAGGTCATCCAACAGAAATGAGTCAAGGACATCAGTGAATTTAAAGGAAAAAGGGCTATGATTTTTTATCTATCAACGCTTTTTGACTACAGTGTAGTTTTGTAAGAAGACATGTGTCATGACAATTGTGAGATGCATGTAGTGGTAAAAACATTCTGTAAACAATTGTCTGGTGCTAAGAGCCAGGTCTCAAGTGGTTGACCCTGAGATGTAGAGATAGAAGATTTAGGGTTTGCAGCTGTGTTTGGGGAAGGGGGTTAACTTGCTCTCACAGACCCTCGATCAGAGGAGCATTGTGTGTTACCCTCAGCTTCACCTGACTTCTTATCTCAACTTGATTTGTGGCTTCTCGTAACTTACACTAAGAACTGTCTTCAAGTGTATAAAAACTCAGCGTTTTTACTGCTCGGAGACGCCATTACACAGAACGCTGGAATACGTGCTGGTGTGTTGGACCTCCTGCTTGCAAGCAATAGTTAGAGCCAGATATCTGCGGAGAATTGCTCATGTAATCTTTTTCTCTTCTAAATAAATGTTAACTTTTTGACTTTAATTGATCAACGTGCTGGATCCTTCTCATCAACCGACTCGGGGGGATCAGAGATCCTGACACAATACAAAAGTACCCTCTTGATATAATTTTGTGGGTGGCTAATGTGGTAACTAAAAGTAGTTAAGTACCGTCTAAAGTTTTGACCATATTTAAAGTTATATTTTGTTCAGTGACACACGCCACTTCGATCCTGTTTTTTTTTTTTTTATGGAAATATCCTTCCATAAAATGATAAATAAAACTAAAAAGATTGAAGTAAATTAGCTTTAAATTTATTTGTAAATATAATAAATTATAATACAAAAAATAGTTTACTTGAATGATGCTGCCGATATGGTATCGACCCATTTTGATATTCCGACATTCAATGCATAAACTTAGCAGTATTATTTATGAGCCGTAACTTCCAGTCCTAACAACATATTGGATATTTATTCAATTTTAGATTCAATATAGTTTGTATAGCCAAAATCACAAATTAGCCTCAGATGGCTTTACAATCATGTACACATGTGACATCTTTTGTCTTGGAACCCTCAAATCTGACAAACTCCTGGATCGTTCTGGACTTTTTTAAGCTATTGATGACATGCACGTGATTGACACTCATGACAGGAAGTTATGATGCCATGAGATCACATTAGTTTAGGAGGATGGAATTAATGTAAAACGTCAGGATCATTACCAATCAATGAGCCACCTGAATGTTTCATGGCAGAGATCCAGGACGTCACTGCGTGTGTAAAAATCTAAAATCCTTTCAGATGAATACGTGACAGACTGATAATGACATTCAAAATGAACCCTGCTGCAACAAGTCTACAATGCAGACTCCACCCACACATTTGTGTAACTGGGCAAAGATAAACACGGAGTTCAGCAGACGTAAAACATACGGCCGGCTGACATTTCAGAACTCGGATGAATCGATGAAGACCGCTTCATTTGTGGGCGAGGCCAAGTAGTCAGCATGTGACCCTGTGCTAACCCTAACCCTAAACTTAAGCACTATACGTGCACAAAGTGTGTAACATTGTGTCAGCAAAAGAAGCCCAGAGGTATAAGTTCTGGCTTGGATATATACAAGAGTCACGTGGATCTACTCGATAACATCTGGGAGTGCCATGTTTTAGAAGCCATTAGTTAGAGCAGCGGGAACCAAACTGAAATGTGAAAATGTGACCTGTGCCATGGCCGAATCCCAACCTCCCCCCTAAACCCTAAACCAGGGGTGTCAAACTCATTTCAGGTTCGGGTCAGATTACAGCCCACGTTGATCGAATACGGGCCAGACCATTAAAATCATTTCTGGACCTTTCTGTAATTCTCACAATAGCAAAGTTATCTGGCGGGCGGCACTGGACGCCCCCGCAGGCCGTGAGTTTGACATATGTGCCCTAAACCCTCAGGGATTTGCAGATTACAGAAAGAGTCCATAAAAAGGGCTCAAAATGTCTACCAGAGAGCCTCAAACACTCAACGATTTGACAATGGGACAGAACTAAACGCTCACAGAGTTAACAGGAGCGTATCAAAGTCCGTGAGTAGATGGGTGCAGATGGGTTTGGGCGCATGTTTCCCATGCGATCACGTGCTATGAGCGTATGCTGGGCAGCACCGCCTTCTTGCAGCCAATGCGCGTGGCAGAAAGAGAGCGGAACAGTGATGCGCTCTGACCGTGCGCTATTTTAAGGAAGTATCGGTACTAAAAGTATACAATATCGTATCGTTGTTAACGTACGTGTACCGCGGTACCTTTTTAGTATCTGTACACCGAGCAAAACTAGCAGACTTATCCACGTGAAGTAAACAAGACTCCTGGATCTGCATTCTACTGATCATGGTATTATGGGAAAAGATACGTTTGAAAAAGTCACCTTATCAAGGGATAGAAGTGTATGTTGAAATAGATATAAAGATAGTCACTGTGACAGTGTATTGTCATGTCTTTTGGATGATCCGATGGCAGATGGGTGGTGTGACGGTTGATGACTGTGGTTTTGCAGATTGCTGCTAAATGTTCTCCTTGCTTTGATGGCAAACAATCACCACTGTCCCAATGCATTGTTTTCCTGGAGCAGCAGTCAGTTGGAACAACAAAGGAACTAGCAATTTTCTCAGTTCTATTTAGAGTTGTTTTTGGCTAGTTAGGATGTGCAGCCAATTAGCGGGTGCATTAGTGGTTAAAACCACGCTGCAGAAGAAAATGATGATACAAAGCACTGGATCGACAAAAAAAAGAAACAATATAGTAAAGCACAAAGGTAGAAGCAGGAGGAGGGGTACGGGCGATAAGTGGCTGAGTCATCTTCTGTTTGAGGGTCACTGCTATTATATATTAAATAAAGCAGCAGGAGGATCCAGTAAGTTGCCGTACAGAGAATGGCACGGATCGCAGCCTCTCTGCCTCACCTGTCTGCGATGGATGACACATGGTGGGACGAAGTGGGACAGCGGGGCCTGAGGCGTGTCTCGGGACTGGATCCGCTCACCTGGGGTGGGGTGTGGGTTTGGCAACACGCATGGAGGATGTAACGCACCGTGTGCTGAGTCACCCGTTAAGGGAGTGACGGATTTCTAGTAACACAATACCCTCACAGGAGGTTCATTACCATACAGGGAATGTTTGTCAGAAATACCTAGAATGAAAAATCTAGCGGGAGGAAATGCCCATCAGTGATACTCCGTGGTTGTTCCATGGAGTCAAGTCATCAAATTCACAGCACATCAGGATCAAATCACTAAGATCAAAGCAATTACCTACAGGACAAAAAAACATGAAAAGTGCTGTTGCACATCTTGAACAACACTAGAAAACTCAACTGGAAGTCAAAGTGTGTGCGAATAACTTAGAACATCTCTCCTAATAGGAGACACGGGAACACTGTTCTAGTCTTGTTTTTGCTTGCTGTTAAGTCCATGTGTCCATGTGACAGAGCGAGCCACTATGTCACAGGCTGGCCCGTGTCCGGTTCCCGTGTGGACAGTGCAGAGGACATCCCATGGATCTTCATTGTAAGGTCCATCTCATGTTTGAAACACACGGTGCTGCCGGGACCCCCGCGGAGTCACACCCTACGTGGTGGAATAGGATCCATCCCGCGGGAAGAACAAACACAAGTGGCTTAAATGTGGACCGGTCTGCTGGACGGTGCACCGGTCCTCTGTCCTCCCGCGGGCCTCTGAGCTGCTGCCTTTTAAGGACAACGCACGAAGAGGAGAGGGCTCGATCTGTGGTTTGGCGGAAAAACTACCGACTGCCATCTGAAGACAACGGCCACTTGGCCTTTATACCCGAAAGCGTCCAAACGCTTCATCTCCCACAGAACAAAAGTGCACGACGTGTAATAAGTCATGTTGAATGGAAAATATGAGAGAAACGCTTCGGTACGTGGTCTGCGTCGAGACAGTCACCCGAGCCGCGTTAGAAAAGTTTGACAATTTAATGTTCACTTCCATACAGTGAAATATGAACATATGCATACACACGTCCCACGCTGTTAACACAACAGCTAACGGCTTCAATTAATTTCGGCATGAATGTCAGAATTAAACAATCTCCACTTTCACGGTTATACCTCGTTCCCCCCGGAGCCCCCCGGCCCACGTACAGGAGGAGGAGGCGGTTTGGCGAGTAACGTTCACCGGAGAGATACAAAAGGAACATGAAGAATGAATCCGTGCTTTTGGGGAAAATATGAGAAGGGCACGTGAGCCTCGTGCGTCTCCCCGATAAGCGACATAAATTACATTCACTACAAGAGTTTATATGAAATGGGGCGTAAGCAGCCCTGAGCTTTATAAAAACGGCTAATTGCTCTGGTTAAGTTCCGGTGACACCTCAAACCTAAAAAAATGGGGGTTTATCCCCAACCCGTGGTACGGAACGACCCGCCTGAAACACGTCGTGCAGTTCAGTACCGCGCTCCGCCGCTCCAGCACGCAACTGGTAGACGCTCGGAGAAGTTTCCCGGCATGTCAGCTCCTCTTTACCTTGTTCTCCGGTGTTCCCGCTGGCTTTGTCCAGAGTGCCGTTCAGGAGCAGAAAATAAAGGAAAACGAACAAACGTCCATATTTTGCGGGTGATAATTGGGCATTTTTCTGCCTGTGTTTACTGTACATCCCTGTGACCCTCGGTACCGCTAACCGTCCTCCCTGTCCTCGCCGTCTTCAACTCTAACTCGCTCCGACTCCTCCGAGCGTCACACGGGAGGGCACGACGGAGCACTTCCTGTGTGACCCTTCAAAATAAAACCACAAAAAAGCCTACAAACAGACGAGAACATCAACACACAATAAGAAGACATTTGAGCAATTAGGGGTCTTAAGTCATTATTATGTCTATGCTTATTACCGTTATAAGCTGCATTATTATTTATAATTACCATTATTTTTGCATGCACATATGGAAGCAGGGTCAGCAGCAAGTTAAAAAACAGCAATTGCTCAAAAGAAAATTATTTAACATTCCTCTAAAAATCTGAAGGTGTTATAATGGAAACTTCATTCACACTACTGTAGCTAGAGAATATGGAAACCAGAATGGAATTACGTAGAGAGCGAAGATGACTGAAAATGACTTGTGCCGTAGCTTTGTCTCCCATGGCATCTACACAGCATTACACACAACCCCCTCTTTGTTGCGGGTGCAGCTGAATAACCCAGTGGGCCGGTCTTACAGCTCTGTAGTTTCATTTACTCGTCATAACGCGCCTGACATGCCAAAGCGACAGATACTTATGTTTTTAAACTTTGGTTTTGCACATCACATCCATGGATTTACACCCTGTGCATTCTGTGTGCACTTGAGAAGACAGTCTAAGACAAGGCTAAGACATGACGGCTTCTTACCACCAAGTAAATGCACCACATTACACCTTAAAAAAAACAAAACAAAGTGTCCATATTTTTCCTATTGAAGTAAAAAATGAAATCTGTTCACTTTAAAAGGAATATGAAGATCATTGATATTTGAAGGACCCCAATCAATGACTCATAAGCTCACCTATTAAGATTATAAAACAATGACAGAAATATATTATTAAATGATGTTGAAAAGTTGTCTTGCTGCTGAGCTATGGACATTTTTTTTTCTTCTTAGTTTTAAAATCTGCACATTTTGAATCCAATATTTTTAACTTTAGGCAAAGGTTGGTAGTACAGATTTGCTTTAACAATGAGCATAGTTAACTATATTTGTTCACACAAGATAAACATTGAACTGGACCGCCAGCAGTTAACAGTTTGTGTTAACATACATGAGGAAATGTGTTGTCAATAGTTATATTGTTCTGTACACAAGGCGAAATCAGTGCAGGGACTGTGTGATTGACAGGGAGTTACAGCCACTGGAAATTGCATAATTGTATAAATGTGTAAAGTTTTACTGCCTTTTGTATTATTGAGTTCCATTGAGCAGAAATGATGTCCCACTGATGTCAGGCTAGAACTGGCATTCACACTAGCAATGCTTAACAGCTTACATCTGTTAACAGTTTGTTCTCTCTGCCCCCTCCAGAGTGTCCATTTGTAACCTCGCTGCACAGCCAGAGCGTAAACACCTGTTTCCCACACTATTCACCAGTGAGCTAATCAGCCTGATAACCTGCAGCTGTCAATAGCTGCTGCTGCCACAGCTGCAGGCCCTCGGCGAGACAAACCATTATGTTAAAAGGCTTTATTATCTTCTTCTCTGTGTGGGCCTACGTTATCTTATTTGTGTAGGCCACCGCCATTTATCAGAGTTTTATTCTGAAGTCAAAATCTACTATCATCCGGTTATAAACTCATTGTGTTTAACTCAGTTAAACACAATGTGTTTGATTTGCTATCCTTTCCTCATAAACTCCTGTCAGAATTCAGTAAATACTCAATTTACATGCAGATGTTTTCATTGATGGATATTGTTTTTAGATTAATAAAAAAAATTTTGTTTTAGCATTAAAAAAAATAGATCAAGAATTGTTGTGAACCGATGTGAGCGTTTTTGGACAGAGGATGTAAAGCCCTTTGAGGCCAATGTATTTGTGATTTTGGATTAAACAAAATAAAATCAATTGAATCAAAGATTTTGATGATTAAATTAATTAAAGCAGCCTATATGAAGTATATCAAATTTGGATTTCATTTACTGCCCAAATTCTGCAGCTTGATTAGAGGCCCTCACATAAACACTGGGGCCCTTTACAGAGGAACAATGCATGTACCAAACGGAAATTACTTTTTCTGTCGAAGACGTTTATTCTGAAAAGATAGATATCGACATCCATCTGCACAGAAACACTAATGTCTGCTCTCACACCGATCTGTGGAAGTAGTGTACCGATGGATAAACTTCATCATGAAAATATCTGTATTCATTTATGTATCATTTATTTACACCCTGAAGCAATGGAACCTAAAATAAAAAATAAGTGCCACATGAATCTTATTTTTTAGTTTGAGTAAAATTATCTTGATTCCAACTGTGCAAATCTAGGCAAATCAACTGGGCGAATCTTGTCTGCTTGAGAGCCTATAATGGAATGAATGCTGTAAAGGCCTGGGATATCAGGAACAAGCACTGCCTCCCTGCAGTAGAATGAAAAGCGATAATTCATACCCAATTTGCATGAAGTTAGGAAAATGAGACAGAATGAATAATGCATCAAAGGGCACAATTTGCAGTTCAGTTTGCGGTTCAATTTTCAATGCAGCTGCCGTTTACTCCCATCCAAAGAGCTGATTTTATTTATTGACTAATCAAAATATCCAAGCACAACATCAAGAAAATCCAACATCTCTAACCTGCTCATCCCGTTCAGGGTTGTTGGGGGGCTGCAACTGATACCAGCTCAGGAATCATTTATTGCCATAATATGTCAGACATACAAGGAATTGGCGGTTGGTGCGTGAACAGTGCACGAGTAATAAAATAAAATATATAATAATACATATATAAAATATAATGCTATGGGTTAGTAGTATAATAGATGATGTTGGGCAATGGCAGGGTTCCCCCAGGAGAAGTCGCTCTGCTATCGCACAGCTGACTGACAACCACGCTCACATCCATGACTCCAGGCCATTCAAAGTAATCAATGAAGCTATGCAAAGAACCTGCAAACAGCACACACGATAAACCCTCCTGTGGAGTCCAGACCTGGTGGTGGCGTTGGCTGATGAAGACTTTGTGGAGGTGGAGTGTCAAGGATGCGGGGAGGAGGCAGGACTCAAACGGAGACTTTTTAGAAAATAAAAGACTTTAATGGTCAAAAAGGCAAAAGCAAAAGGCAAAAACGCACACGAACCAGGGGAAAAACGACAGACAGGAACTACGCACATCCACGACGAAAGACAATGACGCGACAAGAGACACAAGCGACACACTGCTTAAATACACTAGGGAGGTGCAGGTGATTGGACACAGGTGGAAACGATCAGACAATCACAGACAATGACAGGACAAGGCAGGAAGTGAAGTTACCCAGGGAGACAAGAAGCAGAAAACTACAAAATAAGACAGGAAATAAAACCACACCGTGACATGGAGGGGTGTTTAACAGCAGCATGAACGTAGAGAGACGATCATATTTAAAGGACAGGAGCAAGATGATAAGCTCACAATCTCATTAATTGTGTACATGAAATGCGTTGGTTGTGATAAAAACAATGATAAATCAATGATTCCCACATCTCAGTCTTGTGAAAGCTCTGAATGTTGTGAAGAATTGGCAATAAATGTTCTTGTCCTGTATTTTTTTCTGTCTCAACAATAAAAGTCCCTCTTGCCTTCGTACCCATTTACCTTTGCTCTTCTATCCTATGACCGACCAACAAATCAATATTGCAAAGGTGATTTTTAGGTTTTTTTATGTCAGTAATAACACGTTTTGTAAACAAGGTAATAAGTTATCTTAATAATAAGCACAATCAATATCTTTGTGCAAAGATACATACATACCTGTGCTGAGATCTCACAAACTTTTTTTCGGAACAACACAACTTGTTGTCCCAAGGAAGACAATAGTTTAATAGAAAATTATTTTTAGGACTTCAGGGGTTCCATTCATATTTTCTGTATTTGTTGCTTTGAGATGGTATCGTTGTAGTCTTTTTTTCTTTCTCACATCGTTTAGGTGTTCATTAACCTGGGCTATGCTGTATCTAAGGGTTCGGGGAATGTAATGCAGTATTGTATATTAATTGAAACACAGAGCTTTTACACCTATATCATAAACCTTTTCTGCATTTCCATATTGATCTTCCTTTCTCTTCGTTCTCTCTCAGAGCTCTCAGGCTTGTGCAGAATCAAACAATCTGAACAGCTTCAGCCCTCCCAGCAGCTTATTGGCTGCACTGCCCTCTGCTCTGTCATATCTGTCCCCGCACAAAATGAAATCCACAGCTTGGTTTTGTCAACAGAACAACAGAACCGTTTTTTCCAGGGGACCCAGATCATGTGCTGCCGAGCTGCTTACTCTATAGAGAGTGGATGTGTTGCACTCGGAGCGAGATAAAGCTCAGAGCTATTGTTCTCTGTCCTCCTGCTACACCAGCGTGCAGTGTCATGCTCACTCTCTGACTTTGGAATTATGGAGGGGATTTAAACTCAGCTGGCAGGGGGGAAGGGGGCCTTGGTGCTGGATAAGACAGATTTAGTTCACCTCAACTGGAAAATATCTCTTCTTCCATACGACCACTTCACTGACTCTTCACCCTGCCAGTGGGGATGTGGACATTACACTTGTTCACTGAGCTGTGGTGCACACAGCATGTTTTTTGTTGGTGCTTAGCTTTGTCCGTGGGATATTGTCACTATCACTTGTTAGAGGTAAATGCTAGAGTAAGACCCTGACACATTCAAGTCCACCATGCTATGCATGTTGCTCCGGGAGAGAAAGGCCCATCAGACAGAGGAAAACGTTTCAACTCATGATACTTGTTTGTAGATGAGGGGTTCCTAATAGTTTAGGAAACTAAATAAGATGAAACAGAATCTAAGCCCACACCGTGACATGGAGAGCATCAAGTAGGCGCAGATTGCACAAACATTTTCCGAATTATTATTAGAGCTGTGAATGTGTAGAAGTGCGTGGACCACAAAAAAAGGAGGAGTCCTAACAATGGCAGGCCAATGTTAACGACCAATCAATTTAGAATGGAGGACATGTTGGTAGTGGTGTTATCACATTGTTGAGTACAACAACAAAATAAAGTAAAGATATCCAAATAGTATATTGAGAACTTAGTCAAAGAAGACAAAACAGGCAGTCCAAGCATGGTCCACACTGCAAACACAAAGACACATATTACTAATCACAAATAATAAATATGAATGTACTTTACTTGTATTTCTCTTTTGTAGTCTTCCGACCACTTAAAGTGGTTTAACAGATGATACATGTTCATGTTCACGATTCACCCACTGACACCAAAATTGATTAATAACACAACTGTAATTGTTGTTGGATCTGAAATTATCAATCATCATCTAATGCAGGGGTCGCCAAACGTTTTTCTCTGGGGGCCACATTATCGTTCCTGACTGTGATGAGGGCCGGGGCCGGATCAGCTATATAACATAGAATTGTATGACCCAGATCAAAATGACCACCAGCAGGCCTCATTGTGTAGTAGAGATTACTAGCCTAGCACAGCCATCCCCACTACTATATCCACACTATATCAACACTTGATTCCAGGCACATATTTGTTTATCTTTACTAGTGGTTTGCAAAAGTAGTAATCGAGTCTTCACACTTTGTTTTAATTTGAAATATTACAGATATTCCATTTATTTATTTTCAAATTAAAACAACATCAAAGCTGTCAAGGTAAGAAACATCTGCCTAGTTGAGGTGATTGACACTGGCAAAGGTGAGTGAAAAATTATAAATTATAGGTAGGCCTGTTGATATTAATAATAATATTAATAATAATTGTGTGCAGCACTTAATAAAGGTCAAATAAATAGGCCTATCAAATAAATTAATTCATTTAAAAAACATTGAAATTATAATAACATGAATAATAGAACAACTAGCCAGCTCTTATGCCTATCCAGGTGAGCATGTTCAGTAAACATTTTTTTGGTCAAGGTGAAAATGAAATGAGCAGTAGGCTCAAAACTAAAGCACAACCATAATACAGAATAATGGGAATCAAAATCAGTAGTATATGTAGGTGAGCTGGATTTGCACTTCGGGGGCCTTCTGGAGCACTGGCATGGAGGGACAGATTGACAGATTGAACACAAGAAGCACCATATTCAGGGTTCATACACATTTTAACCAATACTTTTCCATGACATTTCTGATTAATATGTGTGAGGGAAAGAGAGCAAGACAGCGCTTAGTTTGGAGACGGTGAAGGCTCCGAAGAGAGAGAGTGACCGGCTCTCTCTCTCTCTGCTCGTTCTTTCAGTTAAACTAGCAGCTCTGCTACAGGAGCAGATAACTTTAACGTTACATGGCGGTCACATCGTCTCTAAACAGTCTGCTCACAGTGAAGTCCTGCGCGGAATTTTTTTTTTTAAGAATTCACAAACATTTTGGCACAGAGGGAAAAAAAGTCTGCGAGTGACAGTACAATTACATTATGAAAGTAACTTGCCAACACTGTCAGCACCGACTTCGCCTCAGGCAACATCGCAACAAGCGAGTGAATCAGAAGTGTCCTGAACGTTATGCCATGACGACTTTTGGGGATTGCCTCATTGGGCCGGTTCAAGTAGTGGGGGGTAAAGGGGCCGGGGGGCCAGTCAAAGGGGGGTGGCGGGCCTGAGTCGGCCCGCGGGCCTTAGTTTGGTGACCAATGATCTAATGAATCAACACAGATTCATATTTTTTCCAGATTCTTCTAGCATAGGCAGCTGCAATGCTTATATGCTCAACCTCTCGGTTTTGATCTAATATTATATAGTTTGCTCCTTTTTGTAAAATATACTGACTTTCTGACAGTTACCTTGTCTTTTTTGTGACTGGTCATGCGCTACCAATAATAATAATTAAAAAGTGAGATGTGCAGAAATGCAAGGCCTACATCTCATCGTCTGCAAACATTTTATTTCTTATTTACTCTAATTTGTCTCAGAAGTTTTTCTGTCAAGTCTCAACTCGACTGTCATCCACCAGATGACTTATTCATGAGCCGTGTGGTGTCTCTGTGTTCTGGGTATTAGCTTTGTTGCCTCTGAAGAGGAATCAAATGTGTAAGTGACATCCTGTGAGTTAAAGATAGTCAAACGTTTCCTTCCTCTTAATAATGTTACTAGCAGACCTGTCAGGGGAGGATGACACGCTTCTCACAACACAGGCCCAGTTTTATCAGTCAGAGCTTAGTTGGATCCCCAAATCACAGTCGGTCTAAAGCTAACCCCGCCTCCTGCTAAAACACAAGAACAAAGCTCCCCTACTTACTGTTTTCTCTGTGTTATTCTGAGGTACCCTGGTGAGAGAAATGTTTATTTGGATTATCACATCTCAGGAAGAAGCATGCCTCCCTCAGCCAATTTAGAATGTGCCCTATAGGCCACAAATCTAGTGCAGAGTGGATAAGTTAATTAAGAAGAGCGAAGGGATGATAACAGCCTTGTATTCTGCTCCTGCTATACAATAATTGCATTTTATGCTCAGTATTTGTGTCAGGGGGTCTATTGGAGGACCGCACTCATTATTGTAAAAGGCCAGATTGGAACAGAGACAATTGACTGACACATCTCTAAAATGTCTATGTCTTTGGATCAGTGTTGGTGGAAAGAACAAATTGAAGTACAGAAGTAAAGTCATTTTCACATAGACTTCTATAGTAACAGAGGAGTTGCCCCCTGGTGGTCACTATAGAGAATGCACATTTTAAGACACTTCGACTTCACTCAAGAGCACCGTAAGTCATGAACTGGTACTGGTAGTTCCATTATAGCATTATGAAACAGGCTATCGATATCTGTACTCAAGCTTTTTACAAACGCAGAGGTTCACAAACAGTTGATTAGAATGAAAATGTGCATTTTAAGATATGATTTTTAAACCATGTCATAGGCAGTAGCATACATTACAGGTCATTTAGCAGACGCTTTTATCCAAAGCAACTTACATTACACTTTGAACCCATGGCTTTTTCACATTTTTGCCCAGGGAGCAATTAGGGGTTAGGTGTCTTGCTCAGGGACACTTCGACATGGAACATGGGGCAGCCTGGAATCGAACCACCAACCAACGCGCCACGACGACCCCCATACAAGATCTAAGGTATTTTCCCTTCTATAAAACTGCACATTTTCTGATTTCTTTAGACACAACAGCTGCCAGGACATTTATCAGACTTCACTCAGCAGTACTCCCCACCACTTTGATGTTAACATTGGGGGGGTTACTCATCAAGACAGTCTTTACGAGAAAATCCACACCATTGGACATTTATTCCAAGTGGCGCTGAACACATCTGAAGGTGTTCTGATTGGACAGACGCCCGCTACAGAGAGCAGTGGGACGCGAGGAAAGAGAGGCACAAATAGAGGCATCAGAGGGAAACAAGGTTCTCCATCAATGTTAATGCTACGGTTTATTCACTTCACTGTAAATCAGAGATTAATAAAAACATAATGTTAAAATATTACAAATTCAAGCTGTTCTTATTGATATATTTGTACATTAATCTTGGATCAAATGACTATGTGCACTGTAGAGTGTGTCTAGGGAAGTTATTCAGGAAGAGATCTTAATTTTGGTTAAAATAACTACGGAAGTGCCCTTAATGAAGGACACAATAATGAGACAAAAACGTTAATGGCAACTTCTTGTCTCACACGATATGTGCACCTGATAATACATATGTATATATATATATATATATGTATATATGCATCATTTACGCCTCCTGAGACAGTAGAGTCTTGAGTTTAAAATATTGGCGTTGCCTTGAAAAAAAATCTTAAAGCTGGACTGGTCAATCCTTGTGTTATTTTTTCGATGATAAAACATCTCTAAACTAGTTGGCCAATTGGCAGACAGGGGAAGCTGCTTTTACATCAAAAGCAGCAGAGTTGGTGGAGACTAAAGCTTATGTTTGGCTTACTTTATTCAGAGAGGAAACAAATCTCTATAACTGCCTCCATCAGATCCACCCTGAAGCCTTCTCTTCTGAATCTAACCAACAAACAAAGGTAACAAGACCAGCCAAACAGAGGCAGGCTATTGCCATATAGAGGCCATGGCTTTGCTAAGCTTTACCCTGCTGCAGGAAAATAAGAGGTTTCCTAAAGACACTCTTAAACACTAAATCATCATCAAAATAAAAATTCCTCGTAGTACCTTTATGTATTGATACTAAAAGTGTTCATTATTATTATATACATTTGTAAACACTATTTAATGGTGTAAGAAAATTGTGGATCCTGACCACCGGAAATTAATTCACAACAGAATACCTTTTTATTGTTAACTGTGTCAAACTATACCATTTGTAAACAATCAATCTTATCAGAAAATTCACTTTGGTATTCACTTCATGAAAAACTGCTTTTTGTGTATATATTATGCCATCACACGAAATGGAAACTTTTCAACGATTGTGTGAGCACTATTTATTTATTTTATTTATCAGATAGGCAGCCAGTCCTCCAAAGTGTGTACACTTTCTGAAAATCAAGCTGTTGGCGCCCTCCTGTGCTGCTGAAAGGTTCTGTTTCATGAAGTCGGAGCAAATTGTGCACGGGCTTCTGTAGCCGCAACGGGCAGATGTACCTGCCTTCCCTCCAAGTAAATGAATATCCAACACAATGCAGTACAACACAATAGTACCAACACACTTCGGACTCTGACTGACAAAAAAGCAGAATCAATACTTCTCTGATACAATTCAATTCAATTTATTTTATTTTGTATAGCCCATAATCCCAAATTACAATTTTGCCTCAGAGGGCTTTACAGTCTGTACACATACAACATCCTCTGCCCCGAAACCCACCATCGGCACAGGAAAAACTCCAAACCCCAAAAATGAAAAAACCCTTCCAAGAGGGAAAAAAGGAAAGAAACCTTAGGGAGAACGTCAGAGGAGGGATCCCACTCCCGGGATGGACAGACTACAATGGATGCCATGTGTACAGAATGAACAATGTATAATACATGCAATTCCTATGACAGAAATGATTCAAGTAATTGTGAGTAGTAAGCCAGGCGCACAGCAGGACCACTGCAGTGGCAACCACCATCAGATAGAACCACCATCACATAGAACCACCATCCACAGAAGCCTGTGGGAAGGGAGAGCACAAAGACTTTAGGAGAGGGTAATGTTGGTTTACGAGTACAGTAATATGATTAATATCTAAAATAATAATGATGATCATGATGATCATGATGGCAGCAGCAGGCGTCAGCAGGGCCACGGTAGATGTCAGGACCAGGGTCCCGAAGGAACCACGATCTACGGAGACCTGATAGGGGAGAAAGCACAAAAAAAAAACTCCCGGAAAGAAGTTGAATTAGTCATGTGCATTAATAAAACATGAATTATTGTAGAACGAGAGCGTGAGGGAGGAGCTCGGTGTGTCCTAAGAATTCCCCCGGCATTCTAAGCCTATAGCAGCTTAACTAAGGGCTGGTCCGGGCTAACCTGAGCCAGCCCTAACTATAGGCAGAATCAAAGAGGAAAGTTTTAAGTTTTACTTTAAAAGAGCCCCCCCGGACTAAAAGTGGAACCTGGTTCCACAAAAGAGGAGCTTGATAACTGAAGGCTCTGGCCCCCAGCCTACTTTTTAAAACCATAGGAACAACAAGTAACCCAGCATCTATGGAGCGCAGCTGCCTTGTAGGGCAATAAGGTGTTACAAGCTCTTGAAGATACAACGGTGCCTCACCAGCAAGTGCCTTGTAGGTGAGGAGAAGTACCTAAAAATCGATTCTTGATTTAACAGGGAGCCAGTGCAGAGAAGTTAATACATGAGTGATATGATCCCTTTTCTTTGTTCTTGTTAATACACGTGCTGCAGCATTCTGAATCAACTGGAGAGGCTTAAGAGATTTACAAGAGCAGCCTGATAACAAAGAATTACAGTAGTCCAGTCTGGAAGTGACAAACGCATGAACTCATTTTTCTGCATCACTTTGAGACAGGAAGTTCCTGATTTTTTATATGTTACGTAGATGAAAATAGGCAGTCCTTGAAGTCTTCTTTATATACAAGTTGAAGGTCATATCCTGGTCGAAGAGAACTCCCAGATTCCTGACGGTGCTGCTGGGTACCAGAGCAATTCCATCCATAAAAACTGTATCACGTGACAGCTGGCATCGAAGGCGCTCTGGGCCTATCAGGATAACTTCCGTTTTTTCTGAGTTTAGCATCAGGAAGTTGCCGGTCATCCAAGTTTTGATGTCTCCAAGACATTCTTGAAGTCTAACTAGCTGGTCCGTCTCTTCTGCCTTGATCGACAGATACAGTTGAGTATCGTCTGCATAACAATGGAAGTTATGCGGTGTTTCCTGATAAGATCGCCCAAAGGAAGCATATAGAGGGTAAATAAAATCGGTCCAAGTATAGAACCTTGTGGGACTCCGTGACCAACATTGGTGGTCTTTGAGGATTCACCGTTTACAAGCACAAACTGGGATCGGTCCGATAAATAGGATTTAAACCAGCTGAGTGCAGTTCCTTTGATACCAATTAAATGTTCTAGTCTCTGCAACAGTATACAATGGTCTATGGTATCAAATGCGGCACTGAGGTCCAGCAAGACAAGAAAAGAGATGAGTCCTTGGTCCGATGCAAGTAGAAGATCATTCGTAATTTTCACCAGTGCTGTTTCTGTACTGTGATGCACTCGAAATCCTGACTGGAAATCCTCGAACAAAGCATTGTTTTGTAGAAAGTCACATAATTGATTTTCGACGGATTTCTCAAGGATCTTAGAGAGGAAGGGAAGATTAGAGATAGGTCTGTAGTTAGCCAACACCTCTGGAGCAAGAGTAGCTTTCTTAAGAAGAGGTTTAATTACAGCTACCTTGAAGGACTGTGGTACATGTCCTGTCAACAAAGACAGATTCATAATATCTAATAAGGATGTGCTAACTAAAGGAAAAACTTCCTTAAGCAGCTTGGTCGGAATCGGATCCAAGAGACAAGTAGAAGATTTAGACTTTGAAAATAAAGAAGTCAGTTGATCAAGGTTGATAGAAGAGAAGGCATCCAAACAGGCATCAGGGCCCACTGCTGCATCCAAGGTTCCTACATCGGAGGACAGGTCGGCACTGGTTGAAGGCAGGAGACCATCAATTTTCTCTTTGATAGTCAGAATCTTATCATTGAAGAAGTTCATGAAGTGAGGTCCAAAGGAATACACGGCTCGACAGAGCTGTGACTCTCTGTCAGTCGGGCTACAGTGCTGAAGAGAAACCTGGAGTTGTTTTTATTTTTCTCTATTAATGATGAGTAATAAGATGCTCTTGCGTTACGGAGAGCCTTCTTATACGTTTTAAGGTTGTCTTGCCAAACTAGCCTAGATCCTTCTGATTTGGTGGAACGCCATAATCGTTCAAGTTTCCGCACAGTTTGCTTTAGGTTTAGGTAGGCTTTAGGTACAGTGGTATTGTGCTGTTTCAACGCATCCCAAATCGGGATACAGAGTCAAGTCAGGATTCAGAGATGCTCATTCAAGGAATTTAAGAGAAGAAAACAGGCACAAATGTTGGTTTGCAATCCGACAGGAAACTTGCTGAAATGATTGCCAAAGTTCCTCTTGGCCATACTGGTGTTGAAAGTCCAGCTAAGCAAATGTGATGCAAACAAATGAGCTGTCTTTCTTCTGTAGTTAAACTCCCCTTATACGCAAACCCTCATTTGTGATGCTGCGATGAGCAACCTGAGGTCTAATAAACAAAAATGACGACTGACTAGCTATTTTAAAAACTAATTTCAGAAATTTTAGAGTTAGTATGTTCAAATGTGAATACCTTTAACACGGCAAAATGGAATTCACAAAAAATATAACTAAACAATTAAATAAATAAATGAAATATGATAAATCCAAATGAGAGCTGTCTTTAAAGGTTTACATCATCATTGGGAACCAATTGCAGCCACAGACGGGTATATGAAGTGAGAATGGATTAACACATTGTTGTTGGGATTTTCTGAAAATAAGAAAATGTATATATATATGATTATTGTCTTTTAACTTAAGAAAGAAAAGAAAAAGTTCACTTGCGATTCCCCGGCTTATTTGACCAAGCAAGCTTTTCTCTTATCACAGGAGTGAAATAACTGAATTCACCAACACTGAAGGCCAGAAGTGTCTCAGAGATCTCGTCTTTCTTTGTCTCTCTTGATGCTTCTCCTCCACCACGGCCGCCCTCGCAACTCAAACCCCACTTGCCATTTTTAGCAGCTTCCCCCACACTGAGTTGTACTGCTTGTCCGTCCGTGTCATTTTAGTTGAATACATAAAGGCTCACTCCCCTTTACACTGTGGCTCTAATGGGATTTTTTGTCACTTTAAATGAGTATTGCACCCACTGTCTCTTGTAATTGGAATCCTGCTGACACACTCTCTATAAAGTGTTCTAGCACATTATGGTACAAAACAGACAAACAATACAACCCACTCTGTATTCACTCCCCTCACAGCACAAAATACACTCCTCAACAAATTAAGATTAATCCAGGGCTCAGCTGCACGTCTGCTCTCCCATTCCACCAGAGATCACATCACCGCAGTCCACCAAACCCTCCACTGGCTCTCTATACAGCAGAGATTCTACTTTTATATTATATTGTGTCCACATCTCTAAGGACCTCTCTTGGACCCTCAACACCTCATCCCTGGTAAAGAAAGCACACCAGCGTCTCTTCTTCCTGAGGAGACTGAAGAAGGCCCATCTGTCTCCTCAGATTCTAGAGAATTTCTACCGCTGTACCATAGAAAGCATCCTTACAAACTGCATCTCCGTATGGTATGGCAGCTGCTCTGTCGCGGACCGTAAATCACTGCAGAGGGTGGTGAAAACTGCCCAACGCATCACCGGTTCCTCACTCCATTGAGACTGTCCAGAGCAAGAGATGTCTGCAGAGGGCACCCAAGCCACAGACTGTTTGCCCTCCTCCCCTCTAGGAGGCGCTACAGGGTGCTTTATTCACTTATTACACTTTACATATGCACATACTCTGCACTTTTTGCTATTTTGCACTCTGGTTGGATGTTAAACTGCATTTCGTTGCATCAGTACTTGTACCCTGTGCAATGACAATAAAGTTGAATCTAATCTAATCTAATCTAATATTTGATTGGAAATCCTACTTAGAAAGTGTTTGCTAGAGATTAAGTTGTATTGTCTTTGTCTTCTTAGTTGATATAGCAGAACGTAAAACATATGTACGTCCCAAAATCTTTGGGATATAACCAAAGAGTTTCATAAAAATCTGATTAACGTCTAACAGATTCCATTTTAATGCTCCATTGTTATAATAGTTACATATTATGTTATTTTTCAGATGCTTTTATTTGGTCACTTCACTCAGTAGAGTAGAGAATTCGCTATAATCAAATGTTGCTGACGTTGAACCACATGTTATTTATAATAGTATATATTTATAATATATATCATTTCAGAGAAACTTTTGGTCCCTAAACCCACATTTATTGTTATGTACCAGGGATACAAACAGGTTATCAATGTTTTAGTCACATTTAGGTACATTTTTACAACACTCACGTAAAATAGTAGTCTATGATTTCCTATAATAAATTATTGTTATTATTATTATTACAACACATACTAGAAGCATCCGCTGATGAGAAGGTTCAAAGTTCACGCAGAGGCTTACTGCGCATGCGTCTAAAATGGTGGCATTACCCCCAACAACTCGGGAAGTTGTGAGATTATCATCATAATTTTATCAAGCAAAATGGGTTGTTGACTCTGGGACTGGTGAAAACGTTACACAGAGAGAATATCATACTAAAACAGAAGCGGCATCATGACAGCTAACGAGGATCAAGAGGTATGAATGAGTGACGGTGCAGTAGTGGGCTAGCTGCCGTTAGCGGCTAACCGCTAACTAACGTTAGGTACTAGCGTGACTGCTAGCATATTAGCGTCAGTCCAGGCGGATCGGTTTAGTTGGCATTATTCTCGTTACACAGTCAAACAAGTCAACGTTTTATTTGAAGTGAAAGAGCTCCACTTGGAGGGTCCACGACTCGTTAAGCAGCTTTGCGCATGACGGGAGTAAATGGCAAACCAAACTCCATTCAAAAGTATGCCAAGTACGTGCAACGTAAACCTCGAATCAATACATTTTTTTTAACATCATGTCGTTGGATCCATCCAGTGTAACTTCTCTGTTGAGCAGCGATGCATTACACCGATTAGATGCCGCTGCTCGATCTTATCAGTTTGGCATCATAACAGAACACTAATAACGTGGCGTTAAGTTAGAAGATGGATTCAACACGTGAAGTTGTCTTGAGGTTCACACGTTTACCCAACTTATTACCACATCGTCATTATCCCGTGAAAGGTCTTCGGGCGTGGTTCAACCTGCATACCCGTGTTAGATTTACAGATCATTTACAATATTGTCGGGTGGACGCTGTCTCACATTCTGCCGCTCATAAGATCACCGACTAAATCTTCCATGCGATTTGCCTCCTTCACACACAGATGGAGCTGGAGGCTCTTCGCTCCATCTATGAGGGGGATGAGTGTTTCAAGGAAATCAGTTCGGTGTCCTTTCAGTTTAGGGTGAGTACTGTCCCCCTGTACTGTCCTCTGTGCTGTGCCCCTGTACTGTCCTCTGTATACCTTCTCTTACCTTCTACTTTAATGTTATACAACAGATAGGAGCGCTTGAAGACAAAAATGCGTTCATCCTGGACCTCACCTGGCCTGAGATGTACCCTGAGACGGCCCCGCAAATCTCCTTGGATGCTTTTTTCAACAACAGAATGTAAGTCAAAGGAAACTGACTTTATTATTAATATTATATTGGTAAGCCTTGGTTTACATTTGGAAAATCTGATGGCAGATTGACTGACATTAAAATCTGGACACACCAGAGTGTTGTCGGGTTCTTTTGAATTTTGAAAATTGTTGCAGTTTGTCAGTACAACAACCACAATCTTATCATCATCAAATCATGCTGATTTCACAACAGCTCTGCAGAGACAAAGCAGCTGATCCTGTCAAAGCTGGAGGAGCAAGTGGAGGCCAACCTGGGCACCGCCATGATGTATACACTGTTTGAGTGGGCCAAGGAGAACCAGGAGTCCCTCATGGAGAACCACAAGCCTGTAGTCACCGCTGTGGTTCGTATGCTTCATCCCTCAGAACAAATACAGCACTACCGTTTTAATTGACATATTAAGTACTTTAGACATACAAGAAATTGGACATGGCGGTTGGTGCATAACAGTGGACAGTAAGACAATGAGACACTGGACAACAAGACAAATAACACAGTGCAGGAGACATTACATTTTTATAAATTTCATCATTGGTGTGAGACATCTTCTTTGCTGGTTTGCTGCTGTTTTTTCTTCCTTTTATCAAGTTCGATGAGCCATGTAATTGAATGATTGTCGAACTAAAAACCAGAGTCCTCAGACAAAAACACTTGTGGTTGCAGACATCCAGCAGCGACGCGACGTCTGCCACATCAACAGCCAAGAAGAGGGAAAAGAAGGAGCAGCTGACTAAATCTCAGAAGAGGAAGATTATCAGCAAAACAGGTACAACAGCCTGTCTTTCCTTACAACAGAAGTGGGTGGTTCTACAAACACCATTGCTTTTTGTAATGAAACATTTGTACTAAGAGTATTAATCACCCCATCCTGCTACAGTTTTCATTTTATGGAGCTGATATCTTTCAACGGCGTTGATGTCCTTTTACACTAGCCAGGAAATGTGGATATAACGTTGCTGGATTTAAAATACTTTAAAAATTATCTTTTTTTCAATTGTTTTTGAGGAAGGAAAAGCACTTACCAGTTTGCTAAACCTCAGTCATACATTAGAGGAGATATTTGTGGTACACCCTTAAGCCTAGTTTATGCTTCTGCGTTTTCAGAGCAACGCAGACGCAAGACCCCCTTGCGTGTCCCTTGCGTGCCTTTTCACACCTCCTTGCGTCCTTGCGTGTGTCGACCCATTTTTCGAAAGCGACGCAAGCCTCCCGCAGCGCACAAGGCTGCGATTGGTCTGCTAACTACGTCCTTTACAGAGTCTCACATTTCCGCTTTCATAGCACAATACCGCCATTATTAAAATGAAGAATGTTTACGAGAGAACGGTCAGATTGAAGAACGGAAGAAATGCGTAAATATGACCACTTATACAAGCAGTCATTGGCGCACTATAAGGACGCACGGATGGCCTCTAATTCATGGAGGGAGATCTCCACAAACGTCGGTTTGCTGGTCGAGGGGAACAAAGTTGTGGAGGAAAATACGGGACAAATGTGTCCACGATGAAAAGCAGCTGTGGCGATGCACGGGGCAATAAAGTCTATGATAAATAAACAAATCAACAACTTCCACAAACAAAGACGTGACTCTAGGTCGTCTTCGACCAAAAACGTTACTCCAACTGTTGTTCTGGTGGTGAATTACTCTGCAACACACACAAGACTTTTAGAACCATGAATTGAAACAAGTGCGTCGACGCAACGACGCAGAAGCATGCGGCAGCCTTTAAACATAACTGTACAATCAGAGTGGACCGACTGTTTCTGTATTTCCAACAGTGTGATACGTTGTCTCCCTAACATATCACAACCTGCAGTAATTCATCATGACATATTTGATGTCTGTGAAACATGGTTGTTTTTAGCCAATTGATGACATGTCCTCATGACTTCTTCTTTCAGATAACAAAGGAGAATTGCCAAGAGGTTGGAACTGGATTGATGTTATCAAAGTAGGTGACTTTTACCTTCTCTTTAAGTTTTAAGCCTACAGTGATGTTCATCATGAACCTTTTTTATTAATTTGTCTTTCTCCCCTTTGTCACCTCTGCGGGATGATCCTCCAGCATGTAAGTGAAAACTATCTGAATAACACCATCTTTGAGGTCCCTCACACGATGCCATATCTCACTATTTTCACGTTTCTCGTTGCAGCTGAGCAGAACGGGAGGAAAAGACGATGAATAGGCCCGAGAGCAGCTGTCTGGTGCTGCTTTATACTAGGAAGCCTAGTGAAGACTGAACTCAGAGCAGCCTGGTCTGCTCCTGCAAGACGCTTTCCCATCGTTCATCTTCAACATTTAACACTCAACATGGTTGCCGTCCCCTTGAGAAGCAAAGCAGGCTGTGTCAAGGTGGACTTCAGGACTCTCTCTCTCTCTCACATACACACACACATACAGTTCCAGCCACACTTAATGTGTTCGTGGGATGCAGCCAGGTGAAGAGGAACACATCATCGGCTTTTGTTGCGCACACAGCGCTTGGATATTCTGCTCACTCCATCAGTCTCAAATGAGGCCCTGGCATGTCAAGCACGTCAGCTAAATAGCTGTGGTTTAAACGAATATGTCAAAGTGCAAAGAAATTGTTAACGGCAGGTAAACTTTTTTTGGACAAATGTTTTCTTTCCTGACTTTTATTTGGAAAATGTAATTTATATATGTATGGATATATATATATATATATATATAAATATACAAATGAACAGTTAATTGGTCTAATTTTTGTCTGATCATTTAATTTACATGGAGGAGAATGGGATTAATTGAGTAGTGCAGCGGCAGGTTAGTATCTAAGCCTCCCTTTTGTTTTTAGAGTTACAAACTTTGCTCTCCAGTCGTGAAAGCTCTCGGCAAAACTCACTTGTACTTACTTTATCCTCAGGTAAAATCCATCTAGACAAACAGCTCTGGAACCATGTACTATTCATCCAATCCGTTTGGAAGTGATGAGAAACAGGTAGGCACAGAATTTAGGTACAATAGAAGGTTTAGAGGAATAGAATAGACATGTTTTTGGTCTTTTATTTTCAAAGCTTATTAAATTGGACGCCACTGAGGTAAATCGATAAAATATTGTTTGGAGAGCACAATAATTGGTAGCTGAACATAACTGCTGGAATACACTACGTGTTGATGTGATGCTGACCACAGCTTAAAGAATAATTAAAAATCCTAAGCATAACTGCTGACCAAAGTGTATATGTGTGTATATAACAATAACCAATATTGTAAATAACCAATATTATTCTGCATCAAGGTAAATGTGTGTGGCTGAAAAATGGATATGTATGTCTATGCAATAAGGAACATGTAATTGAGGCAGGAGACAGTTTCCTTGTTACACTGTCGTAATTATTTGCGTTTAAGTTTATCCCATTTAAAAAAAAAATCTGAATTGTGTTACTGCACGCTGTGCCTTTAACTCTCTGGAGCTTTGCCAATATCTCTCTTTAGTGGTTGTGTGATGGTATGTGGACCAATAACAGAAGCTTGTTGCACAGAAGAATAAAGTAAGGATTTGATCCTTTTCACAGTAAATCAGGTTTTAATTGTCAATAATTCATTCTGAAAACTCGTTTTATTGAGGCTGTGCAACAATGGATTATTGTTAACATATATGAGATTATATAGACATGTTATTTATGTATTAAGCATGTAATCATTTCTGTATTTCATACAAGCTTTTTAAAAAAGTCATTAGTAAAATGAACAGCTTTTGTATTGCAGAGGGAAAGAGACACTACCACCTTTACACAGTGGCCCACAGTAAATTAAACTATGAACGACCAAGTCAACCATTAATAACATGAACAGAAATCCTCTTAAGTCTCACTGAGCAGTTTTTCAAAGGTTGTTCTTTATCTTATTTTCATAGTTCGGTGTAGGTGGCTGAATCAGACAGCGGTGTGGTAAAAATGACAAACATTGAGAAAAGTCTCAGGTTATTTTAATCAGGTGTTGTTGGTTATAGAAGAACCAATATCCAAGATCTCATTGACGATGTTTGGTTGACGCGGGGATAATAATTAGATATTATCCTGTGGGCCAAAAATAATTATCTTTGTGTCAGAGTTTCCATGGTGTAATTTTTTGTTATTTAATTTTGATTTTGCAGGGTTTTGCAACAAAAGAGTACAAGGGATAATGCACTCTAATTACTTTTATAGTAATTTATAACAGACAAAATAATGAAAACAAATCCTCCATTTCATTATCATTTAAAAGCATATCCCTAAAAATGTTAAACATTTTAATCCATAAAAAGTCCAATCCAAAAATTCATGTCTGAAAAATTCTTCACTCTTCCTCTACTTATGTACAGAAGTGTATGGGTATATTTCCAAGTAGATCACTGACTGGTCGATATGTGCGATGCATTGAGTGGGCAACGCGCTGTGTATTAAGTGGGCCGGTCTGACAGTGACTCCCCGGACACATTTTTGCAACACTTTATAAATATGATGAGGGAAACTAGCCGAAACAGTTTGTCTTTCACAACTGCTGTACACAATGGCAGGCACTGCCTATTTTTAAACTATGACAGGGTTGTGGTGTGAGACTCACACTTGCCAGGAATCGGATGATAGAAATTCATTCCTCAAAACAGATACAAAAAAAGCTAAACAGGACAAAGAGGAACACAAGGAAAACTTCACAGGGAGAAGAACACACATCCCAAACAAATCCAAAGTGGATATCAGAGCAATGCCATCCAGAGGAACTATTACCTATTAAGACTTCAAATGCGCTCCGGGCCTAATAAAATAACCTTTGTTTAGTCTGTGTTTAACATCAGGAAGTTGCTGGTCATCCAGGGTTTGCTGTCCTTAAGACATGCTTTAAGTCTAACGAGCTGGCTGGTCTCGCCTGGCTTGATCGATGGATATAATCAAGTATCGTCTGCATAACAACGAATGTTTATGCAGTGTTTTCTGATAACATTGCCGAAAGGATATATATGTGAGGATTTTCGGATTTAGAGTGCATCATAGCACAGAAACAGCACGTGGAGTTCCTCAGGGTTTTGTGCTTGTACCCATTTGATTCACTTGTACCCATTTGATTCACATTTTATATATATAAAATGTGAATCAAATGGGTACAAGCACAAAACCCTGAGGAACTCCACGTGCTGTTTCTGTGCTATGATGCACTCTAAATCCGAAAATCCTCACACAAACTATTGTTATGAAGAAAGTCACATAAACTCATTTGCGACTGAGATCTCAAGTATCTTAGAGAGGAAGGGAAGATTAGGTAGGTCATCCCCGAGCTGGTCACCTGGAACCTGGAGACAGGATCACAAGCACATGAATGAATGTTGTCGGCAATAGTAAAGTGACTACTACTAATAATGATGGTAAGGACAGTATCAGTGGACGATAGACGGGGCCACAGCAGGAACAACCACCGTCCAGAATGAACCGCCATCAGATAGAACCCCCATGCACAAAAACCTTTAAGGGGGGAAAGCACAAAGACGGCAACAAAGAAGCCAATCAGTAATGTCTGTTTACGATGACAGTAATAGTAATTTGACTAATAGTAATGGCCCAAATAGAACCATGACCAATAGCAACCTGTGAGGAGAGAAAGCACCCCGTGGAAGAAACAAAGTTAGTGATGTGCATTAATGTTGGCAGTAATACTAATGTGACTGAAAATGAAATCTTGATGTGAATTGTACAGCAGACTGAACAGTTCAGGCTGCGCATAAACCTTGTTGCATATGTCATGACAGAGAAACGACAACTGAACGGTAACTGAATGACTATACTTTGTTTTAATGAATATAAAAAGACATTTACACAATAGTGATAGTGAAAACACGGAGTCCACAAACATGACATCCTATTCCAGTGTCCCATCAACAATCATGTCCTTGATTAAATATCATCTCTTGTAAACATATTACATCTGTAGGTTATTCTCTACAAGCCATTAATGTATAGAGAGACACTGATTTCAACTTAATTGCGTGCTATTAAGAAAGTTAAAATTAAGGGCGGGGGAGGGGGGTGTTGATTGGCCATACCTGCAGTACCACCCTGTAAGAAATGGATAACCAAAGGGTTATTACATCTATTTAATTCAATCAAAATAAAAAATGAAACGTGGCACAAAGCAAAACACTGGAGGAAGATGGCAGCTTCAGGCTGATGGCTCCTTCCGCAGCTGGACTCCCTACAGACTATAGCACATTTTAGCCAGAGGGAACAATCAGGGATGTAACAGCAAAAGTTCAAATCACAACTTCCTCCAAGTCCTTGATCAATTATAAGCGCTGCTACTAACGGTGTTCGATTGTGCTCTTACAACATCACGAGTACTGTTATCAGCTACGGCTGATGGACCCTCAGACTGAAGTCGCGTCATTACCTGGACCTGCGGTCTTTTCTGTTTTTGTCCAGGCTTTTGTCCATGGTCTTTTCGTTGTCCCCTCTGCATTTAGGGCAGTACCACTTGCCCTTGGGCTTGTAGGTCAGCCCCACACAGGAGAAGTGAAACCACTCAATGGGGCACTGGTCGTTGTCGCAGCCGATCATCTCACCGTACGATACCTGCTCGCAGAGGCAGTAGGTGGGCTCATTGGGGTCGATGGCAAAGTCGACCGGTGAGGCGTCCCGCTCCTGTTTGGCCTTGCGCTTTTTCTTCTTCGCAGACTTTGACTTCTTCTCTCGCGGCGGAGGGATGGGCAGCTCCTCCATTGGGTCGTCCACCACCGAGCCATTGGCCGACGGGTGGCTGGAGTCGCGGCTCTCGCTGTTGCGCTGGCGTCGCGGGCGACGGGCGGATGTGCGTTCGGGAGCTGGGGAGTCTTGGACACTGGTGCGCCGCTCCGTCGTGAGCCGCTCAGCCTCGCTGGGCTCCTGGAGGCAGATGGAGTGAGAGTCCATCTGGCGGGAGCGGTTCTCCACAAGCTCCGTCATCTGGGTCACCACGTGGATCTTCTCGTCGCCCAGCTCCTGGCTGATGATGAGCGCCCTCTGCAACTGGATCTGCAGGCGCTTTCTCTGAGCTGCATCCTGTTCACTCTTGTACTTCTCAAACACTTCATCCACTTCCTTCAGCACCTCTGCAAAGTGGAATGCAAAGACGTGTATTTAACAACACTGCAGATACATCAAATGTCTAATAATGTATACAATAACAAATCTTCTCTTGTTCCTAGACAGAATGATGTTTGTGCGTTCAAAAGGAGAGGTTCTCTGTGCTCTCTTTGTATGAACCAAAAGGGATGTTATGGCACATTAAAGTCTGGTATGCAACTGACTTTTTATAAGGGAATTGAGGATTACTGACCAGAAGGGGACAGTAATGCAACTGCTTTAAACCCCCAGAGAACGAAGAAGGGGGCGGGCTGATCCGCCTACGGGAAATGACGTATGTAAACTGTGGAGAGGGGTTGCCTAGACGAGCAGCTATCCGACTCTGCGATTCTCACTCGACGGAGCAGAGTGGAGACGCGGTTTCATCGCTCGAAGACGTTTAATCTCCCTTCAAAATGTCCATATGCAATGGGTCCTTCACGTTATCGGTACAAATCGTTGTCCGTCGACGGGTGTCGTGGAACGTATTGGTAACGAAGGATAGTTGTTTGCCGCTGCTAAGCCTGCGGTCGACATAAAAGCCAAATGTGGACTCTTTTTTTTCATTTAAAAAAAACGGCAGTGTATGTTCACCATGGTTCTCCGGCAATGATTCACACCTCAAAGAACACCGTGTATTATCTTCTTCACGTCGTTTCTCTAAAGTCTGGGCTACGGCAAATATCGTGCACACAAAGCAGCGTTGTATTCCAATAAATGCCTTGTTTAGTCGCTGTTATTCTGCTATTCAGACCTCCACGGAAACACGGCGGTGGGCAGCAGCACCTGTTAAAAGTTGAGATTTTATTATCTTTCAGTGCTTGTTTTGTCCTTATGTTGATGCCGAATGTGCTATTGAACAACGAGTACTCGACACAGATCGGGTATCTGGTCATAATGCCGGCGTACGTTTGTTGAGAGAAAGAAATAATGAATATCGGAATTTTCTCATTGGGTTTGGTGTAGCAAACAAAACGTTCCAGAGCGTATCCGGGCTGTGCCAACTGACAGTTGGCGGACTCTTCCATTTAAAGATTGGCTCATCTGTGTAATTGTCCACAATACAGCCAGTCACATTATTGTTGTTCGAAGCAACGTTAGATATTTGAACAAGCGGCGCTCGGTTTTTGCAAAATGGGAACAAGGCTCGCGCCTGCTCCACCATCTCAGCACACCTTGCTAGATTTGCAGTTAATGTTAGCGAATTGTACACACGCAGTGCTAATGAATGACAAAAACACGTAAACACAATACCTTGATACTTTGCATCAATTTCCCGAAGCAGAGAAACATTTCTTTGTATGTCCAAAGGCAGGGACTCCACACATTCCAGATAATCCTCCACATAGTTGATCAGTTGTTGCGACTTGTCGGCATTTGGGTAGTGGTGGCCTAACATCGTAATTACGATGCATAGAGGCACGAAACGAATATGGGGGAAATGGGAAAATATATACAGTGAGTCTAATGCTTGGCGACTTTGCAGCTCGTAGGGCAGTCCCAGGCAGCAGTTCACTTCAAACAAAACTCAAGCCACTGCGCATGCGGGAGTATTTTCCTTTTTTGGTATTGTACAGTTTCCTCTTATTTGTCGTCATCGAAGGCGGGTCCAATTGGGATTGCAATTGGATTGGCAGAGAGTGTCTCATTATCATAACAGCTTTCCCGGGAAAATAAACCAAAGCGGAAACTGAATACACAGAGTTGCCGTAGTTAGACTGTGACCTAATTTATTTTTTAACATTAGGGCAGAACGGCGTGTTTTTATGAACTTATTTTTTAATCTTTAATGACCTCTCTGTATTTTGGTGGTGTTGTTGCTATTTTCTTTTAACACAAACCTTTATCTAAACATGTCAGCACAATAAAGGCTATAGCAATACATTATTTCATTTCCAAAAGGCAGAGGGATTTAAGAGATATATGCAAATAAAGAATATGAAGTTGCTGACGCTGATATATTGGGGCTTTCATCAAAAACATCCGCTGTACATTGGTCAGAAGGTTGAGGCAACAACACGCCTCACAATATGGCTGCAGATGTCAGACGAGCTCATAAAAGCGTGTCACTGGACCACCTGCTAGTGAGTATGTGTGTGCGTGTGTGTTTAAGGAAACCAATTGTTTCCTCTTTCTGTGTCACATGATGTCGGTAAATATCCTCAGTGTTCTGTTAAATTCTCACTGCAACACGAAGCCTCAAAATATTATTACTCTAAATGTATACTTGTCTACTGCCAACAGCACTGGTTGCATTCTTTAACTTTTATCCTACTTTTAGTGTCACTTGCACTGCAACTTCTTCTGCACTACTACGTTTTCACCACTGCAATAATACGTTCCATCAGTATGCTTCTAGTACCCTGACTAATTATACTGTATTGTTGCAGTATAACTAATCGTGGTACTAGAGACGCGGCTGCCACTTTTGCACCACTATTACGACAACAAATAACTAGAGTATTCTACTAGGCCCAGTACTATTGCGACAGCTACTATGACCACTGCTTGCTATTCTGCCACCCTGGTGGTGGAAGCACATTTACTTGCACTTTAGTACAATTATGAGCTACTCATACTTTGCTTCAGTATTTCTGAACTTCTGCTGATGTTACTTCTGGTGGTTGCATCGAGTCATGATACATGTAAATTAGTGCTGAATGGCAGGAAAAGAAATCACATGGAAGAAGTCACGGGGGAAATTGGACAAGGGGTGAAGTTTCGTTTCGTTCTGGTGGACAACACCACGCGACATTTCGCTGCTTTTTTAGGCAGCGACTTCCTTCCTGTGCGCCGTAACTTTCGTTTCCTGAGATGTCAAACGCTATCAGTACGCACGTTTAAAAGAGACACCCACTTCAGTCAATACTAGCAGTTCCGGTTAGGGCTTTCAAAATAGAAATATGTTAAATGTTAACTCTGCTTATTATAGGCTATTCTCATACTCGTGTAACACCAGGAACAATTTGTGATCCCTCTTTAACGAGGAGATATCTTGAAAACCAAAGGCCTTTATTTAAAAAGGAATCATGTTAAATGCTAACATATACTGTGACTTTATTGCAATTCATATATGTTTTAATGACTTAATCATTGCCAAATGTGTAGTTTAATAAAACATGATGACTTAAAATACTCAAAACCCCCATCCAAGCCACTTTTTAGATATTACAGCTCAAATTAACACATTACAATTTGAATGAATCCTGACACTTTCAAGGTGCTTTTAATGTACAAATGGGAAAGTATTGTGATCTTATTTTCTTAATTTACAGATTTAAACCATCTAAAACGTAACCATAATCCATGCAGTAATACCATGCAGGTAATACCATGTTGGTAATACCCGAAGACTAGGAAAAAGAGGGTTCGATTTTTTTAAAATATATTATTTACACATATTATTAACTGATATAATTTTAATGGAATTTGGAGAACGCTTGAATAAATAAAAAAATAAGATATCTGTTGATTTAAATTTTGATTTGATTTGTAATTTTGTCGATTCCCCGTGGTTCACCGACTCTACCTAATAAAATGTTTTTCTGTCACTTGAGGATACGTTTCCGGTGATGCTGTTGCTCTCTGTCAGCTTGACGCTGCTCATGTGCGGACACGCAGCGCAGTTGTCGCACTTTGAGCTGCGGGCATAAGAAGAGCACCAGTGACCGAAGATCCGCAGTCTGCACCTGTCACCAAGATGAAGCACGCTGTGGTTTTCACCCTGGTAGTCTGCTTGGCTTTCGCAGGTAAGACTCCTACTCGGACAACTAAATGCAAGTTGATCAAGACTTATACTGTACCGTTGTTATCTTGTAAATAAGTGATGCATAATCAACTGTTGCTTCACGTAATCACTTATGTTAGAACGTTGTCATTCTAAATGACCAGATGCAACTTGTATGTGGGAGTGTTGCTGTGACCAGGTCACTCTGCTCCGTGTTGTCTTTGCTCGTTTAAGAGACGGGACAGGAGGGTTTTTATTACTTCATGACTGTGACTTCCTGGATAGTTAAGGGAACAAAAATGTCCGCAGTCTTTCGACGGTGTTCCAGCTCTGAGTCACATGTCTGCCTGCAGAAGAGCGCTGTCGTTTATTAGAGGACAAAATGAATCTGCAACTTGGTTGAAGCCCAACTCTGCAGGATATTAGATTTACATTTAACATTTGTTTTTTGAGGATTGTTTTATTAGTAATGATTCCTAAGAGCAATTAAGTCAAACCAACTTAACGAAAATACATGTATCATGTTATCGTGGAATATGTTTTTAGAGATAATTATACAATGCGATTTGTGTTCCCTCTGGTGGTTGTTTACTTAATGACTGGAGGCTGAGCATGATCAGCCATTTTGCACTTCTAAAAGCCAACCAAGCCGAAATATGTAACTTCAATAAACAAGTCCTGAACTTGCAGACAAGATGTGTGGAAAACTCATCACTAAGTGTAATAAATGTGTCCGTGGCCTTGTGTACTTAAATTTGCCAATACCAGTTGACTTGATCAAATGTGTAGCAGAATTAGCTAACAAAAATAGCTGCTCACAGTTCAAAGATTAGCAGTTTTGATAACAAACATATCTTAAGTAATTTTCATAATAACAATGAGTGGAAGCTTGTGTAATGTGAACGTGAATACACTTTTATGAACAAACTTCCATCTCCTTGAAGTACAGCTATGTGGTTCTTTTAGCCTGTTATAGCTAATTGTTTTGGTTTTACAGCTGAGTTTTAGCACAGCTTTAGCTACATTCCCAGCAGCCAGAGACCGTGTCTTTTTTCAAGTTAGCAATAAGCTGGTAAAAAATACCTAGTACCTAAAGAAGAATAATACTTTTTTTATCCAAACCAAAGCTAAAAGGAGAACATTGAACGAATCCAAATAAACAATCGTCTTGCTCTCAGCCTGCTAGCTGTGTACATAGGTAATTGCTTTGTATATTTATGAACCTTGAAATTGATTTGTTTCTAACTCTTTGTCTGAAGCACTGTCATGGGCTGAGGATGAAAATGATTACAAACCTTCTGCAACCGTGACTGCTGCGGAGGCCTTTGGCTCCTCGGTCGTGCCCGCCACAAAGCCCACCGCCAAGCCCACCACCACCGCCAAGCCCACCACCGCCAAGCCCACCACCACCACCGCCAAGCCCACCACCACCACCGCCAAGCCCACCACCACCACCGCCAAGCCCACCACCACCACCGCCAAGCCCACCACCACCACTGTCAAGACCACCACCGCCAAGCCCACCACCACCACCACCGCCAAGCCCACCACCACCACCACCGCCAAGCCCACCACTACCACCCCCAGGCCTACAACCCCAACCCCTCCCAAACCTACTCCTCCCACCATATTGACCACAGGAAAATACAACGTGACAACAACCAATAAAGTTATTTGCCTGGTGGCTCAAATGGCACTGCAGATCCGCCTTGTAACACCAAAGGTACATTTCATTGTTCCCTAAAGCCCCAGCAAAGCTGGTTAAAAGATCAATCTAAATGTTTGTTAACACTAGGGGGTTTATTGAGCAATTTCAAAATTTGGTGACATGTTTCTGCACAAGCCTCTTGACTCCCTTTTCATCTCTTCATTGTGGCACATTTGCGAAAGGTTATATGTATGTCACATTTGTGTCAAATGCCAATTTCTAATTCTACACCATGACAAGTTAATATTGCCAGTACGTTCTGGAATATTCTGATACAACGTGCCCAGCCAATTGTCAAATCTTTTGCTCTCCTTATCTGTCAGGCCAATGGAAGCTTCATTGTTCAGCCGAACATGACAACAGCAGAAGGAGGTTGTCAGGACAACAGGGCCAACCTTACCCTAATCTTCAAAGAGGGCTCCATCAACTTCATGTTCAACAAGGTACTTTCAATGTCCTAGTTTTGTCTCAAGTATTGAAGTATAATGCTGAGAGCTGCCGATAGGGGAGATCACCAGCATTTTACCGAAAATATTTAGCAATTATATACTGTGACACGTGTATTGATAACTAACACATTGTTTGACTGCTCATTTCATAGAAACTGGAATCAGACAAAAGTGGTTAGAAAAGGGAAGTTCAGTTGACAAGCCTGTTCTGGGAGCATGTGACACGGAGTGTCTCACTCCACAGCGCTTGTGTGAATTGTTAAAAAAACCACCAGAGTTCGAGGTGGTATCTTTCAACATCTTGTTTTGTCCAAACAACAATCCAAACACAGATATACAGTTTGCTAAACTATAATGGGAGAAGATCAGAAACTAGTGAATACCTGCTTTTGCTTGTAAGAAGATTAAAGCAGTGAATATGTTATCAAAATATTTGCTGATACATTTTCTATCATTTAACTAATCGACTTATCAGCTCTGATGTGCCTGTTGAGTTTGAACCTTTTCAAAACCTTTTATGAAACAATATAGTTTTAACAACTCTTAACAATTGCAACTAATGAAAGAGTATTTTTGTTCATTAGCATTCAGAGAACTAGAGGTTAAATCTCATCCTTAGCATTGGTTTGGCTTAAACATAACATGCTAATGGTGCTTATTAAACACTAAAACTTCAAATTATTTAACTCAAACAGATTAAAAAAAAAAGTGTAAATGAATTGTTTATTAAAAATGTTACTTCCTTAACCCGATACGCAAGTAATGTTACCTAGTAGTTATTCTTTATCATGTCAAATATTAATGCAATTATACCTTATGTTTTGGACGAACATGGATGTTAACTTGAGGCATAGAACAAAACTAAATTTAATTTAACTAAAAATACTCCACTGATATAGCTTTTAAAAGTAGTATGTAAGTAACTGCTATGAATAACACGACATGTAAAAACAAAAGAATTACAAAAGACAAAGAGAGGAATGAAGGTTTTAAATTTATCTACATAAATTTGGCGCTAGCTGGCACTGTTTACTTTCCATTGTCCTGCCCACAGAAAGCTATCACTATTTAAACTATCTCCATTCATTCTTGACTGTGCAGTAAAACTTTCTCTATTTTTTTTTTCCAGTATTCTCAATTAATCATCTTGATTGTTCATAGAAATCAAACCAATATCTCACATTTAATCCATGTCGCACCTTTCACAACCACTTCCATTGGATAACAACTTATAAAGTAAATGTACTGTATTTGTATCTCTTTTCTAGTCTCCTTACCACTCAAAGCGCTTTAACACACAAGCCATCAATCATCCACTCATACACTGATGTGAGGAGCTACCACACACAGTGACACCTGTCCATCAGTAACTAACATTCACACACTCCGTAGTCACAGCTACTCGACCATTGTGGGGTTAACTGTCTTGCCTAAGGACACATGGAAACTAGTAGAGTCGGGGGGTCGAACCCCCGATACTGGGATTGGAGGACGACCCTGCTCTCCGCACAGCCACTGTCACCTCTCAGTAAAAGTGACTCTTTTTTCATTCCTTAGAGCACTGATAATACCGTCTACGTTGATGCTGTGTCTTTCAACCTCTCCTACCCCTTGGCCAAAGGACGTAAGTTTGGAAATACTCACATTTTATTCTGATCTCTAGATATAACTGCAGCCATTATATTGATTTAACATCTGTGAGTATTGAAGGTGGGTGTTCTGCTCCACATATTAACAAAGATACAAAGCAATGAAAAAACAAACTTTCTTGTTTCTGTGTCTGTTGAGTTAAATAGAAATCATCTGTGGAATTACTGGTTAGCATGTGAGGCCAGGAACAGCCAACCTGCTTTCAATACAATGCAGTGTAGCAGGTTTGTTTCCATATCTGAAAACCTGATAGCACCTGAATGTTGCTTTGTTCAGTTTTTGCAGGCCAAACCCTGTACACGGCCAACAACAAATCCATGCATCTCTTCGCTGCGAAGCTCGGAAACTCCTACTCCTGCAAGAAGGAATCACTCTTCATGGGGAATGGACTGTACCTTGATGTAGATCAAGACCGGATGCAGGCCTTCAACCTGCCCAAGAACAGCGAGTTTGGCACTGGTAAGTGTGTAATACAGAAATGTATTCAAACTGTCTTTACACATAATGGTTCGTTTTCATAAAGTAGCTGTAAAAGGTCTTCTCATACGTTTTCTATATAAAAGCAAATTCTGAACTGAATACAGTTCAAGGCCAAGCCAGTGAAGATAAAAGTACGATATTTTAGAAAAGACAATAGGCTGGATAGAGTTGAGAAATACATAACCAAAGTATAGGTACCATAAAATATACCTTTGTAGAGGTATTTAGACACTTCCACTTATCTGTAATCATAGTAGAGTGTAAGTTGTGTCAGACTGCTTGTCGGAGTACTGACACGCACAGTGGTATGTATCCGCTACCACCTGCAGGACGAGTCCAACTGCACCAGCACCAGGCTTTGGTCTGAAGAGTTAAGAAATGAAAGATATACTCAACGATACACGTTCTATGTCACAAGTTTCTCTATGCTACAGAACACAAGATACGATTCTATACGGTACGACACCACTGTTACTGAACGTTATTTATTTAGACTCTGTCAGACTCTAGTCAGACACATTTGGACACTGCAATTGTATTTTTTATTATTTCCAGTCATAGACTGGAGTAAAAAAACTGCTGGCCAAATCTGCACTTTTCAAATGGAGCTAATAATTGATGACTTCATTGATTTAACCTGTGCACCTCTAATTGCCATCTAACAAATAATAAGTGAATTTTCTATTTGGCGTGCGTGTGTGTGTGTGTGTGTGTGTGTGTGTGTTCCAGCTGAACCCTGTGCTGCAGACCGGCCTGACTACCGCGTTGCCATTGGGGTTGGAGTGACGTTGCTGGTGCTCATTATCATCGTGGTGGTTGCATACCTGCTGGGCCGCAGGAAGAGGGCCAATGGCTACCAGTCCTTGTGAGGCAGGCCCGGCAGAACAATTTAGAGATCAATCCTATTATAAACCAAAGTTTCCGAGGCTGGGATCCTTCTCAGGGGTTAAACCCAAAAATTCACCGATAACGATGTGCCAGTTTTCTGTTCATCTACGCCTTAGGTTACCAGATTTGCTCTTATTAACAGTGCAAAAACTGTGTTCCCACCGAGTTCCCAACTGGAGTGTGTCATTGGAATAATTTTAGTCTTTGAAAGTGCGGATTATAACTACGCTATTATTCAATTTATACATTCAATGTAAAACAAAATGAAAAGCTCATGAAACTGGCCAGTTATTCGCTCTTTTATATTTTTATAATCACTTAATTAATAATTTGATTTTAAAATTGAGTCACAAAATAAATTAGAATTTGACTTTTCTTCATTCCATTATCATATTTGTCTGTCGTTTGATTGCAGGAAACAAATTAAGTTATGAAATGTGTAAGCAGAATTTTCAGCAATCAATTAAAAAAGAAAAAAAATCAATAACTAATTAATTCGATTAATTATTAATTAATTATTATTTTAAAAGTAATTAGAGAGAGAACAGTCCAGTGGCATGCTCCATAAATATGAGGTTTAATATGCAAATAGTCTTGATATGTGGGCCATTTGAAGCGAGTGAATTACAGATTTACAGATGAATTCTCGTCCGGCTGGACAGATTCCTGAAATGGCATTTGTATATTGAGACACTGAAAACGATACAAATAATGACATTTTTTACGTACTGACATCTTCCTAAATACCCAAATAACAAACTGACCAAACGGTCTCAGTTTACAATCCATGCAGGTTATTTTGTATTGGTGTTCAGTATTGTGACAATGATGCCAATTTATATTCAATTTCTGACACGACTTTTATCCGTCCATCCTACATTATACAAGTGAGCATAAAAGAGATTTTATGGAAGTTATTTCTTAATTATATTCCAATTGTCTAAGGAAGTACACAATAAAGTGTATTTTAGATTTTCTTTATTGTTTCATGATTCTGTGGAAATGTTTAGTTATTCCTTTGTTTTTAAAGAATCAAATATAGGTTCCTCTGCGTTCACAGGATTTACTTTTTTGGAAAGAAGGGAAGCATATCCGTAATGTAAGTTGTTACTGAATGTATCTGTATTAATTATCATAAAGGGAAAATGATTGGGATGTTAGTGAGGGATTATTAAAATCTAGTCAACAATAATTGCACTGATTGCTATTCCAGCTTCTTTAATTGATAGGTATCGGGGTTGTGTAGAACTTTTTGTCAAACTCTCGAAAAGAAAGAAAATGTATGTATTTACTTTAACCATGCATTTAGGTGGACATAAAATAAATGAATAAATGCTCTGCTGACAACCCGATGTCCATTTTGTCGCTGCTCTAGAGCTTCTGAGAACTGCACATGATCAATATGTTGCCCAGATGAGGCAAATATGTGATATTTTGCAATACAAATAAAAGGAAATTTATTGAAATTGAAAAATGTCCTTCATCAGCCCATCTTCTGACCTCCAGTCAGGTTGGCTTTTTGGCCTACGTTGGCCAAAAAGCCAACCTTAAACTGCTCAGACCCCCATCCACTGATGACGATCGTGTGATATGATCAGAAGTTCTGGAACAGCTTCTAATAATCCTTGTGAGGATAATGTTTTCTTAACTGCTTTACCAGGTCTAAAATGAACTTTGAATCTCAAATATGAAGCTGCATTCAGGCGCCTATTGTAAATTATAGACTTGCAGTTGTAGTACAAGTAGTGAAATAAACAAATGTTTATTTTTGCATACCCAACTCTTAACATTATATTGAAGGGTCAGTTCACCCACATTATAAAGAGATCTATTTTCTCCATGCCTGTAGTGGTATTCATCCAGGCTTATAGTTTCAGTTGTTTTTAGGCCATTTTTCATTCACTTCTAAATCTTCTGCAACAACTTGAATACAATGGTTGAATGTAATTGCATGGCTGTTTCTCAAAGTATTGAAAATGGAGTAGTGGTTGTCATTTGCAGAATGCATTTCCCGGTTACCCTGCGCAATCAACAGTATCTGTCAGCATTTTGCCTTGAATGGAAAAGGGAACTGGCTCCTTTGAGCATTGTTGGCAGGACGGTTTGTTACACGGTGTAAACAGGACATTGTGTCTCAATAGAAACTAGCTGCTGGTGAGTCTTTCAAGTTTTGGAATGGAAGTAGAAATCGAAAAGGCAGATATCTGAAAACCTGAGCGTACCAAACCTAATCTATGTGTATGGTAGATAGCACTAGGTAATTGGCAACAGCTTTGTCCACCAGGTGAAGCTAGTGGTCAGAGACGAGGGACTTCACTAGTTATTGGCAGTGTGTGAGCACTTTTACTAGTTGTTGACTTCTGATGCCAATAAAGACTGATATGTGTGTGTCCGTGTGTGTGTGTGTGTGATGTAGCCAACCCCTGCTCACGTTGGGCAAAGACAAAATAGTATTAGCCACCAAACATTCTCTCATTCACATCGCTCGTGACGTCCACCTTAATTGTACGGTTGCGAAAGCTCACATTGCCCGAAACCGACCATTTGTGGGATTTCCGGTCTTTTTTCGGCAATCGCCACCGAACTAAAAGCTGAAATGTCAACTAACGGTGGCGCAAAATCTAACCTGCTGCTTTGAGTGCGCAGTGATACGGAACGCTCGGGTGTGTACAGCCTCTCGTACCTTATTGCTTAAATAATGCACACCCATGATTCACTCTCAACCAATCAGAAATCCAGCGTTCTGATCGGTTAAATAAAATGCGGGTGTATATATATACCCGCATATTATTATATTATATATATATATATATATATATATATATATATATATATATATATATATATATATATATATATATATATATATATATATATATATATATATTGAAATGGATCATAAAAACTGTTGTATGTCTCTAATTTGCTCGCAGGGCTTTCATGCAGTTGTGTTGCAGCTGTGTTTGTCACAATCCCCGTTGTGTACATCGGGAGGGCGGGACCTGTGGGGCTGTATCCATGGGCGGGACTCGAAGACCCGAATCCACAGTTACTGCAAAACCTTCGATCAGCAGCTTTGGACCGCTTAACAATTTTTAAAAAGGGGAAGTAATGGCAGATATCGTGACCATGGCAGGTAAAAACATGCTTTTTAAAATACATTCAATTGAAGTTCGATGGTTGGAAGCGATGAAATAAGCAGATGTAGTTGCTAGACGATGTCCAGATGTTGATTTCTGCTTAACATTCCGAAGCTGATTTCCGCCGCACAATCTTGTGCAATGCACGACCCGTGTCTCATGTCAGCATAAATACTTGACAGTAAGTGCGGACTTGGATGTTGCAGATGATGCGGCATTTGTGGAGGAAGGCATCGGCCCGGCTCAGAGCCCTTTGGTTGCAGTCAGCTTCCAGAGAAACGTCCACAGGAAAGAGAAGTACCTGGAGGCTGAACCCAAAGCTCTGGGGGTACCGCGTGTGTCCGTCTGCGTGTCTCTTTCAAACTATACGTTCCGTGAGCTCTGGCTGCTCAATGTGAACTCTCCTGTCTGCTGCCCCCAGATCACCCAGATTGGCCTGAGCGTGTTTCAGAACAGCTGCGTGGCCGTGCTTCTGTCCAAAGGCCTGAGTCATGGGCCCATTGGCATTCCTTTCTTCATTTCATCTCTTACGGTAAACACGTGGTCAACTCCGACATTATTCCTCAGATCAACAGTAGTTCATAGCAATGTTGTATTTAAAGGGATAGTCCAATGATTTAGTTTTGCAATTCCAGAAAGTTTGGGGACTTATTATTTTATAGACTCAAAATAGAATCTAATTAGAAGATCACTTTTAATGTGGATCAACATTTTTTTTAACTTCATACACATTTCGTAATGAAACCTGGGGCACAGTTTTTTAAGAACTGAATGGAGAAAGCACACATCTTCCAAAATCCCCTGCAGGCTTTCATTTGTAAATACGCTCAAGTTCAGATAACCCTGATGATCAAGAAACAAGGTGCAGGACTCACTTCTGTCTTTTCAAAGATATGTCATCGTAACTAAAACTCGAGAGATACTTTGTAGAAATATTTTCATCATTATTTCAATGGGCAAACTTCTGAACAGTGATGAATAAAGTATTACGATTATTCACTTAAGTAAAAGTACTAACAGCACTTGATATACTAAGAGTGGGAAGGGGAATGTGTATATATAAATATGTATATATATATATATATAAATTGAATTCATTAGACTAAGTTCGCAGTCAGGCCTTCCTTTTCATCTGAGCTGACAGCTTTTAGAACTCTGGCTAGATGCTGAAACGTTTGCTTTGTGTGATCTTCACAGCTGATAATAGCTGGGAGTTTGGCCGTAGCAGCACAGAATCTCCATCTGCCGACGGTGAGTTACCTCGATGGACAGGAGACTCCAACATGATCGGCAAGCCCATTTAAGAAATGTTCAGTATGAAAAGCACTACTGAAACCCGGATTAAGCCTCAAACATTGATGCATAGGTGCTAATGTAACATCCTTATGGAAAGAACAAGGAACTGCGGGTCAATTTTCACTCTTTACATGCATAGTGTCTTTTTAATATAAACTTTCCATGTAGGTTTATTTTGTTTTTATGTTTACTTTAGCAAAAAAACTCCTATTGACTATGCATCATTGGGTCATCTGCGGTTCAATCCCCGGCTCCCTTGGTGTCCATTGCTCTTGTAGCTGTGACTACGGTGTGTGAATGCTATGAATGTCTGATGTGACAGTGGCTGATAGACAAGAGCCACTGTGTATGGTAGCTCCTCCCATCAGTCTGTGAATGGGTGTAGAACGCCATGTAGTGTTGAAGAGCTTTGAGTGATCAGAAGACTCAAAAAGAGATATTCAAGTACCGTATTTACGTATTTCCTTGGTTAGGGTTAGGAAAGGATTATGGTTTGGGTTAAAATAAGTAGGATTGTAATGTGAAACTTGTTGGTTTGTTATGTAATGTAATTTGTCAAGTGCTAACGTTATTTAACAAACTGCTGTAAAGTGAGTCATCTTGGTTTCCCATTGGACATCATCTGTGTCTCCTGGGTGAACATCCCGGGCTTCCTTGCTGTTCATATTGCAACTGAGAATCAAATGATACCGCGAATGGTTATACAGCTAGTTGAAAGCCTGATGTGTCTCATACAGCGACTAAGGAGGGCCTCAATGCTTTGGTTTCAGACGCCTATAGGACGCTGACCTAGCTGCTGTTTTGGACAAGGTCAGAGTGAAAACGGTTTATTAAAATGTCTGGTTGTGAGAAATGAAGACTTATTTCACAACTTTCCCAGCCACAAAAAAAGCCCCTTCAGTCACTTCCTCTTGGAGAAATCCAATGAGTCACTGGGTAAGGATGGATTGAGCTGGTTGTTACACTAGTTCGCTGACCCCAGCAGACATTACACTATATTGTTATTTAGCAGATGCTTTCCTCTAAACTTTAGAGTCTAAGGCGACTTACAATAAGTGTATTCAATCAAGAGGCAACACACCCAAAACTGCTTTTGAGTAAGTGCCATTTTAAGTGCTACCTAATCAAGGTATAATCAGTGTGTCTTCAGATTGCATCGGAGATGAATAGACTTTCTGCTGTCCTGATGTTATTGGGGAGTTCTTTTCACCATTCAGGAGCCGGGACATCAAATATTTGCAAGCAGGCCGATTGGCAGACGTAGAGCGGAGTGAGCGTGCATTTGACCATATTCTGGATGTATACTGGACCTGATCTGTGGGCCGCTCAGCACACAAGTACCAATGTTTGAAACAGAATGCGGGCAGCTGCTGGTAACCAGTGAAGGGAGAGGAGGAGTGGTGTGGTGTGGGTGACATCCAATCTTTAAATCCCTTCTAGAATAAATAGGAGATGAAATGTAAAACATGCCTCATGTCTCCTGTTTTTCAGCTGAGAGCCTGTTTAGGATGGCAGATTGTGGCTTGTGGCGCGTCCGTCTTCAACTTGATCTGTTGTTTTTTAAAAATGGATTTTGGAAGCAGTTTCTGCTGGTACTTTCCCTATGACTCTGACTTCTCTACTGTTGAAGAAACCTGCAAGAAAATTGAGGTGAGCTGTAACTGTTTGCTTGTTTTAACAATTTTTTCATGTTTCATTGTTGGATTACATTGTTATAATTAATTATATTAAAAATAAGTTTAGCACAAAAACTACACTGATTTGTTGTAATTAGGTTTGCAATGTTGTGTTCATTGCATTGTTTATAAATATGTGGCTTTAGAGTTCTGAAAATGCTGTTTTAACTATTCTAAACTGTGACCAAAGCTACACAAATACAACACTTTCAAATGTAATGCATTTGAAAGTTGATATCAGTTGATATCATGTGAAATCAGTTGCACCCTTATTTAATATCCAGAGAGATGTAGCAGTTCAAGTGTGATTTGAAGATCACAAGATAAAAGCAATTAAAGAGTAGAAGATGGAATGTATCATTTCTGTCCAAGTTTATCTGCCACTTAACCGTATAATGCTGCAAATCTCATCTCTATGGCAGGGCGCCACTTCCCATTTCTCTGCTGAGATTATAGTCCTTGAGGTTGCTTTGTTCGCCATCTCCGCCACTCTGGCCGCCTACTGCTGCAAGGTGGTCAATTGCTGCTCACCAGCTCCCAAAATGGTGAGTAAAGGTTGAGTAAAGGCCGACATCTTTGCGGCTGTGTTGTAGCAACACAGCCGCAAAGATGTTATTGTTGTGTCACAAATGTACATATCTAGTTCTATCATGGCACTCTTATGGATAACAGGGTTTACTGTTCATGCCAAAATATGTACCAGCCACACAAGAAAAAGAAGCATCCAGTGCCAGCACAATGTTTATGTTTGTTTTGACAGTACATTTACCGTACATGGGTTCATTTCTATTTTTCTGTCCCTCTCAGCCGGTGATCACTGTGCATGCGCCCCCCCCTGTCCAACAGTGAGGAGACCAAGTGGACACAGGACTGGCAGGATACCGTTTTTCAGCATAACAAATGCAACACAAATTTAAAGTTGCTCTAATCAATATTTTTATATTATCGATGGATGAAATGGCAATGTGTGATGCGAAAGAGGTTTTGGTGGTGACAGAACAGACACAGCTGGAGACTTGGTGGGGAACACAGTGGAGCATTTAGCTGTGAAAGAGACAGATATTGTTCTCAGGAGTTGGTGGAGACCAAACCAGACGCAAAAGAGACTTGGACTCTCAGCAGATGGAACAGCACGCAACTTAATGCTGAAGCTGCTCCAATCTGCTGGAAGTGTAAACAATACACAGTGTTTCTGACATAATATTCCTAGCAACGTTATGGTATTTATGTGTCTACGTTGTATTAACAGTTTTTTTCACTCCACTCAAGTGGTTTAAAAACCACGTTGTGTTGGGTTTAATGATCTGATGGGCAGCTTAAGAATCTCAATATTTCTAGTTAAATTTGATTGATTGAATTCACATTTTGCGTGCAAAGATTTCTTTTCTATACGTACTCCTTCTCTAATTTTGACTTTGATCATAAGGAAATAGCTACGTGTGTAAAGAGGGCTGTGGAAATGAGTCTTAAATCCCAGAAATAAGTCTGCATTTGGGGTTTTTTGGTTCCCTCGCCGCAGTCAATGGGTTTTGGATTACCTGAAATCATTTCCGTGGGTAACGTAAACTTTTGTGTCGATAACCCACTAGAGCATTTTTTTGTAAGAATAGAAAAAAAAACCATTGGCTTTTTGAGGAGGGAACCAGAGATGTTAATTGTTGGTCGTGTTGGCACAACAAAAGACAACACGTAAAATCACCAACATGAACATATTAGGGCGGCACGGTGGCGTGGTGGTTAGCACTGTTGCCTCACAGCAAGAAGGTCCTGGGTTCCACTCCGCCCAGTGGCCTTTCTGCGTGGAGTCTGCATGTTCTCCACGTGTCTGCGTGGGTTCTCCGGCTTCCTGCCACAGTCCAAAGACATGCTCTGGGGATCAGGTTGATTGGGGACTCCAAATTGCCTGTAGATGTGTGAGTGTGAATGGTTGTATGTATCAGTCCTGTGATTGGCATACATACAAGGAATTTGACTTGGCGGTTGGTAGACACTGTCACGCAGGTAATAGACAACAAGTAATACTAGTAAAAATAAATAAAATAAAAGTCTAATGAACATACTTACTTTTCGGAAGATGCCTTTGTTCATATTGTTGTTACTTGATGACGAGTACTAAATATATAATGCTTTGCTGATTGTAATTGCAACTCAAATTCATGAAAAATAAAAACTATATTACTATATTGATTTTTTGCAAAACTCTCATTTGAACCATTGTTTGGTTTGTCTTGGGTGTGCATGTAAATCTGTTCTGTCTTTAACAATCCAGATAAATTACATAAAACTAAAACAAAAAAGACTGCACAACTATTTGAAATATTTGGAATTTTCAGCACCGTTGGTCCAATTTTCTTTCCTAATCTTGGACATTTATGTACATTAGGAAAATATTTGTTTGTTGTGCCTTCAGCCCTTAAGGTCTTTTACCGGCATCTTTAAGGTGTAAAAAGCACAGTATCATTGTTAAATATAGATGTAATATGCCAACACCACAGCCAGAATGCACCCGTTATTAGTCACCAGAGCGCTTTCGCCTAATATTTGTTTATTTGAATAAATGACGGAAAATAATGCTTGATGCACTCTTTAGAACAAGCTTGCTTTATTTGTAAAACACACATTACGAGTGTTTTCCCCCAAAGCATGGAATATTCTAAAAATAAACATGATACATGATTTGATTTGATTTTGTGAACAGAGTGATAAAAATGGAAGAGATGTTGCACCTGCTAACGCTTCGCCTGGAAGCTTTTAGTCACTGTACATTCCTGCTCAACGGGAAAATTCATTACACATCATCTATGACGGTTCCTCGATGCATCAACAAGGAAATAAAAGGTTTACAGGCTCCTCTCATTTTTGCAGCTCATCGGCCCAGTGGCTCTGTGGGAGATCACACAACCCATTAGTAAAGCACAAACTACATTCACTGGTAATACATAAGTATAGCTGTAGAGTCACATTCAGATACCTAATATACTCATCAAACAGAGCTATGTGTGTAATATCTAGAACCTGGGATGCAGACGGTGTAATCTCCTCCAGGTCTCCGAAACAGCAGTGCTTGTTCCGGATGAGACTCCCCCACAGCAAAGAGCGACGACAGGCCGGACATTCACCCTCCACTGGCAGGAGGTGTGACGGCTCCAACTTCAGGAAATGTTTCGCAAGGCAGAGCACATGACCGCTCATTCCACAGGACGGGTGGAAACAGCTCAGCTTTTCTGACACCTAAGGAAAATGAGAGATGTAAAAATATATACAAACCATCAGGTCACTGTTGTGGTTGTTCCAGCTAAAAGATTTGTGGAGTGCAATAGATTGTATGTGTGAGCCAAAGGCAACTGTATAATCGAGTTATACATAAGTAGCTTTGATGATGTATTTTGCTCTATTTGACCTGCTATTATTTTTTTTGTTTTTTGGTCAGCAATGTGATTTTATCACATCACCGAGCTAAGATACGATGTTACCTTAGTAAACATCACCTTGATTACACGCTAGTATTTACTATGTCGTTGGCCTAGCTTAGCATAAGGACCGGAAGCATAACCTATTCACTGTATCTTTACATTATGCTTGGTTGATGTACAAGTCAAGTTGAAGATTTTTCCCAAGACATTATTGAAGTATTTCTGTAATAAAAAAGGGTATCTTCAAGTTTTTGAATAAATAGAAGACTCTACCTTGACCAGCTCTTTACAGAGAAAACACCTGGATGTCTCCTCCTCTTCCGCTTCACATCCTGCAGACGGCAGCTTCTTCTTGGCTCTCACACTCCCATAAGCGATGGGGATGTGCAGTGGAGGCTGCAGGCCGGGCTCAAAGTCCATCCTGTACTCCTGTTTGAGCCAGCGTGCCGTTAGCGGAAGTCGGTTCCAAGGCGCCACCCGCAGCATGTTGGACACCACACGCCAGTGGAACTGCAAGCTCGACTCTTTCCTGGAGCGCCGGGAGACGAGGGAGAGACGCCTGGAGGAGTGAGGGTGCTGCCACGCCCACTCAAACTGATAAACATAATGATGGGAGTTAGAAATATGCAGATCAGAGCAGGTTTTTTCTATTCAAATCAAATCTAACATCAAAATTACGGATTACATTGAAATCCATTGAAACTGAAATTATGAATGTTGTTTCATCAAACAGTTTTTTATAATAAACCCAAAGTGCCTTCTAAGTCAGTGGCCCGGTGATACAGTTTCTCTGGATGACATTGCTCTGGTATCCAGAAGCACTATAAAGAATCTTGGAGTTCTCTATGACAACGATGTGACCTTTAAGTCTTAGGGGAGAAAAAATGTAAAAGGACCGCCTTTTTCACCTATGTAATATACAGAAAATATCAGGAACGTCTTGTCTCAAAGTGATGCAGAGAAATTAGTTCAGTATTTGTTACTTCTATACCAGATTACTGTGTATCTTTATTATCAGGCTACGCTAAGTATCTTAAGCCTTTCCAGATGATTCAGAATGCTTCTCTGCACTGGCTCCCTGTTAAATCAAGAATAGAATATAAGGTACTTCTCCTCACCTACAAGGCAGTTGCGGGTCAGGAACCGTCTTATCTTAAGGAGCTCATAACACCGTATTGCCCTACTGGGGAGCTACGCTCCATAAATGGTGGGTTACTTGAGGTTCATAGAGTCTTAGAAAGTAGGACAAGATTTAGGACAGAGCTTAAGACTTTCCTCTTTGATAACACTTATAGTTAGGGCTGGCTTAGATTAACATGGACCAGCCCTTAGATAGGCTGCTATAGGCCTGCACTTCACACTAGGCTCCTCTCTCCTCTTCTCTCTCTCCTTCTGTATTAATTCAAATCTCATTAATGCACATCACTAATTCAGCTTCTTCCAGTTTTTGTACTTTCTCTTCTCAAAGGTTTTCATGGATCCTGGTTATAGCTGGACCCTGGTCCTGTCTCCTGCCATGGCCCTGCTGACAGCTGCTGCTGGTAACATTATTATTATTATTAGTCACATTACTATTACTGTCATCATAAACCAACGTTACAGACTTTGCTTCTTCCCTGGAGTCTTTGTGCTTTCCCTCCTCACAGGTTTCTGTGGATGGGGGTTCTGTGGTTGTTCCTGCAGTGGTCCTGCCTGACATCCACTGATACTATCATTGTTATTAGTAACATTAATTTCTGTCATATGCAATGAATGTATTGTACATATTTTATGCTGTTCATTCTGTACCAGTGTTTGTTTCCCTTAGGTTTACCCCCGTATACAATGGTAGGGGAAACTTGGATTCTGTCCATCCCGGGAGACGGATCCCTCCTCCGCCATTCTCCCTAAGGTTTCTTCCATTTTTCAGAGTTGTTTGCTCTCACAAAAAGAGACATTTCACGTAAATACTTCTGACTCTCAACGTTTTGAATGGGATGAAATCAGATTTAATGTTGTTAACTTTGGTTGAAAATATTGTAGTCACATGACAAGAATACTTACACGAAGGGCAGCAATATCTGAGGCAAAGCCATGTATTATGAGGACCATCTCCCTGAAAAGACAAGGAAAATGCGCAGAATATATAACTAATGGTGTGATTGGTGCTCATCGTATAATACAAAGCAGTAACCTTCGGCCATACCACGGTCCTCTTCCACTGGTCCTCTTGGCTCCCCCTCGGTGCCGCCCGGCGTTGTGCTGCCCGATCCTGCGCTCAGGATTCACCGTGAAGCCGATGTAAATACGTCCTTTGAATTTGAGATTTGTGCAGTACAGCATGTATACACCGAAGAAGTTCTCGATCTCGACAACCATTGCGGAAGGAACTAAGCTCGGTATTATTAAGCGAACGCTGCTTTAGCGTTCGAACATCCATGAAAGTAACGTTAGCGGACTTATGTGCACCCAAGCTAGTGAACCCATGAACCAAAAACAAGAGAAATAGAAACAGATATTATAAAACACTCGGATATTTAGTCAATGCCGGCAGTTTTACGTCAACAATAATTGCACGTTTTCCCAAATGCTTCACACACGTCCATACGTAGTTAGGCATAGCTTACTTTCAACCAATGAAAGTGAAATGCTAAGAGTTAGCATGTAAACACTGCGTATCTTAGTAGCCTGTAATGCTGCCTGATAAAATATGTTTGATAGAGAATCGCTGTGAGGCATATAAAGCCCTTATATCATGTACAATAAATAAACGGTAGTACTGAATTTCAAAGTGCCTTACTTCGAAATATATATTTGTTTATATGAAACAGTATTACAATTTATTGGTTATTTTTTAAAGGACCCCTTGTTTTGTGATTCGCTACTTCAAACAATGTGTCCCGCCCATAACGTGTACATTTGGCTACTGATTGGTCGTCGTCACACACGCGTGCACGCTGCTTGGTCGGTTGTGAAGTCACTGTTAGCCTTCGCACACGGTGACTAAAACTAGCGAGAACATCGTATAATAGACAAGCTGGGTAATGATGCACTTCTATTTTACAACCAGATGTATTAATAGAGAGATCTTAAACCTGAACAATATTGTAATACTTCCGGTGTCAGCGTGTCTACAATCTATGTCTCTTCCTTCCTGATCTGTATACACATTTCGCTCCACTGCTGGTGAGCTTACTAACCATACAGATTATTATTTTGTCTGTGCAGACATGGCTATTACAGCAGATCACATCCGGGATAAACTTATTAAGGAGCTTGCGGCTGTACATGTGGTAGGTTTCTGCTTATTAGTTGTATTGATTTCTTGGGTTGTCCTGGCTCAACGTTAATGTGGTGAATAGAAGCACGTCTAACTCGTCAACCCTTCATTGGGTTAAGGCTGATATTTGATGTCAATGTCACGCAGTTTATTCAATGCTTAAATATTATGGTCAACAAATTACGTGCCACTAAATTAAACGTGATTTTTTAATGGAGTTTGTTTTAGCTGGGCCCATCGGCTAATACGAAGAAGAAGGCAAAACATTAGCTTTTCCCCATTTACCAATCAAATGAAAAATCATGTTAACCATGTTAACCCCAAAAGTCCCCTCCTTTTTTCCTTAATGAAAATACTGATTGCTGCAACCCTGGATATTATTTATAAATACCTCCAAAACACTCACCCTGACCAGCGATAAGCAGCTATAGTTTAGAAAGGAGTCAACTGCCATTCAGACCAGAACATCGTCCATTCTTGTATCTTGTCTACTGCAGGATGTGGAGGATACATCACCCAACAGATGTGCTGCCAGCTACAAAGTCCTGGTGGTGTCGTCCCAGTTTGAGGGAAAGCCGCTGTTACAGAGGCACAGGTATCACACACACTTCCATATACGACATGCTTGTTCTCACATCTTTGGTATGAGAACGTAGTTATATTTAGTAAGAACTAAAATAGTAGAATGTATTAACCCAAGCTTAAGATGTATCCAGTGGCCAGGCTGTGCTTTCTTTGATTTATTAAACAAATGTTGCTAAAATGCTCTAGGAAGTCACTATAGTAGTGACATTACATGATTAACAAAAAAACAATTTATATCAGTAAATACTAAATCCCAAGCACTTCGACATAGATCTAGCATTTGCTTATTGTTTTATGTGAATGTATTATTAAAACTCTGCCACAAGTTTCTTTGCAAAAAACTCAAATGTACGAACTTCACTATTAAATCAAATTAGTCAAAAATACAAAAACCTCTGTAAGGATTCCTGTTTTCTTTGCGTAGATATTTTCAACTAAGATCACACTAAATGACAAGCTAAGCTAGGTTACACAAACAAATATACCACAATGTTATCACAGTACATCAATAGTTAGTAAAGGTCTTCACAACGAATGTAAAGGTACAGTGGTTGCAAGATATAATTTAATTTAATTTGTGTGTTCTAAACTAAATATATAATATATCATTTTAACATTTCACAACTTTGTCAAGATATAGATTGCTTATGATTTTAACTTCAGTTTGTAAAATAATCAAAACAATAAATATCAGAAGGACACACACGCCAGCTTGCCATTGATTAACAATGCCAAGTAAATGCACATTGTGGGCATGGAGGTACAGCCCTCCTGTGACTACTGCACCTGTACTGCTCCCCTGAACCTGTGTGTTGTGTCCTAACAGGATGGTGAATACGTGCCTAGTAGAGGAGCTGAAAGAGATCCACGCTTTTGAACAAAAGACCCTCACACCAGAACAGTGGGACAAACAGAAATCACAATGACATGCATACAACGCAATGACATTTTGGTTCTGGTGGCAATAAAACACTTGGATGCTTTATTTTTGTCTTTGTTGGTTGTTTCCTGTAAGTCATCTCATTTTGTCATGCCTTTTTGAATATTGAATACATGTTTTTATCTTTGCCACTTAACATTATCATTTCATTCTCCAATCTGAAAAATGTAGTTTTCAGAAAGCCCGAAAAGCAGCATATAACCAACACAAACATTATTTTGGACAGAGGTAAATGTCTCCTAAGTTATACAGACTGAATCTATGATATAGGGTGCTGCAGGGGTGAATTACTGGAAGTTAGCATCACACCGGTTCCCTCCATAAAAGCCAATGTTATTTTTTCCATAGGCTTTCTGATTATTGCAGAAAATAATCTAATCTAATGCAAACAAACATCCATGATACTACATGATACAGAAACACGTTTTCTTTTCAGCAAAATGGACACCATTTCATAGAATTTGGCCAATTCAATTTATTTTATGTAGCCCAAAATTGGCCTCAGAAGGCTTCCGAAATCCTCTGTCACGTACCCTCTCGTCGGCACAGGAAAAACTTCAACGGGCGAGAAAGAAGAAAATAACCTCAGGGCAAGTGCAAAAGAGAATCTCTTTACCAGAAAGAACAGAATATGTCATGTACAGAATGAACTACGTAAGAGATTTACAACATGCACTTGAAGGGTTACCTGTTAGCAACCATCTAACACGCATAGACGCTTCCAAATCCACAAAAGGTTCATTTACTACAGATACTCTTTATCAAGTAGAAAAAAAGCTTTAAATCCTTAAATTTACTTAACGGGCTGCACAATTAATTGAATATGAATTGGCATTACCGGTACACATTCTTTTCTCCTCCCTGTCACATTAATGTGATTGATTGCAACAATGATGTTTAGAATACGCGCTGAGCTTATGAAGCACTGCTGCATATCAAATGTAGTGCTCTTAAACCAACACATCTGAATCCATGTGTGCAGCCTGCAGCGGAATATGATGTGTGAGTGCGGGTGTTTGTGAGTGTCTTTGAGTCTAATGAAGCCCACACAAAGCACAGAGGTCTCCATGAGGTGTTTTAAGAGCAGACGGACCCCCCACGTGGCTGGGAGGTTTTCAGGGTCGGACATCACAGCTGTGCGCTTTGATCAGTCAATCTGGGGCTTTTTCTTTTTGGGCGAACACACATTTGTGATTGTCGACATGTTTTTCTTTTCTGTAGATCAATAAAGCAAACTGCACAGAAGTGGAAGTATCAATATCGTTATTTGGTGGAGGTGAAATCTTCTGTGTAATTATATCTTAATTAAAACAACAGGATTATCTTGGTTAAAATAATGTTCCATGGGTAGTTTTCACTATATTTGTTAAAACCATTGAGAGGTCGGTCATCTTTGTTAGGACCAATTAAGAGCTTTAGACCCACAGAGTGGGGACATCTTTGGGAAGAAAGGACATTGTTGCCGGTCTTCAAGTCAAACGCCTATTTGGGCTCGGACCTGGTTTAAAGTTAGGGTAAGCATTGGGCAATAAAATCTGGAAAAGTCTGGAAAATTCCCAAGAACAATGATGTGATAATGAGATTTATAAGATTTTATAAGATAAAGTCTTCTTGCATATGGTACATTATTTTAACACTATTGAAGTTAGCATGGGGCTTAACCCGAAAGTGGTCTTTTTCCTGGCATTGGCATATTGCTGCCCTCTACAGTTTGTTATTAATTATCCTTTTTTTCTTCAGTCAAATACTGTAGAGACATTCCATTAGATTCTTCATTTGTATCTAGTTCCAGTCTGTCTCTGGTTGTCATATTCAAAAGTAGCATGCAGCAGAGACATGGCCAACTATAAGCGCTGTCTATATACTGCACATAATGCCTTCAATGAAAATCAATAATCATAGCTAACATTCTTGTTTCTTGGGCTCCATCCTGAGAATACTATAAGACATGTACAATAAGCATTTGGTTATCAATTTGATTTTATATACGTATACATATATATGGGAATAGTAGGCATAATGTTTTATATGTAGGAGAAAACAAGTTTCATGCTTCTTTTTAATTAATGTTATCCACAATGAAATTCATTGTTATGTGTGACACGTTCAGATGTCAACATATCATTTGCATCTACACAGTTATATAGTGGGAAATGCTGATTGGATTTCATCGCTCAGTGAACAGGAGACAGAAACGAAGCGAGAGCATCGAGTGTGTGAAGATTACTTCCACCACTTACCCACCCGAGGCCCGCTAATGGAAGAGCCAACATGGGGGAGAGTGAGTTTATTAGCTGGCCGGGACGGGTTGTCCCTCTCCAGGGTTGGAGAATATGACATTAACCTTGTAATTTATACCATAGGCGGTTCCCCCTGAGAGGTATGAGTAACAAAAGCAGCAAACGGACAAACAAAATAGAATCATGGAAACTCATTTTATGCTGGATACCTTATTGTTTGGTTAAGTCGGTGGTTTTAGTATTTGCTGATCCAAAATGGCCTTACTGGTGTTTTGGGTCTAATTGTGTCCATCTAGTACAGGCCTGGCCAACCCGCGGCTCCCGAGCTGCATGCGGCTCTTTGGTTTCAGGCAGCTCTTACGTTCATATCAAAGTTTGTCTTTGTGTTTTTATTAATAGGAGTGTTCGCTTCGCTTGAGTTCAATACGGTATTTTCGTCAAACGCGCATGAGATGAAAATACCGCAAGGTTTACTAGTTGGGGGGGATCATTTGAGTAAACAATTTGTGTGCAGTTCACTCAAAATGGCAGGGAACAAATGCACAGCAACGAGAATATGAAGACGAACACAGGACGTTTAGTGGGAGAGTTTATTTTTTTGTTGAACGTAATGGCAAGCTATTGTCACACAATAGACCACATAATGGTTTATTTTCATCCTCACTGTGTAGCGACACGAGGCGTGATTTGAGATGAGGGCAGTTTAATTATAATGTTGCCAGACTACACCACTCTGGAAATTTCACCCAGAGAATTGATCAAAATCTTCACCCAAACAAAACTAAGGGGAGGCACTCAGGTTCGTTGCAAATTATGCAGAGACAATTTACAGTACAATGTAATTTTATTACAGTTTAAAACATTAAAAAACCTCTTCACTCTGGGACAAGCAACAGGGGAACCAATCAGGTCTGAGACTTACGATGGACTGTCCAAACATGTGAAACAAGAGTGAAGCAAACTCAAACACGCAAAAACATAACATAAGAGGACACCACCACCTGGGACACCAATCCACCACCGCAGACGCAGCACCTGAAGGGGGGGATGAGAGCAACAGGTTTAAAAATAAAAACACTAAACCAAAAAAAGAAAATTAATTTAACCAAAAACTACACTAATAAAACACTGACAAACTGTTTAACCAAAGTTTAACAATATAAGGAAAATAACAAATTGACAAACAGACAAATAAAAGTACAGACTGTCTCTCGTACACAGTTAAAATACTTAACCCAGTTAGGAGGCCAAAACAAAGCAAACCCAAATTAGGAAAGACACAGCTAAAAGCAAGGCAGACCCAAACAGGGTTAATTTAGCTAAAGGCAAAACAAAGCAAGGCAACCTAGCCACAGGTAACGCAAAGCAAAGCAAAGCAGGGTTAATTTAACCAAGACAAGGAAAAGCAAAGCAAACCCGAACAGGGTTAGTTTAACCAAGGTAAAGCAATTTAGCCAAAAGGCAAAACAGCAGTGGCCTCTGGCAGGTTAGCGGGTGTAGAGCTGATGCTCAATGATCCTTGCCCGGTCAGGACGCTTCAGACAATCAACATGGGTCGGAGGGATCGACGCTACCACGAGAATTACCAGCGTGGACATTGAGTGCATCAGGTGGAGATTAGTACGCAGCCATCAGTGAGCTTTTGTCACCACACGGCGCAGCATGAAAGACGCCAGAAGGTGTCGTAACCCCAGCCTCTGGCAAGTGAAAACGCAGACAGGTGCTCTGAAGCCGCCTTTTTGTATGCCGTATTGTCATGCGGCGATTGGCTGTGATCCAGACCCAGCTGAAAGTTATTAAGACCAATCACTGCATACTGCCACAATCGCATGTTTAATTTAATCTTCACTGCATGTTTAATTTAATCTTCACTGCATGTTTTCTAACTCTCCTGTCATTTCAGATCCTCCCACATCATCAGCTCATTACCCTCACCTGGTTCTCCTTGCCCTCACCTGAAGCACATCCCCTCATCAGCCACTCACTATTTAAGCCCGTCACATTCATTTGTTCCCTGCCAGATTGTCTCGTGTGTTTTGTCGAGGTTTCCAGCGTTTCCCAAGTTACCGCTGTTTTGACCCTGCCTGCCTTTCGACCCCAGATTCTCTGCCTGCTCCTTTTTGGATTTGTTCGCCTTCCTGATTGCCACCCTGGTTCTGACCTCTGCCTGTTCCCGTCTACGGATTCCCTGCCTGCCCCTCTCGGACTTGTTTGCCCTCTGACAGATCTCCCAGTTTTGACCTTGTCTGCCCCATTGATTAAAACCTACTAGTTCATCCCATCTTGGTCTGAGTCGTGCTTTTGGGTCCCGTCGTGCACCAGTAGCCGTGACAGCCATTCTGCCTTGTACTGTATGTCAGGCGTCATTAGGGCATTTCAAATCTTCAGCGCCATTTCAGCTCACTCGATGCTAACATCGACCAGGAATTTCCAAAAGGGACTGAACTTCGCAAGCACAAGTTGGTCACTTTGAAAAGTCAGGCAGAAAAGCAGATAGTTTTTCCAACAATTTGAGAAGCACTTAGAGAGACCGTAATGCTTGCATCGTATCAACTGGCTTGGAACATTGCACGGGCTAAAAAGCCAAACAATGAATGGAAGTTTGTAAAATGCTTCAGTGACGTTAAGATCTTGTCTCCTGAAAACGACAAACTAAAACGAATGGTATCAGACGCCCAACTATCCCGCCACACTGTTGAACACAGAATATCGGACATTAACACGGCTATTGAATCAGTTGCACTCTGACCTTCAAGCGTGTGAGTACTTTAGCGTCACAATTGGTGAGAGTTGTAACATAAAAGACAAGCCTCAGGTGGAAATATTTCCACAGTCTGTGTCAAACGATTGTGTCATCAAAGAACTCCTTGATATTGTTCCATTAAAAGACGGAACCCGTGGCTCCGATGTGAAAGAAACATTGATGGCTGCATCTACGAAAGCAAACTAACTGCAATAGCCACGGATGGACCGCCATGATCGGATCTGTGAACGGGTTTGTGGGGCTGTGCAAAGCTGACCAAACATTTCCCGAGTTTTGGAATTTCCACTGCATCATCCACAGGGAGAAACTTGTGGCTAAAGCTTTAAGGGATGGGACCATTGAGTTCTGTTAAAAAAAATACCCCAATGTCAAACAGGCTGCGCTTAAGATACTGTCAATGTTTGGGTGAACATACGTCTGCGGGTCTGTTTTCTACCCTGAAACACGTGAAATCAAAGCATCGATCTGTTCTGACTGACACCCATGTGAAAGAATTGCTTCAAGTGGCAACAACGGAATACAAGCCAGAATTGAAGAGGATCGTTCAAGGAAAGTAATGACAAGTCCCACTAAGCAACATGCATAGTAAAAGAAAAACGCTATTATAAATTATTATTTAATTACTTATTTTTGTTTGTTGAACTGAGAGTTTGTGTGTGTGAGACACACGATGTTCATTGTTGAAAATGACTGGCTTGTGGTCTTAGTACTGCAGGAGTCAATTTCTGTCATCATCTTGGTGTGTGACATTTACAATAAATCTGGCTGAGCAGAGGTGTGTGTGTGTGTGTGTGTGTGTGTGTGTGTGAGAGAGAGGAAGGGATGATGTTCATGTGCGCCCATGTGTATGATGTGGCTCTTTGCGGTAACACAGTAAAAAATGTGACTCTTAGTGTCTCACTGGGTGGCCACCCCCGATCTAGTAGTTTAATATGTGATATAATTACTAGTTCACACTCAGACAGCAGAAACAGACAGCTATGTAAAAAAGAATAACTATTAGTTTTTATTTGCTGTATTAAAAAACAGTATGACCATAAAAATAAATACAGCACCAATAAAAATTGGCTCAGAAAATACTTTTTATTTTAAATATTTTTTTCTCAATCTGTTATGCAATGGCCTGTGTTCTAATGTATGTGGTATTATGTGAGATCCACAACAAGTGGAATCGCCCCTGGTACTGTAGCCAAATTGAGCTAGCAGGACACCAGTCATATTTCCGGGGGGGGGGCGTGCTACTCCGTGCCATCCCTTTACACACATCCCTGCAGAGCTGTTGTCATTAATCTGTATGAATGATGATGTCTACAGAAAACATCACGACCCTGACACAATGATTTGGTCAGATGATCTGTCACTCTCAAGATGTAAAAAGAAAACTTTTCTAAAACTCAGATTTGAGCTTAGAACCGGCCCAATGAGGCAATCCCCAAAAGTCGTCATGGCATAACGTTCAGTTCACTTCTGATTCACTCACTTGTTGCGATGTTGCCTGAGGCGAAGTCGGTGCTGACAGTGTTGGCAAGTTACTTCCAAAATGTAATTGTACTGTCACTCGCAGACAGTTTTTCCCTCTGTGCCGAAATGTGTGTTGGTGAATTCTCAAAAAAAAGAAAAAAAGCCGCCGCAGCGATCTCCCGTTGCCGCTGGGCCGCCGCAGCGATCTCCCGTTGCCGCTGGGCCGCCGCAGCGATCTCCTGTTCTCGCTGGGCCGCCGCAGCGATCTCCCGTTGCCGTTCCCCGACTCTGTCCTCCTACCCAGACTCGGCCAGTCCCCGCTCCGAGACTCATGACCCCGACGCCCCCAGTCCCCGCTCCGAGACTCATGACCCCGACGCCCCCAGTCCCCGCTCCGAGACTCATGACCCCGAGCCGACTACGACCGCGGAGGTGTTCCGTGTCCCCGAGCCGACTACTACCCCGGAGGTGTTCCGTGTCCCCGAGCCGACTACTACCCCGGAGGTGTTCCGTGTCCCCGAGCCGACTACTACCCCGGAGGTGTTCCGTGTCCCCGAGCCGACTACTACCCCGGAGGTGTTCCGTGTCCCCGAGCCGACTACTACCCCGGAGGTGTTCCGTGTCCCCGAGCCGACTACTACCCCGGAGGTGTTCCGTGTCCCCGAGCCGACTACTACCCCGGAGGTGTTCCGTGTCCCCGAGCCGACTACTACCCCGGAGGTGTTCCGTGTCCCCGAGCCGACTACTACCCCGGAGGTTTTCCGTGTCCCCGAGCCACCGACGACCCCGGAGGTTTTCCGTGTCCCCGAGCTGGAGCCGCCGCCCCCGGAGGTTTTCCGTGTCCCCGAGCTGGAGCCGCCACTGACCCCGGAGGTTCACCGTGTCCCCGAGCTGGAGCCGCCGCCGACCCCGGAGGTTCAGTGTCCCCGAGCCGCTGCTGACGACCCCGCAGGTGTTCCGTGTCCCCGAGCCGCTGCTGACGACCCCGCCGGTGTTCCGTGTCCCCGAGCCGCTGCTGACGACCCCGCCGGTGTTCCGTGTCCCCGAGCCGCTGCTGACGACCCCGCCGGTGTTCCGTTTGTTAGGGTGGATGAGGACAGGATCCAAAAGCAGAACCGGGGACAACGTCTTGTGGTCAACAAACGAAAATCTTTATTTCTTAAGAGGCTCGTGAGGAGAAGGTCGCGAGTGCAGGATCCGGAGCGAAGGCTGCGTAAGCGTGCTGGTGTGTGGCGTAGAGTCGCGTCGATGAGAAGTAATGATCCGACGAGGAGGCCTGGGAGACAGCAGGCTATAATTCGTGTCAGATTGCTGATTGGCCACAGGTGCGGGTAGTGAGAGCACTCCTCTTGGTCGCCCCGCTCAGCCTGAAAACACAGCAGCGCCAGCCAGCACCCAGGATCAAACTATACAACACTAAATAAAGGCCCAAAGGTCCAGGATCAAACTGCGGGAGATCCAGGAGCGTATCCCTCCCAATCAACCAGGTACTGGAAACCTCGCCCTCGGGGCCTGACGTCCAGTATCTTGGAGACCATATAAGCGGGGTGATCATCGATGAGCCGGGAGGGGGCGGGGGGGGGAATGGCCGGAGGGCTGAGGTCACTGGTGGAGACAGGCTTAAGGAGGGAAACATGGAAAGTGGGATGTATCTTCATCGAATCAGGGAGGATTAGACGGACAGAGGAAGGGTTAATTATTCTAGAGAGTGTGAAAGGCCCCACATAACGGGACGCCAGCTTACGTGACTCCGTTTGATGTAGAAGGTCCCGGGAAGATAGCCACACCTTCTGGCCGACCTCATACTCAGGGGCGGGGGAGCGATGTCGGTCTGCCAGCCGTTTGTTGTTCTCGGCAGAGCGAGTGAGTGCCGCCTTCACATTACTCCAAACCTCCCGAATCCTCCGAAGATGCTCGTCTACTGAAGAGACTGCCACCTCCTCCTCCTGGGCTGGGAATAATGGGGGTTGAAAACCGTAGCAAGCCATGAATGGCGACATACCTGTAGCGGAGCATGAGAGGGAGTTGTGCGCATACTCAATTCAGGGCAGGAAAGAGCTCCAGGAGACAGGGTGATGAGCGGTCACACAGCATAGTGCTGCTTCCAGATCCTGATTAGCCCGCTGTGTCTGGCCGTTCGTCTGGGGATGGTAGCCAGAGGAGAGACTGGCTGCTGCGCCCACGGCCTTACAGAAAGCGCTCCACACACGGAAAGCAAACTGCGGTCCACGATCTGACACTATATCTAACGGAATCCCGTGGAGCTTAAACACATGATTGGTTAGAAGGTTAGCGGTTTCCAAGGCAGAGGGTAATTTGGGGAGGGGAACATAATGCACAGCCTTGGAGAAACGATCAATGATGGTGAGTATGACTGTGTTACCTTCGGATGGGGGTAACCCGGTGACGAAATCCACGGCAATATGTGACCAAGGGCGACTGGGAATAGGTAAAGGACGCAGCAGACCAGCAGGAGGACGATGGGAAGCTTTGCTCCTGGCACAGACAGAGCAGGCAGCCACGAACTCACAAACATCCTTCCCCATCCCCGGCCACCAGAAGCGATGGCGGAGAAAGATAAGGGTACGGTGGGCTCCCGGATGACACGTCAATTTAGACGAATGCCCCCACTGAAGGACCTGTGACCGGACTGCAGGTGGGACGAACAAACGAGCAGGAGGACCTCCGCCAGGATCCGGGACAACCTCTTGGGCCTCCTTAACCACTGACTCGATCTCCCACGATGCTGCCCCCACCACACAGGTGGAGGGAATGATGGGATCTGTATCCTGGGGACTAGAGGGCGAGTAGATTTGTGAGAGTGAGTGAGGTACACAAGGTTCTTGTGGTCCGTCCATATAAGAAATGCTTGCTGGGAGCCTTCAAGCCAGTGCCTCCACTCCTGAAGAGCCAGCACTACCGCCAGCAACTCTCGGTTACCCACGTCATAATTTCTTTCGGCGGGACTGAGTCGACGGGAAAAGAAGGCATAAGGATGCAGCTTCCGAGTGAGGGGATCTCGTTGAGACAGCACCGCTCCCACTCCGGTGTCCGAGGAGTCTACCTCTACCACAAACTGGAGGGAAGGGTCGGGATGCTTAAGGATGGGAGCACTCGTGAACAGAGACTTGAGCTTGGAGAATGCGCGGTCTGACTCAGGGGTCCATTTGAAGGTGATCTTTGTGGAGGTGAGACTGGTAAGGGGGGCGGCTTCTTTACTGTAGTCCCTGATGAAGCGGCGGTAGAAGTTGGCGAAGCCGAGGAAACGTTGCAGTTCCTTGCGGTTGTCGGGAGGCGGCCAGTCGGCGACGGCCCTTACTTTGACGGGGTCTGGCTCCAGCTGACCTTGAGCGATGATGTAGCCAAGGAAGCTGACGGAGGGGGCGTGGAACTCACATTTCTCTGGTTTGACATACAATCTATTCTGCAGAATAGATTGTAGTAGATGTAAGTAGATGTAGACAAGCGATTCAGCATGTCACGGAAAAGGTCATTCATGAGGGTCTGGAAAACGGCGGGGGCATTGGTGAGACCAAAAGGCATGACCAGGTCCTCGAACTGACCCAGGGGTGTGTTGAAGGCGGTTTTCCATTCATCCCCTTCTCTGATCCTGACGAGGTGATAGGCAATCCGGAGGTCCAACTTGGAAAAGATCAGGGCATGATATAACGGCTCAAAAGAGGAGTCGATGAGTGGCAGGGGAGTCTTGTTCTTCACAGTGATCTGATTTAAGCCCCGGTAGTCGATACAGGGGCGTAATGAAGCATCCTTCTTTTCAACCAAAAACGAAGCCCGCTCCCAGAGGTGATGAGGAGGGACGAATCAAACCCGAAGCCAGGCTCTCGTTGATATACGTCTCCATGGCCACTCTCTCCGGACGGGACAAGTTGAACAGCCTGCTGGTGGGGAGAGAGGCTCCAGGGAGAAGATTGAGGGCGCAATCATAAGGGCGGTGGGGGGGTAGGGTGCGTGCCAACTCTTTGTTGAACACTAGAGCGAGATCCAGATACTCAGGCGGTACGAGGGAAAGATCTGGGGGCGACGGAGGAGCCGCAACCAGACGGGGTTCCGGGACAGCGGACCTGAGACAGTGAGCGTGACACGAGACGCTCCAACTGGAAATGGACGATTTTTTCCAGTCGAGGAGGGGGTTGTGCAGTTTAAGCCAGGGTATGCCAAGGACAGCTGGTGACAGGGGGGAGGGTATCACATACAACTGTATTGTCTCACTATGGTTGCCAGAAATAGTGAGAGAGAGAGGAGCAGTGCGATGTGTAACCTTGGAAATTAACCGGCCATCCAGTGCATTGACAGATTTGGGGACTTCTAAGAGCTCGAGAGGGATGTTTGTCTGTGCGGCAAAGTTCTCATCAATGAAATCGATAAATACATGTAGGGGGTAGGACTGGGTGTTGCTCTGGAGCGTAGCCGGAAAGGACATCCGGCCCGGAGAGCGAGACGACGAGGTGTTGCTCACCAGAGTGCTCTCCGTCACTGATGAGCTAGATCTTTTGGCGGAGCCCGGCAGGTCGCAGCATAATGGCCCGCGAGCCCACAGTATAGGCAGAGTCTTAGTTGCATCCGTCGCTGGCGTTCTGAGGGGGATAGGCGAGCTCGACCAAGCTGCATGGGTTCTTCAGAGGGAGGTTGGGGGGCAGAGGGCCTGGCAGGACTCTAAGATGGGGAGGCAGGGACGCACGTGGGCGCAGGGACACTAAACCTGAGGCCTGCGGATGGGACTGGCTTACGGGTCCGTTCGGCTCGTTCTCTCCTCCGTTCCTGGAGACTATTGTCTAGCCTGATAGCTAAAGCAATCAATTGCTCGAGGGAGGTAGAGTCATCTCGAGAGGCCAGCTCGTCCTTTAGCTCCTCAGACAGATTCCTGGAGAACAAGGTCATTAGTGCTGGCTCATCCCATCCACATTCTGCCGCCAAAATCCGGAATTCGATGGAAAAGTCTGCTCCTGATTTAGACCCTTGTCTTAACAAAAATAGCCGATTCATGGCCTCTAGCCCTTTAACGGGGTGATCGAAAACTTTACGTAGCTCTGTTGAAAAAATGCAGTGGCCCACTGGGCCCACTGGGCCGCTTTACCTCTTAACAAATTAACGCAGAAGGCTATCTTAGCCTTGTCGGTAGAGTAACTAGCGGGCTGAAGATCAAAAACTAACGTACAATTTAACAAAAATCTACTGCATGAACCTGGTTCACCAGGGTTCCTTGGGAGAAACTGATGGTAAGGTGGCAGGTAGGTTACTCACTGGTGGGGATGTACTGGAGCTGGGAGCCGACAACTGAGCGAGTGCAGAAGTTATCTGCTGCACGCTCTGGGAAAGGGAGTGCAAGGTTTCCATAACTCCACCCAACAGCTGATCGTGTTTACCAATCAGGATTCCATGTGAGCTGAGGGCGTCCTGGAGGGCATCTGGGTTCGCTGGATCCATCTTTTCTGGTCGGATCATTCTGTTAGGGTGGATGAGGACAGGATCCAAAAGCAGAACCGGGGACAACGTCTTGTGGTCAACAAACGAAAATCTTTATTTCTTAAGAGGCTCGTGAGGAGAAGGTCGCGAGTGCAGGATCCGGAGCGAAGGCTGCGTAAGCGTGCTGGTGTGTGGCGTAGAGTCGCGTCGATGAGAAGTAATGATCCGACGAGGAGGCCTGGGAGACAGCAGGCTACAATTCGTGTCAGATTGCTGATTGGCCACAGGTGCGGGTAGTGAGAGCACTCCTCTTGGTCGCCCCGCCCAGCCTGAAAACACAGCAGCGCCAGCCAGCACCCAGGATCAAAATATACAACACTAAATAAAGGTCCAAAAATCATAATCACCACACCGTGTCCCCGAGCCGCCGCCGACCCCGGAGGTTTCCCGTGTCCCCGAGCCACCGACGACCCCGGAGGTTTCCTGTGTCTCAGAGCCTGCCATTCCAGAGAAGTTCCGTGCCCTACAGTCGCCGCTCCGAGCCGGCCAAATGACCGTCCGCCGGGCCGCCCGCCAGGAGGGGGGGGTACTGTCACGGTGTGGTTCACTTCCTGCCTTGTCCTGTCATCCCCTGTGATCGTCTAATAGTTTCCACCTGTGTCCAATCACCTGCACCTCCCTTGTGTATTTAAGCCGTGTGTCACTTGTTGCGTCATTGTCTATTGTCGTGGATGTTCGTAGTTTCCTGCCTGCTGTTTCCCCCCCTGGTTCCTGTGTGTTTTTCCCCCTTGGCCTTTTGCTTTTGCCTTGTGACTATTAAAGTCGTGTTTTTCGAGAAGTCTGCGTTTGAGTCCTGCCTCCCCCACGCATCCTTGACAATGGAAAAGTATTGAAAATGGTGCTTCTTGTGTTCAATCTGTCATCCCTCCTTGCCAGGGCTCCATTCTGTATTATGGTTGTGCTTTAGTTTTGAGCTTACTGCTCATTTCATTTTCACCTTGACCTAAAAAATGTTTACTGAACATGCTCACCTGGATAGGCATAAGAGCTGGCTAGTTGTTCTATTATTCATGTTATTATAATTTCAATGTTTTTTTAATTTATTTATTTTATAGGCCTATTTATTTGACCTTTATTAAGTGCTGCACATTATTATTATTAATATCAACAGGCCTACCTATAATTTTTCACTCACTTTTGCCAGTGTCAATGTGTCAATCACCTCAACTAGGCAGATGTTTCTTACCTTGAAAGCTTTGTTATTTTTATTTGAAAATAAATAAATGGAATATCTGATATTTCAAGTGTGAAGACTCGATTACTACTTTTGCAAACCACTAGTAAAGATAAACATATGTGCCAGGAATCAAGTGTTGATATAGTGTGGATATAGTAGTGGGGATGGCTGTGCCAGGCTAGTAATCTCTACTACACAATGAGGCCTGCTAGTGGTCATTTTGATCTGAGTCATACAATTCTATGTTATATAGCTGACCCGGCCCCGGCCCCCATCACAGTCAGGAACGATAATGTGGCCCCCAGAGAAAAACGTTTTGTGACCCCTGGGTTATAGAGTCCTCTCAGCTGTTGATGCCTCTAATGGCAGTGGGTGGAAAAAGAGGTTTTCAGTCTGGTGGTCCTGCATTTGGCACTTCTTTACCTCTTGCCTGAGGGTAGAAGTGTGAACAGACCATGTTGGGGGTGGGTGGGGTCTTTGAGAATGGAGGCAGCTCTCCTGTGATCCCTGCGGTGGTAGATGCTCTGCAGAGAGGGCAGTGGGGTCTTGATGATCTTTTCTGCTGTCCTCCCCACTCTCTGCAGGCGTTTGCGGTCCATTGTGGATGTGCTGCCGTACCACACGGTGATGCAGCTGGTCAATATGCTCTCGATGATGCAACTGTAGAAGTTGCTGAGGATTTTGGGAGACATCCCAAACTTCCTCAGCCTCCTCCGGAAGTATAGCCGCTGTTGAGCCTTCTTTACCAGCTGCGTTGTATTGAGTGTCCAGGTGAGGTCCTCGCTAAAGTGGACCCCGAGGTATTTGAAGCTGCTCACCCTCTTAACTTCAAGCTCCTGGATGAAAAGTGGTTGATGAGGTCTCCTCTCTTTCCTCATGTCCACTATCAGCTCCTTGGTCTTGTCAGTGTTGAGGGTGAGGTTGTTATCCTCGCACCATGACACCAAACTGGCCACCTCCCTCCTGTATGCCTCTTCATTCTCCCCAGTGATGCGTCCTATCACTGCGGTGTCATCAGCAAACTTCAGGACGATGTTATCCTTGTGGGAGGCAACACAGTCGTGGCTGAACAGGGTGTAGAGGACGGGGCTGAGGACACAACCCCGTAGCAAACATGGCATCATACTTAGTATTTCTAATATCATAGAACATAATATCATTATACAGTGCACCCTCCGGTACGTCCGCCCCCCCCCAAAGTTGTGAACCTGGGGGAAACACTGATATGGCATAATATAGTAGAACTAATATAGGACTATATATATATAATTATACATTTTGAAGAATTTACATTTGCCTGAGCTCCTCTCTTTTCCATTCAAAACTGGCTAATATTTATTGTATATGTTAGAAAAACAACAGGTCCTTGCTCTGACTACTTTGGTAGTTGGGCCCAAAACAGCCTCTTCCATAATAGCTGTTTTCCATAAAATGCTAAGGGGAAACATAAACCACAGATCATTTTTCTAATATATTAATAACATTAGTTGTTTTTAAATGGGGAAAAGAGGTGCTCAAGCAAATGTAAATTCTTCAATTTATATGTGTATATGTGTCATGTTATCCTGGTGTTTTACGTGGTATTTATGTACCCTTTGTTTTGTCTGTTCCAGTTTGACAATGATCAATCCGCCATGAATAACTGCAGAGGATGAAAACATTACACATATGAAAATCAAGGCTGGTAGTTCATCTTTATTCATAAAGGAAAGTGTAAGCTAGCTGTCTGTTGCTGCCAAGAGGAAACGCAGGTTGATAACAGCAACACATTAAAAGTGCAATGAAAAACCTTCCTCTTTGCTTAAAACTTTCCTCTTTGATTCTGCCTATAGGTAGGGCTGGCTCATGTTAGCCCGGACCAGCCCTTAGTTAAGCTGCTATAGGTTTAGAATGCCGGGGGAATTCTTAGGACACACCGAGCTCCTCTCTCACGCTCTCGTTCTACCATAATTCAAGTTTTATTAATGCACATGACTAATTCAGCTTCTTTCCGGGAGTTTTTTTTTTTCTGTGCTTTCTCCCCTATCAGGTCTCCGTAGATCGTGGTTGCGTCGGGACCCTGGTCCTGACACCTACCCTGACCATGCTGACGCCTGCTGCTGCCATCATCATCATCATCATCATCATCATTGATCATTATTTTAGATATTAATCATATTACTGTACTCGTAAACCAACATTACCCTCTCCTAAAGTCTCTGTGCTCTCCCTCCCCACAGGCTTCTGTGGATGGTGGTTCTATGTGATGGTGGTTCTATCTGAGGAATCAGGAAACATTTATTAGTCAAAATATGTCAAACATACAAGGAATTTGTCTTGGCGGTTAGTGCGCGACAGTAGACAGACAAGACAACAGTGCACAAGTAATAAAATAAAGTGGAATGAAATGCTAATGCAATGGGTTAGTAGAATAAGGCTAAGGCTATGGGTGGTTGCCCCTGCAGTGGTCCTGCTGTGCGCCTGGCTTACTACTCACAATTACTTGAATCATTTCTGTCATAGGAATTGAATGTATTATACATTGTTCATTCTGTACACATGGCATCCATTGTAGTCTGTCCATCCCGGGAGTGGGATCCCTCCTCTGACGTTCTCCCTAAGGTTTCTTCCCTTTTTTCCCTCTTGGAAGGGTTTTTTCATTTTTTGGGGAGTTTTTCCTGTGCCGATGGTGGGTTTCGGGACAGAGGATGTTGTATGTGTACAGACTGTAAAGCCCTCTGAGGCAAATTTGTAATTTGCGATTATGGGCTATACAAAATAAAATGAATTAAATTGAATTGAATTTTGTCATTACCAAAGTAATATATTAATATGCTAATTTAATTAAATATACAATGGTCATATTCATGAAGAGAAACCTTTAAAAGTGTGTAAAATGATCCTCGTAGGGTCAGATGTCTTATGTAGCTGCATTAAGATCAAAGTTAGATTATGGGAGCTGCACTCATGGATCTGAATCAGAAACTGTATTTAGAGAAGATGATCCATAACATCTGTGTTTCTCCATTGTGAGACACACTTCACACACATAAGAAACTAACACAAAACCTTGGTTTGCATCATTGGAACTTATTTACCTCCTTGTGTTATCTGTAACTATTTTGGCCTGCTATTGACTTTAGTGGTAAATTATATTCTTTTATCATTAAAAACAGAAGACTGCGCTGTGAGGCCGTCCTAATAGACAGACTGAGAATAAGAGTCAGCATCCATGTTGTTAGAAACACTTGTGAAAAGTGTCTGATACACACATGGTTGCTTAACATTTTTTAAATATACTTCATCTCCAGTCTGCTTTGCTATAACCATGATTGTAATTCTATTTCTGTTGATGTGATTTAAACCATGTTGAATGTATTCTGGTGGAGGTCTTTCATAAATATATATATATATATATATATATATATATATATATATATATATATATATATATCCAGGTCCAGAATCTTATTGAGCAGAACAACCATTCAGTTCTGAAGCTCAGAGAGACAGAAGAACAACTCACTGTCAAAACTGGCAGCAGAAATATGAAGATCTGGAGGAAAAGACATTCAAGGAACTGAATAACCAACAACAGTCCATGGAGTCTAAAGTAACAGGGTTACTTTCCACCTACGTTTCTCTTCAAGAGGAGCTGCACAAGCAGCAGGCCAACAACCAACAGTTGGAAGCAGAACACAAACTGCTAAACATCAAGACAGAGGCTCTGGCTGAGACTATCAGGGAGAACGAGGGTTTATTGCTGAAGCTCACCGAGACCACAGAACAACTTTCTGTCAAAAGTGCTGAACTCACGGTCAACAACCAGACCTGGCAGCAGTTGAAAGCAGAACATAAACTGCTGAAGACCCGGAGGGATTCTCTGGCTGCTTCTAAAAAGAGCCAAGAGGATACCCACCACGAGACGGTCACAAGCAGTGGTTTCCTGATCTCTAAGATCCGAGAGGAAAATCAGATCCTTATTACCAGGATCCAGGATTTAGAGGACGACAAAACAGTCCTTGAGAACATCTGCCTCGACTTCAAAAAAAGAAAAGAGGAACTTTTGGGAGACGGATGCAAGACCGGCAGACGGAGATGGACAAAATGAGGCGCAAGATGCAGGACAAGGAGACAAAGAAATAGGAGACAAAAGAGAAGAAAAAGGAGACCATCCAGGACGTCAACATCAACGTGCCTGAGACTGGACACCTGTAAGAACACCTTCCTTCATCTCCCACTCCATCCTACCTCATCCATCTACCTAATAGCTATATTTCTAAAGTGTTTTTAAAAAAACACAAGCCCCAAGACAGTCTGGTTCTACAAAGAACCAACACCTTCTAAAGAACCATTTTATCTATTAGATGGTTCTACGTGTTTTTTGTTATTTGGGATATTAAATGGTTCTTTGACATATTAAAAGGTTCTTAATTCACATTTGAGTTGTTGAATGCGATGAAAAAAACACCTCCGTGCCATGATGTTAGTTAGTTAGCTGCCAGTTGATACACAAACTTCATATTTATAATATCATATAACATAATATAGGACTAATATAACAAACATAGTATCATACTTCATAGTTCTAATTTCATATAACAACATCATTAGATTGAAAGATTTTTATTGTCAATTACACACGCCCTGTGTATTGAAATTTTTGTGCTTGCCTTTTCTGGAAAGCCGACCAATTTTAAAATTAAAATAAAAAATACAATATTTACATAAATGTACATGAAATAAAAATAAAAATGAGGTATGGATAAGGCAGAAATTAGGTAAGGGGAAAAGTGCTAAACTGAGCAGGTTGTAAAAGAAAAACTTGAATTAAATGAAATGTGTGCAATATAAATTAACAGTACAGTAACAGTAAGTGAAATCCTAACAAGCTAAAGTGCAGACCAGTTGTGAGTTAGGTCATTGGTCACCAAACTAAGGCCCGCGGGCCGACTCAGGCCCGCCACCCCCCTTTGACTGGCCCCCCAGCCCCTCTGCCCCCCACTACTTGAACCGGCCCAATGAGGCAATCCCCAAAAGTCGTCATGGCATAACGTTCAGTTCACTTCTGATTCACTCGCTTGTTGCGATGTTGCCTGAGGCGAAGTAGGTGCTGACAGTGTTGGCAAGTTACTTCCATAATGTAATTGTACTGTCACTCGCGGACTTTTTTTCCCGCTGTGCCGAAATGTTTTGTGGTGTTGGTGAATTCTTTTTAAAAAAAAGACTTCCGCGCAGGACTTCGCTGTGAGCGGACTGTTTAGAGACGATGTGACCGCCATGTAACGTTAAAGTTATCTGCTCCTGTAGCAGAGCTGCTAGTTTAACTGAAAGAACGAGCAGAGAGAGAGAGAGAGAGAGAGACGGTCACTTTCTCTCTTCGGAGCCTTCACCGTCTGCAAACTAAGCGCTGTCTTGCTCTCTTTCCCTCGCACATATTAATCAAAGTAGTCATGGAAATGTGCCGAAAAGTCATGGAAAAGTATTGGTTAAAATGTGTATGAACCCTGAATATGGTGCTTCTTGTGTTCAATCTGTCATCCCTCCTTGCCAGGGCCCCATTCTGTATTATGGTTGTGCTTTAGTTTTGAGCCTACTGCTAGTAATCTCTACTACACAATGAGGCCTGCTGGTGGTCATTTTGATCTGGGTCATACAATTCTATGTTATATAGCTGACCCGGCCCCGGCCCCCATCACAGTCAGGAACGATAATGTGGCCCCCAGAGAAAAAAGTTTGGTGACCCCTGATCTATAGTATAAATTCCAATTATTCCATTATACTGGGGCTGAAACAAAGAAAAAAGAAAATACTGATACATAAGTAGAGGAAAAGCTTTCTATTTTGCATCACACTAACATAACCTCAACAGACACGTTCTATCACAAATTGTCTGTTCTTCTTATGTGAGAATACACCATAAACATGCTTTGCAGGGTCCGACTGAAAAGATTCATGCTTAAATCAACAGAAGCAGAAATGGATCCCCCGGTGTATCAGGAATTGAGAGGGCAATAAATCCATAAACAAGCCTTATGAGGTGGGAGATGTTAGATCTGGGCGCTTGATTTCGCTGCAGGAGCCGCCTATTCTAGTCACCCACACACACAGCCTACTTCTCATCCGAGGTGAAGTGAAAGGCTGAGCGAGTGTGAATACATCAATTAGGTTCCATTAGTCCGGCCACACATGATCTCCGTTAAAAACACGGTATTCTCTCACTATTAGTTTCTCACTGGAAATAACTGGTGGCTTATATTGTTGGTTGTATATTGGGAAACCAACTCCACCAGTCGTATGTATTCTCAGAGGAGTAAATGACGTGGCTTTATGTGCTTGTCTTATTGTTTGACTGTAATTACAATCAAGATAAAGTGCTACCATTCATCTATTAAGACTCAAAACTTATACAGTATTAAGAGCAAACTGTCCACATCCACCCACACCTACACACACAGGATGTATCATCCTCTAAGCCTCTGATTTACATGAACAAAAGGAAACCGATAAAAAGTTATGAACTGAAGAATCCCATATAAAAAGTGTCCCTTTGTTGCTACTGTTGAGTTCGCTAGCGATTCTTGTTACCAATGTCCAACATGGCGTGAAGCTCCTCGGGCTCATATCCCAGCAGGCCTTGCAGGTTGCAGACAAAGCGGTAGACGTAGCGTTTGCCAGCCGTCTTGCGGATGATGTTCTTGTCGTAGTAGTATCGCAGGCCACGACTCAGCTTCTCGTAGTTCATCTTGGGTTTGTTCTTCCTCTGACCCCACAGCAGGGCCACCTGGAGACACAGCTACATATCAACTTCTAGAGCTCCAGATACAACAACCTTATACTCCTATACAATAATGAAAAAATATATTTAAAGCTGCAGATGTCATGTTTGAAATTGCTAGATGACAACAGCACAGGCTTGAGTCACAAAAAATTGGGCTGATGAACTGATCTTAATCATATTGCTTACACAAACATGAAGCGCTAGACCAGGAGTGACCAATAGGTCGATTGCGATCGATCCATGGTCCAGCACTAGGCAGTGCCAGTAGATGCCTGCCATTGCTAAAAAAAATCACGCCACGTGCTTACTAACGGGCGCATCCTTGCTTACTAACGGGCGCATTTAGTTTCATTTAATTTCCCCCCCTGTCGGCTGGTCGTCGGAGGGGAGGGGGTAGATTGAGATTGCAAACCGGAAAAGAATGGGCACCCCTGTGCTAGACCGATAAAAAGACATCATTTAATTACATTACATGTAATTGGATTATGGCCCTTCCTGTCTTAAACCGTAAATCGTTTGGATATATTGTTTGTTGGATTCAATCCAAAGTGTCAGAATCAACTCATATATTTGTTTGGTCCTCCCTGCCTCAAACGGCCAACCTTTCCGGGAGGAGAGCAGGCAGCAGCTCAGGTAGAAGGACCTTCAGTTTGCAGTTTGTAATTAGTATTTGGACACTTAAAACCTCTATCACCCGCAATCTGATCTTGAGGTGCTGGCTAGATTTGGGTTGCTCTACTTGGGAAACTGATACCTGTCTCCAAAGCCACATTTGAACTCTAAAGAAACATGCAAAGGGTATGTTTAGCCTTGCTTAGCTTAGCATAAAGGCCACAATCAGAGATAAATGATAGCTATAGTCCAGTCAAAAGTTTCTCATTGAATTGAATGAGAAGATGTGTCCAAATGTTTGTCTGGTACTGTACACACCAGCCAAGCACATATTAACAACTCCAGAATTATTATACTTCCAACTTACTCTTCTTCTTCTTCCATCTAGCAGTGACCAAAAACTAGATATAACATGATGAAATACGTTTTGGAATTGTTGGAAACATTTGACAGAGGTGGGCTAACTTGTCTTAAAGAAGGCTTAACATGGCTTAACTGTATTGTTCAAACCTTTAGGTGTTAAGTACCTCGTCAGGATCCGTCAGCTTGAATTCCCACCCATCTCCTGTCCAGCTGATACATGACTGACAGCTGCGGTCTGTGAGAAGCTCTAGCAGAAACTGCCACAGTTGAATAGGACCACTTCCTGTTAAAACAATAAATTGAAGACCTGCTGCATCGATTTACAACTGGTAAAAGTCCAGCGGAGATATAAAAACATACCAGTGTATCCAGCAAGGATAGCTGCTGGTATCACGGCGCTGCCCAGATCTGTTTTGTTGCCAACGTATTCTCTGAAGCTCTTGTGTTGGAGTGGTAAGGTAAAGACGTCCCCAGACATGGTCTCCTCCGTCATTTGCTCTAGATCCTGGAGGGGAGCGGTCCAGGATAAAGAGCCCACAATCTCTGTGTCGTCACTGTGCGCTATGTCTGCTTCTGAGTCCGTCTCTGCAATTAAACAGTAGAGACACAGGAGAGAGCTGATTAATGAGGAAGGAGGGTTCTAGGTGGAGGATGCTAAACTGTGGATAGTTACTTTTTTTTTAGCTTTGTCAGTCTGCCGTGAGTCCTGCAAACAGTGGTCAAGTGTACTTTCTTCACCAGTTAGTTACTTGTTATGTGAAACACATTACTTATTTACAGATTCAGTATATACAGAGCAACACTATCATTCAGTTATGCATGTGTTAGAAGTCCAATATTGACTGTTGCCTCTGCTTTGGTCTCCACCGACCCTTCTGAAAATAATAAGTAAACTCTGAGTTCCCGAGTGGGTTAGAAGACGTTTCCAAAGGGAATTGTATGAGCATGACGTACGAGCAGCCGGACCGACAAAGAGAGATAGGGAGAGACTTTGTGTCTGCTCAGGTAGACATTACTCCACTATTAACATAGCAAATAGTTATTTACTGCTCCAGTAATGCTCTGATTTAGACTGACGGCTGCATTCATTTGCTGTCATTTCATTTTCCCGTTGTAATGTATAACGTGTGTTTCACCTCTGGCCCCTGATTCATGCTGCGGAGCAGCAGCGGCCATGTTCCTACTGGGCTCTTCTGTCTTTATCAGATAGTAGTCCTGATGTTCAACCGTCACAGGATGCAGAGTGAGAAGGTCCGTCCTCTCAGTAGGATAATACTGAACATGGTAACTGTGTTTGTCTGTATGTTCCTGAGCAAAGTCTGAGGAAACACAGGTAAATGAATTATGACAAGAAAAGATATAGTTATTACATGTGATTGTTGAAGTAGATATTATAGTAATTACAACAGTCGGGGAAGAAGACATTATTATAAGTGCTGAGCAATGATTCAAATCTTTTATTGCAATTGATTGTAATGTGAACATTTTAATAATGAATTTTAATAATGAATTTCGAAATTTTCGAAATTAAACAAATAAGAGGCAGTATTCCCTTTACACAGAAGCAGTTCAAATATTTTTCTTGTAAATCTCAACTTAAACTTAACATAAAACCAAAGCTATTTTCCACTGCCAGGACATTGGCATTTTATCTAGTATGTCATAGAGAAACAAGTTACCTTCCATTATCATACCATCATAACAGACAAGCTAACATTTATCTATTTTATCTTTTTTTCTGAAAAGGTAAACATGAATCTTTTGTCAGGACAGCATAAACAGTCTATATATCTGCCATTAATCTATCTATCTATAATCTATGTTAAATAGCAGGTGTCCCTGTTAGAGGGAAGTGAACGGACTGAAAATAATAATAATTTTAAAGTGACTTTGTTGACATGCGTTAAAATAATGGTGGCCGTTCCTGCATTTACGTGTTAACGTGAAAAAAATACTAATCCGTTGACGTGCCCAGCTCTAATTATTATTATTACCTTTGTTGATTAGAAGCTGGCAGTAAGATGGTATAGTCGAGTCATATTCATCCTCTGGAGAGTTGAATTCAAACAGAATAATATTGTGTTATTACTCCATGAGCACTGACAAGGACTAATAATAAAGAACATACTACAACCCCAAGGGACATTTCAAGTTAGAAGCTCTGAAGAATCAGTCTGTCTTCACCTCTCCTCATGGTCTCCAGATGCTCCCACAAGATCTCTCCTGCGGTGCAGTCAGACATGAGGCTCAGGAAAGCATCTCTTTCCAGGCCACACAGCGCACTGCCCTGCAGGCCTCTCAGGTCTGAACCCAGGCAGTGGAGACCAAACTCATTTTGGCACCAGTCCAGCCAGTAGTTCACCTCCCACTCAGACCACAAGGTAGGATCTGAACATAAGCAAATATATGAATCCATCTACAACTCTGAATGCACTATTCACAGCTCCATGACCTCCCATAATGGAAGATGTATTGATGTGACCCGGGCTGTACCCTTTGGGAAGTGATGGTTGATTCTCTCCTGGGCAAATCCAGCAAAACTGGCCTTCACCGCCTGGCTGAGGACCTCTTTACTGGTCGGGGTGAGAGGAGGTACCTCCAGGGTATCCAGCTCTGGGAAACCGACACAACATGAGGACCCTCAGTTTATTTTCACTCCCAAACGTATCAGACATGCAGGAATAAATAATATTATTTGGCTTTAACCATAACTCCTCCACGGTTAAGAACTATCCATTGTATTTATGTGTCATTGCATATCGCACAAACTCCATTGATATTTAAAAATACTCAGGCTCACTGATCAAACTGATCACAATGACATAAACACATTATGAGTTATTATGTGTTATATAAAGCTTAAACAACTGTAGGAGGCCCATTCCCCTTATGTTTTTGTAAGTTAGTGTCCATTCCACCTCTCAGAACCTCTCGGAACCTCTCAGAACACGGGCGTTTCTGGTCTACCGCTGCCATCACCTGGAACCTGTGACTTTGCTTTTCCAAGTTTACAAAAGTCACCGAATAACTGAAACTAGCCAACCAACCAAACCCACAGGCAGCACTAATACTAACATAAATGAGATAGCTGCACGCCCGGGGGATAAAGTGGCACAGAGGCCACGACGACTTTGATAAAAGTAATCATAAGAAAGGAGCAGGACAGGGCGTGAGACTGACGTTTGACGGCGACGCAGGGAAAATAGACAAAATATAGTGCAGGTTTAAACAGGTATTTATCTACAGGTGTCTAATATACGGCCAGAGCAGTACAGTACTTTGCTCCCATACTAGTACTCCTGTCTGCTTCTCCAAACAACCCTAGGTAGTAATAAATCACAGAGTATTGGGAAGTACTTCATACAATTCCATTTCAAATTGCAACAATAAACTATCCCTCAAAGGTCAAGATGACTTTTAAAGTCATCTCCAAATATCAAAGTGCACATTTTCTTTCTGAGATACCTCTCTAGTTTATTGTATTTATTTATTGTCATGAAGTATTTATTTATCCAGAAATACTTCTTTATTCTCAAGGACTTGTGAGCCAATTACAACAACAATAAAGTCCATCAGATGCGTCTGAAAGTCTAGGAGGTTGATATTGTGTTCAATATCTTTGTCAATTTATTTACATAGTGTGGATGACTTGTACATTCGTATAAAAAGGTATTAAAAGATTAACACAGTGTCAAGACTTGGATCATATCATTATAAAAGAACACGATTAAAGCAAAGTAGGCGAAGTTGATAAAGAGGGTAGAGAGGGTGCACCGGGAACCGCAAGATTGGTGGTTCGTCTGCCCCATGTGTCCCTGAGCAAGACACCTAACCCCTAATTGCTCCCCGGACAAAAATGTAAAAAGCCATGGGTTAAAAATACAATGTAAGTCGCCTTGGATAAAAGCGTCAGCTAAACGACATGTAATGTAATAAATCCATTAATAGATAATAAGACATACATCTGCTTACAACTAAACTACAGTGTGTCATAAGTGTATCATGAAGCAGTCACATACTGCATATACAAAAACATAATAGGGGTGTTTAAGTAAGTTGTTAAAAGCGAAATGCATCAGAAGTTGATGAAAATGTTTGTCTTACCGTAATCACTGCAGTCCATCCCAGAGTGTGAGGAATTGGGGGATCAGGTGGAGGAAACTGAGAGCACAAAGGGGGAAATGGGGCTTTAATATGATGGATGGGAGGGCAGGAGGGGTGGGCTTGTGATGGACAACCGTCCATCATATGGATTTGGGAGGGGCAGGAGGAACGGGTCTGAGAGGCCAAGTGTGGAATCACACAAACCATGATGTCACACACACACAGTTGGTAGATTAGCATGAGCTGCTTCTTCTCGTGGACGATCCAACGTCAATTGGAGCTTCATACCAGAAAACTCATTGATTGGACACTTGGAAAATCTCCTGTAGTTGTTTGTGTGACATCTTGAGACAGTGAAGGCCATCACTGTGCCAGACAAAACAATATAAAACCCCAAAGGAGCAAATAAATTGATAATTATCAATGGAGTCATTTGCCAAATGAATATTGTCTTAAGTTTGATTAATCCGCTTCCTTAATTCATTGTATTTCTGTAGAATAGCAAACTATACACTCTACACTTCATTTTGCAATCACTCTGTGATGAAGGGCATTCAATGATCACAGTACATTACAGTAGCTACATCACCCTCTACTGGTAGTCAGTAGAAAGTATCTCTCTAACCTTTATGTTTCTATGTTCACTGCTCTCAGATGTCCTGCCCATCCTCTTTATGAAGTAATAAGCTATTATTTGGCTTACTGATATACCAACCAATATTTGAATCATTTGTCATGTGCATTGAACACGACAGAAATGACATATTATAGATCTTTAACATTGTTCATTCTGTAAACATGACATCTACCACATTCGGTCCACCCTGGCGGAGGGATCCTCCTCCCTTTTTGGGAGCGTACAGTGGTATTGAGCTAAATTTGCTTTGCGGAACAGAAGGCTACCATCAGTCAGTGTGGGGAAGCTTTGAAGCATCTGCCGTTGACCGCTCACAAAAGCTGTTGCAGAATAATCAGGTCAATTGATCTGAAACCAAAGTGCAGGTTTTATGGTGCAGGGTTAGCTTGAACATCAATCACGCCGAATCTGGTCCTTTCATTTTGGGGGCAGGAATGTAACAAACCTTGTGTGTCTGTGCAAAAATGGGCTGAAAAAAATGGGCTGTTAATTCAGATTTGTCATTTATTGACTAAAAAGGAAAAGCACTGGCTGAGAGTGAATTGAAAGGTTCAGCGTGGTCAGTCAGACAGTATGCTGTTACAGTACATCGATCGAGCCGATAGCCACAGTGTCATGGACTCACGTGTTGTACACACAAACTACATTAACAGAAACACACAGCTTCCAAAGGTTAATTCAGTCACTTTGGGTTGTTAGGCAGAGAAGGCTTTGTTATCTTCTAAAACAGGTCACTTTCATGAAGGGAGTACAGCAGAACGAGACACAAACATGCTGAGGACATTGCAGCTAAACTCATGGATAACAGAGCTCCCCTGACCTCCACTGCTAATAACACACACAGAATGGATATACGCACATAAAACCATGACACATACACTGGGAAGTTTTTAATACAGAACAATCATCAAAGGTTTTCCTGTGCTGAATGAAGAAATGGCTTCCCGCTGATGCGGCGCAGTCACAGTGCTGCTACAACCACCGAGTAACCCGCCTCTCCCATGGAAGACGTAGGCTTGTTGAGGACCAGAACATTGCTGAGGTTTGTCTGCTGTTTGCTGGGTTTTAGGAGCCACATCGGCTGTGCCGGCGAAGGGGGACGCGGTTAGAATAAGTGTTAAATTAAAAATATGAATTAGTCATTAATTTTCTTTGCTCCTGGTTGATATTTTCAGTTTAAATTTTTTTCAAACTTCCATTATGAGAAAGCTTTGGAAAACAGGAGCGGTATAAAGAAATACGTAAGTGTATCTTTAATGTTTCACGATTCAAGGAGAAATGTAGGCCAACAGCTGAAATGCTTGCGTGGAGGTTTTTACCCAGCAGTGAGTGCATTGCTGGTGCACAGACCAGGACCCAGATTGCGGCTCAGCCCACTTCGATACAGGTTACTGCAATTTTAACTGGAAGTAACAGAGCTGGTATCAGGGTTCACGACGTAAAGAAATAATGCCACAGTAGACAGGGGGAAAAGCTACATGGGTCACATGGTGAGCTACAGTGAGGAGGTGTTAGCGAGGATCGTCAGGAGCAGCGATCTTCTCCAGGCTGGGCTCCATGCCCCAGATCTCCCTGGCATACTGGGAGATGGTGCGGTCACTGGAGAATTTGCCACAGCCGGCGATGTTGTGAATCACCATCTTGGTCCACTCTTTAGGGTCCTTTAGGGAGAGGAGGATGGGAGTTACATCACAAAATAAGATTAAACTAAATCATTACCTGACAAGAAAAAGATACTCGCAGTACAGCACAGTGAAACACTCTAGACTATAATATGATGCTACACAATTTAGTGCGGTCTACCAAGTTTGAATAGAACAGTATTATATCATATAGACTCATATACAGTAAAACATTGCATATCTAACATGGAAATAGAAGTCGTCTGGACCAATGAGTGTCTTGCTGACCTTGTAGAGTTCGCTGACTCTCTCTTGACATTTGATGTATTCCTCATAGTCTGCAAACACCTTAAACCTGCAACACAGATGTACAGTTCACAAGGATTCTACTCTAAAGCAATACGAAACGTGCTGATGAGGACAGTGGGAAGAGGTCACATCAGTGCTTTAAATGTCTCAAACGATGTGCGTCAGTCTCGTCGTTTGGACAGCTGCTCCGACAGGTCAGATGCAGGCGGCAAGCTGTACGTCATTATGTGCACGGGCCGGTCCCTCAGCGGAAGCAGTGTGCTCTCACCTATCGTGCTGCATCAGCATGCTGACGAGGTCTTTGAAGAGGTCAGGCTGGCTGGGGCTGAAGAGGCCTCCAGATATCTGATCCATTGCCTGCTTCAGCTCTGGGATACGGTTGTAGTACGACATGGCGTCATAGCTGAAGACAAAATACATTAAACGAGAACACGATGGCAGATTATGAGACGGATTATTTGATCCAAACATCGGCACTGTCAATATTTTGATAACTCTGTTATGACGCTCACCCCTTAATGTCCATCGCCTTCACATCGGGCACCCTCATGCCGAAGATGAACAGGTTCTCCTCTCCAGCTTCCTCTGCCATTTCCACGTTGGCTCCATCCATTGTGCCGATGGTCAGGGCTCCATTCAGCATGAACTTCATGTTCCCGGTGCCAGAGGCCTCAGTGCCTGCTGTGGAGATCTGCTCCGACAGGTCAGATGCAGGAATAACTGCGGACAAGAAATTCACAATTCTCTATATGTGATTCCTTAATGTGTTACCAAATGACTAAGTGGTGCCTTACCCTTTTCAGCCAGAGTGACCCGGTAGTTCTCCAGGTAGATGACTTTGAGGCGATCTCCCACCATGGGGTCATTATTTACGACGTCGCCAATCGATGTGATCAGCTTGATGATCATCTTGGCAGTGTGGTAACCGGGAGCCGCCTGAAGACACAGCAAATAAATGAGAACCAGGCTGGAGTTCAACACGTGTATATAGAATGTTTTCAGGAAGCAGGAAACCGTATTATGTGGAATCACTTTATTCTTGTTTTTACTGAAAATAGGCAATCTAATCAGAAAATAAATAATGGCTCTATATCCAAATTAATCATAAAGCCAATTTGAGGAATTGCTCTTTATGTATGAATATAAATTGAGTAAAAATATCTGTTTTTCGCTTTAGATGGAGCTGGTCAGGATGTTTTCCAGTACTCCCATAACTTTACTCAACATATGCATATATATATATATATATATATATATATATATCTGTGGACACACAGAAGATAAGCATATGGCAGAAATAAAACATAATGAAACACCTTCAACCACACACCTTTCCTCCAATCATTACGGTCCTGGGGGTCCATGACTTGTTTGGTTCCTTCTTGATTCCTGATTGAAGACAAAAAGCTTTCGCTTTCACTCTGAATCCATATTTGTTTTCCAAGAACCAGAAGAAAAAATTAGAAAGACACGCACGGTTGTACAGCGTGATGATGTGCAGGCAGTTGAGCAGCTGCCTTTTGTACTCGTGGATCCTCTTCACATGGACATCAAACATGGAGTTGGGGTTGATCTTCACCTTGTAGGTCTCCTCAAGGTGGGCAGCAAACTTCATCTTGTTCTCCTAAACGTTGAGGTGCCAAAGAGGAATGAGATTTTACAGAAAACAGGAAGAAGCCGAGAAAATGTTCACCTCTATACAAGTATTATAAGCTCGCACTTGTTTGACTTTGGCAACATCCCGAATGAAGGAGTCATCGTCCACAAAGTCCAGAAGGTTCTTCAGCTGGTCAAGGTCACGGATGTAGTCCTCACCAATCCTCTAAAGGAAACAATTACCACATGGGGACAATTGGCACAAGTGGATCTGCAGTATAAATGTTAAATTCTGTGCTGAGTCAGCTAATACTGTCTACATGAACACATTAAACAGGGCTCTCTTCACACTTCTCTGCACACGTGTGTATGAACAAGAAGAAACGCACCTCTGCGATGACCTCAGCCAGGCCAGGGTTGCACATGACCAGCCAGCGCCTGGGTGTGATGCCGTTGGTCTTATTCTGAAACTTTTCCGGGTCTGCTTCGTAGAAATCCTTGAACCTGAGGAGCAACAACAGTTGTAAATAAGTAGGTTTTACGGACATTCTTCTGCCTTAAGTCAGTTCTTGGAGCGGCTCGTCAAACACAAACACGGCCCAAGGCTTCGACACATTAAGCCTTCACGAGCCACAGAAGAGACGAGGGTGGACTGGTTTCCCTACACGGTGTCTTTGATGATCTCTGAGTGGATGCGGGCCACTCCGTTAACAGCATGAGACCCCACAATGCACAGGTGGGCCATGTTGATTTTCTTGACGTCCCCTTCCTCGATCAGGGACATTCGGCGCATGCGGTCAAGATCTCCAGGGTAAAGCGTGGCGATGCGCTAGAAGGGGAGGGACAGAGACGTCTCAGTATGTCGGAGTGTGCACTCAGACGGTCCTTAACCGCCTCTTGGCTTTACTCAATGTGTACTGCACCGTAACTCCACCCCCACCATCCAAACTAATCAATTTACTGCTGATAAATCACACATTCAAAGAAATCTGATAGCTTCCCCCCCCTACCTCCAGATGCCGGCGGTTTATCTCGTAGATGATCTCCAGGTGACGGGGCAGCAGGTTTTGGAAGAGGTCGACGGGCCAACGCTCCAGGGCTTCGGGCAGGACGGTGTGGTTGGTGTAGGCACAGGTACGAACCACGATGTCCCAGGCCTGGGCACAGAGAGGACAGCACCAGAGACATCTGACATGATCACGTCTCTCATACAACAAGTAAGAATAGGACATAAGAGGATTTGTATTTAACATACAGGAAATTATGAAAATAAATCAGAATTCCCTGTATCTGTTAAAAGTTGTCTTGTCGTGTATTTTAGCTACAATAGTGATTGTCCCGGAGCCTCACCGAATTGCCTCCCAAGTAAAATGTGGGCAGTTCTTAGCAACCATTTGACCTGAGCTGCATGTTTCTGGACTTGGGAAAACGCGGCGGTAAGATGCCAACTAGAGCCAATGCAGCCAGAGAAGGGAACCAGGGTTATGTTCATATACATTGCTTAGAAAGGTTTCAGTTTTTTATTATTATTACAGGTCATTTAGAAGACGCTTTTATCCAAAGCGACTTACATTACAATTTAAACCCATGGCTTTTTTTACATTTTTGCTCGGGGGCACTTCGACTTGATGGGGCAGCCGGGACTCAGTGCACCCGCTCTACCCCCTGCGCCGCGACAAGTTTTCTTCTTTTACTAAATTGTTTTCCCTTCTTGTCTCATTTCACCTAATCATATTATTAACAATATTTCCAATTGATATAATTGATATCAAAAACATAATTTGTGATATATGATCACCAATATGATTATATATTTTCAGGATCTAAAAGGAACATTGTATAGTTTAGCTTAGTCCATACAAATAACAGCAAAAAAAAGTAGTAATTTTAGATAATAATTCCTACAACAGTAATGTTTTGAGGTACTAATAATTGTTGAAATCATAGAAGTAAACCTCACTTTTAGATTAATATAAATTGGGGCCCATCTGAGATGTGTTCAAGCTGCTAATCTCTGAAAAAAAGAGACAAAATGAGTGGTTTCTAGATGGTTATCCCAGATTTGAGAAAACATCACTCCTACTCGAAGTTTTGTGACTTCAGCTTTGACTGGTGGGCTAGTTCATTGTTTCTGCAGTGATGAATGAAGCGAAGACAAAGGATTGCTGAACAGGCATTAGTTACGGTACCAGCAGGGTGGGTCCAAAACAACGCGAGTGGGCCATTGTTGGCTATCCAACAATCGGTCCTCCCTTTGTTTTAAGGATTCTGAGGTCTGTGTGTTGCTGCAGTGCTGGAGGGCCACATACCTTCACCCACGTGAGTTTCTCAACGTCCACCAGGATCCTCATCAGCTCGGGGATGGCCATAGCAGGATGGGTGTCGTTCAGCTGGATGGCCACCTGCAGACGGAGAGAAAGAAAACTGTGCAGTGCTTTAAAGAGTGAAGGCACACGTGCATACAGCAGTCTGGGATGTCACACCTTGTCCGGCAGCGAAGCAAGGTCCAGTCGCACAAACTCAGTGGAGCCAAACTTGGAGGCTTTGAATCGGCGGATGATGTCCTGAAGAGTCGCTGCTACGACAAAGTACTCCTGCTTCAGACGCAGCTCCTTCCCTTCAAAGAACTGGGAAACAAAGGCAACATGAAAAGGTCATCTTTTAGAATACATGCAATGCTGAAATTGTTATTCTAGCTGATGATGCTGTGGAGAATGGGAACCGCTGTTGTAGAGGACCAATCCCTAACGTTTTAGGCCACGCACCCCCTTCTACATCCCAACTGGGTTCATGCTCCCCCAATCCCCCACACTCAAAAAGAAAGTCTATTTATAGCTGCATTAAAATTGGACGAATGACAGAACAGTTTGCTCAGGCGTGATGTTTGTTTACAATATTTAGTTCGCTGTTAAGTGTTGCAGAATCAGGACAAAGAAAAAAAACACTGCAACAAAGTTTCAATCAACTCCAGTTACGTCACTTTAAAGGAGCAATAAGAAGGACGAGGACACACGCACAGGCCTCGGATCCCTCCGTCTCTCTCGGTCCCTCTCCTCTCTCTCTCGGTAGCTACAGTCCACCTGACCTCACGTTAGCTAGTGTACGTAAAAGGAGGAGCTGAAGTCAATTCATACTTTTAAATTTTAATCTTGCAAAGGGTGGTTTTATAATTCCTGTCTCTATTTTGTGTAAAACCCTATTGATCGACTCACATTGTCGTTAGGGTAGAGGACCCTGGAGATGTTCTCAGCCAGGTTTCTGTCCAGCACGGCTTGAATGTAGCCGCCAACATTAACTGTGGGAAATCGTTTATGTTCATGTTTAGTAACTGTTATATAAATATGGTTATTCAGCAATACAGACAACACTACTCACAGTCCTTGAGGTTAAAGTCACAGGGGGCCTTAGCAGACCACAATCTCATGGTGTTGACAATGTTGTTTCTGTAACCGGGAACTGGGGTGTCATAAGGAAGAGCCAGAACCACCTGAAAAGAAATAAAACAATGTATAATATGTTAATTATTTCTGTGTTTCCTGCCCTTATAAGTTACATTTGTATAACTGGTGACATTAAATATTGATTGCTTTTAGCCTAGTAGTAAGTAAATGCTGCTCCTATCTGTTGGGAGCATGTGGCCAGATATTACACATTGTACCTTTTATCTGTTGGACCAGAGTCTGTTAAATGTCCAGCTCACATATCATAGTCACTTTTCTTTAAAAAAAAAAAACAATTTAAAAAGAATTATTTTTTTGTTTACAATGCACATTTTAATAATTTTGTCATTATTATATTTATAAATGACTGTATTAAATATCTCATCTTACCCATAGCAAAATATGTAATGAGATAGCATTATATTCGATAAGAGGCAAATAGCATCGTTTTAATAAACAGGTCTGTTCTGGAGTGGGTCGCTATACCTACTTGTGTGTCAACCCACTTCACTCCTTCCTCTGTGTGCTCCACTCGTCCGTAGAAGTGGACCGGACGCATGTACTCGGGGCGAGCCTTCTCCCAGGGGTTGCCGTAGCGCAGCCAGTCATCAGCTTCCTCCACCTGTGGAATCATCGACATGTGCCAATGAACATACAGATCAGAGGGCTGCCACACGGATACACAGCTTCTTCTGTTAACTACCATCACAGGTCTGTGTCTGTTTGATGAAATACAAACAATTTCTTGCACTCAATGTTTGGGTAAATAGTGCAGATATCTTTAACACAGAGCCATGTTTGGGTTTTTTTTTACTTTCCCTTTGCGGAGTATATAAATCACTCAAAACAATTCAATAATTAAGAAAGTTGTGTATGAATAAAAGCCTCAAATATGCTGGTTAATTTAGAAATAAATATATACAATAATAATAATAGGGAAACATAAATATCTACGGGTTAATAATTGATTATTGAAATAGATTAAATTAAAGTTGTGATTTAAATAAGAAATGTATCCAATGACAAACACATATTAACATTATTATTATTTACATATTTAAATTGTTTTATTGATGATTGTATTATTGTATTGTATTCTTTCAGTCATTTATTTTCACATTGGAAGCTCTAACCCTCCACACACTAAAGGAGAGTTCAGCTAACAACAGAAACCTGAAAAGAAATGAACGCTCTGTGAGGTTTAACATAAGTAGAAAGGATACATTGGTCTTAAAATGAGCTCGTTTACAACATCAACAACAACAAAATAAACACCCCAGGTGAACCTACCTGCCAGCCCTCAACTATTTTCTGATTGAAGATGCCAAACTCGTAGCGGATGCCGTATCCATAAGCAGCCAGGCCCAGAGAGGCCATGGAGTCCAGGAAGCAAGCTTAGGAAAGAAAATGGGGGTGGGGGCGTTTGAGTCGAGGCTGCCCAGATCACTGAACACCACCTTCCGTCTGTCAGCAGCCAATCAGAAGGCAGCAGGAACTCACCAGCCAGGCGACCCAGACCACCGTTGCCCAGACCGGCATCTTCCTCAATGTCCTGCAGCTCCTCCATGTCCAGGCCCAGCTGCAGAGGGACACACCAACACACGGTCACTGCCTTAAAAAGGATCAGCTCCTGGCCACGTTACCTGGAGTGGACATTGGACCAGTCCTCGTCTTTCCATCATGAATCCTGTAGCCATTACTGCTACTCATAGTCGTTAAAGGGGACACTTAATAACGTTTTATTTATTTCACTGATGACATTACTAGGGTTGTTTATTTCAGCTTGCACCTTGATAAATGTATAACTGGGAGCCTGCGTTATGAACTGTAATTCCAAATCTACTTAGTTTAACACTAAATCAGCACTAGACTACCAGGGCTTTGGTTAAATGTGTTGTTATACCTGTGTGTTATACCTCGGATCAGTCACTTACATTTCATAGGACATGTTGACTGTGTGTGGAAAGTTGGGAGTTTATCGCTTTATATGTACAGTCAAAAGCATGAGGACACGCTTGTGCACATATTGTTGGGTGATCTCAGTTCCAGTTAAGGGGAATTATTAAGTCTACAGCGTATAATCCTTCAGAGTACTGTGTTGTTCTGACTTTGTGTTGGCAGCTGGTCTGGCTTGTTTCCGACCAACGTGACTATGCCCCCATCTCAGAGACGGATTATAAGGAAGAGGACGTAGTTGTCTCGACGTTAACTTGGTTTCCGAACTGTCAATCATGGTAAACCCACCCTAAGGCATACTGCTATTTTTTGTGTATTTGAATGGATTACAATTTACAAAAGGAACTTCATGAGATTTGGACCATAGACTCATGTTCGCGGAGTCTATAAATCAAGAGTAGACTCAGACTTCTATTCAAAGACTTCGTTTTACAACCAAAGGAGTAGAAAAAAAAAGTTTCGCCTGGGAGCACGAAGGTGGCGTTAATGCACTTTGTTCACACACTTTGTCTAATTACTTTTGGCGAACAAGTGGATCTGAGTATGTGAACTAGCATCCCCTCCCCAAAGATAGTTTATCTCACCTGGTATGTGGCCTCATCGCAGGCGTTCTCCAGGGCCAGGTTGACCATGGTGTTCTGCAGAGTGCGACCCATGTAGAACTCCAGGGAGAGGTAGTAGACACGCTGCAGAGAAACAAGAAGCATTCTGGGATCACTGGGCTTCATCACTTTTACTAAAATGTTATCTAAACTTCAAATAACTTCAACATTTCTATATGAACAAAAATAATTCCCCCAACAATTCAATAGTCTACAGGAATTCCAAGTATACCAATAATGAATCCCTCTTGACCCTGTAGAAGCAAACAGCTGTCAGAGGCCACAGCAGCACAGCTATTTCTGGCAGCTCCTCGAACAGGATCTCCTTCCCTCCACAGAGCGGACTCAAATCAGGAGCCCACAGGAACACTGAACATCTCCTCACCGCTTAGTGAAGGGTAACACCCACGTACCGAGTACGAACAGGGGTCAAACTATGTGAGGACGTGTGGAACGCGCCTGGCAGCGGGACACGGGATCCTGCTGCCGACTGACGCTGCCACTCGTATGAAGGACGTGGAAAAAGAAAGACCACGTGGCAAAGTGACAAAGGCATTTGGTGCGCAGTATAAATAGGAGAGGGAGAGTCTGTGCTTGTGTTCCCAAAGGGTACAATGACTTCACAGTAGTTTTGGAGCCACTTAAGAAAACCGAGAGCCAAACAGTTTTGCATTTACACATAGAGCGCTCCGACTTCACACCCTGCAACTGGGACTACTGGAGGATACGATTCTACTCATGAAAATGCCGCATCTGCCGGCACTAACTAACCATCTAACTCAAAGCCCAACAGCTCACAAATATATCTTTTTGTAAAACAGATGTTCACTACAGTGTTTAGCAAACTTAACTCAAAACAGAGTTAATAGTGCATTTCTTGGGGAACGTCAGATTAATCCACAGTTGCTCTAGTGAGTCTTGGCTTTGGTTCTTCATCTGATGGCTTTGTTCCTTTCCTTGGGAGCTTTTGGCCAAAGAAGGCCCCGATTTTGTCTTTTATTTTCAACTGATCAGCAGCAGTGCCACAATTTGTCATCGGCAGCATATGGTGGATGGAGTCACAGTAGACTACAGGTTGTGCGTTCATGGTAATGATGCAACACTGAGGCTCAGTGGTTCCCCTTGTCAGTCTATTAAGACTTTTTCTTTTTTAATTCTACACTTCTTCAGGGGGGGTAAATTCAGGGTGGGGGGGCAACCCCTTGTTATAATGGTAGGGGAAACACTGAGGTAGATACAAATGATTATTCGCTATGTAATGTGATTTGTCACATGGGCTCTTCTCTTCTCCTAAACTTTGTGTATCAGGTGGTTTCCACCCTATACTGAAGCTTCTTTCATGAAAACATGCTGCTGGACGTCTTGTGGATCCATTTTTTTCATTAATTGTCGTCCGTATTTACAAATGGGCTGAGCCATACAGGCCTCCTCAGGCCCCTGCCTGGTCCACAGTGGAGGGGGGGGGGGGGCTTGTATAATGAAGGCCCTTTAAATACTTATAGAGCTTCCGGTTTCAGTAACGCCAGGTACTTTAGAAGTGTGATGGACCAGGGATTTAGGAAAGGTAGTATGCAAAGTGTACTTTGCATACTACTTTTCCTGCAGCATTCATTTGCCCTTTGTCCCCGTGAGGCCATTTTGCGATGCGCAGTGTGCGGTGCCGCACATGGGATGGGAGGGATGGAGTTACCGTTACGTAATACTGAACACATTTAAACAACCAGTTGATTGTCGTGGTCCCGCACAGCGCGCAGGGCGTGATGACCCCGGTATTTGGACTCGTGTGAAGCAGCCTCCTGAGCGACGCGCAGCAGATCACATCAAGGTCACCGAGGCAGAAACGGGCGCAGAACGTTATGTAACAGACGAGCTCCCGCAGCCGGCGTGACTTCCACCCGGCTTCAATGCACAAACCGGACCGAGACAAATCCGCCGGGGTTTTACTATAAACGGACACAAACTGCAAAGGAGCCGTAGAGCGCGTGCGCGTGCGAGCCCGTCAGTTGCAGCGCATCATCCGCCCCCCCCCCCCCCCCACCCCCACGGGCAGCCGGTGCGGGACTGCGGCATCATTTCGCTGCTTACTTTGGGGTCTTTTTCATAATAGTGCTGCTGTGTCCGGATCCAACGTCCCACCAGGTGGTCCCGGACCGTGTTGGCTAGGGCGAAGTAGTAGTCCCGTTTGGTGGCCACATTTCGGTCTTTGACCAGGGTGAAGTGGAGGTGCCGGTTGAAATTGGTTTTCAGGTCCGAGACGTTTTCCACCCCGGCCAGACCCCTAACCGAGATCTGCTTCCTCCTGTCCTGGTCCGTCAGAGGCTTGGCCATGATTGCTAGTAGTTCGCTTCCTTCCTGCTCAACGTCGAGTTAAATAGCATACGGTCACCTTCTCACTTCTCTTCCGCGTCTTCTCTGAACTCAGGCTCCGCTGAGATGCGAAGGTCCTCATATAACGTTGTGTGTCACGTAGCCACGTCAAGGTGGAATGAAGTACACAAGCTCTTCCGGTCTAGAGTTTCAAAGTAAAACTGAGATTGGGGCCAGGTAACTAGTTGGATTAGCAAGTGCGTCACAAACCACGTTGTAATCCAATCATGAAAGGAGCTAAACTCAAGCACGTCAGTTAATTCCTAAATTGTTTATGAATACAGCAAAAGCTAAAACTCCTAGAGCCAAAACATTTACTCCCTCAAAAGTCCACTAAAATAAAGATACATAAAGCGTTTATTAAAACGTGTATAATATCCGGTTATAATCGGTTTTATGTGTGCGTTCATTTAAATTTTAAGATTCAGTTTTGGACATTAACTTAAGTAGTTCTAACCATCCGCACGTAATGAGATCCATAGAAGGGAGAGAGAAATGCTAAGTGGACAAAAATAATTTGGAAAAGAAATCTGCCATTTTATTTTTGGCCTGGAAAACTAGTTTCTTCAACATCTCTAATATGAAAAGGTGAATTTGTCATTATAAAAGTCTTACCAAGCTGTCAAAATGTTATGTCTTGGAACAGAAGTCTTTAATTGGAGGGATTTGTTAGTACATGTATGAAATAGTAATTTCCATTTAACTTGGACCTTCTGATATGTGAACATCACTGCTCTGCAAGTATTTACTTCTGTAAAGCCATTTGAAACTCAGAAGTGAATGTTTCTAGGAGGCGGCATGAGCAAAAATTCCAATCTAGTGTGTCTGATCACAGCTTTCAGAGCGCAGACTTCCTGGAAGTTTGAGGCAGCAGACAGCCACGACCAAACCAGGTTATGTAACATGTGAATGAAGCAGCCAACAAAGCCCTGTCTGTAAGGGAAAGAAAAAAAAAGACTTGGCAAGCATTCAGACACAAAGGGTCCTACAACCATGAAAGGAGAAAGCAGTCCATACTCAACGACAAAAATGTGAAATGAATCAGTTTAATGTGAAACCAAGCAGGATTCCAATAGCTTTGCATTCAGGCTAGCGCCATGACACAACAGACTTATTCGAAACAGCAAAACTAACAACTTTTCTCCTTAACTCATCGGGGGGGGGAGAAGATATTTTTGTCCTTGCAGAAGCAACACAAACACTGGACACAGCGTCTTATCAGAGCAGAAAAACAAAAATAGATCAGATTCTCAGCATTCAAGTAGTGCAGGGGTCAGAAGATGGCCGATTGCAGCATCAAATCCCCCTTTATCAAACTTATTGTCACGTCTGAGATGCAGCCCAGTGATAATTAAAACCCTGGGAAATTCTGGAAAACAATTGGAGAGTACTACAAAAAAGTTCTGACAGAACTAAGTTACACTTCACATCTCATTATTACAAAAATATTAATCTTATTCAATTCAAAGCCATCATGGCAAATATGACAGGAGTATGAATTTGGGAATGAGGCATTTAATGGATCATGCAAGTTAAACTTCAATATATTAAATCCAATAATAGTTAAGCATAACTGTCTGAATTGAACCTGCGGTGAGATTGAGTAGAAACTAAATTTCCAGCTGGCTATTGAGCACTTTATTTGGTTTACAAGAACAAACTACAGGAGCGATGCATAACATGAACCCAAGAGCAACCATGTTTGTGTGCACTCAAAGAGCGTTGGGTTAACACAAACTTTAAAAACAAGAAAAATAACTCATTTACTGAAGTTACGCAACTTTACAAATTTAACTAACACACCCTTTCATTGTTTTACAGATGTCGCCTCAATAAAAAATAAAGCACTGGTTATCTTTTTCTGTGATCACACATCCATTATGTGCTGCAGGGTGGAAACTCTTGTGGGATGACTATTCTTCTGTGGAAGGGTTAATTCTGGGGTGGAGGAGGTGGGGGGGCAGGAGGCATGCCAAAGGGGGGCATGCCCGGTACCCCCATCCCCATCATGGTGACAAAGTTGGAAGGGTCCATGGGTGGCGGAGGCGGCGGAGGGGCATACATCATGCCTGTTGAGCCTGGGGGAGGGGGAGGGGGAGGAGGAGGGGCACCTGGGGGCAAAGGGGGCTGGACGCCAGGAGGAGGTGGCACCATGGATGGTGAACCCATGGGTGGTGGGGGCTGGGCTCCGGAGGTCGCAGGCTGCTGGGGCTGCTGCCATGGCGGCAGGCTGCCGGTGCCAGGGCTGGACGTGGTGGTTGTATCTGTGTGTTGGGGGTTAACGCTTTAATGTCATCAAAAAATTCACATGGTCAGCTCACACTACACCCCCCAAATGAACAAGCCGCTACCCAAATCGTTTAACTAAAATGATGTATTAGTATTTAATGAAAAGATGGTGGAGTTTGAATCCGACATAGATAGGGCTGCAACAACAAATCGAGGAAATCGATAAAAATTGATTATTAAAAGCGCTGGGAACGAATTTAGTTATCAATTTGTTATGTTACCACATCACTCAATGACTTGCGGAGGTGCGCGTGGAGCAAAAATAAAATAAAAACAGCCACGCCAACGGTGAGGAAAGAGCAGCCAGCAGCCGTTGTGAGTCACATGACCCAGGCAAAGACGTCTGTTCGAGTAGTCCATGGTGTGCGAGCATTTCACACTAAATATTCTAAAAAAAAGTGTGTCAATGGCAAAATATGCAAAGCCAACGTAACATGGCACGGGAACACCGCATTGTCGTGCTTTGACGTGAGGAACGTATGGATTTAGTCTTCAGCTTAACCGAGCTGAGAAGCAACACCCGCAGAGTATGTGGTGCTGAATGGAAGGAGGCTTTTTACTGCCGTCGCTTATCACATTGCAGCACTCAAACTGGGAGAGGCTTACCTCAGTAAATAAATAATTGATACAATATAAGTGTTCATTTTGTAAAGTTAATTATATATTTAGAAGCTATCAAATTTCATTATCTTAAAAACCCGGACCCCCCCCCGCAAGGATGGTTTGACCCAAGCTGGCACCCTTTAAAAAAGAAAGAAAAGCAGGGACCTTTTCGGGTGTAATTGGAGACTTTTTGTCACTTCCTCTTCTCAACGAGGCTCCCCCACCCCCTCCACTGGTCTAAAAAGTTTGAACCATCTGACAAAACGTCCCGGACAGAAGTGTGCACGTTGAATCGAAAAACATTGAATGACTTTAAATGGTTTTGAGTGGGTCTTACTCTGTTGCCATGGTAGCGGTGTACTGGTTGCCATGCTGCTGGTGGGAGGGGGTGGTGGAGCCTGCTGTTGCCATGGTGGAAGGGGTCCAGAGGGAGGAGGAGGTGGCTGGTTGCTGGGGGGAGGAGGTGGAGGCGGCATCATGCTCATTGGCGGTGGCAGCAGACCTAATAGAAAACCAAAATACAAGCAAGTTTGTTATATGCAAATTGATCATTCATTATTAATTGATTATTGGCTATGCTGGTCAGTGATGGGAATCCCTTTTGAAGTGTGTGTGTGTGTATCAGTTTTTACCCCTAGCACAGTAATTGCAGCCAAAGTAAGGTCCTGTTTGGCTCATTTTTATTGGGTTCAAAGATTGCCTGGAGCGTAGTCCTTTTTTCCTAAAAATAAACTTACTGTTAAATTTGTATTTACTACTCAAATAGATGCCATCATAAAGTGGTCAACTGTGTTTCATTCTACAATCCAGTAGCCTCTATGTTTTGCATAGTGGAATATTAAAAGTCAAAGTAGAGTCGCTGATTACAGCATGTAACATGTATGGAAAGAGATTATTCTGATATTGTACAAAAGGTCAAAACATCCAACGGCAATTGACATTTTAATGTTTTGTTTTTTTGTTTTTTTTATCTGTAGGGAATTTTCAGGATGTTTTTCTGCTCTTGACAGACTTCTAGAAATGAAGAGTTTAGACTCTTATGTCAAACCCATACGACATAAGTGCTTACCCATGGGATGTCCATGAGGTCCTGGTCCCTGTCCCATGGGAGGAGGGGGGGGCTGCATCCAGGGGGGAGGCAGACCATTCGGGTTGGGGGGCATAGGTGGCCCTCCCATGTTGGGCATGGGGGGAGGGTAGCTATGGTGTCCTCCATGGCCTCCATGGCCTCCATGGCCTCCATGGCCTCCAGGTGCCCCGTGCATGCTATGGAAGTTCCTGCTCTCAGACTGACTGGAGTTCATCCAAGGAGGCCGGTTCTGCAGCGCGCGCACACAAACACAGTGGTGGTTGAGCACTCTCTTCTATACACTGGTATGTTGAGTATGGAATCACAAGTGTTACAAACTCACTGATTGATGGTTATTGTTGAGTCCTGAAGACCGCTGCGATCCTCCCTGGCTGCTGGAGTGTCCTCCACCAGATGTGGGGACCGGGGCCTCCCCCAGCTCGGCCATCAGGGACAGATATTCCTTGTCCATACGAGCCTTGTCCTGGGCCGACTGAGGAGGCTCGCCGCCTGTCGCTCTGTGGGCAGCGAACGAGCTGCACGAAGCAAAACAAACCGCTGTTACAGAAAGATGGACACTACCACGTGAAAATGGGTGGATTTGTGATTAAATAAACTGATGGTCACCTGGTGTACTTGCAGTCGGAGGAGATGTGACCTGCTCCGCCACACTTTGTACAAAGGGTGGTGTTGGTGATGCTGCGTGGCTCAGAATTCTGCCAAGGACGAAGGATCCTACAGAGACAAGCGGGTACATTCGGTCCTCAGCGCTGCTCTGCAGTTCATGCTGAACATAGACGTTGCGAGAGTTGCCATCTCTCACGTGGAATTTTGCAGAAAGCGCCAGTACTGACCTGTTGTCATCTTCCCTCAGTGTGCCGTTGAGTCTGGCGAGCTCCCTCAGCTGCATCTTCCGTAGGTCGTTCTGATCCTCAGGCGTCTCAATGCCTTGCTTCAGAATGTTGCGAATCTGTGGACCGATTTGTCAGTGTGAATGTCATTTAGGAGCCGAGAAAACGTGCAACATTCATCGGGTGTGCAACGGAGGATCCACCTGCTCCACAGCTTTCTTGACGTTCTCCATTGTGTTGGCAGTGACCAGCGCGTGCAGAGGCTCGTCTTCTCCCGGCAGCATCTGTCCGTCCTTCCGGCCCACTTTCCCCTCCTTCACAGAGCCTTTACCCCGGATCATGATCTTGGCGCAGCACTCCTTTTCAATGTTCTTCAGTGTATTACCACTGGTAGAATAGAAAAGGGGGAAAAAGGCTCAGGATCAACAGTGCTGGGTGTGACAAAAAATTATAGTAATAATTTAATTTAATCATTTGTCTCATTTACCGTGGTCCAATCAGCAGACCAACAAAGTTGATTTCAGGGTATTCGTCTTGGGGGATCATAACCTTGTCGTTGACTCTGGTGGCTGGAGGTCTATGGGAAAAATACAAGGTAAACATTTAGTAGGAGCATTGATCAGGTGTCCGAACATTTGGTACGTTTCCAGCTTTTTTTTATTAGACATTATAAACCACAAAACGTGTTAAACACACACACTGGTTGTATTAACCCTAGCAGTGCAACGGATCACAAACCTCAAGGTTCGGTTCACAGTTTGGATTATTTTTTGAATGAGCATAGAGAAGGAGTTAAATATAACTTCTTCAAACCACAAATAAAAAACGCTGGCTATAAGTTCTAATAAGTATCTAATTTGAAACAAGAAATAAATGAATTTGAATACTCAATTCTGTTTAAGTCCAACATGAATTATCTTAACTCGATACCCTCTTCCTTTACGTGAGACTCAATTATCAAATTGATGCTGTAATAACTTTAGCCCGGTCGGACTCTGTCACAGACTATTTCCTAAATGCTGCAAGTCAAGAGTACCTGGTGTTCGTATGGTTTTCTTTGTAAACAGTGTTGGCATAACGCAACGGTTTTGTCTACCACCCTTACCCCATCATTATAGCTTCAGAGGCGGCGGCCTTTAAAGTACCTCTGCTCACTATGACTTTCACCATAAAATACTCCTGACACACTTTATTCACGTGAACACACTACTGCTTTATATCGGTTTACTGATATACTTGATATTCAGGGCCGGGTTGTCTCGATAATAAAATGACAACACAATACCTGCCATAAACATCACAATGGCCGATACTTACAATACCAGAATTTATTACAATACCACATACCATACGATATTCATCTGTAATGGTAATAAATAAAACCTCTATGGTTCCCTTTTTAACAGCTGGTTCCTTCACAGCTTTTTGAACACTTTATTAGCTTTATACTTTATATTAGCCTACAGCCAGATATTAACGAAAACGACATGGTGCCATGGCATTGATTATAAACAGCTATGCAACGTAGCCAAAGTACTTCCAGATTTCACGCATGGCATCTTTTTTTCCCCAACAAGCAGAAGGCGGTAAGCAAGAGCTTGTGCACCTGAGGCTATGTCTCCCTTACAATGATGCGCTGTGTAAATGCCCTGACAACCTTCTCTAATAATAATAATTTAATGAACGCTCGACTAATGAAACATTGTAGCCTAGTCCATTTGCAATAGAATGTTTGATTTTCTTTTCATATTGCGTGAAGACTAAAAATGGAGCACTTCTTAATCAGACCTGTAAGTGTGAGAAAAAAATCAGGATACGGTAAAAGTCTCCATCACCATCTCAGGTTCCAAAAATAACTCATGCAGCCAGCGACCATCAAAAAAAGGAAAATAGATTTAGTTTGCTTTTGCTAGCTAACGTTAGCTAGCTCCGAGAGTGCGTTAGCCACAAAAGGCTAACTTACCTAACGTTAGCGAGTGCAGTCAGAGAGAGATCCACCCCCCCATTCCTCATAATCCGCTGCCATCTTGTGGTTGACAACCAATCCTCTATTTCGGTAAAATACAATTAGTTGAAACTTCAGTTGACCGGTGGTTTTCAAAGTTTAGATTAGTGCCTCATCACAAGTAACAAACTGTTTTTGGTTCTTGTTTTGTTCGACCTATCGGTCTTCTGTACTACGTAGGAACAACCATTCGCTAAAAATACCCCTGAATTTCTGTTGGTGGTGGCAAAAACTGCCCCTTAAAAAATATGTAAATTCCCTACCCTGCGTGCAACATTAATTCAGGGACTTGTTACTATAAAAAGGAACATCCGCATTAAAACTGTAATACTACGATTACACCATTAAAAAACAAAAACGGTTGTTGCTCCTCGGCTCACAAGAGATCCGAACCGTGAGGGCTGATCTGAACTCATCACGGATCGATCAGTGATCCGTTACACCACTAAAGTAAAACTGACTGTCTATAGTCAAAGGCTCAAATTGTACTTGTAGTCGGCAGGAGGCTTGAAGTCTGGGTTGAGTCCAACCATCTCGGTGATGAGGGAGTGACGCTCCTCCTCAATCTTCTTTCGGGTGCGATACTCGCGAGTGTTTAACCTCTTGCCCTCGCTGTTGTAGATGGGCTCCGGAGAGGGAGACCTGAAAGTTGCAGACAAAAGACAGGAAAGACATCATTGATACCTTTCTAGAAGTGGAGCTCTGACAATTACAAAACAAAAGGCTCCTACGGCTAACAACGTCTAAGAATTTCAGATCTTTTACTGATATGCCTTAGAAAAGAATATTAAGAAAATAAGACAATTTTAGAAATTTGGATCTACTGAGAGAATTCTCAGGTAGACTATGCGACTCATGGCCAGTGCAAGAGAAAACTCAAAACCAAAAGGCTGTAGGAACTCTGCACTGACATTTAAATGGCTGGAGTCTATTCTTTTATACATTTCAGGGTAAAAAGGGGGCAACAAAAGCTGTATCGTGGTAATTAACCCAATACACCAGAAGGGCAGCAACCACAGAGAGAAAAAAATGACACGGCCATAACTTAACCTGCATACAGGATTGTTGGCCTACAAGAAAGGAAAGTTGGGAGGTAAGAAAAATAAACTAAAGCAAAATTTGCATTCCTAAGCAGAAACGCTGTCTTTGAGAGTTGCTTGGTGTTGGCGTGGCGGAAGAGGTCCGTACCTCCCCATGGATGCTGAAAACCTGTGTTGCTGCGTTAAGGAGGCTCTGTGCTTGAAAAAGGGTTAGGTTGATGTGGGGTAATTTGGGTTAGAGAAAAGGAATTAAGATTAGATATCCACCTTTTCCTACGCTCTCCCATCAGAGAGCCACATTTGTGTCCATGTGATGTGAAGAGTACAAAATATAGAGGCTTTTTTTCCTTATATGCTTCAAGCTTCCAACGGTGACAACCTGAAACACCCCCAGTTGTCACTTTAGACTTGGGAGTGATTGAGAGTGCTGCAGCTCTGCAATCAACTTTTTGGTTGCTGTGGAAACGTCTGATTATGGAGAGAAAGTCTATATACACAATGTTCAGGCGACAGGGACTCTAGCTAACAAAATGTTACCTTCACACACTCTAGAGAGGCACATCCTGTGGGAACAGATCCATATGGAAACTAGGTTATAAGCTGACCAGATTCTAGCAGCTTTCTTCCAGAGCTAAAGAGTCTGGATGGAAAACTGGAACATGCTCCCTCTGGGTGGAAGTACTTAAAGCCACACAAGGGGAAAAACCAGAGAAGACCAGCCACAAATCATTTGTTAAGTCTAAAGCAAAACCTATTGATAACTGTAGGCTACAGGCCATGAGCCCAATCACCACTGGCAAAAAAAAGTTAGAGGTCCAAAAAGGTCAGGGACGGCATTATTGATGGGACTGAGATCCTTTTGGTACCAACCAAATATCCCGAAAGAGCCAATTCATCTGAACAATTACAACGTCAAAGCTAAAAATATATGAAATAATAAAAGCCAAGAAAATTGTATTAGATTTAGAGTGTGGTGTTTAGACCCAAACCTGTTTGAGGAAAGTCTTTAAACATTATGCATCATGTATGTATTTGTATATTCACACAGCACTGTACATCAGACACATAAAACAAGCCTGAGGCAAAGACTTAATTTAACTGTCAAATAAATTATTATTTCATAAAATATGAAATAATTTGAGAAAAAGGTGCAAATATTTATGTTCTGGCGGTGGTTTGGTTAAGCGTCTCATCTGAAATGCACCCTAACAACCTATTGCCTGCACCTTCATACCTCCCATCGACATCTGACCCTTGACAGTTGGTCAATACATCTTAATGAAACCGATAATACATTTGAGTAAGGATTAAATAAAAATAGAAAAAGAACACATTCACTAAACTCAAGGAAATATTTTGCTCCCCCCCCCTGTTGAAAAACAAGAGATTGTATACATTTTTATACTGACAGCTAATTGTTTAAAATCCTTTAAGTTTGCACTTCAGCCAATGATTTTAATGAAATATATTTCTAATTGGAAGAGAAAAGAAAAACTAGTTTTCTTTTAATGGTGTTTGAAACATGCATTCAATTATTATCCATTCCATTATTATGTATTTCTTGAAAGTTTTACACTCCAATGCCCAATAATTGAAATTATGTATAATCATGTCTAAATATCAAAAGTCCCAGGTATGTAACCAACCATGTCTATATTTTGTAAGCAACCATATCCTATTTTACATAAACTTGTATTAGTGTGGTAAATTCTACTCTAGCACTACCCTCTGAAACTATGAACGACAGTTTTAAAATGTTGAATTTCACTAAAGCGATGGCTTGATAAACTCTACATGTGCCAACTAACAACAAAATAAATAGTGAAAATCAACATTTGTCTTCCAAAAAGTCAAGAAGGTAGAGAAAATGTTACTGTTCATGGGATTAATCTTTTTCCGACCTGTCCTCAGGGTTAACAGGGATTCCCAGGTCTCCTGTACGCAGTTTACGAGTCTGGTCTTCAATCTGCAGTTGGACTGGAAGAATTCAGGTTAGGAAAGAAAAACAAGGATGGAGAGAAATGTGGTTACCACAACAACATCAGAGAGACAAAGCTCTGCACATTAGAGCACTGTCTCACACATTACTGAGGTAAAGACAAATGGTGAGTCTGTTAAGTCAAAAATAAAGTGAGATCAAATGAGCATCTGGTAAGGCTAAAGCATGGAATCACTTATTCACATGGGAGGACATCAGAGGAACACATTACCCAATGTTAATATGTTCAAGGGAATTTACATTAGTATAGACCGGACTAACTTTTTCTCACAATGATTAAACATGGAAACATATCAGTAAATGTCTAGACCACGATTCCTAAAAATGCCTGATAACCAACCACCGTTCCTCTCCGTTCTTTCATTAAGAAGCTTCACATACTTTGGCTTTGGCATTTTGAGGACACATCGGGTCTGAACATCACTGATTGGTCTATTTGTCTTAAACGTTTTATAACAAAAAAAGGTTACCAGATTTACTTGTTGCACTTGATTGACTAACACGGAAGGGCAACCGTGAAACACAACTCTTACACAATGAGAAAATAAATCAGTCAGTCATCCCATGCACATTATGAAAGCTGTAACCCCGAAATACCCTCAGAGTTCACCGGTCACTGAATCAATTACTTTGGATTATAGAGATGAATACAGGCCGTGGGAAATTTGGTGCAAAACAATTTCATCTTAAAAATGCTTTCCTTGAGTTTTAGGGGATCTACCGAATGAGCAAAGGAAAACAATAAGCGCGACCCACAGAAGGTGGATACGAATGAATGTTTACATACCAAAGAAGTACAACCATTACCAATGAGTACACAAATCACGATGTCCGTTATTGACAAAATGACTTGTACGGTTCAGGACACCTTGTTGAGGGCTTGTGAAGGCAGTAGGTCAATGCTACACTGCTGCTGGAAGGCATTACAAATGATATTTTTGATTCGATTTTACAGGCCAAAAGTAAGAGCACAATCACATTGATCAAGATTTCCCCAATTTGCAGTTCCCACTAAATTCCCAGGACGAGGAACTTAAACATGTTAGATTGATTTGCCATTGAAGCAGCATTGTGCACAACTGGACCAATAGAAACAGAAGCACACTTTGGCATGTCCCAAACATTATGAGTAACGCCTCCATGCACAGGAACAACACTGATGTGTGGGGATCAAATCAAGACAGTGAGTAGTGACCTGCAGCTCATGACAGCTGCAGTGGGATTTAGATAACTATCTCAAACTCCTCTTAATATGTGTGACCAACAGCATAGAAGACCACTGAAACACTGCCATTGAAAAGGGAAATATCCTTAACTCACAACTTACATAATCAGGTTATAATCATTGGAAATGATGGATTTGTCTCAACAGTTGATGCAAAAATTGGACATTTTGCATTTTGTGTGATATAGTAATGTCACTTTGAATACAATGAAAATATAACTGAAGCTTAGTTAGTAAGGCGTCTCTAACTGTTGGGAAGTCAGCAAACAGGACATACATGTTAAATAAATAGTATAATAATAAATGTGCACCATGTACGAACTAAAACCTCAAGTAAAACACAGGTAAGGAAACATGTTCTGAAACAGACCTGCATTTATGATTCTAGTAATAGCGTAATCCTAATTATTAATAAATAGTTGTACTTTGGTGTTTAAATTTAAATTTTACCTATATAGGCTCTCTCTTGATCCCGGGTCAATCCAGGGGGGATAACAGTGGGCATGCCCGGGATGATCGTCTTCTGATCAGGCGTCTCGCTGCTCCAACGACTCTTCTTCCTTGATTTCTTCTGACAGAAATCTACAAGGGGAAAAGGTAGATATTATCCTCGTTGACTGTAGATCGGATACGTGACGTTACGGGGATGTAACGCGACATAAACTCCATCGCTATTCAGCGCGATTCGCATGTTCACAGGTGCGGGGAAATGTGACATTAACGCGCCATTGGCAACCACACGAAGCTGCGCTGAATACAGTAAAACTATCGTTATTTAAGAAAGGCCTTTTACCATATATACACACACACAATATGCAGCTACCATGTTTTACAAGTTAATTTTAAGCAAAACTATATCGTTAAAAGGCACGATCTCTTGTTAATAACGAACTTCTAGCAAAAGAAAGTCAACGTCAACATAACGTTAGCCATCGTGCCATTCCTTTATTAGCCCAACGTTTAGGGCGCCCACGGTTGCTAACATTACGCCTGTTGAGCAAGTGCAACTGTATGAAATATATGAAAATGTGCTAGGAGTATTGCATTTAAAGTGAGCTAAATGCCGTTGTGTGTTCCGTCAGACGTAACGTTAAATGTAAAACACGTTAGCGGGATTCTCCATTTTGAGCCAGACCGGGGCTTTACGTAGCGGCCTTTAGCCGCTGTTACGTGGCTAGCTTAAACGCGCTCCACTTTACGTTGCCAGGGATTCTGTAAGTTTACCTGCTTTGGCCATTGCGCCACTCACAGCTGGTTGTAGGGGAGCCTGGGTGGGAAAAGCGGCCACAGGGTTGAACTGAAGAGGTTGCGGAAATGATACCGTTGGCATCGGGGGCTGGAACGCTTGCAGAGAGGGGAATGGTGCAGGCGGCCCCGGTGCGGGTATCAACCCGTTCCCCGCACCAGGCCCGGCGTCAAATCCTCGTTTAGCGCCAATGCTGGGGTGCAACTTTCCTAAAGGAGTTGCGTTTGCGCCCGTGGCCATTTTCGGCGTACTCAAATGGCCTCGTTTCTGTTAAGCGACAGTTGACTCGGGTATAAATTTGATGGAGAAAAATATCAAACAGCGTTGACTTCCATCCACCCTCGCGTTACTTTAATCAAAATGGCGCCTGGCGGAAAACCACAAAGGATGCATCCAGGGGCGTTGGGGGATGATCCGCCGTTGTATGATCTATTCCTATTGGCCAGACCGGGCCCCTCCTATAGGCCGCGTTCTATGGGGCAAAGATTTATTTTATTCCCAAATCTGAAAACGGAAAATCGTTCTAACGATTTCCTTGTATTTCTTACCATACCTCAAAATCCAAATAAGCTTAAGCATTTCTAAAATGTTGTAGCACTATACCTTTAACCATGAATTAAAATTTGTAATAATACAATCGAAAAATACTCTCAAATCACATGGTCATTGGTTTTAAAATACACTATCCCACCAGTACAAATACAATTCCACTGTTACGAGTGGAAAAAGATGAAAATTAAATAATTTGAATTTATCCCATTGCAGAACATCCCCAGTATATCTGGCAGGTTATTTTAGCTGCGGACAGACTGCTGTTCACACCGTCAAAGGGTTACATTGTGGAAATGATGAATTCGGTATTGGCCAATGTTGCCCAATGAGTAAGACATGTGAATGTCAATGTTACTGTATCTGCAAACTAAACCACTCACCACTCGTGTCACCTTATTTTTAGGTCAGTATATCCTTATTCTCCTCATACGATCTTTTCCTTCTCCCACCACAGTGATTAACCCCCAATTTACGTTTTGATTGTCGGTTGCACGTTGACTGTAAGGAATTTCACAATATACCGGATGAGATCGCACAATGAACACACTGGTCAGTTTTGTACTTGAGACCGGCTTTAATTATAACCTTGTCGTTCAAGAAATCAAGAAAAATAGCACTGTGAAACTGACATATGTGAAGGAAGTTTAATAAGAAGTGACGGTTCATGATTATCACGGCAATGAAAATCTATATGTAGTTATTGACAAAAAAAGTTCACAATCCCATTTGATAAAAAGTACTTAATTTCACAAAAGGTTTAATGTGACTAATTCTAAGGTTTCACCGTTTAACTATGAAGATCCGTAATCAGGTACAGGTGTAACATTTAAGCCAGCCAATTAAAAAAAAATTACGTGATGATGCATACGGTACTCAAACTTGTCTCGCCGCTCCGCCACGTATGGAGTAACAATGGTAACTTACACAAAACAAACACATAGCAAAATATTAGATGCTGCTGAAAAAGGTATTCGTTAAATCCAACTAATGACTATCCTATAAAACATGCAACCATACACTATTTTCATTTGTTTCTATTCAGACTAAATAGTACATAAACATTAAACCTTTTCCAGATTCCTTCTCATCAATAGATGTCAGACAGGCTGTAGATGAACCCAGTACTTGCTGCAAATGCAGCAATGTCACGACTAGTGAATAGGATAATGAATAGTGGTCAACTCAGTATCAGTTGTGTATTTTAATGTATGAGCTCATAGCCTGTGAGGGGCATTTAAGTATTAACATTGAAATCTACTCTTATGCTTTATGGTTGGTAATATGTATTGAGCCTCATTCTTAATAACTACTCCTCACATACAGAATTTGATCTTACCACTGAGATGTCATGTGGACCGTTTATTTTTCTGTGGTTCCAATGGCCCTTCGGCTATCCTATCTATTAAAATGACAGGCAGCCCCCATCTGGCACTGTGGGACAAGGATTAGTAAGTAAATCGTGCACGATCAGCGCCCGAATGGTCAAAGGTAGAGCTCCTTGGAACGGCGGGCACAGGGGAAAGGCGCGAGCGCTCATATGTGAATCCCTCTGCCTCGACGGGGACTCTCCGAATCGGACTTCGATCACGTGCGTAGTATGAGGAGACTGGGGCCGTTGGAGGAGGGTGGGGAGGGCACTCGTATGCATCGACGCTAGAGGGGGGCAGACGATCCCTCATTAAAGGTGTGGAGGATGGTGTTGATGGTGCAGGCAAGGGGGCGGCGCGGGGTTCCTCAAAATAACTGCCTCCGAAAGCATTGGCCCTGAACTTCTCGTAGTAGTCCACGACCCCGTACGGATCCCGTTCCTCGTAAGGCGACCGTCGCATCGGGTAGCCTGGTACCGCGCCATAGAGCGAGCCGTTGCCCCTGTATGCCGCCTCGCTGCCGTACATCCGAGCCATGCTATGGTCAGCAACAGCGTTTAAGCTGTAACCGGGGTGCGGCCCGAATCTCATTGCATTCTCGTAGCCCGAACCCCGTCCGAACCCCGGGATGCTGCCGCCGTGACCGGCACCCCGGGGAAAACCATGTGGAGGTGCAAAGCCGGCACCATAATCTGGGTCGCCACTGAAGTCCGGTTGATAACCCCTGTTGCGAGCGTGCTCGCCAAATCTCGAGTCATCGAATCCATCAGACTTTGGCTCTGAGCCGTTTCTGTGGAAGCCATTTTGGTCTAGAGGACATTCTTTGGACCAGTGGCCTTCCTGCCCGCAACGATAACAACCCGATCGGTCTCCCATTCCCGGCGCAGTACGCAGGCGGCTAGTCGAAAGCTTCACGCTCATCAGTTTGCCTTAAAAAGAAAAAGACTCAATGAGGACCTTTGCCTGCATTAATTCCAAATATTTAACATTTTTCTGTCTGGCATACAAATGTCTCCTAACCATTAGTCTAGTAAAAAGCTGCAATTTACTCAAATATTACTATGATATGGCTTAAGATTTAAGCATTAAAAAAAAGGTATTAAAGCTGAAATCCGTAACTTTCCACACATTCTTACTCACCGCAGTGGCAAAAGGGAACTCAAGCCAATAACACAGAAAAGGTCTCCGAGGTGTGATTGATTGTTGCACGCAAGAGAGCAATCAGCTGATGCTAAAACACGTCAAAGTTTAAATCAAATTTTTCAAGGGTCCAAGTGATGAAGATTTCATCATATTTGCCCGTGTCGCAGAAGGTTCACACGTAGTGTGTATATGTGCGGCTCAAAATCTATGATCACATCTTGCACATCTGTGTGCACAAACAAAATAGAGCAAACAGGACTGCAAGCACATCTGTTTTACACCCGTAATGCAGTTTGATTTATAGAATTACAAACATGGTGAGTCATTACTTCTAGTATTACACTGACTGTTCTTGCATTTACAGCTAGAACAGGTGTGACCTGTTAAGTCACTAAATGGAACAGGGGCCATTTGTAAATCACTTGAATCCATCAGACAAACAAACAACATTACGGATACCAGCTTTAAAACTATTAAGAGCTGCCTCGCTTTCCTCAGCTTCTTGTTATCTTTCAGTTTTCTCTTGATACTTACCTCTTATATGTCCATTACTTACCCATTCAAACCACTAGAACAGAATGACATATTTTTGATAAGACAAATAAAAAAGGTTAACTCCCTATAAACCCCAGCCCAAGCGTTCACCTTTAAAAGCAGTGTTGTCTAACTGATTAATGGCCTCCACGGCATCCTCCATTCGATCCATGTGAACAAAAGCATAGTTTTTTACTATGTCACACTCTGCCACTGCGCCAAACTCTTCAAACTTGGCCCTCAGCTCCTGGTTGGTGCAGGCAATGTTGCCGACGTGGAGTTTGGTGGACCCTTTCGACTTGCTGCGACTCATTTCTACATTCATTGGCATGCCATTTAGCTCATAATGGTGGAGGTTGCTGATGGCTTCCTCCGCCTCCGCTTTGTCGTCCATGTGCACAAAGCCAAAATTCTTGACAATAGTGCACTCCCCGATCTTGCCATACTGGGAGAAAAGAGAGCGAAGTTCATCTGATGTGGTGTCTGGCGACAAGTTCCCAATGAATATTTTCACCATTGTGGAGCTTTCACGTCACTAAGGAAGAAGAGAAATCAAGATTGGAATTGTAAACAATACCGTTACAACACATTTATGAAACGTGCAATTTTCCCCGATCCTTGTTTCCCTCCTACAGATTCAGGGTCAACACGATGGTGAAGTTTATATTGTGTTTTAGCAAAATAAAATAAAAGTCAACAGCAGCAGCAGGCTATTTAATGTATCCCATTGCGGAAACCTTTACCTACTCTCTTATCTACCTTTAAACACAACCTAAAATCCTAAAACTAAATATGGCAATAGAAACCATTTATATGTATATCTGGCAGATTGACCTAATTTGGCAACGATTTAGAAACAAATGCAAACCTGTAAGAATGATGCATCACTTATTCTGGTATTCCATATTCCATTTGAGGACGTCATTATATGCATAGTGAATAGGCCTTTAGGTTAATAAACACTCATTGAAAGAACGGATCATGTTAACCAGTCACATTCATATATGAGAAATGCATTATATATATTTTCTTAACGGTCACTGGCTCGTTTAGTTGAAAATTAAAAAGCTATTTTGTGCAAATCCCAGTATCGATCGAGAATGTACATGTACGCAAACGGTTAAATTGTCTGCGGAACACGGAGAATGGCTCCGTAACGTGTTAGCTTTGTCTACGTCGCCAATATGTATGAGCTTAACTTAAGACATAAATGTTTTGGACTCAACCGTCGTATTTCAATCGACAGCACAAGCTCCGCTTATATCAAGAACGTTATTTAAGTTAGCATTAGCAGCTAACTAAAGTAGCGCTAGTCAAGTTAGCGGATTTACCAAAATGGTGGCTTAACAGGTAGCACTGAAGCTAACGTTAGACCACGATGTTGTAGTTTAGTCAATTAAAAAAATTAATCCAAAGGGGGATTTCACGTTTTACCCTACACGTCTCGGCCTTCGCTGCACACGCAGACACCATTTGGTTAACTTAGTCCGTACATTAGCATCGCGAATCCGTAAAAAAAAACATGTCCGTTTTGGGCCTAGCTAGCATTTCTTAACGTTAGGTGGCTGGATAACGTTGGATATTTTTCAGAACGAAACTTTTAGATTCATTACGTTGCATTGAATTATTTGATACCTTTTAAAAGCTGAGATGTTCGCCTCGTCCCTCGAAGAATGAAATTACAATAACTGCTTTACCGACTAACATTGACGAAGATGGCCCGTGACCATGCAAACACCATGCCAAAGAGAGCTAGCTCGGTTAGCACTTTGGGAGGGACCGCGGGCCGTCTGTGGGCGGGACCATAAGCAAGATAGAAGAGGGAGGGGCGGACGGTCCAGGGCGAAGATGAGACGCCCACCGGAAGTGAGCACATCCCGTGTCCCGTCTTTTTGGGACACATCTATTGTGTCCCACATCTATTGTGGCCCTTATTTTACAGGGAAACAAAAAGAAAGAGGTAGCGACGTGCTAGTTACCCAGTTATCGATTTTGCTCAGTAGATCAGTGCTGTAGCACTCAACCGTAACGCTTACTGTTGAAGCACATCTAATCCAACATCTGGCACAGTAAAGAAATCAAGTTTATGGGTGTATTTTGAAACAACTTTTATCGAGATATGCAATATATTTACATGTCGCCAGCTTCTATTTAGAAAAATGATTACAATAACTAGGCTATTTTCTACCTAATAAAATAAGACACACTTGAAGATAATTATGGCTGCTAGAAAATGAAAATGTTCTTGAAGACATACTGATCTATGCAAATATCGCATAGAAAACAGTCAATTTTTATTTCTGATTATTCAAACTGGTTGTCTAATTTTGGTCTTTAAAAACCTATACACTGGAACATTAAATGTTATCCATATTCTAATAGACCCCATTTCAAGAATAACAACAATACTTTAATTTAAGAACTATCCAGAGTTGTGAACATGATCAGACACAGTCAGTGAAGTGAATATTGTTCAAAAACTTGGGCTTTATTTAAAATTGGATTAACTTTAGGTGCTTTTATTCATGCTGGTACTTTTACAGCTAGTATGAAAAATACAAAACCTCAAATCCACCTATTTGCAAAACCAAACCACCTTCTTCAGTACCCCTGGACTTCCACTCCCTCAGCAGAGTGCTGCCTCTGTTCGAGCATATGAACATCCATCCCAGATGTAGGCTTATTTTCAGGTAAGAGGTAGGGCCACTTTACTTTACACGTCACATGCACGTTGGCTCCCGTTCTTATTTGCAAAATCTTTAAATCAAGGGTTGATTTCTGATCTGCAAACAACTTATTTAAAGTATTTCTTTGTGTTCTTTTGGAAAAAAAAGAAATGAGGATGGAATGTTTGTTTCTTCTTAAAATACACAATAACTCTGGGATTCTGTGTCCTAACTGAACACGTCAGTTTCATGGATTTGGTTATTGTCTTTTCCAGTGTGGACCACTGAGTCCATTTATGCACAAGCTCAGGTTTCTTCTCTCACCCACTACTAGACTGCTTATTGAGTACAATATCCTTTCAAGCAAAACGGTTTATGCTGCGACGACACATACCAGAAGAGTCCTCGCCGTCACAGTACATTGATAAGACGCCAATGAAGATCATTTTTGAAAAAACATTTATACAATTTTATGTAACTGATATTTATCAAGTCCCGTATGTGTCTAAGAGCACAGTAAGCTTCTTTTGCACTACAAGCAACTAATGCAGCACATTAAACCCCATCCCATTCAAAAGAGTACATATTCATATATTGAAACAGAAGCCGAACAATTTACATTTGCCAAATTAAACAATTTTTCTTCATGTGAGGAAGAAAGACAACCACACACACACACACACACACACAAAAAGGAAAATGGCTAAAAACTGAAGTGGAAACCTGCTGAGCGAGTGAACATATTATGGTTTTATACATAATATATTTAAAACGGTGCCATTCATTCTTATTGAACAGGTTAAGTGAATTCGAATAAAAGAACAATTGATCGGCAGGCAACCGCCATCTCGCCTGCCCCGAAGACGGCGGGAAATTTCCAATCTTAATTTTCCACACCCGGCTCAGACCGATGGATTCACGTAGCTTGATATGCCTGCAAAGGTGAAAGTCCTGTGGTTGACAAACCAACCTAGAAAGAGAGCAAATTCCCTTTTCAGAAACCTGACTCAAACCCCCACTATCTTCACAGGATTAAACACCTTAACAAATCCGAGCTACAATGGATTTTGAGATCCCAGTTTCCACTGCCCAGTACCGTTTTACAGTTAAAGGACCCACTCTTCGGAGAACAAACCATAGCAGATTGCTCACTATGTTGCTCACCTTGGCACCGAGGATTTAATAAGGCGCATAGCGCGGCTCGAAATTTTCCTTGGGTCGCGGAGCAGCGTAGGAGCTCTGGGGGCCCGACGCCGTGGACTGTGTTTGCTCGAAGTCCGCTGAGGACACCGGCACTCGTCTGATCGGGCTGCGGTCCCGTGCAAAGTACGCGGCGGCCGATGAGGATGGAGGCAGTGACCGAGGGTCGTATGGATCTATACTGGAGGAGAGCTTTGAGAGGGAGGAGGGAGGAGGTGGGGGAGGGGGGAGAAAGGACATTCGACGATCCTCAAAATAGCTGGAGCCGTACGGGCGAGCTCTGTACTTCTCATAATAGTCAACACTGCTGTAGAGACGGTCGCGGTCGTAAGCTGGTGACCTCTCCGCGTAGGCGCTTGCTGCCCTGCCGCCGTACCGATCCCCCGGCTCAGCCCCGTAGCCACTGAGCCTGCGAGGGGGGGGCGGCATCCCGCCCGCGTAATTCGCCCGACTAAACGCAGCGCCGGCCATGTAATCAGCTGCTGAAGAGGCCATCTCGTAGCCGCCCCCGCCATAACCATGGCCGTGCGGGGGACCTCGACCGCTGTGACCCCTTGTGTCATCGCCGTGGCTACCGTTCCCACCGACTGGACAATCTTTCGACCAGTGACCATGTTTCCCGCAGACATAGCAGCCAGTGTGCTCTCCCATTCCTGGGGCGGTGCGAAGCCGACTGGTGGACAGCTGTACGCTCATCAGCTTGCCTTGTAGGGAGAGAGAAGACACGCATGAGACCGCGGGGTTCTGACACGATAACGCTTTTACCGACTACAAAAACACGATAAATGCATTTTGCCGACTATCACTGGGCAAAGGCATGAGCTGCGCCCGGTTCAGGAGATTTCTGCCCTGCTCACCACTGCCAGAGGTTCTACAAGAGACATTGGCAAAGTGTAAAGTCGTCACTCTCAGTCCACCTAGTCATTTAAGTTCAAAGCCGCCGGTGGATTTTACTTGATACGAGAGTTCTATAGCAACAGAACTTCGTATTTTTTACAGCACAGACAACTAGCTCTCCCTCGCCAAAAAGTTCACCTTTGTAGGCGGTGTTGTCCAGCTTACTGATGGCGTCCATGGCATCCTCCATTCGCTCCATGTGAATGAAGGCGTAATCCTTTACTATGTCACACTCCACCACCGTGCCAAACTCCTGGAACTTGGCCCGCAAGACGTCAGTGGTGACCCCTTCGCCGAGGTTGCTGACGTGCAGCTTGGTGGTGGACTTGGGCCTCCCTTTGCTCATCTCCACATTGATGCGCCATCCGTTTAGCTCGTGCTGGTGGAGGTTTCGGATGGCCTCCTCTGCCTCCGACATATTGCTCATGTGTACGAAACCATAGTTTTTGACAATGTCACATTCAGAGACCTTTCCGTACTTCTCAAAAAGCTTGCGCAGCTCCTCGGGTGCGGTATTGCAGGCGAGGTTGCCAATAAATATTTTCACCATGATGAAGTTCTGTGTATCCTAGGATAAAAAAAAGGCTGATTACTTATGTAAAACCACAAAAAATATGTATTGACAGAAGATTAATTGAGATGTCAGCAGTGCAATTATAAATTATCTACTTAAAATTATAGCAGTCTAGGATCATCACTGTATCATAAGTATGTTAGCCAAAAGCATAAAAAAAAAGATTATCTATAAAAAATACTAATTGTGAATGTTTTCATACTGTGAAGAGTCTAACTATAACTTTGTAAGAGCGTGATTTACATCATAAATGCCTGACAAAATTATTAAAACAAAATCATTTTTTTACATTACATTACAGTTGTCATTAGCTCTGTTTATTTTATTTAAACTGTTTTAGAGAGGTGAAGATTCAACTTCATGACCATTTGGGAGGGGAAAATCGAAAATGGGTGGTGCCTTTGACGTCAGCAGGGGAAATTGCAAAAAGTAGGTGGTGTTGCTTCTAAAATTTGTATATTACAAAATGCATCTAACATCAAACAGGAGACAGGTTACACCCTGGTCCTGACATAGATACACACCACCATTCACTTGACCTGCGGGCAATTCAGAGTCACCAACTGCGCTATTTCACCAAGTTGCTGTGTTGTCCCGGATTCTTAATAAAGTTAGAAAAAAAACATTTACGGCAAACCCATGGTCATGAAGATACTCATTTACATTCCATACATGGAATCTGGAATACATGGAATCTGCATGAGGAGGAGGAGGGTCCATGTCGCTAAATACCAGCGGAGATCGGCTTGTGCCGATATACACACACTAATAGCAATGCTAAGTGATCAATGTCATTTGGAAAGGTTCTGAAATGGGTGCATCAGCATTTAGATAAATATAGAGATGGGCCACTTGTAGAAGGGGAAATCATTTTTTTCAATGTACATTTTAAAAATCCACATTTTAGGTAAATATGAGAGACATTTAAATCACATTGAGTGTGGCCAGATACCCAGTTTGTGGGTTATCAGTGGGGTATCAGTAAAAAGAAATAACTACCGACGTCACTGGAGAGGGATGACGCATTCATATGGTTCATGTACACAGAGCTGAATTACAGATATGGAATTAACGTAACGTAGTTACAAAGTTTTTTGTAGGCAATAACGTTATCATTGAGGGTGGGAAAAACGTTAGTTTGGTAAAACGGGTTTTAAAAAGGGGGTACATTTTCGAGAACTAACGTTATTGCTGTTTGGCGTGTCAGATAATATGCCCTGTTGGACTGGTTTGCGATATTAAGTTACTCAATCTAAACTCAGCATAGGTTAATATGACACTTGACACAGAATGTTCAAAAGTCTAAAAAAATGACCAAACAGGAGGAAACTAAGATGAGAGGGTCCCGCGCGTTGAGTAACAGCACGTAACGTTGAGCAATTGAAGCAAGAAACTCAACAAACGTTTACAACTTTGGCCTTTATTGTTTATTAGCTGAGCAAAGTCCGCACAAATACTAATGATACGACTTTGACACCATTTCTATCTATAATGAAGTAGTTTTGAAACATCGATGTGTCGATGAATTTCACATCATCTGCTGTGTAACGTTTTCCAACATAAGACAGGCTCATCGGTGCTGTGTTTACCTAACAGCAAGCTAACGCAACTCGCTAGCTAAGGTTAGCCAACTGTTAGCTTTTTCGATGTATCTTACACTACGCACAGAACAGTCTGAGCAGTCTAAACGTCCCACTCGTTTATTTTATGTTATGTGTTCGGTGCGCAACGCTTCCAGGTTCATGTTTATTTCAGTGTAATGGTGTTTTAAACGTCAGCTGATTGAAGGCGTATGGATTCAGTAAGCTAACATTAACTAGCTAACGTTAGCTAATAACTTACTAGCAAACGTACGGTTAGAATTCCACCGATTTCTATTCATAGAAGATACAAAAGAACTCCAGGGTGACAGGTGTGCGCAAGCGACTTCCTGAGGGGCGTTTCACCTCTTGCTTTAACCTCACAGTCTCTAACTCACCGATTAGACGACGTAGGCCTCAAAACCAATGAATGAAAAGCGAAATGGCTGCGGCACCGCACCAGTGACGCCGCCACGTTTCCTTCTACATCTGCAACCACATCCTGTCGCGTTACTGCTCTCCAATGGTGCAAGTACACTCCTGGTCAGGTCTTATGACCACGGTAAAGAATAAAAGTATTCTCATCTCAGGTAGAATGTAACCAGGTTGTAAGCTTCAAAATGCGAAAAAAAGAAACCGGGTCAAGAGACAAAACAAAATCAGACCATTTTTTAAAGAATGCAATTAAACTCAAACAGGTTATTCACTAGCCGATTACACGTTTGAGACCATTGTAAAAACTCCCCTTAACATCCATTCTCAATGGGATTCAGATCAGGGGAACAGGCAAGAGCGACTTTATTCTACAGGAAGAAGTCGGGTAACTGAACTGCAACAAATCCTTGGTCAAGCAGAGGTTGTCCTGCTGAAATCATCAGCGCACAGCAAGGGCCCTCCGTCCTGAAGAATGCCCTCTGCAACATCTCCACATAGCCAGCGGGTCTCTCCTTCTCATGCCAGGAACATTCGACGCTATCAGGACCATCCAGGGTACGTTTTTTCTCCTCCGAGAATAGAACTGTCTTCCAGCTGTTAGGCGAGCCAGGATGCACTCACTAATTTTTTAAGGGAGAGGTTTTGATCACTCTAAGACTCAACATGAGCTCTTGTATGTCTAATATATTTTGGTAATAAATGTTCCTGATGCAAGAGTTTTTTTGTAATTTTATATAGATTCCTATGTAAAATTACATTCAATAGCTTATCTGCTTAAAGTGTAACCTAATAAATGCTTGAACCCAGTCCTAGTTGCATTTACATTAGAAGAACTTCTAAGCAGTAGGTGTAAGGAGAGGAACCGAGTGGGGGACTCATGGTAATACATACTGGAGTAAAGAAAACTATAGTTGGAAAGAGAAATCCTAGCGAGGGCAGTTTTAAAGAGATAAGAACTTGAGGGGAGTCACCAACAAAAGATAAAACTTGACCACACCGGAAGGAGCACAGTTGGTGACAAACAGGGTGGTAGTGACACAACTCACACCTCACAACGTGGTTTCTGATAATAAATTTGACCTATACCACGGGACTGACCTTTGCCCACATAAACATGTTAAAAGATGGAGAGCGATAACGAGGCTTGCGCAAACAATGACTGTCGGGGTGCTTTTTCTTTTCGAACCTTTGTTTTCTTAAACCACCAAGTAGTGTCATATAATGTGTTAGAATTAATATAATAGGTTTGAAACCACCTTTTCTTCAATTTCTTCAATGTGACCGAGTCCAGCACCCCCCTCGAGCAGAGCAGGGGTACCCATGGAGGCGACCGGAAACTAGCTTGGGCAATCCAGCTGCAATTTACCTGTCATTTAACGACTGAAGGCCTGCTAGCCTTGGTCCCTTAGTACACTACCGGTCCGTCATTTGGCACCGGATCGCAGAGTAAATAACGTAAAGTTTTTTAATTTTGCTAATTTTAGGAAAAATGTTTTATTTTGAAAATTTTGGGTCATCTCCCAATTACAAGCGTAACATAATGTCAACAATAAAAAGAGGAAATAATATTTACCTTGAACTGAAGCTTGAAATAAGAACATCTCATTTCAAACAATGTAATACTTATAGATCGTTTATTCTAATGAAGTACTGCTTCATTCAGTAACTTTATTGAACGTATATTCAGTGAATTGTAAGTCGTAAGTAAAGCGTATAGTGTGTCACTAACAAACCGCCGAGCCTAGAAAAGGTTTCAGTTCCCTGCAAATATCTAAGCAAAGAACACAAGTATTTCCTGAAAGTAGTTTTTTGTGTGTTTGTGGCCTCAAATATACTTTTGAGTTCTTGACAGCAAAACATATGGAGTAAATATTACATTTACAAAGGCTTGTAAAACTACTCTTACATGTAATTCTCAAAGTACATATAATAAAGATCATGAGACTTTTTTCTGTTTGGAAATGGTAAATAAAGATTTCAGCGTGACTGTATTCTGACAGTTGACTAAACCTCTGTTGAGGCTGCAAGTAAATCTTTGTAAAGACAATGAAACATATTCCTAAGCTTGAAGGGATATTAAAACCTTTATTGTGAATTTCACAACCCTTCCATACTGTAAAGGCATACAGTATTGTGATCTACTATATAAACAATATCTTAAAAAAGCCAGAGGCATATTATGTCTTTCAAGTATCTCTCTGTGAAAGGTGAGTGTTACTTGTACAGCTCCCTTTTCATAAATAACACGATCATTACACACAAAACTATGTAGTGGAATTTACATTTTAGTCACACTAGGACACTTGAATAGCTTTCCTTTTCTCTGGCATATGATGTGATCAACTGTACATTTATGTTTAAGTTGAATTAATAATAAAGCAAAGGGAGAACACAGTGGGTTGGCTCTAAAGGGTAACTGAAGGCAACAAAAGGACCCGTCAAGTTCACAAATAAGGCTCTCAACATGGCGGCACATTCACTTAAAAACATTTAAATGGGATTTGGCAGACACTCTTTGTAATATTAAAACTAAGAATCACAATGTGTTTCATGGTGAGCAGTATGGAATCCTCTTTTAAACTAGCTTCTACTGTATTGTGTATTGTATTTTCTCTTAATACTTTAAGATGGATGGGTATCTGCTACTACTGTACAGGCGACTCCCAAAGAACCTGAACACCACTCGAGTTCCATTTAAAAATAAACCACATTATGCAGGTAAAAACATCTCATATGTACGGTTCCCTTAGTGCTCCTTCGGCTTGCTACGGAGAGGGATTAGGGCCACATCTGAAATATATATATTTGAGTTCTGAGTTGAAAGACTTTAGTAATATAATTATTTAGGAAGACTGTGGCTCAGTGGCAAAGCAGGGTGAAATACGCTTATTTAATAAATACTAAATACTTGATGTTTGCAAAGATTTGTATCAGATGTGATGTTCATCTCCCTTCATCACAGACAATGCGTAATGGCACACCATCCACTGCCTGTTAAGTGACTACTGTTTTCTATGATCGTTGTGGGATATATTTAATCCACTAAATGGGGTATTATAATTCTCACTATAAACTGAGGACAGCAGACCAAAAAAGGCAAATTCTCTATATGGTCCATCGTATATCAGGTAACAGGATCAGGATCCCCACTTTCAACTCCAATTAACCTTTCACATGTGGCCCACCCAGTCTTCCGTAGCTCCTTGATGCTGCATTCCAGTCATATCAGATGGAATGAAGAGTAGAAGACCGATTTCTATGTTTACAACTTTGGAGCATTTACATCATTTCACAACTTTCTTACTTTAGCTCAAACTTTGTTTTACTTTCTCCACAGGGCATCTTTGTGGCTTTCGTGAGATCACTTTAATGAGATTTTAAGGTAGATTCGTGTGATTGATTGACAGACAGCCTCAGCCTATCACAAACTCCCGGTTCCAGTGACTGAGAAAGCGACAGCAAACGAAGGAAGGCTTCAAAACAACGGTTCACAAACGTTTGGGTTCTGTTACAGATATTATTTCCAGTTTTTCTACAGTCTGACCGAAGTACATCTCAATATTAGGAATGGAAATGTGCTCCACGAGCAATCTCATTGGGATTCAACCTAGGAAGAGAAAAGTTGTTTTAACATGAAAACAATGGCTTCTGCAGTTTGAATCTGTCAACGTTAGAAACACGTCTCTTGTCCTGGACCACTGACAGTTTGAGTCTGGATAGGTCACTGAATTCGTAACGCGCACAGAGTCGGGGCTGGTTTCTGCTGCAGCTTGGTTCCTCCACCACAGGGAAATAGATCCGCATTAGTCGTCAGTGGGACTTTTGAAAAGGTTGACCAGTGGTTCTCCATCAGTAACTGCTTTCATGTCCGGTCAGGATGTACAGATTGCTGAGTGCCGAGGGGTCATCTGTAGGTGTGCTCTGAAGGATGATGTCCCTGTAAGAAGTCAATGAACCAACAAACGTTATTTTATGCTAGCATACAGTACCTACATCTCTGATTTGAGGGCATAAAAAAATGATACATCTCACAATGTTACTTTTAAAAGAGAAGCGAACACATGCTTTCTGGAATTACCATCAAGAAGTCTTAATTACAACAGTAAAGTTGTCTGTCCAAGACGTTATGAGCTTATCCTCACCCTTTGCGTTTATGGGTAAGAGAAGACAAACAGATTGGATGCACCAAAATGTTCTCCAACTAAGAAAATGTTAAACTGAAATACCAATTTTTTTTTAAGCCTGAGAGTTTATTCATATCAATTACTACAACTTTAATTCTCCCGTTGAATGTACCTTACTAAAGCTGGGTTAGGCAGTTTTTTTATTCTCAGCTTCATTGGGCAGAAAACTCCATGAGCCAAAATGACTAGTATTGTTTGAGTGAAGAAGTGTATAGTCAGAAAAATAACCTGTTTGTCCCCAAGACTTGGAATGCTCGACTCTGATCTGTAATTTCTTGAGTCACCTGCAGATAAAAAATTACATTATTATAGGAATGCATAACAAACAGAGCGGTGGTGTACTAAAGGTACCAGGACATCCGCTCAGCACGATGCAAATCTTGAAGCTAATCACCTCATTTGAATGAAAATTCATCCCTTTGAGCCCATGCTTCCAGAAAGCCAGCACACTATCCTGCAAGCAGACTGATAGAATACTTGACATTAGCCAGCTGCCAGCAGCACACATCCCTCACAGTGTTTATCACATGATTTTTCTACCTAGAGTTTCGATGGGGAAGTCGAAGAGCATTTCAGCGGCTAGCTCTTTGGTTGGAAGCCCTTGCAGGTTTACGATCTTCACAGTTCCTGTCCATTGAGATGCGCTACGTTAGACCGGGCATGAAAGATGGCAGGTGAATTTGGAACATGTGTTGAGATCACTCACGTTCTAATGCGATGAGAACAGTGTCTCTGTCCATCTGGGTAACCTGCACTGCCCCGAGGGCTCCGCTGTCTGCAGACCAAACAAGAGAGTTGAGTGGAAGCTTAAAGCTGGGCCCTGGAGAAGAAGGAGGAAACAGTCCACCCTACCTGGTGCTGAAATGGTCGCGCTGTTCAGCTCTATAATATCAAACTTGAGTTGCTCGCTGATTGGTTGCTTTTCGTTGCTGAAGTATCTCACCCCGACGCACAGCTGAGGGAACTCGTCTGACACCGAAACCAGCAGCTCAAATATGGGCAGAGAGTCCGGCAGCCTCATCGCAATGTGCTGCAGGGGGCAAACACATGGCAACACAAAGAGGAGGAGGCAGTTGACATCGTACTACAAATGGATTCATTTGGGGATTTGAAAGCAGGAAAGGGTGACACAACAGCACAGGCAGTCAATGTCTGACCAGGATTCTTTACTGAAACAATTAACAAAACACAGCAAACTGTGCCTGAAAATGAACAGAAGGAAGAAAGGAGTTTCCATTGTAATATGGTCAGACCATATATGTAGTCATGGTGATATGTGACCCATTGGTTTGTGGACTGATGTTATGATGCCTAGAATTAGGCGATTTCCACATCACCATCTTGGATTACGGCCATCGCCATGTTGTTTTTTTTCACCATATTTAGAATGTAGTGACAGCTCACTTTTAATCATAGTAAGGCTGCCCTAAAAATACTCAGCTTTATTGTCTATTTCAGATTGTCTAAATTGAAACCATAAACTAATGTTTACAAAGGGAGAAGAAGAGTCAGACAGAAGACACTTCATCATCACTTCACGCATCATCTTTACTCGGCTGAACCTGAGGTTGCTGCCTAGACAGGACAGAGCGAGGCAAGCTGGTTAGCATGTCATTTCAGTAGATACCTCTGCAACACAATACATAGATGTGTTTGACATAACACTGTAACCTCTTCACATCCTGTTGATCTTGTTCTTTCTGGTCGCAATAAACACATGGCCCTTTTAAAACACAAACATTGCCAGAGCTGATATTTACTATAAAACCCTTGCAACAAGCCCTGTATCAAAAACACATAAAGCACGATATTATTTTTAAGATACCTTTACAAACCTTTAGTTGCATGAACTTCTGCAGGGGCTCATACCACAGAAGAAGGACTAGGCCCGATGGAACAGCCCCACATAGAAAGGTGCTGTCTGTGTACGGGTTTCGTGCTGAGAGAGATACAGTAGAAAGGTTGGGAGCGTGTTGCTGTATAAACACACAGAGCGTGCAGAGGGAAGTGTTCTTCACCTACCTACACTACATCTCCTGCAGCCTTTAGTGTCGGGGATCTTCACAGACGTGGCAAACTTTCTGTGACTTCAGAGAGAATATTAGTAAGAGCATATTAAGTCACATAATTAAAGTATCATTGAGTGACCACAGCTGTGCACCGGATGTCAAGTCCCACCTGGAGCTGATCCTCTCGGTGAAGCGGCTGGTGCTGAGCGACAGACTGCCGTGTTTCTTCTGCAGGTGACCTCTCTGTTCGAACAGAGCGGTCAGACTGTGGGAGTAAAGCTGGGAGGACTTCCCTATGGGACAGATACATTCTGTGAGCAAGTGAATCTTTGACAAATCCATGTTTCATCTGAAGAGATTTTCTACCTGATACGGACATCAGCACGTTGTTCATGACATACAGCCATGTGCATCGCTGAGGTAGCAGCTATGGGAAAAAAGAAAAAACGCACAGAACAATCCCTTTGAATTCATCAAACCAAAAAATAGGTAAATTAATATCTCATAACCTATCTTCATGTGAATTACATTCGCGGCAAATTTAAAGTGCGGTTTATATTTTTATTTAATGCGGAATTTAGTGGGAAATAATCAGATTTTACCAGAGTTTGTACGTGCTTGTGGTAGTCAGTTGTTTATCACGATATCTGGATTATTGATTTGATCACGATATAATTTATCCAACCGAGTGAGTTATCGGTCGGCCCCACTTGAAGCATCAGCTGGCTCCCACACAATCATTTCCTGACAGAGAACCGTGTTCGCAGACTTGTTGCTGGCATTTGCACTTAAAGCAAACCAACCCAGTGTGTATTGGAAGCCAACAGAACCACTTCAATGAAAAGGTAAAAAAAGACCCCCGCACTCAACAAGAGGCAGCCCAACACGCTCTATCTGTGCTGTCTGTCCTGCCTGTTTGATTCACCTACATGTACATTTTGTCTTGCTCCGTGTTGCTATTTTTTCTTTTTATGCACATTTGCTTTTACTGTAGGTTTGTACGAACGCTTATTTATGCCTGACACATGCTGCGGCCTGTTATGGTTGCGCTGGATGTGTTGTCGTACACTTTTCTTTCTTTTGCCGAGTAGTTTTGTCTATGCGTTATTTTCCGTTTGTCTATAAATTTTAATAATATTTACTTTTGAGATTGTTTTCTTTTAGGCTGCCTTAGAAACATCTGGACGGGGACAGCAGATGGAAATTAGGCTCTCTGGCTAATAAGTAAATGTACAGTGTAAGATAATTGTGATGACTCAACCCAGTAGAAGAAAATAGGAAATGAATGGTAAATACAGGGATCTGCCCTTTTCTTACCTTCTCTAGTGTGTCTTCGTGAAGTTCATTCAGGTTCAGTGAGTAGATGCCCTCCTCTGCCCCAAGAATAAGGTACTGATCTAAGAAGGAAAAGGGTTTGTTGAGGGGAAAATATTATTACCTTCATCGCGACACAAAGACCAAAATATAAACGTGGAGCAATGATATTGACTTGAGAGACCTTATTGTCGTACCTCTTGTTTTGGGTAAAACCCATGTGACGGCACAGTGGATTCTAAGAGGACAACCGTTGAAGACCTTGGAGAAACACGCTCCCATCTACAGAACCAGCACAACAACTGATTCACCATTGGTCTGACATCGTTAAAGTGATTGATTTCAAAATTACATCCATTGGAACAAAAGCGGCACGTATTATTGTTACATTATTATGTAAAGCATTCAAAGTTACATAGTCTGCGTTACACATTGGCGACTTCGACAACAGCAAGACACAAAATACCCCTTAAGATGCTTATAAACTGAAACAAAAGACACTCAAGTATTTTCTGGAAAGGTGCAGCGATACATCAGCTGGATTATTTGTTCCCCTGCCATGCAAGGAGGCTTATCTTGTTAGTCATCGGGGAGTTGCCATTGGTTAGCTTTTAGCTTTAAATGCTGTTAAATTTCACACTTACATGGACTTGAGGGGTAGGAGGAAGTCCATGACAATCAGCCCTCTAAAATGTCAAAGGTTACACATAACAAAACACAAGGGATGATAAAACCTATACATCAAACAGACAATCGACACGTTGTGTGGTGGTTGCATGATTCGTCACCATTAGACAGACATTAGGAAGTTATTATGTTAGCAAATCACACAAGCTCAGTGAGGTTTCCGACTAATATGAGAGACAGATGTTTGGCTTTAACTCACAGCGTCCTCTGCCTTTTTCCTCAGTGTGCTCCATTCGGGTGAGAGTGGCGTCTCTCTTTTCGTAGAGCAAACGGTGGCAACCTTCTTCTTCTCTGCCGCTGCAGCGCCCCCCTCCGGCGGGCACGGGCCGCTGCAGCGCTCACTGATGTCGTGTGTGGCCGAGCACCTGGCCAACCCTCGGAGAGAGCAAGGGGAAGGGATTGTTATTTTAGAGCTAGATATCTGTAACCAATACTTGCAACTGCTCCTAAATCAAGGGCCATAGCGGTCAGCTGGTAATGCTGATGTCAAATTGTGCCCTCTTACTGTTGGGGCGGAATTTTTCACTGTTACCGCGCTGTTGTGTGAGCGCAGTGCATAGTGGCTGCAATAAGCTAGCCAGCGTGATACCCAAACAGCTGAAGCAGAAAGAAAGTACAAAATGAAGTACTCTAATGAAGTACTAACGATACCACCACCTTTTGAATTGATGCCAAATAAATTCAAAAGGTGGTGGTATCGTTAGTGGCAACGTCAATTTTAAAAGGTTACCCAGCCCTACTTTTGACTTAACGTTAGTCCTCGCTTTAGTCCTTTTTGGTGGCACCTATCACGCTTGTGGTATTTACCTGGTCGCCAGAGAAAGTGGGCTATTAGATTCACTATCAATACACCTCATTTGCTGATATTGAGTTATCAGACATCAAAGAAACCATCGGTGGCCTCACACTTGCTTGTGGTCTTGGGTCACACAGCCTTGAATAAAGTCAAACAAACAGCTGACGCCCAGCTAACCACAAAGCAGTTTTTTTGTAGTAACTGAAAAGCCAACAGTAGATCAATTATGAGCTTTGATGGGGTCTAGTGGCGTGTTGTACCTGTTGTTGAGGTGGGGTCAGCAATGACGGCAGCGTCAGGGCCCAGTGTGCAGCTGGGTCTCATTGTCAGGTCGCTGTCCTCGGTGTTTGGTATTAAAGACCTAAAGGCCGGCAGAGATGCAGTGGACGGACTGAATAAACCGCTCTTCCTACCTCCCTGAAAAAAGAATAACAAAAGACATGAATAACTTTGAAGAGACAATGGGGTCAACTTGTTGTCTAGCCATGCAAGTCAATTGCATACTGCACACTAATCCTATGAAGTGTATAACATGTAACATATGACATTGTAATGCTGATAGGTGTAGCAGATCCACCTCAACTTTGCATTGATCCTACCTAACTCTCAGGATAACTTTCTGCATCATCAATATGCAATCTTTGTTTGCTAAAAAAGGCATAGCCATAGTGATGGCATCGCCAATATATTGGTCTATCCCCCCCAAAGCTCCAGAGACAAGAAACATTCATAAATGTTCAAATATGTTTGATGACATGTAATGTTTAGCTGACCCCTTGTCATCTGAGGGACACGATACACAGCTGCTGAACTGAATGTGTCTCCCATCGAACCTTTGCCAAAGAAGCTTATCAACTAGTTGTTAGACTGTGTGCATCTTACTCATACAAATCACATGTTTAATAGAACTTGCCCTCAGAACTCTTCCTCTGCCAAACATCTTACTCATAAAAATCCCCATAGTCCCACAGACTGACAAACCCCTCTCTGTACATGTCTGTATTAATTCATTATGACTCTGTTGACTGTATTTATTTATTGTCTTGATGCATATACAACTCTGGCTAGGATGCTTTCGGTACGGATTCCGGAGCAAGTGCTTGATTGTGTACTGTTCGGCTTGGCCCTTCTGGGCAGAAGTCTATTAAAGATCTAAAGACAAAATTCTCTTTGGGTCCCCTTTATTCGGTCAAATTGCCACCACATGGCTCAGTGGTAGAACATGGTAGTCCTTCAAACAAAGGGTCTGCAGTTTGATCCACAGCTCCGCTAGTGTCCACACCTCATTCCATTCAATGAGAAGGTGTGACCGCACTTTTAATTGGTACTGTATAAACTCTAAAATAATATTTTTTTATTCCTAAAATAAGTACATATTACCTCACTTTTCCATTTCCACCTTTTGCAATTACATTTTAATTACTTAATATCTATGCAACTCACAAGTTTAAACAACATATTTCCCGACATGCGACAGCAAGAACTTGGAGGGTGCCAGATGAGATTGAATTCCAGAATCAGATCACAGCTGAATTTGTGGATAATAATAAAATGTTGATTGGATAAAACTGCATTTAATAACAGGTGCTACAAATGAAGACCTGCATGAGTCATTGGATGAAATGAGACTCATGATCTAGAATAATAAAGTGGCTTTAGACATGATGTTAGCTGGAAACGGTAGCTTCTGCAAAATGTTTGGATCTGTTTGTTGTGCGATCATCTCAACAACACAACACAGCTCCCGGTGGCTTGGTGACCAGAGCACCAGCCCCACTGACAGCTTGAACCAGCAGCTAGCTGACGACTAATGCGACGACAACCCTCTCACCAACGGGTTTGTCAGTATTTTTTCACAATGGAAAAGTGCATTCTTGTCTACGTTAACCCTTCTTGTGTTACAGTCATGATCTAGTCCACTACGGATGAAGCTGCATCTCCTGCATCCCTGGATTCCTGCAGGGATTAGTCGATACTGCGCTTCGTGAGACTAATACTGTATACAGGGAAATCGGTAGCGAGTAGATGATGAGTAGATGACTGTTGACGGATGTGACTGTATGATAATTTTTCAGTCCTTGAGAGTTGCTCACAGTGAACTGTGAGCAAGGAGGGACCTCATTTATCTTTTCTTTTACTCACTCAAGTCTTTCTTTTACAAATACAAAGACTGTGTCTCTTTGACTTGAGTATTTTAACCTTCAGCACTTCAGTTATCAGCCACACTCAATTAAACATTAAAATAATTGAGTGAAGCCTTACATGAAGTAATAGCCAGATTTTATTTTTTTAGTAGAATTGGGAAATATACACGAGTTTCAACACTCCACTGCAAGTCAAAACTAGCCGCCGGAGTAGCTGGTAGCAATGAGTCGTGGTTCTAGACCTCTCCAAGATGTGAAGAAACAGGGGGACTAAATGTGGACTGTGGTTGTCCGTAACTGGTTACCACAGTCTTCTCACACGGCCCAAATGTGTGGAATCCACCAAAGGCCGGAACCCGGGTTTATAATTATTATAAACTTTATAATCGGTGACATTAGAATGTTTGAAGCAGGAAATTTCGAGGAAGTTAAATGCCACAAATTTACAATTTTTGTTTCCTATACCTTTAATGGGAGCATTTTGTCGTCCGATTCATGGATAAAATATGTGTTTTATCTCTTCTATCGAGTCATCTTGCTGTTGTAGTAAGTATAATTTGGAATTTTTGTTGTGTAAACATACACAAACCCATGGAAAGAACCGGTATGCAGTGTGCAATTGGACCACAGCTTCATTGTAGAGTTGTGTAGTTAGCACTTACATCAGTAGATGGCGTCCTTTTAATGGTTAAACTTCTGAAAGACAAAAAGAAGAGGATGTCATGATCAGGCTCCATGAAAACAATCAAATCAAGCGTCATAGCAACAAGCTGGAGAACAAATGCAGATGCTGAAGATGCTATGGGTTGGTTAACACACACACATACAGCTTTACAAAACACCACAAAAAAAAGACAGACAAAAGCTCAAAAAGCTGAGGACTTTTTGGAATAGGATTAGTGGAGCGGGAACATAAACCCACTGATTATGTCAAAGTAGTTTGGCATTAGCTTTTATTCAAATCATAAAAACGATCATAAGAAACAAGTTGATTCGTAGGTGAATTCACGGGAGGTGGGAGGGGGGCACTGCTGTTAGGAGAGGCTGGAGTTGATGGATGTGGCCTACCTCAGCTGCAGAGCTTGCTCCACACATTCCAACAGGCTCCTGCAACAGGAAGACCTGGTGTTTATCTGACTACGGGGCTGAACGGTCCACAACAATGAGGGGGAAGGAACCAGAGGTCCAATTCTAGTCCAAGGATATTAGGACTGAGGCTCAGACTGCTGATGTTTTGTGCCACACTCAAGGATACACATTTAATTGTATTTTATCAGTTAAATATGGAAGCTGTGAGCACCACAAATGTATGTGGATATATCGGTTTACAGGAAATGATTTGCTTAGCGATAGCATTGAATAGTTGTGTTTGGATCTTCACTGAATGGAATGTTTTGTGTAGAACCTCTCTGGCTCTTTCCTTTGGACTCCAGTATGGAAATGCTTTTAATGTTTGGCTCTCCATTTGGTAGAAACCGTTTCGTGTGACCGCATAGAATCTCAAGAGGTGAGTTCCATATACAGTTTAGTGCAAACTATTCCTTTAAAATCAGTATTGACCTTTTGATCCCATGACCCACAATGGCAAGTTGATCTGATATTAAAGTTTTAGACTTCTAGTAGCCAACATAGCCGAAAGGAGCAGCTGAAGAAGATCACTTCTTTCTAACTCCACACCTCCATGTTTATTTACTTCTCAAACATGTTCTCTTTGGACCAAATTGACACCATGACAAATGTGACATCATACTTCAAACAGCTTCCTCTGGGGACAATTTCAGTTTAGTGCTACATTTTTCATTTGAGCAGTAATACCTGGAGCCACTTTGAGATGTCAAATCAGTTGAGTTACCCTTTAAATATCCAAATGAACACAGTTTTTCGACTGTTTTACTGATTGCTTCAAAGACAGCAGCCTCACCACCTCTGACATCCGAACACCTTAAGACCATAATGTTACAGATTCAGAATGAAAGTAGACTCTTAAGAATAAAAAACAGAAGGAGGCTTACGGTGAGTTGTCTTCGTCTCCAGACAGACTCCAGTCATCATCATAGGAGCCCTGCTGAAGGGCGGGAAGCAGATTTCATGGTCGTTTTTATGTATACCATCAGCATACATCTCACAAAAAAAAAGATTTGCTCACCAAACCAGGATATGGCTCAGTGACTTTCCTCAGTGGAGGCCCAAACTTCACCTGGTCGACTGCAAAGAGAACATGCTGGGAATGAAGCCAGTGTTGAGCAGTATTCACACAGAACCCGACTGGCTACCACACAACCCCGGGCCTTTCATGCACTATTGCCTTGGCAAAACTAAGGCTACTCAATGAGTACGTCACACAGCTTCACACAGAATGCACCACACATGCTCCCCAGGTCAATACTGAGCCGGCACCGGGGCAGACCTGCTGACCCAAAACTACCGCCAAGCAATGTGGATTACATGACACTAACATATTGGACAATTATAATGTGACAGTTTAAATTTGATTCAGTGCACTAAAATGGTTTGCTGCTATGGTAAAAATAACCTTGTGGTGGTTAATGTCGTTATCGTGTACAGGAGGTTACACAGATCTTCGCGAACTAATCCGTGTTACTATTCTTACAACCATGACTCATAACATACAATATGCTATTTACTTTACAGAAGGAAACAAACTAAAAGCGGAATAAACAGCACATCTGCCCTGACATGCAAGCTAACAAAAAACATTGACATTTTTTTCCAAAATACCAATGTCTTGTTGCATGGTTGAATTATGAGACAATGGACCACGAGGCAAAGGCTAGCAAAAAGCCCAACCACCTCTTAGAGACACACACGTCAAGGTGGTTTGGCCTCTTTTAGTAGCGGTTTTGTGTCTCTTGTAGTAATTTCTAGATGTTGTTTTGTATAAGCACTCAGATTTACCAGATCAAAAAATCTCTACAATAAATAATCTCTTGAAATCGTTATTGGAGACTACGTTACAGTTTATTTAATGTAACCAGAAATCATGCAATAATATGATATTCTAATGTGCAGTCTGGTTTAGCACATGTGTGCTTTTCGGAGGACTGAACCCTCCATGCACTTGCCTCTAGCCGCACAGATCCACATGCAGCTGTCGTTAAAGCATCTGAACTTTGGATTTGAATGATCCACTTCTGTTTCTCTGATGCTTGACAGAAACGTGGTTAACAGGAAGAAGCAGATCTTCATGTGGGTAAAGAGAACACGCACAGCAAAGGATGGGGGAACAAGTGAACCGGATAGAGGAAGTAGTCTTCTTGTCTCGGCTCCCTTACTGTATCTCTCACGGTGTATTTCTGAATGCCTGCATTAATAGATGACACGTTTATCATTGTTTTAAAGTTCATAACTCCATACTAGAAGTCCTTACTTTCCTTGCTGTTGAGAAGCGGATCACCCTCTGGACGGTGCTTTAAGTTCTTTTCACTATGGTGATGCCTTGTTGTGGCACTGCTATTTGCTATTTATTGTTGCCTGCAGTGTGGCTTTGCCTTTGTCTTTGTTTTATCAGGCGAAATTTTAACAGCTTTGGTCACGCCAAAACACTAATTTGCCATATATTTTTTATTACCAAACTAATACCATTCCCACAAAAAGTGCGGCTGAATCTAAAAACTGGCACTAGCGTGTCATCAAAACACCAGGCCACTGTAAGGGACACCCAAACACACAAGCGCTGGCATTGTAGAAGACTCTTGAGTCTTAAACTAAAGTCTGCTGCTGCGCTTCAGATACGCTACTGTTTCAATACCATATTTATCCAAACATGTTTGTTTTTTTACAAAACTACTTTCATCATTTCACAAATTAAACCGCACTTGTGAAGATGTAAGTGTCTAAACTCTAAACAGCTGTAAAAGACGTTCCGCTATATAAAATACAAATTGTTTAAAGGTGATTGCAAATCTGTAGTAATTATCGGCAGTCGTAGTCACACTACCGTTAGTTACAGTACAGTAGTAACAGTGTGGGTCTTCAAAACCTGTATTGGTCAAACGGTTTGTGGCTTGAGCGTCTATGAATAGCACGCTGTTTGTCGGGGAAGTTGAGGTCAGGTTGATCTATGATTTGGTACTGAGCAGAGTGTGAAGACAGACGGTCGCCCCAGAAGCCATTACAGCACAACAAGACTACTGGCACCCGCAGCGCTATGAAGTCAGTGCAGTCAGCGCATAGAAGCACCAGTGTCTGTCACACACCACTGGCATGTTCTCAGTGCCATCCTCTGACGCAGCCTTCGGCCCACATGTATGGACGGGTTACAGGACGATGCCGGTCGTCAGCAGGCTGACTGAGAGCCTTTTGTCCTCATTCATATTATGGAGATTGCAACGCTGAATCCTGGGGGTCACGGTGGACAATAAAGCCCCTCTTCAGCAAGTACAACCGACACACAGTGTATTTTATACATGCATGCATGCATAGACTGATTGAAACAAGGTATTACTGTGCGATGTTTAAGTTATATATGGATTATATATATTCACACGCACAAGACGCAGAGCTCCATAAAGACTGGCTGCCGATAATATATGTCTGGCGTTTAGATGTCAAACGCTTACAGCAATAATGTTAGTGTTCTCTTGTGCTGTTGTTGACATTAATATAATGATAATACAATCCTAAAAACAATATAGACTACCATACATGCACATGAAGTAACACGAGATGAGTTGTAGTAATGATTCAGCATTTTGGGAAATGCTCATGTTCAGTTTCTTTCCTAATATGGTTGCCAGCTGTGTGTTTTACACAATTGGAGTCAGCATGTTATTAGCTTAGCTAACGGGCATCAACATGCTAACATTTTCACAGTGATAATTTGATGATCAGCGGGTATAATGTGGACCGTAGTTTTAACATGCTAACAGTACATTAGCTTGACACAGCATTATGGTGTGTGGAAAAAGTTGGTGGAACTGTTGTCTCATTTACACAAACTAAACAACTCAATATTACATAATGTGTGTGTGTGTGTGTGTTTGTCCTCACATTGTTCCTCAGACAGGGTCCTCTCTACAGGCAGGCGTTTCCCTGCTGACTGAATCTTGTCAGGAGCCACTTCCCCAACCTGTCAACAGACCGCTCAGATAAAACAGTCCATCCAGAAGCGTGTTTGTGGGTGAGCACACAGCACACACACGTGTCACACTGCTTTAAAGCCTGAGCCACCTCCTCGCAGCACTGACCTCCAGCTCGTTGTCGTCCATGCTGTGCGTGTGGCTGCTGTGGAGCTCAGGGTTGTTGGCCGTGTCCAGCAGCTCAATGACCAGGTTGCGGGTCAGGAGCTGTGTCACAAACGGATGCTGGAGAAACAAGTTACAGATCGTGACTTTGAGAAATAACAAAGTATGATGCACGGTGATTCGAGATCCACAATGACGGGCCTCCTAAATGTCAGAATTTCAGTCTTTGGAGGAGCATTGTTAGGCTGGTTCCAGACCTCTGAGTCAGCGCTCTGATTCAGGATATATTCATTATTGATCTATTAATATTAATGATGATTCATTGTAGGATCGCTTGATTAATTGTTTTGTCCATAGAACGTCAGAGAAAAGGTAAAAAATGACAGTCACAGTTCCCCAAAGTCTGAGCTGAAAAGAGAAACTGGCATGCCATCAGCTGAAGCCCCCGGCGAAGCATGTGTATTCACAAAACACTGACGTGATCATGGATCAGACTGTACTTTAAGGCGAAAACAGTTAAATTAAAGATATTCTGACTTTCCGTCAGAAATTATCTTCTGCTGTTTATACTTTTGGTTAGTTTAAATAAATAAACTGTATTAAATAAACGGTTTATAAATTAAGAAATAAGAAATCTGTTCACAAAACTTCTTGCTGGGCTAAACAGTTTTTACTCAGTTCTATAACTTTTTTTGAATACAATGTTTTCTTTCTCAATTATATATATATATTTTTGATATTCGCTGCATTATATTTTTCCATTTATGTGTCGCTAAATGAAAAAGGGTAAACCATTGCCAAAAGCTTTGTTAATGTTTTTTTCTTATATGTAGTTTTGTATTATAGGTATTTCAACTGCTTCTGAACGTAGCGGCATCTGAGCGACACACTCTCTTTACATAGCAGTTATTTGCTGCTACGTTAAAGCTCCTAATATTGTATATTGCTCTTTTAAATATGGAATCATGAGGTAAAAGTCACACCTTAGTATCACCCAGTTTGTGTGCGCAATCATGAAGAGAATCAATCTTCTACGGACGTGTATGCATGATTCATGGCTAGAGATGGGTGAATTGTTAATGGGAGGCTATAAAGAGCAACTAACCTGCAGCAGCGTCTCCGCTGAGGGTCGTTTACGGGGGCTTTTAATCAGAGACATCTTCACAAAGCTTTGGAAACCAGCCGACCTGCAGAGAGCGACGGAGTGGGAACAAATGGTCCATCAAGAACATATTGATGTGATTGGAAGACAACTGGTACCCATCCATGGGGACCACAGACGGTTAAACTCACCACTTGCTTTTGTCCTTTAGTCTTGGAGGCTGGAAACTGCTCTTGGACATCAACATCAGCGCCCTGAAAGATTGTTTGAAATGACACAACAGGCGGCAAAGCTGTTAGTAACACAAGAGCTCGTGTCCCTTTGGTGGTGGCTAACCTACCTCATTGGGTGGAGGTCAAACATGGGTGGCTGTAGCTCGGCCAGCTCGATGGCGGTGATGCCGACGGCCCAGATGTCACACAGGTGGTTGTAGCCACCTTTCTTCTCGACGGCAGCCACCTCCGGAGCCATCCTGCATGAAAAGGTACAGAAGAAGAGGAGAGGAACATCTGATAAAACTCTCCTGGAAAGGACATTGGACTTTTATTGATGCCTTAAAATTAACTTACCAACGTTGTCAACCTCTGATATGACACAGTTTGGTTACATGTTAACTTTCTCAATTTACTTGAGATTGGCTGAACTAAGTCTATTTAAAATGTTGACCAATCAGGAAGATTTTTGGGGGGTATTCTGTAGTGGCAGATGAATCGACATTTGATGCGTAAGTGAGTATTTTGGGCAGCAGAACAGTATGTGGGATTGACTAAATATGAAATACTAACCATTTGAGCTATTACCATCGCATTAAAAGAGAATCATCCATCTTACCAGTAGGGAGTCCCGATAAAAGACTTCCTTTTGGCTACGGAGGCACTGATCTCTGCTGCCACTCCGAAGTCAGCTAGAACAGAAGAGACAGGCGGAGTCACATACGAGGCGACTTGCTACGATGCAACATGTACGGCCTAGTTAACAAGTCAAAGAGGTAACGTCAATGTGCACATGTGTGTTTGTGAGTGTCCACTGACCCAGTTTCACATCGCCTCTCTCTGTCAAGAGGATGTTGGCTCCCTGCAGAAAGAGAACACGTACACGTGATCAAAATAGTTTTCACATGATTACTGCCACGTGGTCAATACTGTACTGCAAAAACTCAACAAAGACTTAAAAACAAATGGGAAAGCTGCTGTACCTTTATGTCTCTGTGCATTTTGCCAGTTTCATGCAGGTGGTACAAACCCTGGGAAATGACAAGAAAAAAAATCACCTGCACGTAACCTAATATTAGTTGAAATTATGTACTATAATAAATGGACAGTGACAAACAAATAACTTTCATGAAAAGAAGGCTCAAAAACTTTAAAGGAAAGTTAAACTTCCACAAAAATGTTATAAATAACAATAAATATTGTTAAGCTAGTTAGTTTTTAATTCAGATCTTGTTGTTGATTATCCAATGAGAGCAGAAGGTCTCTCGCAAACCAAACAACAAACCGTCTCGCTGGCCCCGTGTGGCTGCAGCAGCCTTTACCTCTACAGTATGTGTAAGCGTCTGGCGAGGTTAAACACTAATTAGCTCTGCGGTGGCTTGCAGTCACTCGGTCAGCAGAGCGTCTGAAGCCATTTGATGATGCCAGAGCAACAAGCTGCCTCTCCCATTAAAAAAGCTTACCTGGAGGGTTTCTCTGCACACATACGCTATCTGCTTCTCCTTCAGAGGGCCCGTCACTGAGGACAACAGCTTGATTAACGGCTCATAGAGAAGGGAAAAAGAGAACGAGCCTGCGGGTACATTTCTACAAATAGAGAAGTAGCTTTTCGGAGCCCATCGTCCTTCCACATCCTGTGTACAGTAATTATACAAATGTCTCAAGATGAACCCGGTAATTACAGTCTGACAGTTTGGGGGAACGTGAATTTCCAGATTTAGATGAGAAGATTCATTTCCAGCTCATGTTCAGATTAACATAGCGTATAGATGTAAATATCATATTGTTTTAGAAGGTTTCACAAATGGAAATGTAGTAACACATTGATGGAGTATTTTCTTTTTGACAAAGCTTGACAAAGCAGTTAACCATTGTACGAATATATACGGGGGACTCAGACTTTGATATACACTTCAGTCCTGCCTTAATGAAATAAACACTATGCATGCAACAAACACAAGCACATGGTAAATTCACTTAAGCAAAAGGCATGAGCCGCTTTCCTCGGCCTGCTGTTGGCTTGTACTCAGGCCTTCGTTGGTTGGGCAGACCTCTCTAAAACTGAAACTAGACTGAAGCGTTTCCACTCCTTCAGCCACATAGCATGTGTGCCACGTTATCCCTGTTTTAGTCGAGCAGATAATATTAAGTAATACAAGTGTTCAGAACTCAACAATTATTTGTGTATTTATACCGTGGTAAATATCTTGAAGAGACCCTCCACCGCAGTACTCCATGCAAATCCACAGCTTGGTGTTCCTGGAAAGCACACACACACCTTTTATCTTGGTGTTTGACATGAACGGTTTCTCCAGTGAACTTATTCTCCAGTTTAGGGATTGTGAAGGACGACATCGAAGCATTCAGCACCTGTGGTAGCTGCCGAAGTAGGCCACGATGTTTTTGTGCTTGCATTCCTTCATCATGGTGATCTCCTGCTGGATGGACGTGATGTCATCTCCTGGATAGACAGAAAGTTTAGTCTCCGTTTTCTCTCACAATAGTCTGGTGTTGGTGCTCCTACTAGAGGCACAGTTATAGACAAGTACATGTAGGGTTTGCTTAGTGGCAGACCTGGTATACAAAGCTGAAATAGCATTCACAGACAGGACATATCATGAGAACAAATGTCAATGCTTTTACTCAGATTTTCTCTGCAGCCAGAGCAGACTGGTCTTAAAGAGAACGGTACTATATTGGAGAATTTCAGACAGAGAGTAAATGCAGCTATGTTCAGATGGACAGTATGAGAATTATAGCATATAAACATATTTTAGTAGAAAACAGAAATAAATGTATGAGCCTGAAGATGAGCATGATGTGATCTTTAATATCAGTATATCCATGAATGTACAGATTTCTTTATTTTATTCCTAATTTAGAAATTTGGAGCTAAAAAAGTCCATGTCTTGACTTAAACCTCAGATTTGACTCAGCAGACTGACCGACACTTAAATACCTTCCAGAGTGGACAGAAGTAATGACCACAGGGACCAGTGACTGTACACATATATATTTTTTTTAAATCTAAATGAACAAATTTATAAAATCTAAATGTATAAATGATTTTGGTAACATTAACCATTACGACTTATTGTATGCCACACTATGGTTGATTCAGATCTAAAAGCAAATCTAACAAAGTCTTGTCCTAAGCGGTCAATACAAAACCACGACCTATATCTGAGGTCTTCCAAATAAGCATCTGAGAGAACGTTGTGCCAGGTGAGACAAACCAGGGTCTAGCTTGACAATCTTGATTGCTGCCAGTTCAGACGTCCCGATGTTACGAGCCTGAAGGGACAGGAAAAATAAATAATTAAGAACTTGTACATTATAATAGTACACACAAGTTCTAAGGGGAACATACGTTATTTGTCAGCACAGCAGGGAGTAAAAATATACATTTACCACACATACTGTGATTACAGAGACTTTATTAATCCCCCAGAGGGGAAACTCGTTTGCCTCCAGCCTTTTCGATCCTGATTTTGTCATCCGGGGTAAGGCAGACCCCACAGCAGAGCTCAACGTAGGACACGAAAGATCCCCTGATCAAAAGTTTCTGCTCATGTCAAAATATATATATGACATATACAGTATACTGTATATAACACATATATATATATATATATATATATGACATATAACATATATATATATATGTATATACACATATATGACATGCATGTAACGTGTGTATGTACATTTTCAGATGGAGTTCCTCAAGTTAAGGGCAGCAAGCAACATCTGTGCAGTTGTGAGGATCAGATGTTCTAAGTGTTTGATCTATCACATACAACATTTTTCAAATAAAGAATGTGTTTGAGGTTGGTTTAAGCTCTGCCTAATCCATCAAGATAGGAAACCTGGACATAACACGCAACTGAACTTATCTTTATAATTGATTAGTTCAGTCGGTCGTCTCGCCTTTAACCCTCTAATGATTCCATTGCCTTAGCATGGAAATCAATACAAATAGCATTGGGGAGACAGAGCTTTCCTTCCATTTGTCCCAGACAAGCCTTAGGAGAGTACTGAGAGTTGCGTGCAGTCACAGGCAAGTCGAGGTTTCAATACTGAAGTGAAAACATAGTCGAAGTAATCCTGTAAAAAAGGAAACCCAACCAGTTTGCCCAAGGGTGAAAGGGGTGAACCCATTTGTTTTTCACTGTAGTATGTAAAAGGTGAAGGTGAGTGTTGTCTCCAAGCAGCTATGTGGTGTTTTCAGCATCCTCAATGCTTCCTGGAAACATCAGTCATCCAGATTCAGACGGCGCTAACGTCAGATGGACTGCGTTTTGACTGGAAAGTCACAATAAAATGAGGCAGCCACCAATGGGATGAGCAGCTCGCCTCAACACAACCTGTGGCCCTGCGGCAATCACTTCCTGTTTTCTTTCCTGTTCTGTAGCAGGGCTTCCTGCAACTGCAACGATAGTAGCGTCTCTGACAAGATTTTTACCTCGACAAGCCTGTAATAACAGCTGTTCATTCAAGGTAATATACAAATTTGTAAATAGAAGCTTTACTGTACTTCACTATCAGGCACTCAAATGAGCCATTATGAAATAAAGTCATTTCTTTTAGTAATTTCTTCATAATGAGTCCTCATTTCATGTTGAATACAGAAGCAAAGCATGGGCTATGAATGGCCTCGGAAAGAACATAACTGAAGTGAGAATTAACAAATTATTCATCCCATTTTGGCTCGTCATATGGGAGGAAAAATTCACAAGCAACAAAACACTTACTCAAGGTAGTTTTATAAAGATTTACAAGGTCTGGCATTAACTGCTAAATGTTAGCGATATACATATTTCTATAGTTTGCTAACTGTACGGCTTTCTTGTGTGATTGTTACAATATGTGTGTTGTTTTTTGTGTCCACCTGATGAAAACAAAAACAAATTTGTACTCTGTACTCCTTTTAACGAGACCGAACCTGAACTGTAAGAAAAATGATGAGCTAACTAGTAAGATGCTACTGAGCCCACAGAGCTGAAAGGACCTGCAAAGACAGAAAGTCACTATGAGGGATACCATTCTAATTAGACTGGGTATTCATTATCTCGGGATCTTAATAGTGTGCACCAAGTTTGATGGATGTACATCAAATAGCTGGGGACATATTCGACCAACCGACCAGAGCTGCTATCCATTTATAGTTTGCTTATTAGCCAGCATGAAACAAAACTATACATTGTCTTGTAGAAATATGTTTTTGGTAAAATGAAGGTTTTAAGGTTAAGGTACAGAAATGAACAACAAACAAATATTCTAATCAGAGCCATAAGAGGACATGGGCCAAGATCAAGCCCACTTTACTGTGAAGAATAGCAGTGGAATGAGAATCCGTTAAAACCCCACACACTCACATGCTCAGAGGCTTCCCCCTTGACCACCGCAGTTCCAGTTCCACCAGCAGTGACAGTGGGAGTGACAATGCGCTATTGTGCGTCACTGTACGCAGTTCTGGTCCCATTCACAGCAAACACACGGACTCAAATCTTTGAGACGCTGTGTCAAAGTTAGATGAACATTGCCCAGAGACAGAAGGAACAGCCTTTTGGATTTGAGTTTGAACTGGGTTAAGAGTTTTTGAAGTGAATGACAGCTGGACCAATGGATGATTGACAATGTATGAGGCGGTCCCTTGTTTGATGAATGACTTGGTAGATAATAGAGGGGGAGAGGTTGCAGGGGCTTGAAAGGGTGTAAATTATGAATATGAACAATCTGACAGTGGGACAGCCTGAAGCCCTTAAGAGTCTGGGATTGTGGACATGGACTTGTAGCTCAATCATCTGTGCAGATCCCCTCAGATCTGAAGAGCTTTTTATCATCTGTGGCACGTTGTTTGGGTTTTACCACTCACATCCTTACCCGATTATGTCCAGTCTGTTTTGACCTCATCAACTTGAACTCTATGAGCAGTTCTTTTCAGTGGGAAGTTTCTGATTAAACCTCTGAAGAGGGAAGCATTCAGCAGATAAATAGACAGATGTTCTTCTCAGAAGCAGAGCTTCAAGAGAGGAAGCACTTTTACAAGGTGATAATTTGACAAAGTTGTGTTTATGTTATATTTTCCAAACAAAAAGAATCCAGTGACGCAGTTTAAAGACAAGATTATCTCCCATAAACAACATTGGACTGACGGTGGAGAGGTTTTATTTGTCTTTTATTCATCCACAACTTGTTCTTCTTTGTCAGACCCCAGCGCCTTCATTACCCAAAACCCCACACAACCGCTGATAAGCCTGCAGCAGAGGTAAGCCGCTCACGTCTTTGCTAACCACTCCTCCAGATGAATTCACTCTTCAGACTTGTAGTCTTCCGACCCAACCTGACCCACTGTGCCCACTTGACTGAGAATAGGTGGTGACATGAGGGAAGAGGGTCTTGTCTGCATTACAATGAGCACTACTCAACAACATTATAAAGAAACCTCTGGGATTTGCGTTAAGAGATAACAACTGAAGACATGATCCAAAAAACTTTTCAAGTTGTTTTTTTCAAAAACATAAGTCGGTCATGCCACTCAACAGCTTCCCTTGTAGCCACTGGCGGATAACAGGACAAACCAGAGTGGAGAAAGTAGCATACATGCACTATATGTTACATATCAATTGAACCTGCTCAGACCAGTAAAAGTCCTTGATCTGGGCTGAGTCTGTTTACTGCACGTCATCCAGCTGTATGAAGGCAGAACACTTCCTGTAACCGCTGATTGAAGCTCAGCCCAGAACACAACGTGCAGTTTGGCACGCCTGCCCGCCATGCACGGGCCGCAAAACCATAAACTGGAGACACACTAGAAGAGTTCGAATGAGAAAAAAGACTGGATTTGTAAAGACTTCCATAGCACGTAGATGAAACATTGGTCTTTTTTTTATAAAGCTCCCCTATGATCCTCATCTAGGCTATAAAAAATGAAACAATACTAATCATTGTGTTGCTTCTGCAGGATGCACATGGCACCAAAGCAGTTTGCTCTCACAGGATGTTTGCATCCTGAAGCTCCAATGGTGACGGTTTTCTACTCAATACATAGTCAGATGATATTACAATATAAACTGCAAGAAGCACATTTAACCTTCAGAGAATATACATTTTGTGATATCTAACATTTTAACATCAAGTGCGTCGAGTAGTCAGATACAGTGCAGCATGAAGGATTATTTCCAGAACCATTTATTCAGAATATAATTTTTTGTTGAATAATTTCTTTAAATTTTCCGTCATGTCAATTTGTTTAAGCCCAGTGCGACCTCTGTTTGACATGATGACATTGACATCCGAGAAGCTGGAATATTTGACATTTTTGTGTATTCCATTCTGGAATAGTTAGAAACACCGTGACGTATATCAGTATTGGAATATGAAAAAAAATTAGGGAGATTTGACCAATTTTGCCCACCTGTATGAAAACAACATGAACCTGTGGCGCAACTATTGCAACCGACTGGAGAAACACCTGCCAGTGATTTTTTTCTCCTTCTCACACACACGCACTTTTGTATTTCTTATCCCCTGACTGTTTCCCAGCGATCCCTTTAAACAATAGTAAGGCTCTAAAACATATTTTTGTTATAATGAACATATGTAGCTCAGGCTGTGATCCAACCCCTCACACATTATTATACAATATGTCAGACTTCTCCACCTTGATGACAGGAAGTGAAACTGCACAGAATCCGTGCTGCTGAACTAACGCGTCTGGGGTGAGGGTGGAGGGGGTGGGGGGCATCTTGTTACTCACCTTGAACACATCTCCGTAGGTACCGCATCCAATCCTGTAGACCAGCTCGTAGTCGTCCAAAGGGTCCAGGAACGACACCCCTATCCGGTTCATGTTCGAAGTCTCCTCTGGGTGCCGTGCTGTGCTGGGGGGGTCGGAGGGGGGGGGGGGGTGATGAGCCTGGCGGGATTTTCTAATTAATCATCGCGGCTGGAGGGGTCCGGGGATAAAAGCAGCAGCGGCGAACGCGCTCTGGACGACTCACTAGTTAATGGGAACTAATTGCGCTGAATGGATCCGGCTGGCACGGTGCGCAGCTTCGCTCGGTCTGACGCGCCTCAGGCGTCTGTGTGCAAACGGTCCCGAGCTGCGCTGGAGTGTCATTACGCACGAGCGGAGGCACTGCACAATGCCCCCCCTACTGAAATCCACACAAGCGGTTCCCCTCTACGAGCTATGGAAGCCCGTTTGGGCCAGAAAAAGAAAATTACTGCTGAAAATATAGACGTGATGAAAAAAAATCCTGTAATTCATTATAATTACAAATATTCTTCTAGAAACATTGGCAAAACAAGAGACGTATTTGGAGTTCACAACTCACAGTTTTGGCTATTGCACTTCAGTTAGTCGGTTAAGATCTCTTTAGTCATTCAGTGGTTCTCTGAACTTCCTTCATGCAGAATTACATGTCTATGAAAGTTGTGGGCACATCTCTGGTAAACGTTTAAAGAGGCAGTTTTGTCTTGTGGAGAAACCCAGCTCAACTAATCAACTCAACTAGTTATTAGTTGACTGAGAATTTCCCATGAAATGTCCAGAAGCCACAGGTTACTTTGTTTAGTGCTGTGCTGATTAGCAGATGTTAACATGCTCTGTCGGGGAACATGTTAAAGACGTTTAAGTAAAATATATGACCCTTTTTTTCAGTGTTGAAATGAGACTTGCGTGATGTTCAATTACAAAGTCAGCATTGATCACCTGATCTATTCACTGAATAATTCCAAATGCATGCATGTCTTATTTGAAGTCCAAATATTTAACAAGTATGTTTTAAGCCGCTAAAGTCAGAATTTAATTATTCATTACAAAATATTGAACTGGTACCTTGACTCAAAAAGATGGCGTATTGGAAATGGACTTGTCCATTTCTAATACGACATCCATTAACACTGCTGACGATCTCGTAGACGTATCACTCAATGTCCCAGCAAATGAATCCGTTTCATGTCTTGGTTTAGATATTTTGTATCGTCTGTGCATTGATTTAGACAGAATACACATCTGCTGCCTGCAGTTCCATTAATGTTAAGATTAGCAGGAATCCTGCTGTCACCTGCTAATCACTGCTCAGTGTGCTGCTGCGGTGTCTCATAGGCATCTGATACACACACAGCTTATTTTTTGCCCCAAAGCTCCTTACAAACCAGAGATTATTTGCACCATTGTTATCCTGATGTATGTGTAAAATATACTTACTGTGCACCCTCTTAGAGATCACTCACCTATGAACACACACCCTCAGAGCTCACCAGAAATCAGTTTATCAGGTCTTTATTACTTGTAGATACAAAAAAAACAAGAACAAAAACCACAATTCATCAAGCAAATCAGATGTAATAGGGGCCACCTAATGTGGCCCACAGTCTCAACAGTGCATGGTCTTCCTGGTCTTCTCTAATCATTAGAAATAGGCCCGGCTTTGCTATTCTCCAAATTAAAGGCCGTCTACTTTAGATAAGAACAAAGGCAAAGTAAGGCAACATAGAGCTGGCAAGAAAGAAGCTGTCAAGAGCAGAAGTGGACAATGTTACACAGTAACTATCCTAAATGAATCACTTCCAAGGCTTCAGTCATGGACAGGTTCCTAACGGTACAAGATATTTACACATCTTTTCGCTGCATTCTGGTCATCCTCGTTACTTTGGCTTCAAGACATCCACATGTAAGTCAATGACAAGTTAATAGTCAGTGTGCAATTGGCTGCCAATCATCACAAACTAATGATGAATGAGTGCTTACAATCTATAGAAAACTAGACAGCTCAGAAAGTCTTTTTCTGCCTGTTGTTGAATAAAAACAGAGTGAAACGTTTCACTTCTTTCGTTTCAGACCTGATACTTGAAAGTCAAATATATTGCTGGGAATGAGAAGGTTGACTGAAGTCAACGTCTGGATTAAAAAACACCAGTAACAAAAAGGCGAAACTAAGGTTCACAAACCAAAGCGAGGTTAGTCAGGTATCCGTGTTGCTGTTCACAGTATTTCCTGCATAGTCCCCCCAGCGCATCTACAGGGACTTGCGCTGCCGCTTCATGAAGGACATGGAGTAGTCCCCAGCTGGCGTGCTCTTCTGCCTCTTCATCTGGACCTGGGACTGGGCCGTGAGCTGCAACTTGATGGCGCTGGAGTTCACCTTGGCGGCACACAGCAGGCCCTTCATCCCCTTCATCTTCTCGCTCTGGAAGGCGACCACGGGCCCGGCCGGGCACGGGGACGCCTGTTGCTGGGATGAGGGCGAAGAGTCCGGGCTGGGGGACTTGGGCTTTCCGTCGGCGTCCCCAGGCCGCAGGCCCTGGGAGGAGCGGCGGCGGCCCCCTCCTTCTCCTATCTTCTTGGGCTGTGGGGCTGCTGCTGCTGGCGGCTGAGAGGATGGGGAGGTGGGCCCATCGGGAGGAAAAGGACCCTGCTCATCCAGCTTGGACTCTCTCCTGGGGCCTCGCCTGCGGCCCTCCCGGGGGTCCTCACTAGACATGTCGTCATCATCCTGGGACTCTGGCTCCTTGATGACGATCGACACCTTCTGGCGCACCTTTGGAATCAGACCGCAAAGCCATTTTTAGCTACACAACATCGGGGCTGCGGTCATCTCCTAGTTCAAAGTTCTATTCTGGGCTTCTCACCTGAGCATCAAAGCGGCTCAGAGACTGGACCAGGTAGGTGGCCCAGCCCACATGAAGGACCGGCGTGGGACTGCCCTCCTCCCACTTACAGATGCCATCATAGAAAGACAGCAGGTGGGCAAAGCATTCTGGGTCCTGGAGTGCTGAGAGGGCTGCTGCCTGCTTGGGGTGCTCCTGAAATCAGAGTATCAACTGTCACTGAAAGACTGAGAAGGTCCTTTGTTCCAGCAGCATCTTTTTTATCGCACTCTGACTGTGACTCTGAACATTCATTATCAAAGATGTATCTGACAACTGCTTAGTCTGGAGCAACCCGTTTTAATTTAAGCTTGGATCAAACATTTCTATTAGAATTGCGCTGCTGATTATTTTAATCTCACCACTCCCCCTTGCTATCAGCCTCTAATGGGGAACTGTAGCGGTTATCTCAGTAGAAATAAATAGTAATACAGCACGCAGAATACAGGAGATGGTGGACTATTCAGCTTCCTCCAGTGGATAGTTGTTTTTAAAATTCTGTGTGACTTTGGTGAAGCCAAACGAACCCTTTAGAACACCCAAAAGACACGTTAAGAACCTAACTGACCGACGCAGGCAGCAGTAGACCTGAAACCCAGAGTTCTAGCAGGAAAAAATGAACCAGTTTTGATGCTTGGAAGAGAGCACTGATAAACGCTGCAGTTGCACATCGTTAAGGGCTGTATGACAATGATATATGTTGAAGGAATTATAAATATAGCCTGTATTTAAATGGATATGGATTATTTGAGGTGGTTGAAACATCAACCTGCAGCAATGCAGAGCGCTTTGCTCATGTGCCGATACCCCCAAAAATAAACAGTGAAATTTAGATGAGCCGACCGATTGTGAAGGTTGAATCTACTGGGGACACTCGCCTTGTCAGCTCCCTCTCCTCCCTCCCCAGGACTCTCGGCAGCAGCTGCTGTCTCCTTCAGCAGAGTCGGGATAACGTCGTTTGCAATGTCAAAGAACTCCTTGTAGATCTCCTCGTCCTCACGGAAATAGTTATACCTTCAAGAGCAGGTGAGAGGAGAATAACTGATAATTACAGTGGGAAGAAAGGCAGAATATATTCTGTAACATCAGACTGAAAAAGTCAAATGTATTTTCATCTGCTGCTTGTCTCTTCTGCTTTACAAAAACATCAAGTTCAGATTAAGAAATGTGCTCCAGGAGGGAATGCCCACCTGCAACATTGCAACAGTCCAGACACACACACACCCACACTGAAATTGAAGAACAATTGGGAAGCAGGAAAAGGAAGCTGATGGATGGGGAGGGAATGTGGACTGAAGGGTCAGGTATTTTTAGCTGCAGCTTGAGAACTGTGTGTTTAGCATGAGGATGCTGGACACTTCCCGGCTCACCCGCCACACCCTCAGAGAGGAAAGCTACCACAGAGAACACTCTCAACCCAAACTCAGCGGTCATACCACATGAATGGCTAACTTTGAAAAATCCATTTACCAGTGGTCACAACAAAAAGGAAGGGCAGAGCGAACTTCATTTACTGCCATCTTGTGTTCGCTTGGTAAAACAAAAACCGAGGCAACAAACAGCGAAGGTTTGGAAAATAAATGATTACTTATGTTCATCTTGGAGAAACAAATGTGTCAAAAATATAGCTGGATCGCCATTGCAAAATAAAAGTGAGATGAGAAATTTAAAAAAATTTTGCTCAGTGAATAAAAACGTACCTTCTTACCATTGATGAGCAGCATGTTTCATCTTTGCCAGCAATGTTAGCTTTGCTGGTCTTAAGAATTGATTTATTCAAAGACTGAATTAATCTAGAACTCCACTTAGAAAATTACAAGACAAATGGCATCGAATTAACCAGAAATCAAAAATAGTTTTACGGGAAAACAAGAAGATTACTACCTGACAAAAGTGTACTGAACAGAATTTTTTTTAAGCAATCTTAATAATTCACCTGGAACTATTTAAGTCCTTCAACTTGGTGTAACTATCCCAATTATGTTTTTAAATGAGACACACATTTACAACACATTGAAATTTATAACACAGCTAATAAACTAGATGTGAATTAAAAATACTGTAATGGAAAAGAGGTTAGCATAAGTGTTTGTCATTTAAGCAGTAATACTTGAATAATAGTAAGGTACGGTTTAATTTGCAGAGCACCTCCACCATTCAGTTAATATCAGTCTGTCAGTGACACAATGACACCAGTAACTGCAGAAACACACATAAGACAAGCCTTGTTCCGTTGACCTATTCCCCCACTTCATGCTGGGAGGGTCCCCAACACACCGACATCATGTAACTGCAAATAGCCCATCACATTAACACTGACCCAGTTTCCTACCGTTAAATCAGCTGGTCGCCTTGTTGCCTTTGAAGGCACAGTTCCCATTTGGGCGTGTAACTCAGTCCTTCTAAACTTGACCTAAACTTAAACTAAACCTGCTAGCATGTGAAAGACGGCGTGAACTCACTCCTGCATGACCTGAGCGGCCTCGGCCCAGGCCCCAAGAGCCTCCCGCACATCCCTGTGTCTGTAATGGAAACCAGCCAGGTACATGTAGGGGTAGATGTGCTCGTTGTTGTAGTGCTTCTGAGCAGAGCTAACCGCCTGTATATACGAGAGAGAGAGAGAGAACAGAAAGTTAAGACTGACTCCTGTTAATTCTGGTTGGAATAGTTTAATAAGAGAGCTTATAATCCATTTTCATGTCGTACTGCTGCGTAACCTTCCTGGATTCCGCTCTAAAGACTAACCTTGAGGTGGATTGTCATGGGGCTTTCTTTGCCTGGGATTGGATCCTGATCTTCAAGGTCTGCCAGTGTGCCCATGGCCATGGGATACCTAGAACACAGAACAGGAGAGGAGGTTGTGAGGAGTTTAGTCACTTGTCAGAGACGTTGCATTCCTGGTGAGCTTCATCAACATAAACTCACCTGTCCAAATCGCCTCGATCATACAGCAACCACAGGAGTTTCTGTTAAATAAGACCCCAGGATGAGTATTACAGCCAGCTCGGGGGAAAAGCATCTCATAACAATACGTGTCCGATCTTTGACATTATTAATCTACCATTGGCTCAATTGTGGGAGGCTTTTAACTGCAGCAAGCGATACGCCACCGCTTCCTGAAGCAGCTCTTGTGACACTGAAAGTGGTGTTTTGTTCCGGGAGATTAAAAAAAAGAAGATGTATAACAACCCACAGCTCACTACAAGTTGCAGAGCTCACCTGTTGCAGCCGCAGGAGCTCAGAGCTGTCTGTATGCAGGTCCAGCGAGGGGTTGATGGCACAGACCATAAAGGCCACCTCCATATTTCTGTCACATTTCATGTAGGAGCCCTTCAGGTAGAGCCAGCTCTGAGGGAGACAGACAAAAGAGTTATGCAGGAATGTTGGTATTACATAGAAGTATCTTTTTCTTCACTTGGAGAGGTTGGGGAAATAAAGAAGCCCAATATATAACAAATAGGACATTAACCTGCAACGTATATGTAAAAACATTCTGGTCACAAAGAGCCAAACAGCCTACTTTGATTTTTGTTTTTAAGTGTTCTGAATTTGATTGCTTTCTTATTGGCCATTATTGAGAGGAGGTAGAACTCACCTTCTCGCTGACTCCCGCTGCGACTGTTTGCCCCCTCCGATCCTCGTTGCCCTTTCCGTGCCAGGTGACCTCAGCTGTCTCTTCGCCGTTTTTGCTGAAAATCACCCAGGCGTGGTCCTCAGACAGTGCCAGGTGGACGTCCTTTAGACCTAGAACCTGACAGGCTGCCACCACTGCGAAAGCCACACCGGAGCTGTCCAGTTTGGTACCTGGTTCAGATTTAGTAAACAATTAAAGTTGATCACAGTTACACACATGCTCATCAACACGATTTCCCTGCAATACTCGTAATGTCGTACCAGTGATGAGACTGAAGAGGGACTGGATGTGGGCCCGGTCCTTGAAGTAAGAGCGGCTCAAGCTGTTCCAGATCACATCTGACACTTTCTTCACGAGCTCCCTGCTGGAACCCGAAGCCGTCTTACGGTACTGGGACAGGTCCACCGCGCCGCGGATCTGAGCTGTAAAGCGCTCGTACAGTGCAGAAATCATGCCTAGCTCCACCGTGGGGAAGCAGGAGTTGGGACAGTCCGGCTCAAGGGGCTCAAAGCGGACCCCCGGAACGTTTATGGGGATGACCCGGTTCACGGCTAAGAAATGCTCAACAAAACCCAGAACCAGGGAGAGGAGGGCAAGGTCCGGTTCAGACTTGCGGAGCTCGGCGTCAAACAGCTGAACCACACCGTCAATCCCCCGCAAAGGGAAGTGCTTCTTCTGGGCTGAGTGCAAGCCCATGACGTCCACCGCCGGTCCACTGGATGCTCTCCTCAGTAGCTGCAGAACTGAATGGTACACAGAAGTCAGTTCAATGTAACATCAATGTTGCACACTGTATAAAATCAAAATTCACAAAAAAACATCCATAGTGATGAAGACTGATACACGGTGTATCAGTTCAGAAAATGCATCTTAAAAAAGGAGCATGTTCCCCACTGAGGTTCATCGAACAATATCGACCCGTCGGCTTTGAAGCTGGCGTACGGTCGTTGTTAGCAGATCCATTCATTGCAGACTCGTGGCTGCGCACGACACGTCATCAACCAGTTTATAGACAAGAAAGACTTTTCAAACGCTTTTTTAAAAAAAGGCAACATTTCTTGTTTTACCAAAGGTAGGATGGAGACTTGTCGGCATTAATAAACACCCCGTTAATAATGTCGCCCATATTACTATAACTGAAGCACGCTTAACAAAGACGTAGTGGACCTAGTAGACAGCGAGCCACAGCTGAGCAGCTTGACTCGTTTCTTATTGCTGGTTAACGTGACATCGACCTGCTATCCGGCTACATGGCGCTTTGGTGGGCGGGGCACTGCTATCGCTATTCACCGCGCTAACGTTACATTTAATTCCAAAGCTGCAGGTAGAATGTCCACTTTTAGCGTTTCTTTAAATACGTCGATATGTCTCCGCAACATTGGGAATCGTTCGGTCTTTCGGTACTGAGCGAAATAATGTTTAATTCATTTATTTGCAAGCCCGGTTAGCTCATGTAGGCTAACTAGCTAACTTTACTGAGTAAAGTTGCCGTTATGTAAGGTTACCCATTTAGGCTGGCTACCGCGGTTAGTTCGCTGAATGAGTACTAACGTTGTGCAGTTCAACGCGTGAGATTAAGTGGTGAAATATCCCGAACCAGAGAGTGAACGCTACACAGTGACAAACAGCTCGGGGTAGCCCCGGCTGAATGACTGCTGTTGTCAGAAGCAGCTAACAAGCTAACGAGCTGCTAGTTAGCTAAACTCACTTTTGAATAACGCTAATCAAACCTCGCACTCTCTCGAAATATATGGCCATAATATGCCTGAAAACGGAATAACACTGAACTCTTATCAAAGTACAATTTGACCAACGGTGAAAGACATAACATACCCGTTTTCTCACAGCCTGAGCCACATGTTTTTGTTTGTGTCACCCCTCTTTTGCCGCGCAGTTCAGTCTGCCGGATAGTCACTTGCAGTGTGTTACCAGGCTCCACGTTTGCGTAACGTAGCAGATCTCATATCTACATGATGGTGGCTGTGGAACGGCGATAGGCCCATCCCCATGGTTACAGATCTGACGCACGGCGCGCACGGTTCCCCCTTCATGTATGCTGGGAAATGTAGTTGATCTGATGTTATTTTTAAACTCCACCAGTAGAGAGCACAATAATGCTGATATTTTATATATTGATACAAAATGGAATAAAGATAACCATTACATATGATGGAAAATTAGCTACGTTAAAACACACAATTACATGTATGATATTGTATCCGTGAAGTCACAGCATTGTCATCATTTAAAAAATATATTTGAATAAATATGGTTGGCTTTGTTAAAAAACACACACACACACACCAGTTTATGCATTCAGGACACCTTATCCATCTATATGTATTTTATACTTGCTTGGTATGCGTTTTTTGATATAATTCATCCACGATGTGTGTAAGGCAGCCTATGTCTGAAACACAAAATCCCATTGTTGTTAAGTACTGGTATGAACGTAACATGGTGTCTGTTCAAGAATATTCCTTATGCTGCCTTCACTTGCTGTCGAATTTTTCAGAATTACTAAAATGAACTTCAAAACAAAAACACAAACACCAACAGTGACATTTTTTTATTTTGAAACAACAGAGAATATGGCAGACATGTAAATACATGGAAACCAGTAATGTATTTTAATATGTTATGTTATTGTACTTGGTCTTAGACACACGTCGCATTAAATGGACCTGATTTTCAGATGTAGGAGCCTAAGCGAAGACATTGAATGCGTCCCATCGCGACATGTTTGGTTTTTCTCCTCCTCCTCAGTCCGCCTTGTTTCCCTCCGTATCTGCTCAACTGTCAGTGCTCGGACGTTGCGTTAAGGTGTAAATTCGAATCCCGCTCTTGGGGAAATTTGAGGACAGTCGTCCGACATTCAGGTCTTCAGGGGACAGTAACGAACATCTAAAGAGAGTCGCCAGACATTTTATCGCCTGTGTGCAGTTGCTTTGAAACTAAAGTAAAATGGATCCAATGACTCAATCCGCCCAGATATCGTCGTCGCAAGGTTTAGCCGATGGACAAAATTCGGCTGCCAAAGAATCCAAGCTATCCGGTAAGAATGACTCAGCGTTAGGTTTGCTATACAAATGTCAATTTTAACCAATAGGTTTACCACGAATTACCGTTAAACCATCTGTTTTTAATTACAGGCATTACGGATTTTATAGGTTTAAGTTACGTCAGTACCTATTGAATTGACATGTAAAGTAGAAACGCTTCTTCTCTTTTGTCTGCGGTTGGCCTGTGTGTGCTAGATTTAAGCTTGTTTAAGCTACGATTGGAAACACCTGTGGTAGCGAACTTATCCGGACACACTGCTACTAACCCGCCGCGGCCTGCCTGCGCTTCCCTCACGCGCTCTCTTTTCACAGCCGAATGTCTCGCTAAACGTCAGTTTTTGGATTTCATAAGCGAACATTATAGCCGATGTTGCAGAGCTCGACATGGAACTAAACACATAAACATGGGTCATTACTGAGCAGCGTCCATTCTTCCAAATGATAGTGAGATAACTAATACTGACACTTGATATATATGGGGTTTTTTTTAAACCCACGTCTTGCGTCATGCTCAACGTGGCGGATCTGCTTGATAACTGCACATTACATGACAGTTTTCACTAAAAGGTTTGAGGTGACAAAGCGTGTTCGAGGCTACACGGAGCGATGCGCTGCACTGCAGTTGCATTGTTACTGGCAGCGAAGGGAGGACCTCTTAAAGGCGCACTGCCCCTTTGTGTCTTCGCGGGGGAAACCGCCCCGGAACCAAACATCCAGCCAGATGAGGCTTTGGTACCATCAATCCTGTCGCCTTCTCCAGTTGTGAGGCTCTTTTAGCTTTTCAGGTTCCACAGCCCAGCCCAGCCTAATTAAAAAAAAAAACGAAGGAGTGGTGTGTATTCCGAGGGGTTGACTGACAGTGGATTGTTCTTTGAGGGAGTGGCACATTCAGGAGCTGTGTGAGTGGCATGTGTGTAGCTCTGTGTTAAGCTTCTGGTCTGAACTCCATGGCCCAGTCAGCCAGCTCACGTGAGCCTTTGGAAATTCTTTCAAAAGCAACATCGTGTTAATCATAGGGATTGTAGGCTTTGAGAAATTACAGCATGTGTGGTCATGGGTGTCAACTAGGTGTGGCTCTTGATGCCTCAGTTCCTACTGGCTAAGGCCTGGACTGTAGATATTAAATAAATGAAAGATGACCAGAAAGCTACCGGGACTAAAAAGGAAGTGCACAAATTACAGCACAAAGCATTTTCCAGGCTTCCAATCATTTCACCTAGTGAATGATTTTAAACATGTCAACATGGACCAAGTTATAATGGATTAGTCATTAGCAGCCTTGAGAGGGTTTAGACATTTTTGTGCACAATAATATTTGATGTAGGATATTCTTTTCATAGCCTGGAGTTAATTCACTGAACTTGCATCCCTGTATGTTTAAATGACAAAGGGTGGCACAAACTACACCGACATGATGGCAAGTTCTTGTGTACCCCTTTGAAAGGCAGACTCCAGGAAACGTGTCAATGTTTTCTGGCAGTCCTGACCAAACTCTGAACGATCAGTTATGCTTTTAAAAAAGATTTCCTGATAGGTAACAAACATCAGCCTCTGTAGTAACAGCATCACAAAATACGTAAAATACGGGTATTGGGTCCTACTCTGCATCCATGTCAAACAGAAACTTTGGGGTCGGCAGTGGATGTGTATTACTATTGTAAAATCTGCCACTAATTACTAATTATTATTTCTGGCTTTACAGGTTTGACAAGAGCCACTGTGTTGCTTTTGAATCTACATTAACATATGATATATTGATACTTGACTATAAATGGACAAGAAGAGAAAGTGTTTTATAGCTTTATAAAAAAATCTAGTTAAGCTACTCGATAGAACTCTTCTTGGACATGTATGTTTGATTTAATACCTGCCACTGGGCATCTACAGGAAATGTGAATTTGTAATGATATAACTAATGACACCCTCCTTCCTCCCTTAGCACAGGGCCTAATGTATTTCAATTTGCTTTTTGCTGATAATAGATTTTTACACAGCTAACGCCATAGTTGTCCAACGTTAGACTTGAAAGTCACTTGTCAGGGGAAGAAGGAAGAGAATATCTGTATGTAGTTCAGATGTATCAGTTTGAAAACCTGATCCCAATACTTTGGTGTAAAGTCAGACTGTGGCAAATGGTCATACTCTGTGAGCATGTTGATTTCTCTCATTCAAAGTTAAAAGAACCAGGACCGGCTGTTAATCTCTTTAAGGACTGCAACAGTAGCGAAAAGACCTGCAATTTGAGTCAGAAGTGCTCCTCTGTCTTCTCTTAACCACCAAAAGTCAGTCAAGACAGTTGGAAACAATTAGTCACTAAAGTAGTAAATCATTTCTCCGAAGGGTTTTCAGTGAGTGATGGGTACAGGTGGCCGAGGCCTGGTGATGCCCAGTATTTTCCACTGCAAACTCCACTAGTTTTATCTTTCAAGTGGTATCAGATGGCCCGGCCTGGCCCGGCCCGGCTCTCCAGCTCCCGTCTGTAGCTCAGCCCGTTTCTCTGGATGAGTCAAACTAGATTGCAACACTTGAACAGTTTGATCACTGTAGTAACTCATTCAGGCATCGCCGTGCTCACTTTTCCTCACAGGAATGTTCTTAACCAAGCAGACTGACCTTTATATTACTTGAGGCATCAAACACACCTTCAGTTTGATCTGATCCCTGAGGAAAACAGAATTCTTTTCCCCTGCTGTGGCATGGTTCACATCACAATCCAACTGTTTTTTAATGGCTTGGCAAAACTTCAATTACTGTAGTTGATAGTATCCCAAATGCAGCAAATCACAGCTCCACTAATGAACACGCATTTCTTTCCAATCAATGTTGTTAAATTGACTCATTTGAAGATTCCCAGTGTGAAGCACCGCAGCTTGAAGGACCTTGGAGTTCTTTCAGCCTCTTTACCCCCTCCTCTCTCTCCCTGCTCAAGAAAAGGCCCACCTCCCTCCACTCCCTGCTGGAGTGGACCACATCATGAGGTCACAGAGACAATGAGTTGGCTCTCAGGGGTACACGCCCTGCGCCAACACTTCCACAAGCTGATTTTATCAAGAAGAATTTGAAGAATTTATTGGCCATATATGCATGCACGTATAATGTATGAGTGTGAGAGATGTTTCCACGAAAAATAGTTGGGTAATGTTATTTTATTTTTTTATTTTCACTGTCACTGCAGTTTCACACTCAAACGCTTGCATATGTCCGCGTGGCGCTCGCACCAGCAGAATTGGATCATGTTTGCTGCCTGTATCCCCTCTCAGCGCTTTCAATTCAATTTGAAAAATGTGGTACCACTGTAAGATTCAGAGCTGGTACTGCGGTTAAAAGGTGAAGGAGTTGTGTATTAAGACGGTAAAGAGGCACATGAATCTGAGAGGAGGATTGCTGCAGTGCAAGGGCACAGCAGCCCCAACCTACCCAGCATGGAGGAACTCCGACTCAGCTGAACCCAAAGGAGACACCAGGCCGCCGCCCGTCGTAAACCTGAAACTCTTCCGACCGAACGTGGAATGAGGTGTGAGCCCCCTAATGACTACCTCCTCTCCTTTAGACCAGTCCAGTCAAGTTGTTCTCGATGAACACACGACCGTTCCTTCATGGAGCTGGCTTTTTTTCATTCCTTTGGCCCAAGGACGTTCATAGTGAAGTGTTCACTTGCAATAATTATTAAGCATAGTGCGTTAAAAAATCTGTTAAACTGCAAACAACTTGCGGGAGCAACTGCTAAAATGGAAACCACTAGTCCACCTTAAACATCCGCCCATCTTAATCCAGCCTGGGAAAAACATGTCGCTTTATCATCAGCTGGCAAATAAGACACTGGAACTTTGAGTCTTGAAGATTATAGCATTAATTCAATGAAAACTAATGTTCACAGCTCACTGCCTTAATGCAGACTTCATATGTGGCATCACACACGCTCCTCTCCCTCTCTCAGGCAATAGCAAACGTTCCGCCGTGCTCGCAGTACACTGACAGATTATACCAGGCCGATACACCACTGACAACCTAGTATCTAAACTAACTAAAGAGATGTGCAACATCACAGGGCCTAACCCTTCCTGGCGGATGAGCTGGGGGCTCTGGGCTGTTTGGCTCATTCGTTGAAGCTGGTGATAAATGATGGATGTAACCTGTTGGGGGCCTTGCTTATTGTTGCTGCTTGTTGGCACTTTATTCACTGCAGGGCTCTCATGTTGTAAATTACGAGGTAATGGATGTTTAACATGCGCCCCCTGTTCTTATGAGTGGGGAAAAAAGGAAAATCAGCATTAATATTTTGCCCATTTAGTGCACATGAAATTTTTTACTAAAGAATAAATTGTCTGTTGGTTGTTCTGTTTGCTCACAGTGACACTAAAGCAAAGTGACCCGTGCTTTTGTCTGCTTAATTAAAATCTTAAGGTTCTACGCAGAAAATGAAGGTCTTTCTTGTTTAGAAAATACAAGTGCATGTGTTAAAGTTTTTGTAGTGGCATATCAATGTCATTGTATTGCTATACAATGTAGAGTTGTTAAGGCTGGATAAGTTAACTCTTCTCTTCCTTTGGATGGGTTCAATGAATAGAACTTCTTTTCTTCCTCTTCTAGGATGATCATTTTTCTGTCCTTTTTTTTATTTTTTCAGATTCCTTTCTTTCCTCTTCGCCCGTATCTCTCATTCAGTCTCCTCAAGGCAAGTGTATGGTTCGCTTACGCTGCTCGCCATCTCTCACCCTCTGTCCTGTACTCTCGGGCCAGCCTGCTGCTGTACCGCTCTTCTTCATCCCTCTTTCTAGTGCCCCTTTCCTGCTCGCCTGAGTCCAATCAACATACAAACCAGCAGTAGTGAACTCTGGTTTTAACCCCAGATCCTTACCTAGCTTGACTGGTCTTTACCCACCCCTCCGCCTATACACCTTGTCATGCTCTTCCATCTGGTTCCAACACTTCGGACCCTGAGTTGCTGCACTAAGTTAGCCAGGCAGTAAGACTCCTACTACTCTCAATGACACATGGTATTGGTGATGCTTCTCACCTCCCCCAACCCCTTCTGGAACTTGAGATGACATCTTTCGAGCTCATCCTCTAAATAGACATTTCAATCTACTGACATATGACATTGTTAATTTATTGTATGAGCTGCAGGCCAAATTCTGAGCTCATGCTCATACAGACGTTTACCTATGTGGTTCGCTTTGGATAACGTGCCTCTGTTGCCTTGGTGGTAATGGATCGAATTGGCATGCATCGCAGCGGTCACTAGGAAATCAAAGAAAATCTCCTCCCGTTTATTACTACTCTTCCATCTCCAGAATCTTACCCCACACAAAGAATCAGTCGAGTTAAAGCACCTCTCTGCAGCTGCTAGGAATCTGATCCCATGCACTTTTTACTGCCTGCCAATGAGCATTATTTAGGTCAGCAGCACTCACTGTAGGTTCAAGATAATCCCAAGATTGCCACCTTATTTTAAGAAGGCAGATAAGTTCAAGTTGACATTGTGTGCACAAGCGCAGAAACCTAAAAATGGATCAGGTTGGTTTCTCGGGGGGGGCACTAGCTTCCTGCTGCCCTAGTATCCAAACCCAAGGTCCCCTCAGCCGCAGCAGCAGCCGGGACCCAGAGGATGAGTGGCACTGAGAGATATCATTTACCGCCCATCGCTTGCGGCCGCTCACTCGACATCCACCACACTATCCGCTTCTAGCTTTGTAGGCTTTGTGCATGTCTCACATAGTCGCTTAAGCATTAAGTAGTAGGTTTTCTTTGTTCGGTTTTGCTACTACATTCTTTTTAATTTATTGATTATTGCTTTGATTCTCATCATTATCATAGGTTTGTACTTGTGTGAAAGTAAAAACAAAAGGAGGCCAATACAAGCGTTTAGTTAAATAGTTACCTAAAAGGATGGGCATAGATTAGGTTAGACAAGTACTCAAGTTACCCGCAACCAACACACTTATGTCAGTATGTGTGTGTGTGTGTGTGTGTGTGGGGGGGGGGGGTGGGGTTGGTAGTTCAGCGAAGGAGGAGTTGAATAATTTTGCTAACTATATAGCAAACTCAAGCTGACAAACACAGACCATGGCGCTATGCCAGATAAAGGTCTAAATGAGTACAAAGGCTTACAACTATTTAGTGAGAGCAGTTTGTCGACAAACTTGGACCCAGAGTAGCGTTCAAAGTCTGCAGATTTGTTTTACCCGGGAAGCTAGCATATCTAACGATAAATCTCCTGGCAGATGGCTAAGTAGCTTTATCCTTTATAGAAACAATGATGAAAAACACCAACTGAGATATGACTGGCTATAATTCTGCCAAATATCACCACCATGGTTGGTGTTTAGGTCAGTTTTAGCAGGAGAAAGCTAGTTGGCGGTTATGTACCGGAAGATTTGTTTTTAGCGATGATTGCCAACTGGGTGGCCGTTTAAAGCTACTTTGGTTCTTAGGTCGGGGACCCAACCGCTCTCAAAATAGTTGTAAGCCTTTAGACTCTTGTATGCTTTCATCTGACAAGCTATGTAGTTGAAGGTCTGTAAAAGGAGGTCATTTTTTAATGTCAATCACCTCCACGTGGGCGAACGAGACAAGTCGTGGAAATCTATGTTCTCAATTTTGCAGGGATCGCATCCAATATGTGTTTGTATTTTCTGGTGATAACTGCTACCTGCAGGTTCAAACAACCCTTTTATGCATTACCATTCCTCCATTACCAATTTGCAGTACACCTTCTGCCCTCCATCTGAATTTCCAGCATTATAAATCACGTGATTGCAAACAAGCTGTCCGAACTTTTAAAAACTAGCTTTTTCATTAACACTTCATTGTTACAATTGTTAACATTATCTATTTTTTTGCTAACTGGAGCAAATTATTTTGATACTTGCACACATACATGAACACTCATCTGTAGTTACTCGGACGTAAAAGACGTTATTTGGCATATTACAAAACAGTTTACTGCGTTATCTGAACCATGTTCAAAGAGCCACTCATAGATTTTAGTATACAGTCCTTCTGCAACCTGATGTAAAATCTTCTGATTTATTCGCAGAGCACAAGCTGTTTGGGACTTTGTTTATCAGCACAGAGCCAAAACGACTACAATGCTGTTGATGAGATGGAAAGTCTGTTTATGTGGCCTAGTTTGAACAAGGCATTGTATTGTGAGAGCACAGGAGGTGGCAGTCCAAGACAAAGTGGACTAGTCATTTGGGCATCAGAGGAGGAGTCTGTCTATGCAGTGCAGGGTAGGGGTCATGGGATCATGCTGAAAACAGAAATTACACCGTTGAAGGAGGACGAACCTGGACCTTGCAGTATTTAGACGATACTAGTAGATCTGGGAATGCATTCGCAGGATTGTGTGCTGGGTGAAGGTTAAAGTTGTGTTCAAGTTGAGCTGGCCAGCTGACGTTCATGTCTTAATATAGTAGCCAATTCTCCACGGTACTGCCTCAATGTTGCGTGAGATCATTGGCGCTGAAAGGGATCATGGGATTTTTGGAACAGTTGCTGAGAACATCTATGGCACGCTGTGGGATAGTTGGGGGCTGCACGGCTTGGGAGGTGTTTCCTTCCATTATGGGGACCATGAGCGGCTCCTCAGTTCTGTGGGTGAGGAAAGGGTGGAGTTAACTGCACAGGGACAGCAGTGTTATCGCACTTTTTTTAAAATCATTTTAAGACCGTAAACAAATACTAATTATGTAGCAAGTAACGGACTACAGCGAATTTGTCTTAGCTCTTTTGCCTTCCCTTTGCCTACTGGACATTACTTGTCAGGGAGAGAAAAATAGAATTTGAAAATACAGAACTCAGTCACCTGAGCCCAAAGCTTTGTGCAACAAGAGGTACTTTGTTGGGAACCTTTAAGTTGGTAGCACAACTTGGACAAAAGGTCCTTGGGGTTTGAGTACAGGTTTGTTTCTGACCTTTGGCTTGTTGTTGTGTACATCAACAAGCCAATCTGGGTTGTGTACAACCCAGATATACATCTTGTATATCTGGGTAAAAGGTGGCGTGCGCAGTAACCATTGGCAGCCCTCATCGAGTTACTGTTATTAGTACACTATCAGTATTGTTTAAATGTAGTTTGGATGTGACACTATGCTTTCTGTAAAATTTGACCAGTGGCTTTTTATATTGAAGTTAGCAGCCTTGCATACGTGTAGCTAATACAAAACGAGTTCATCCCAGTTATGTTTAAGTCTTGTCTCAAACAATACCACACTATCACCATATTTATTCAGCTGGGAGTGGTTTAGTGAACAATCTGTTTTGAAGGAAAAGAAAAGCAATTTGTATAGCAAATACACATTTGCTATACAAATTGCAACTGACAGTCACCATAGTCAAACATGATGAGATCAGTAATATTTTATTTCTTTTGCTGCTTCATCTGATCATTCAAATAATTTAAGTTGCCATACTGAGGTAGTCCTGATAGCAACTTTTTGGAGTTAAAAGCGGCATGCAAAAAGTGAAGATCCATTTTACGAATCTTATATCTTCATGGTGCAATGCATGATTGCTTGGGCTGCAACATTAAGACCTCGCTGATTAATATTAGAATTGCATGGGATGTTGAGGTACTACTGTGATTTATATGACCTCCCTTCCTTTTTCCTTCGTGCTGTCGTTCTTCATACATGCCAATGCAGACAAAAGAGTGATCCTGGGCTCCGACAAGCCCCGTGAAGGTGTTGCGACATCCCTCCGCTTTCCTTCTCAATCTGGCTCATTCACCCCTGGTAATTACGGGAGTGATGCAGGGCCACCAGATGGACAACCCGACTCGCCGATTAAGACATCTCCTGTGTCCGAGCGAATAAAGGCACTTGAAGCTCTTGCTGCCAAAAAAAAGGAACCTGATTTTAGAAGTGATGGAGGTTTCTCTCACTTCAGAGACCGCCACCATGAAAAATCTCCCATTGACACCCCCAAATCTCCCATTGACACCCCCAAAACCCCCATTGACGCCCCTGAATCTCCCATTGACACCCCCGAATCTCCCAATGCCCCAGAAGATCCCATTGACACCCACAAATCTCTCACTGACATGCCCAAATATTCCAATGACGCCCCCAAATATCTCACAGAGAAAATCACTCCAAATGTCCAAAAAAGTGAAGATTCATCTGATCAAGAGTCACCAGAATCTCCCTTTGAAGTACTGGGAGATTTAAGACAAGTAAATGAATTTGAAGAAACCGAAGAGTGGATGAAGGCTCACTTACCTCCTGTGCCAGACTTTGATGCTGTAGATTCAGTAACAGTAACAACTGCTGACAATGTTGCGTTAAAGGATGCTGACCTAGTTCCTGATGCTCCTGCTGCCTTTGCTGGTGTCCCCACTGCTTTCATGGATTCTCCTGCTGAGGCTCCAAAACTGAAGGATGAGTTCAGTGTTGCACAGAAGCAGTCAAGTGTTGAGGAAGAGTCTGGCTTTGATCTAAGCTTTTTACCAACAGCCTATATGTCTGATCAGCAGGAAAAAACGGGTGCCCTGACTACAACAAATCTTGTTTCAGTGATTCCCGCTGCGTCTGCTCCTCTTTCAGGCTGTGACACCTCATCTCTTCTTGTTGGTCCATCAGTTGGCACAGATGTTGAACATAATGTCTCTGACAAGAAGACCACGTGGACTGTGGACTTGGAACCCCCAGAGGCAAGCGAAGCTGACAGCTCAGGAGAATCTGATGACACAGTCATTGAAGATGGTGTAACTGTTCCTCCATCTGTTCTTCCTGCATCTTCTGATGCAGCAGTTTCAACTGATCCTAACCCTCCTTCTGAAAATCCCAATCATATCACTGAGGAAAATAAGTCCCCTCCACCAAAGTCTGAGAGGAAGCTGATGCAGGTTCCTACAATAAATGTTATTGAGACAGATGAGCCAAATTACAGTGACGAGGAGATGGAAATGGAAATTGAAGATGATGATTACGAGGCTGAAAAAGATATTGCTAGAGAATCTCCAAAAACCCTAGAGCAAGGTGACAGTAAAAATGAACTACCCAAAGTACGGCCCTTAGAAACCGAATTTATGGAAGGCTACTCTCCTCCATCCTCACCTGTGCACTCAGATGATGAATACTCTCCTAAACACAACATCCTCAAATCGATTCCTGAAACTGTACATCAGGAATCTGCATCAGCACTTGAGGCACAATTTGAAAAACCCTGCACCACATTCAGTACAGTAAAGGATGAACCTTCCCCTTTCATAGTCATACATGAAGACGTGAAATTCCCAGACAATGATGAAGACTGGTCTGATGAAGCACAAGATATCCTGGTCAAACCTTGTGTGACTCCTCATTCTCAGCCCAAGGTGGATGAAAGGAGCAACACGGTTGCAAAAGATGCTTACATGGAGACTACTCCCCAATCTAAAAGCAGCTTCATGCAAGATGATATTTATGACCGACAGTCGTTTGATTACGAGTATGATGGATCCTCTATCTTGGATGACATTGATGACAGAGGGTTAAACAATGCTAGGCAGCGGTTTCTTTCGGATCCTATTCAAATTGAACCACTGAATTCGTGCACTCAAAATCTGGAGGACTTCCCTGCAGTGAGTGAAGAAGCCCTCCCCGAGCCAATTGGTGAACCATCTCTAAGAGAATATCCCCAAGATCCATATTCCTCTATCCAAGGTGAAAAACAAAGCAGCATCAACGAGCAAGATTTAATTAAAAAAATGACCACTGATGTTGTTACAGATAACATGGCAAATTGCTGCTCCCTCCCAGAACAGAGCGCTGCATCAAAGATCCAGCAGGACACTAAAGCAGGTCACCATGCACCTGATTCAACAAACAACACAGAAATCATTGCCCCCGGCAGTTCAATGTTTGAGCCTACAGATAGCTTTGTGGAGTTCATGCGAGAGTGTCTGAAATCAAGGCAGGATGAGGAGCCCGATGACACTGTCCAAGCGGTCTTTTCCAATAAAAAGGTGTGCAAAACCGTTATGCCTTCTTCCCAGTCCCCTCCAACCATGGTGATGGATCTTGAACAAGAACAGCTGACTATCAACGCGCTCAAAGAGTTGGGCAGCAGTTACGAAGAGGAGGAGGAGGTGGAGGTGGAGGTGGAGCCTGTCCAGTCGAGGGTTTGTGACCAGAGTACAGGCAGCCCCAGCCCGACATCTACACAGCAGTCTTCCTTTGCCGCACCTCCCAATCCTCCATGTTCTCAAGGCAGCCGTGTGTTAGACCGCACATATTCCAAAGAGGTAGAAGCCATCGACGAGTGGGTTGCTGAAGCCTATCATCTTGCTGAGCATGTCTTGACCGCAATACTAACCCACTTATCAGGTAACCCTTCTTTCTTATGGGCAGTAGGCCTGCTGACCTCATACAGTTCCCGCAATAAACCTACTTTTGTGCCTTTTAACGCTCTGCCCCTTTTCAATAATATTCTATAATGCATACATGTTGGACCAGGCTTAAGTAGAAAAACCCCAATTTTGTTATTGCAGATGGAACTCTTCACGTCCCTCTCTTTCTTTAGGTCTGTGGAGGCTAGCCTTCCCCCCATAGTGGCCACTTTTACTAGAAGGGTATGAAAGGCCTTCAAATGAACACAGTCAGAAAAAGTCGAATTACAAAGGTTTCTTTACCAGTTCTCAAAGGCCACACTCCACTTTTCTACGGTGTCCCTTTGTGGGCATTTGTGGTCTTGTAGTTGAGTGAACACATGAAAAGTGAAGCCATTGCGTAGAGAATGGAAAAAGGGCTTCTTCTACCGGCCTTATTCCAGGCTCTAAAAATAACTGAAATGCTAGGGTTAGGCCAGTGTTTCATAAGGCGTGTTATTTTTATAAAAATTAACTTCCACCAACCATAGTCACTTGTGTGAATTATTGCATGATGGCACATGTACAGAGTAAATGCCAAAAGGGAATGTTATAATTGGAGCAGTTTTTCTCATGTCAGAATGTTTGCATGCCTGATTCATTGAGGACTACAGATACAGATTGAGACTGAGAGACACATTTTGAATGTCAGGGGATCTATTGCACTTTAGCATTATTAAAGTTATTAAAAGAGAAGTTCTTATGTCGAGTAGCAAATAGCTAGAGAATCTAAAGAACTACAACACAGGAAAACCATTGTCTTAAGTCGTCTGGCTATGTGACAGAGAGATAGAAAAGCTGCAGAGACTGCAGTTTACGTTAAGATTATAGCAGCCAAATCAGTGTAGTGTGCATATAGTCCAGTGATCCTAACTTTATTTGAGCTTGTCACCCTCCACTGCCCTCTGTCAGGGTACCATTGCTCAGCTGTAAAGGACAGCAGAGGTGGGGGCTTAGATATAGCGCCAAAGCGTTGGCTTGCAAGAACCTTGAAAGTCACGGGGTACAGTCAATCCCCAGTGTCGGATTTCTGTCTCGATGCAAGTTTCCACAGCCCACTTGTCAAAGACCATGACAAGGCATGGTAAGACAAAATAAACCCCCACACAAGTATGTAAACAGACACTGATCTCCATGAACTGGGTTAGACTAAGATTTATATTAATATTTTGATATTAGCTAAGAGTAGGCTTGGTAGTGGTGTCTCCTGAGGTCCTTAGCGTTCATCTTGACTCTCCTGCCTCTTTCTGGGGCAGACTCTGCTTTGTGGGATCAGGAGGTCTGACTGGTTGCTTGACACTGGGCATTCTAAGGTCTGCTGCACTTAATCCTATCCCAATGCTTCATTTTCTGAATTTAATAAATGGTGCTCTTTTAGATGCCAAAAGTTCTCAATTAAAAAAGACATAACACAAACCAGAATTTTATCAAAATGAAATGGCGCTACTAGCTGTGGCGTGTACATGCTATCATGTTCAATGCTCTGTTCTGAACAAGCTTGCTAGCTGTGAACATATTGTAGTCGTTTTCTAATTCAGATATCAATCACTTGCATTGAAAAGAAAGCTGTGTTTCAGTGGTCTGTAGAGGAGCTTGGCCCCCCTCCAACCACGAGCTAGAGCTATTTTAGTGCCCCTCTGCAGTGCTGTTCCATAACTCTGGTCATTAGGCGGAGTGAGTTTGTTTCAGTTTGTGTGCGTGTTTCATGTGGGATAAGCGAGGTCATTTTTGCATTTGCTTTTCAGGTTTCTGTTCCCCCATCTCCGAAAATGTATCCCAGCCATCTGTCAGTGAAATCCATAGTGTTTTCTAACGCGATCTTCTAAATTCATTTGTGGGCTAGTTCACCCGACTTGTTGTCAGGCTGTGAAAGATTAGTTCAATTGAACATACCATAAGTGCTCAGTGTTAATCCTAATCAAACTGCTCACGTGTCAGTGTTTGGTATTTTACTCCCCTTTAAGCGATCTGGCAAGGACCTGTAATGTCTTGTTTGTTCAGGTTATCATCTTGTTTTTTGTCAGAATGAATAACTTCAGTCAGGAAATGTATTTGGGTCACGTCAAAAGTAGAGTAAGGTTTGAACAGGCTTAATGGCTTTTTACTTAAAATACTCTTTTTGACTAGATGAACTCGTAATTAAACCCACTACCAGTAATCTATTATGGCTACTCATCATTGTTTTGGTTTTTCTATGATTGATATTACTTGTCCCTTTTCTTTAAAAAAAATATATATATATATAAATAAGATTGCAATGGAAGCGTAACGTGTAGCCTCAAATTCCATAGTTGGCTCTGCCAGCAATGTGACTGTGGTCGAAGCTCTTTGCAATGTTATCACCATTGGCTGCCGGGTGAAATCTACATGTTGAGAACCGTGTGCGAGGAATCCCTCGTTCTCTTGTGGTGGTTTGCACATGTCCTAATAACGCTTGTGGTGATTTAAACTATTGCCGGGTCCTTTCGGTCGATATCTTTTTTTGAAAGCTATCTAGCACTTGTACTAAGCCCTGATGAAGAGATATACTAACCATAGCTAAAGTGAGAGTGAGCTGCTAACTGAGTGAAAATGGGTCAACTGCCAGTTTAAAAGAACATCTGGTCTGAATGGACCAGCATGCATATGGATCTCTAGTCCACTGCATAGTGACCAGAATCCCCTGTTGTCACATACTTTAACATTTGCTGTACATTGTGTGATGATTTAAATCCAGAGAGAGACCTAAAACTCTACTAAGGCAGAACATATGATGCCTTCTACAAATGCAGGTGAAGTGGGCCAGAGGCCTGAATTGGTGAATTGTGTTTGGAACTTCCTGAAATGTGTTGTTTGATCAACTAATGGCAGCACACAGGTGCATTACATTGTTGTTTGTGTCTGCTCGTGCCCAACACCACAGAGCCAGAGAGAGCCCCCACAGGCTGCCACAAGAATTAAAATGCTAGTACATCATTATTTTAAAAAAAAATCAATTGACAAAAGACGTTATTCATATCTTAATAAGATAACGCTGTTTATACATTCTTCTATTTATTTATTTTAAGTATTATATATATATATATATATATATATATATATATATAAATAAAAAAATGTTTACCTTTCTTTTAATGTGGAGCCTCTGTTTGTTGAAGTCTCGAAGTAAGGTGTGCTGGCAGCTCTCTCGCTCTCTCTCTCGCGCACACACACACCAACCCCTGCAGTGCAGGGTGAGGAAACCCCACTCGTGTTGCTGTCAGATGAAAACATTACATCAGCAAAGGAGTCCCTTTTTTTTCCCTTCTACCAATCGTACAGTTTATTTTATGAAAGCGTTTTATTTGATCAATGCTAATTGTTGGTATGGTGGTTTTCATGCAGTCTATTAGTATGCAAAATGCATTGAATACTTTTTTATATAGCTTGAGTTCAATAGCTGTCAATGTACTGGAATTTGACCTGTTCTTAAGGAATGAAACTCCATCTAATAGTCTTGTGGTGGTTGAAGAAATATCCAGTTTTATTTATTTATTTATATATATTCTAGTTATTTTTCGGTTTAGCCAGATATTTAGCACTTTGCAAAAAATGGAAGGATGTCTGAGTGGGATAATTACCTATATTAAATGGAGCAAGAGTTGTCAGCAGTATTAATTGGGAGCTGGACTTAGTTTGAGCCCATGATGGGCTGTTGAGGGCTCATTGGCCAGAGTATATCATTAGATCTCCCTCAATCCCTAGTCTTTTTGATGTTGTACATTCTGCTTTTATACATTTCTTACATTAATTTTCATATTTTATCACTAAAACAAATGGCTGTTTGTGTGACGGTCCCATATAACGTCTGTTCCTATTAAACTAGCTGGACCACTGAAGCCCGAACCGTCCCTGAGGCATCGGCCCACGTGCTTCCTCCCCCACTTACTAAAGGCTTTTTTAAATGCAGCCGTTTCCCCTTTGCAGAGGGAAGGCGTGTCAGTCTGAGCGTGCCGGCCCCTTTTAAGCGTTACATAACCGCCTTGCACAGAGGCCATCCCTTCTGCATGGCGACTCCTCACAGGACATGCATACAAACATGAAGCGGGCATCCGCAGCAATGTGCCCTGTTATTCTCCAAAGAAGATTTCTGTTTCCATACCAGTGTTTTATTCTGAGCTTTTCTCCACACAGCGCTAACTACTAGGATAACATCAAGATTTTCCAACCATAGGGGCTCAATTTACCTCCGCTGGAAATAGAGCCAAGCTTTTACTTTGGAAACATTGCGAATAAAGCAAACAATTTAGATTTAAATCCTTAAATTTCAGCGTCTATTTTTTAAATAAAACTAACGCCCCCCCTCCTGTCTGCAGTAAAGGATCTGATCCACTGGCGGGACCCTAAGAAGTCGGGCGTGGTGTTCGGGCTGTCCCTGCTGCTGCTGCTGTCGCTGGCAGCCTTCAGCTTCATCAGCGTGGCCTCCTACCTCCTGCTGGCCCTGCTCTGTGTCACCATCACCTTCCGCATCTACAAGTCTGTCGTCCAGGCCGTGCAGAAGTCCAGCGATGGACACCCCTTCAAGTAAGACTCATAGAATTTCAATGCTACTTTGCCTTCTCTTTCGGGTTGTTTAGGAGATTTTAGTTCTCTGCGTTTTTAAATTAGGCCAAAGTGGGAGAATAGAAACGTTTCTTATTCTTTCAAGCCAGCGGCAGTCATGGCCGGCGCTACTTTAAGTATGTATTGAAATATAAACAAGAGCTGATCAGAATACAATGAGGCCCTTTACCAAATATTTATCTATTAAACGTTATTTTTATACAATTGGGGGGTGGTTCTAAATCAATCGCAAAAGACACAGTCAGGACCCACATGTGTCGTTTGACATTTTGTTTGTCACCAAAAGCAGAGCTTCTGTCTTTCATTTGATTAATGATATTTGAATGTTTGAATCCAATATGAAACTAATGTACATTATGTTTTGCTGACCAGAGGAAAAAGTCTTCAAAACTAACTTAAAACCTAAATGTTTTTATGTATACGTTTTTTAACAATGAAGGCCTTTCAATCCGAAGGTAAAGTAAATACATTTAAGAATTCCATGGCAGACATCCTCACTACTATGTTGTTGTTTAAACATCCATCTTGTTCCAGCATCGTTTGTGAAATAATTTAGGTCCATGCTAGCACGCATAAAAACGTATCGCAGGCCTAAACGCATACGCTGACATGCAGGTACCAGTCTTAACAGGAGGTAGAGAGAATAAGGCAAGTATTAAAGTACTCTTTCATAACTACAACGGTGGCGCTCGACAATATTCTACAATCTTCCTCTATAAACTGGCCTGGTGCTTGAATTCCCTCTCGCACTGGAAAGCATTTAGGTTTTTGTTGTTACTTTAACCTCCGTATGAACTTCCCAATAGTTGTGTAGAACAAGATATGCCTTAATAAGAAAATCTGTTTAATTTCCATCGCCCTCAACTGAGGCACTGCCGGGCACGTCGCTCGCTAATCGCTCCAATAACAGCTGCTTCCTCCTCATGTCGGCAGCAGCAGAATTATGAAAGCTCAGTATAAAGGTAGCAAATATACCCATCTTAAGATGTAGTAGTGTGAATGTATTAATTTTTTAAGCCACAAAGAAACAAATGTAAGCCTCTCATTCGTTTCCTCACTACAGGCCAGTTCTCTGTTTTCCTGCAGGACTCACAAACTTAGCCTCATTTTGTGCTCACCTCCTCCTCCCTCTCTGCAGAACCTTGATAGAAAAGGATGTCAGCATCCCCCCGGAGACTTTCCGCAAGCACGTGGACTCCAGTCTGACCCACATCAACCGAGCCCTGAAGCAGATGAGCCGCCTCTTCCTGGTCGAGGACCTCGTGGACTCCCTGAAGGTGAGAAGCCCTGACCATCAGTCATCTGAGTCGCGGTCATTTCCTCTGCTCATAATGGAAACCTTTACCCACCCTGTTCTACAAGAACCTTAGTAACCCATCTCTCGGGGGAAATCAGTCCAATTAGAAGTACTAATCTGATCTTTATCGCTAAAATGAAATGAAGACTGTTAACCTTTACATACCCAGGTTATGAACGAGTCCTGCATAACTGTACTTGAGTTTAGAATCCCAACAGATGTACTCTAAGGAATCAAGGACACTGACATATACAAAAATCAAGTAGAGCAAACTGAAAGTTTAAATTGATCCACCACTTATAAAGGTATATCTCATGTTAAGACGAACATGAAAGACAAGAAGCCTCTTTTTAATGGTTTACTTAACTGAGCTGCCAAACAACTTATGATAAAATGAGCCACAGATGAAATGGCTCATTTTAAGGACGTGTAGCCAAAAGATTCTGCTTTGTAAAACGCATCGGAAAAACGAGGAAGAAGCTCTCATTGTTCTGAAAAGCCCCGAGCTGTAGTTTATCTGAAGGAATTCAAAGTCTGTCCTTCACTAGCTTTAGTGGTTTCGAATGAATGATTACATCTGAGCTATGGTGATGTTTGGTGAGAGTTGTGCAGGCTGTCACCAAACTATGCACAAACGAGAAAGGTAGACGTAAAGGGGTCCCTCCCAAAAGGTGCAACAAAACTAACAGGGGAAACCGGGAGCTGACAGTCAAGCTCAGTCAGTCCACACTGTGTGGGTGCGTCACAAGCGCTTTGACAGCTGCTTTTCTTTCACTTCTATCAACTCTTGCAGTTCTAGGGAGTGGAACAGGCTAGGTGGAGGGTGAGATACGGGTATTGAACTCACCAAAAATATTTTAAGGGAAAATAAATGCCTGCTTCTGTCATACTTTGACATCAGCGCCTGGCCTATCAAATTGTAACAAGCAGGCATCTCTGTTTATCTCTATCAGCCAGGTGGCAATCGCTGGTTCTGCAGAGTAGAGCCAATGTGCAAGCCTTAAAACCTGCATTGTCTGTACCGACTCGCAGCGGGTGATTCGTTCCTCTGGTTTCAAAAAGACATCTGATAAAACTAGTTCCCACACGTCTAATTTGCTCTTTTTTTTGTGGTGGAAATAGGCTTCCATAAAATTCAATTCATACCATTAATATTTTTCTGGCCTTTTATAAGTTTCTAATGGCCACTATTAAGACCTAGTTTTAGAATTTACACTTAGCTCTAGAACTTGTAAATCAGAGTTTCAATCCTATTTCAAGTGTTGTATTGTGTCCTGAAATTCTGCGTTCCTCTTTGGTTCACTCACCAGCTGGCTGTGGTCATGTGGCTGTTCACCTACGTAGGAGCTGTCTTCAATGGAATCACCATCCTCATCCTGGGTAAGCACTGAGGGAACCGAGATGCTGTTTTATGTTTTTACACATTCTAAATACACATTCCTGAAAAAGTCCACCTGCAATGCAATCCATGTCAGTGTGTTATGGAAACCTTTTTTTTAATTTTTTATCAAATATTTATGGCCTAGTTGATTATTTCTCAGATGGTTTCAAGTTCATTGGGTTCAGGTAACTTTTAACAAAGCAGTATAGACAGAATATTGATGAGCCAAGTGTCACAATTGATTTTATCTTGAGGGCCAATATATAGTTCATAACTGAATGAGGACATGAAGCCTCCAAGTATCTACGTATTGAGATTCTAACAGACTAAACCATATTAACATAGCATGCTATTAATGAAGAGTAATATGATGTATGTTGCAGGCATAATTCTACGTGGGGATAATTTAATGAGGATACGTGCTCCTTCAGTCCGATGGTTGCCACGATGACTGGGAGACATTAGTTTGAGGAGTGTGGATAACCTCACCTCACTGTACTATATACACACTTTCTCCTTTAAATCTTTCATTTTTTTTTAAGATAACCAGCTGGAAAATCTTCCAGATTTCATGTTGTCGCCCAATAAGTGTTGATGATTAATGTAGTTGATTGAAACAATACATTTGTCGCTGCTCTATTGAGGGTTTTTTATAGTGGAAAATATGCTCCTCCTGCTTGCAGTAAGTGACGAAGTTGGAGGTGGTGAAGAACTACCTTTTGATACCAAGGGGCATGCAGAAAATTCTTTTCTCTTCCATATCCATTGTATTTTAAGCTGCAAAAATAGCATCTGCAAATAGGTAAGCAGAGGATGCTCTGGACGAATGTACATTGGACAAAGTTTTAGCGGACTCTCATATTTAGCCGCATCTCTTCGAGCAAAAGTAGAGGGCAGAAGAAAAGCAGCCCAAAAGGCTGCGGCAGAGTTTTAACCTGCCGAAACACACATTCTGACAACAGTGACATTCTATATGTGGCCTTCATTTTTCAATGCATGTATACTGAACATTAAAGACCTGAATCAAGTTTGTTTTGTATTGTGCAAACTATAATATGAATATGCTATCATCAAAATAAATAACAAACACTAATTAATAAATAAATAAATATGAAAATGCTGAAGTAATGTGTCTTCTCTGGCTGTCTGTTTCTTCTCCAGCTGACATCCTCCTCTTCGCCGTGCCTCCCGTCTACGAGAAGAACAAGGTGAGAGTGCAACCCTTTGTCCTCGGCCTCCGTGAATGTATCGGATGACTTCAGCTGAATATTCCCATGAGCATTGAGTCACTGGATGACTCCGGTCTTCATCACACCCTGAAGGCTTGTTGCTGTCCAGTGTCTAGCTGCTGAGAATGTGAAGTCATTGTACTGCCGGCTCATCCTGTCCATGCACATCGTGACTACTGGGAACTTCATGTGTTTATGGGAATGTACTCATCAGCTGTTTGAGGGGGGCCCTTGCTGGTCATAGTTTATTGTTGTTGCTTTGGCCCTGGATTTAGTCACAGTGAAGATGCTACGTTCACGGGTACCTTTTTTTTTTAATGTTTCAATACTCGATGTGATGAGAGCTACGGATCAGACCAGTTGCATCAAAACTTCTCCAGTCGAACATTTCTTGCAAGCGACAAAAATAACTTTTTTTGCAGCCAATCACGGTAAGCATTCTCCGCATTAATGCAGCATGTGATGGACCCATTGGCACCAGTTCTGACAGTTTTAACATTTAGCCTTGGAGTCAATGGAGTGGGGCCCCGAGTTACGGTCCCGCAATGCTCAGTAGTAGGGGTGTAACGATTCATTTTAACAACGATTTGATCGCGATTCATGGTTGCCTATTCGATTCATGGACGATCTGGGTTAATTTAGAACGATTCGATTCAGTGACTTGAAATCGATTCAGTAACTTTACTGGACAGTGCAGGCAAAGTTTATGAGATCCATGTTGTTTCTTTTAAGGAAATCAGGTTTAAATTAATGGATATTGTAAACAAGCAAACAACAATTAATAGCAAAATATATTAACCTTTTAGTTGAATCAAGTGCCATTTTCAATGTAAACATTACACAATATTTACACAATGTTTGGATCAATTTACAGAACCCTGGATTTTCAACCACATTGTAGGGTCGCATGTCTTTACAGCTAAACTTGGCAATTGTTACTGTGATGTTGAGTTTGGTGCTGGCGAGGCCTGAGGTGTCTGCAGAGCTGGAGTTACCTGCTGCTGCTGCTGCAGCGGTAACGCTGCTAGAGGTCCTGACTGTCGGCGTTGTTTAATCCCACGGCGCCTTAGTAGATGGCCGGAAAGATTCGTCGTGTTTCTGTGTCTTTTTTTGGGGGGCTTCTACATATTCTACAAACAGCGACCGACTTATTTAGAACACCTCCGTGTTTGCAAAAGCCAAAATGTTTCCACACGCTGGATCGATAAGTTAGTTTGTAAATGTCTCGCTCGCAGTTGTCTCCTCCACGCTGTGTTTTGTTGTTGTTCCATTTCAATCGATTTGTAATCGATATATGTCGTCCGGAATGCCGATTTGCGGAGCACAGATCGATTCAGTTGGATCGCAGGAATATACATCGATTAATCGATTCAGTGAATGAATCGTTACACCCCTACTCAGTAGTAAATGTGTGTGAGCGTTGTAGGATGTGGTGGCGATTAGCCGCCCAGTTGGACACAAAGGTTCCTTTCACTCGATGGGTATAGAACGTAGAAGTACTCTTTTGGGATCTCTATGAAAACCAACCCCCAGGTCCCACTTTTGGTTTTGGGTTTTGCTTTGGATTTCTCAGCATATATATATTTTTTTAATCTTTTCTCAGCGCCGTCAATTATTTTTTGGGCTTGTTCTTGGCTGCTCACAATCTGTCTGCTGCCTTACAGAGTCTACCCTTCAGAAACATCCTTCGCACTGTAAAATAATCAAATCCAGGCACGGAGGACAGGAAGTGTGCGAACGCAGACACATCCACACTTCTGGGTTGGAAGTGTGAATTTTTGTATTTTTCCCAGGAAAATCCTACTCACTGTGCCTTTTTTTAACCCTCTGGTTCATCAGGTTTGGTTCGAACTTGAATTTGTGTTGAGTAGTGTAGAATTTGATGTTACTTGTAGAGTAACATTTCTTTGACAAATATCACAATTTAAACTTAATTTCAGCTGTAATTTGTGACGGAACCATCAGAAATACAAAAAATAGCAATAGAAACAAAGAATTGTTACACCCCTTGATGAACAATTATTTAACAAAAACCTGCTTACCGTCCCACTGGCAGGTTTTGGGGTCAGAGTGGGTTCTGCTTGAAACAACATAGTTCATACAACGTATCAGCTGATCCAGTGTAAACGTCTGCTGGCCTTTGTTCTGAATTATTTCACCAGACCTCTAGTGAGCTCTCCTCTCCTGATCACTCGAAATGTCAACTAGACAACGACCCAAATGAGCATCCCAGCATTCTCCTGCAGTGGTTAATGTGATAAATGGATCGGATTTCAGAATAAAGAATCATAGCCCCACACTGATGCTTCTGTCACTGATGACTGACGTCTGTCTCACCCCGTCTCCTTCCAGACCCAGATTGATCAGTACATTGACGTGATACGCACCCAGATCAACACCACAATGGCCAAGTAAGTGAATCAGGTGGTCAGTGATGAGTGTGTTCTTGACGTAGCTTTCATCCACCCATTCAGTTTCACATCAGTTTGTTTTTTTCTTTCACAGGTTGCAAGAGAAACTTCCCGGAGCTGTGAAGCGCTGCAAAACTGAATGATCAACCCCCTGATCAGAAGCCTCCACGACTCCATCGCCCTCATCTCCATCTTAGAGCCCCCTTACCTTCTCTGACCCCTCTCCAGATAACCCCAGTCTAACCCCCCCCCCCCTCTAGCTCCCCCTTCTCCTCCACCATCCATCACCTCCTTACCACACTGAACCTTCCTAGGTAGAAAATCTCTTGAGCTGTTATTCAATGTAAAACTACTGCGCAGCTTAACTTGCAAGCATTAAAAAGAACTGTGCCTGTGCAGACAGGAAGCGTGTCGCTATCGAGGAAGTGACGTAGCACCGCGGCAGAACCCGACTGTCGGTGGGCGCCACGAGGTCGAGTGAACTAGACTGAATATATGACCTGGTTTTGTTGTGTAGAGGGAGCTGGGGGCAGGGGAGTGATGGCTGTCCACCTCACAAAACAAGCAAATGTCTGTACTTTAATGCACGCATAACTTTGACAGATCATTTGTGATGTAAAAGTAAAGAAAATACAAAAAAAAGCGTGCTAAAAGGAGCGTTTTGGGTGTAATGTGGCTAGTCTTATCCTGCTCTATTGCTCTACTGCTGTTAATATGACTTTGATTTAAAGGCTGTTAACACTCTGCTGTTACTGATGGGCCTGTTAGCGACTTAGCCTGACTCACCTCACAGGCAATTCTGTATGTTTCTGTAATGCACTGAACATTTTATTTTTTAAACCCACTAGCAGGTTCAAATAAAAGCGTTGGAACACTGAGCCAGTGGTGATAATTTGGTCTAGTTCACCCTCTTGATCAGATGCATTTTTTGACTGGTTCTCCGTATGTAAATATACACCTGGAGAGGAATACAGTCGCTCTCGCTCTCTTGTTCTTTCTCACTCTCTGGTTATCTCTCTCGCCTCCCTTCCATGTACGGAACACATTCGCCTCGCTTTTTATATCAAAGGGAAAGTTCCCTCACAGCAGCACTCCTTTTGTCGCATCCGTTCTAGCCACAGTGTCGAGGTCACACACTCAATTGTACATTTTTCTTCTCGCTACTTATTACTATTATTGCTATTAATTATAGGATCGCTGCTTTGACCAGCCAGTAGCTTGATGACAGCATTGTAAGAGTTCTGTTAACTGACGTAGAGCATCGTTTTAAGATGGAGTTGTTTCCGAGGCCTCTGGAGAAATAATTCCTGATTGTTGGATACGTTCAAAGATTCTCTCTGATGTCTTGTCACTTGTCTCAAAGCGGCCACCGCAATGGATATGGACTTAATCGTAAATCATTGAACGATCCACAAACTAGCATTCTCCGGAGATTTGACGACAGAGAAATGGAGCAGCTCTGAAAAGTCATATTAATAATAAAGTTCAGATGTGTTTTTTGGGGGGTTGAATAATAACTTAAACTCTCAATTTAAGTATAATTAATTCAATTTCATTTAATTAAAAAAAAGATAATTGCTTGTTTAAAATCATCAAATGTTTTTTTGGTTTTCTTTATTCTCTTAGCACGTTTAGAGTCCATATACCCTCAGCTGTGACCTGAGCTGAAGTCCAATAGGATCGGGGGGGTTGAATACGTGTGTAGCCGGTGATATGGAAGCGCTTTTGGAGAGCTTACTATAGAACTCTGTCCCTTTTGTTCCTTTTCTTTGACTACCAAGAAGCGCATGTCCTAGTGTAAGCTGGAAACCGATTGCCACCCTATATATATATGTTGTATCATATTCTCTACCCTGGCTCTTGTTTAATATGATTATGACTTGTGACTGTTTCAATGGTGTTTTTGAGCTCTGAACTATAGTCATACGTTAGCCACTGCTGTCTCCATATTGTTTTAAGGGATGAATATACAGAAGGACATGAGTGTTTGTTCGCTGTGCCCTAATTGAAGTTTGCACGGAGTCCCTGTGTACTGAACACCTCCTAAATGCAGTAAATTCCCATTAAAACTACTACGTCTGCCTAGTTGTTTTCTCTGGTTCACCCCTGAATACAGACCGTGTTAATGTTTTAAGCATCCTGTTTATTTATTTGACTGTAGAGATGCTGTATATGTTTGCTCTAATTTGTCATCTAAAAGCTTGACTGATGGAACGCTAATGGAGGTCATTTGTGTCTGTTTACGTTTTTTTTGTTGATTTAAAGGAACAGTTCAAACAAATCACAACATATTCCAGAATTTAGAGAATGAAAGTTTCATTTTCAACTCCTTTTGTGTCATTTGTGGTGCTCACAGCATTGCATTACAAGTCAGCACTTTTTGGGGGGACTATTTCTTCTTTATAACGTAGTTTTGAGGAAAACCGCTCACTTTCAGCAGCACAAACTATATTCTGCTGTGTTTTTGTGGAATCGAAGACGATTATTCCATAATGTATCTTTTGGGTTGAACTGCCCCTTTATTGTTCAACCAGCTCCCTTCAGGCTGAACCAGTGTGTTGACATGACAGTGAGTTAGCTTCCCCAAATGTGCAGCACCTCCAACTAGGGGCTGTGTTAACCTGCAACTGCACCAAGGCTAAACCGAGCCGCCCACTCAGATTCTATTTCTTTAGAGTGTAATATATTCTGAAGTAGACCTGTTTCCGCACAGCATGTTGTTTTGTTGCGTGTGCGTGTGTTGCTTTGACGTTGTTCACTTACACGAGCTCAGTTTTGTATTAGCTATGACTTTGTTTCTGATTTTTAAAGCTTTAGGAAAGATGTTGCAGGAAAAAAAAAGAAAAGCGCTGAAAAAAAAGTATGTGGTCTGTACTGATGTCAAAGTGAAATTAATAAAAACACATCAAAGGAGGATGGATGTGTTCTCCTCTGTCGGGGTAAATGCAATTTGAGCGCCTCCACAGGAACAACATATATTTCCCATTATGTCTGCAGATATCAGAAATACACAGAGGAAATCAAATCAATATCAATATTAAGAAGCTCTGCCTTGAAGCTGTATGGTGTTTGGGTGGAGACATAATTATAGTTTCTAAAATTAGACCGTGCTGTCACACTATATCATTAATGTTAGCAGTCCCGTGGAGACTCCATGTTCCTTTTAAAGCCTATGTGGTATTACATAATAGGACCAGAGCCCTGAATAGTGAATGAAGCATTACAAAGTTACCAGCCCTGTGACTGATGAACAAGATGGCAGTCTGGTGCAAATGGTAAATCCTCACATAACTCTTGCAATGTACTGTTGTCAAGGCAAAGAGTTCTTGAAAAGGTTTTTTGTGTAAAGATTTTGAAGATCATTTTAGCTAAAATCCTGACAAATTCACTTTGTTGTTTATATAAACCTTATAATCCGTGGGCTTATTCAAACAGGGATGTTTTATGTTTACAATATTATAACTTTATTCATTCATTCAACATAAGGTCCTGTGGTGGTTTTTTTTAAAGAGGCGGGACTTAGTCTCTCTTAAAGAGACATTTATCTATATATTTGTGATGTAGGAGATAAATACAAGTAATTAAAGAAAAAAGAAAAACCTTCAGTTTTCGGCGTCTGTTAATTACAATCGGGACCTGTGGTAAAAGCAGATTATAAATAGTTGGCAGCAGAATTCATCCGTATATGAAAATGGCTTCATGTTATGTCCACCATTTAGCATAAATATATGTGTAAAGATTCAATCTGTTGTAAGCATTGGAGTCCAAATCAGGAAACAAAGTAGTAAGCATTCCCAACAGGCTGCGCTGAGTATTTATTCAAACATCATGGAGGAGAGAATTCACGTGTCACACGGCGGCCATGTACAAATGAAAAGTGAACAGACGAGGTGAGAGTGAAGAAAAAGAGGATCTCTGTCCACACCACAAACACAGTAGAAACACACACAAGCAGATGCATCACATGCTCAATCATTCGTTTCACTGATCATTTTAAATAATTAAGTGCTATCTATCTCTGAATGCCGGGTTCTCAGCTCTAAAGGACCAATAAAAGGGAGCATGAGCGTTTCCTTCATTATCACTTTGTATCAAAAGCTTCACCTGAGTAAATTCTGTCAATGCAGAACAACAGGGGGACCGTTAGGGATTTTATCCTGACGGCTCAATGCATATCTTGGAAAATTACAACATTAAATATTAAGTACACAATTTTCAAATTATTGTCTTGAAATATTAAGAATTATTCTAAAATTCATACAGGCTTTTTTTCCATTCTATTGCAAATGTATTTTCCAAAAGACCCTCATATTAAGACTTTTTGTGTAGTATGACATTTGGCATAACAATTGTCATTATTCTTACATTGACTTTTATTGAAATTACTTTTTTCCCTCAAAATGTCAACTTAATTTCGACCCTAAGCTCCAAATATATTTGTTATACTTTCTTGTGGAACTGAAATGTCAGTTTGTTTGTTTTTGTTTTAGCCGCGGGCTCAATACTTATACAACCTTAGGCTGACACTTGTATCGCTGTCTTCAAGTGGTACTGGAGGACTGCTAATGAAATGGTTGTGGATGACATCACAATCCCTGAGTTACATTTTCCAGGTGAAGGCGTGACATTTCATGGCAGACGTTGCTTTCTCTGACAGCTGGAAGCTTTTCCACAGCATCTCCTGTTGACCACATTTTGTACAGCGAATGAAAACAACCAAGATGTAGCAAACTCTTTGAAGCAGAAGTCCTTTGAGCATTCCTCATGGCGTTAAACAACAATGTCATTGAAATGATGAAGTAGAAAAACTGGACATAATTACAAACACGCTTTGTAGAAACTTGGGTGCATAAAAGTGCTTATATAAAGGAAAAATATTCTTTCCATATATGTACATATTCTTTTTTGTGCAGTTTTAGCCCGGATGTAGATGATGGCAAGGGTGCAGACCGACTGAGAGATAACATATCTCATTTGATGGAGGACAGACGAGGACGTCTTTCTCCCCCCACTGTAAACAAGGAATTAAATAGACGAGAGAAAAGGGACTGCACTCTGGCATTCATTGTCTTCAGCATTACATCAAACAGTCTCATTCAATTGGCTGTACAGAAGGAGCACTAGGCTCTCGTACTTTTTTGGGGCACAAAGTGCTTTGTTGTCATCAGACATGTTTTCGCAAAACTAACTCGCCTCAAAAAAGACTCTAACCTCCTGAGAGCGTGACACTCAGGCCCAACCAGAAACAAGCCCGGGACTCCTGGGAGCCCATACGGTCCACTTCTGCGACCCTACTAGGACCCCAGCAGGGACCACTTCAAAGAACCCTAGTAAGACCCCACATGGACCCCTTTCTAGTAACCCTAGTAGGATTCCAAAATATGAAATTGGAGTCATCAAATTGCATACAATTATGAAAGAATATAATAAAAGTTCAGACATTCATGTAGGAGTTTTTTCAAATCCAAGGCCCTGGTCGGACCAGAAAGTCTGAAAACTAAAATTTTGGTCAACAACAGAAATGAACTGGTTGAGTGATTGATTGGGGTAATAGTGACGACTCGCAGGGCTAGGCGCCGTTTACTGCTAACATGCTAGCTACCCGTGTCCATGGGTTCCCATGATCCCAAGCTCACCACTTTCCTAAGTAGTCTCAGCCAAGCTCTTCTGCCGAGGTCAAATATTCAGCGGATGTTTCCCTGGGTCAACATGCAGGAATCCCCCGGTTCTAGCTGACAGCCTGCTAATGCTAGTCAATCCGATTTGGATTGAAGGAGCAAATTCCAGTATTTTCTAACAAAACTCTTGATATTTGTCAATCATGAAAACTGGTCATGTTAACATTTTACTCTGCAGATACAATGCAGAGATTCTGGGAACTTTGGAACAGAGTCAGAGGGGTCAAGGACCCTGTTTACTTAGATTTTCCTTTAAGAGAGAAAGTGGCTGCTTCTGAGCGGGGAGGGCCACATGAGGCGCCATGGACGGAGCCCTTTCTAAGTGCCAAAGTGTGCCGCAGCGGGAGCCAGCTCGGTGTGTCCGTGGTCCTGGGAGGAGAAGCAGTCGTCGGAGTGGATGAAGTGCAGGGCGGCCTGGTTGTAGCTCAGCATCGCCTGCTGTTTCTCCTCCGGGCTGTAGTCCAATGAGTGGGGGTGCACCTGCTGGACGTGCCTCTTGATGGTGCTGACCTTCAGCGTGGCCAGAGTGGCGCCACACACCATGCAGATGAGGCCGTGCCGGCGGCAGTCGTAGTCCATCAGGTACTCCATCCGCCAGCGCACCTGGTAGTTCCTTCTCTGGTCCTTCCCAGGGTAATGGCCATGACGGAAGGATGCGGCTGCAGCGCCGTCCTCCCGCACTCTGCCCTTCCCGCCGCTCACACCCTCCTCCTTCTTTACAGCTTTGCTGTGGCCTCTCACATCAGGGGAGGCGTCCTGGCTGGTCTCTGCCGCCTTATTTAGGACCTCAGCTTTGCCTGGGTTGAAACACAGTTAGACCAAGGGTGTCAGACTCATTTTAGGTAAGGGGCCACATCCTGCCCACTTTGATCTCAAGTGGGCCGGACCAGTAGAATCTTAGGCGACAGTCCGACCGTGTTTTTGACATCCCTGCGTTAGACTGAATGAAACCATTTCACTTTAATACGAAGAAACATAGAAGAACTTCGCACATCACTATCCATTGTCTCATCATTTAAATCTTAAAACTGTAATGTGTAAAGATTGATATCGAAGAAAATCTGTCGAATCACCAGGTGAGACTGATAAGTCCAGCAGGACGCACAATGGATCCATCCTGTTTTGTCAAACCTAATTCTACTGGCGTAAATGATCAAATACTTGCCCAAATAAGATGGCCTATTTTTATGTTGTGCTGATGTGCATGGCCTAAAGGAACACATTGAGAGGGAGGCAGCACAGGGCCTGACCTACAATAGCTCTCATTTTAAATTCAGCATTACGTGTATCTGCTCATGTCAGTCATCACAACTACTTTTGGTTTTTAGTTTTTATTCACTATTTCAATCCAATAACTTCTATTTTGTTATTGTTTCACTCGAAATGTAACACAATAATAAATGCAACCGATTCGCAATTAAAGAAAAACAACATTGCTGTGTGAGCTCCTTGTGAGCTAACTATCTTTGACATTTTCAAATTTTGATGACTTTCGACTGTTGAGTTTAACAGCACTTATTCAATATTTTCTGAGAAAATTATTGAAATGGAAACGTAATTAATGTGAAACATGTGTGCAGGAAGGGGCACGTTGTAATGACAGTGGGGCAACATTGGCCGAATAAAAAGCAGAGTTTAATCTATTGGGAGGAATAATAACTGTGTATACAAGACAGAGAGAGCAGTATGACTGGGTTTTTGTGCTGCGGAATATAAGTCTATAAGTCTAAGACAATATGAGTCTAATTATAAGACATAAACTATACCTATAAACCAAGGAAAATATTGACTAAAGCCCCGTCATCTGCAGCTAACCTACATAAATGAAATAGCAGTTGTGGAAGCATCTCACCGTCTTGAATTTGTATGCCTTCACTAGAACAATCTTTGGTCCAGGCAGCAGCCATGGCTTCCCTTTCCTGCCGGCTCAGGGTCGTCGTCTCGGGGTGACACTCCTGGATGTGGCGCCGGAAGCTGCTGACCTTGATCTCGTGCAGGACCTGGGAACACACCATGCAGAATGTGCCGCGGCCCTGAGGCCCGTGGGCCACTAGGTAGTCAAGGCGGAGCCGCCACGAGTCGCCCTCGTTCAGCCGCTTCTTCCTGGGCTGCCGGGGGGACCGCGGCGCTCGCACACCTCCGTTCTCAGCAATAAAGTACGCGTCCTGAGTTAAAGTGCCGTCGCCTTCTGGGTACACATCCGTGTTGGTCTGCATGGCCTGAGCAAAGAGGTCCAACCCGCCTTCTTTGGTGTCGGGGTCTGATTTGATTGAGTGTTCTGACTGATCTGTTGTGGGGCAGAGAACCACACAAGTTACATATGAAAGAATGTCAGCACTTAACAGCTACAGGTCGATCAGCCACAACAAAACCTAATAAACATTATTGAGGATATTGTTAGACGCTGATGGAGTACACTGACTTGGACCGTGATCAGAAGCGCAGCGGAAAGTTCCGGCAGCCCGGGTTACCCCGTCGCCGTGACAACGGCAACTCAGATAAGCAATGAGTTTCAAACGTCGGACTAAACTACACTTATTAGAGCGCTTCCCCTCTTGGGTTCCTACCGTGAGCCTGAGCCCAGGCCTGCAGGATGCAGTGCTTCTCCACGGAGCTGTACACCAAGGAGTTTGGGTGGGTGTCCAGCACGTGGCTCTTGATGTGGTCCAGGTGGAGCGAGGGCACTTCTCCTCCGCACACCATGCACAGCAACCGGCCGGCCTCCGCCTCGTACTCCATCAGGAACTCCTGGCGAAACCAGGCGTGCAGCGAATCGTTCAGGTAACGCTCCAGGGTCTGGGCCGACGGCCCAGCCAGGTCCTGCTCCTCCGCCTGGACTTGGGGGGCTTCACCCTCCTCAGAGCAGGGGGGTAAACTTGGAGGTTGTTGTGGCTGCTCCTGGGGTGTCACCGGTTCCGGGGGTTCAGCTGTGTTTAGAAGATACAAAGCTTATATCATGGATGTTGGCCTGTGTGTGTTTAGAACGATCTTTTTCTGTGATTATGTTCAGAGTGCACCAGAGGAAATTTACAGGTTGCATGTTGTCTTTATTTTATGATTAGACGAATGTCTAAAAAATGTTAAAAATAAAAGAGAGATTTCATAACTCAAGTTTAGATTAATTATCAAACTCATAATTTGAAAGGTCAAATTTAAATACACAGTTATTATAAGTAGGTTTTTGAAAGCTTGTTTCTTTTTTCTGTTTTACTTGATCTGTTAATTATTGTGCCTAATGTTGGCAAATATTAGCAATATTAGATAAGTTATTTCCGCTTGACCGCTTCACCACTACCAACAACAACCAACTACAACATCAACATTACGAGAAAGATGGCGAACCACGCTGAGTGAGCCAGACAGATGTTGGTCTGTATTAAGGATTAGCCTAGCTTAGCATTAAGTCTGCAAGGGTTTGCTTAAAAGTACAGCAAAATGAACATGCTGTATATCATCATTTAAATCAGATAAATAAAAATCATCCTGTCCTCCTCACACGCCCCCCACGCCAAGACGTAAACTCATACTGCCACCAGGTGTGAGCTTTAGAGAACTCATGCCAAGAGTCCTACCCACCGGCTGAATGCTGGTCAGAGTCCGGCTGGTCCTCTTTGTCCTGAGGCGACGGCGCCGCCACAGAGCCGTAAGACCTCTGAACTCCCCCCAAGCTCAGGTGGCTCTCCCACCCGGAGCGGATGACCTCCTTGTCAGCGGTGCTCCACAGCAGGGAGTCGGGGTGCTTCTGCCGGATGTGACGCTTGATGGTGCTGAGCTTCAGAGTGGCCAGCGAGCTGCCGCACACCATGCAGATCATCCCGTGGCGCTGGGGGTCAAAGTCCATCAGGTACTCGCAGCGCCAGTACTCGTGGTAGTAGCGACGGTGGTCTCGTCCAGGGATCCGACTTAGGCCCGGACGCGAGGCTCTCTGGACCCTGGGTTTACGTCCAGAGGGCCCGGGGGCCGGGGAGAGGAGGAAAGGTTGGTCCGGTCCCTCTGTGATGTTCCAGTAGCTGGTGCCTGTGACAGGTGTGACCATGTCGGCCTCTGATTCCTCCTCACCGTGGCCATTGGCCAGACCGTCCTCGTCTGAAATAAGGGACAAACAAGAACAATCCCTTACTACTACTACTTAATACTACTACTGTAAAAATGTAGTAGTACACACAGAACTTTTGTGTTGTCCACAAAAGGAGTATTGAGCGGACTATAATATTGTGTGCCGACTAAGCGGGCTGTGTCAGGCTGTTCACCCTTGAATTAAAGTCAATCATAGGAATCAGAAAAAGTGACATGTTATGTTAGCTAACATTTTCCCTCTCATTTTTAGCAATATCACCCCGTATGAAATAAACACGGTGTGTATACTTATTAGTAGTTAACGTCGCTATCACGTTACGTGTTATTTATTCCAATAATCATTATCATCGTTCATTCGCTGGCAGTGAGTCGGCCTGTGCCGCCGCTGTCCACCAGGGGGCAGCGGCGCGTCTCTTAGGTCCGCCTGCCTGCGTGCTGTTGAGCCTTTGTTTATAGGAGCCACAGAGACGGAGGGGCCATGCTGCTGCACGGCATTGTCCCCGACACGGATTAACTGGCAGTCTGACAATGGCCGTGGCTCTGACAGCCACGCAGTCCCACTTTGCGGTGAGAAACACCATGAATAATAACAATAACTCTTTAGTTCTTCTTCTTTTCTTTACCTCCCAAGTCACTCTCCTCTTTCGTCGCTTCCTCCTCTTCGCTTATTATTAATGAGAGCAGCTCAGCCTGCTCGGCACACCGGAGGTCCACGGGCTCGCTTCCCCCCGGGTCCTTCTCTTCCATCACTGGCCCGGCCCGCTGTCTCACTCGTGGATAGTGGTCCTTCTTCCTTCACCGTATCGCAGCGCCAAAGCGGGACATGTCACACCAACGACACCACGTTACACCAGCATGACATGTTCGCACCGCTCGACACGCATCTGGCAGACGCTCTAGCGCGAGCCCATCACCGAGGAGCCCGTGTTCCACGATGCCCCCCCACCGCGCCCCCCGCCCCGCCGCGCACGGGAGCCAAGTTAACTTTCATATAATCACACTATCGTGTATTCCGCCGGCGATTGAAGCTCGTTCCTCCGTCCGGCGCCGCGGCGCAGGCCTCCAGTAATGTATTTTAAGGCTCTTGCTTGTCTTCAGGGTGGGGAGCCGACTAGGGGCCCCTGGGGCTCCTTAAGGGGCTCCTGGGTAAATTTAAAGAGACAGTAGCAGTGTCGTCAATGCACACCCACCCCGGGGGGGAGCAAACAGAGCAGCGGGCGCTAATACTGATAAGACGCTAATACTAAATGCTGCTGTTCTCAATAAATAATGCGATGACAGAGGCGGGCTGGTTCGGCAAAGCATCGGTTAAAAAAAAACGAGGCGGGTCCATTCTAAATTAGGGGCCCACGAGCTCGACCTCATATTGTTTTGTGCTGGGGATCCAGGTCCGGGGATACTTTATTCTAAACACAAATCCTGTGTGGTCCGTTTTGACAGACAAACCGGCCCTATTAAGCACAGGGAACAGTTATTGTCATTATACTGATTGACCCAGAGAGTATTGGCTTTAATAAACACTCGTTGGTCAAGTGCCCAATTGACATATTCAAAACGCTTTGTCTGAACAATGGACGCATCCTCCCCCAAAAAATGAATCAGTTTGCCACCACAGCAGAACCGTTAAATGTGTCAATGCAAGAAGCTAAGGTCAACAATCCTGGCATTTTTGGGTACAATATAAATACTTATTTGAAAATGAACTCTCTAATCGTACATTTCCTTATGAAGTAGTATTGGTTATGATTGTATTGTAAATAGTATTACTTTGCTGGTGTGTTAATCTCTAAAGACTGGCCCCTTCAAGAGGGGGTTTATGGGGATAATCTTGTCCAGAGTCTACTGTGTGTAGAGACGTTTTCTTATTTGATGCTATAGATTTGGTAGACAATGGGGCCCCTCTCACCAAGAGATTAATGAAGAGAATGTCTACGTTTATAAATCAGCCCAGTAAAGGTTACTTCTTGTATTTCAAGTCAACACCTACAACTAAAAGGACTATTTTTCCGAGCAAACCTGCCTATTAATGACTGTTGTGCTCATTATTCAAAACCACCAATCGCGCTATTCTATCTATGGCGGTTCTGCACATGAATTGAGGCAATTTGTAGAAAAAGCCAATAAATCAATGGACCTTTGTCCAGCTGCGCCAAATTGGAACAGGTTATATGATACCTGCGCATCGCCGCCGAATTATTGTTATTTAGTTATTCCACGTGTGTCCAAAAAGGCAGCTTTCCCTAAATCTTCACCTGACGAATGAGGCTCCGGCTAATTATCAGCCGACCAACGAGACGCGAAGCCAAATGTATCGAAATGATTTCACATAAACGCTACTGAGTGGATTTGAACCGGGGAGGCGTCGTGCTGTGTACTGTCTGTGCGTGTCCACGCCACACACACACACACACACACACACACACACACACACACACACACACACACACACGCGCGCGCGCGCGCACACGCACGCAAAGCAGGCGTCCAGGTCCCACATCCTGGTACTTTTCAGCGTTGTCAAGGCAGCCTCGGAGAGCACGGCTGGCTGACGGAAAGTAGCTGCAGTGTCCTGGCAACGTCTCTGTCCAAAAACACGTTCACTAAAACTGTCCCGGAAAGTTAGGTGTAACTAAAGGTATCGGGTATGCATGTTTTTCTTCCACGCGTTTCCGAGCGTCGTGCTTTTGCCACAGCGACGCGCGGGGTTTCTCGTCTCTTTTCGGGCAGGCAACAGACTCCGGCGCCCGTCCGTGTGGACAACAGGGGGAGGTCTTGTCCATTGTGGCGCTTAGAGAGACACAGCGGTTCATGGACGATTTACGCCGTAAATGTCGAAATCTCCCCCCTCAGCGTTTCGGTGTGTGGTGTTAAATGTGCCGTAGCTGGGTCGGTTCGCGGCGTTTTCGATCAAATAGTCGCAGAATAAAGAATAAAAATGGCTCTCGACAGATATAATGTGTGATAGAAAGGGACAGGTTTAAAGGGACAGTGTCACTCTGCTTCCTTCCTGGTTCATGTAGCTTAAAGTATGGCTACACGTTCCAACGCGACGTGTTCGTGTCCCCAATGATGCCGTCGGACCAGATAGTTAATATTCACATGTCACAATGCTACAATCCAGTAGTTCGCTAAGTTAACTATAAGCTTTACTCTGTCTCGCGTGTGCATCGTGTTGTGGGCGAGGAGCTGGTGTCCTGCTGTTAGCCTCCATGTGCATTGTCTTTTGATTAGCATGTTACAACCATTAATCCATTCGAACAAGAGGCCCTGGAAATGGGAACAACTGCCTGAGCTCAAATGTGATATTTTTTTAATAGTAAACATATTAGGTGTACAGTTAGAAAGTAGGTGAATTGTTTTCACAAATGACTTATCCACACAATATTAACATATTGTATTTGAAATGTTTCACCACAACCACGGTGGGTTGTAAATTTATCACATCTTGGATTTTATTTGCATGTGATACAAAATCATACGGTGGTGTTTTCATATGCTATTTTTTACATTTCATGTGTGACATCATGTTGTGTGATGATGTGAGTTCATTGAGTATATTATGATTTCATCACCTCATACATATTCACATGGCGTTAATTCAACCACGGAAAACAAAATCAAAATCCCAAGCGTCATAATATTTCAAATTGAGTTTATGGATGAGCTGTATTGATTTGATTGAACCAATGTCCCTAATACCGCAAGGTTGGTGGTTCGAGCCCAGGCTGCCCCATGTCGAAGTGTCCCTGAGCAAGACACCTAACCCCTAATTGCTCCCCGGGCAAAATGTAAAAAAGCCATGGGTTAAAAATGTAATGTAAGTTGCTTTGGATAAAAGCTAAATGTAATGTAATGTAATACATTTTCCACTGGGTGTATTACACCTTATCGGTGTGTGCCTCCTTTTTAAAGACGCATGAAATAAATAGTTTGCGCTACAACCTGTTTGATAGATTCTTGCTTTAGCTTGCTCCATTTATATCAAACTTATTACAAAATGACAATTTACACTTTATTTCTGTTCTTCAGGACACCCGCATACCAAAGTGATGTCTGCAAGAGTTGGCAGCTGCTCAGCAAAGCCAACCATCATGTAGGAGGAGACCACGTACGTTGATGCCATCAAGGATTGTTGACCAACGGGATGATTTTAATCCGTGTGACAAGGGAAGAGCCAACCACCACTGTTGGATGAGAACCGATGGGCTGTTCAAGCTGGCGATGCCAACTGCAAAAGATAAAAGTGGTTCAACGTCCCACCGCTACCGGCCGGCCTCCGAGTACGATGATGCCACGCTCAACCAAAAAAGACAATACTGGAGAACCAAGAAACGAGAGCAGAGGGCCCGACTGACAGAGCGCAGAATAAAGGGAACGCAAGGCGGAAAGATCCTACATCTGCACGCCCCTGCGGTGACAAATTCTACTTCAACTTTCCCTTTTGCCGCTTTTGCTTCTCCTTTGCAGAGTAATGACGACTCTTGCAAAAAAGTTGCGACCTCTTCTGCATCACCAAGTGTAAATGTAGCCACGGCCTGCTCAGTTGAAGCCACTGACAACCAAGAGGAGAAGTGGCTCCATTCAATGAAACTGGACATTCTCTCGCCTCAGTTGCCAGCATCGTGTTCCATTTCAGCCAAAGCTTCTAGGGGCAACACGGTCACAGCGAGGGGTACGCTGAGCAGAGCCGTTACCTCACATACACCCAGTGGAACCCAGCTGAACACCCGTTCCTCAGTGCCTCCATTCAGAGTGACCAGAACTACCAATGGCAGCTCCACTGAAACAACGCCTCAGTCATGTGTGTCTTTGCAGAGTGCATCAGCCCCTAAAACACATCAGGCACAAGTTGCATTACGCACCCAGCCCAATCTCCCACCAACCAATGTCACCACAGGCGCGGTTCTTATGTCCTCACCATGTGTCCCAGACTCTATTAAAAGGGTGGGCAGAAAAGCGAACACAACGCCTCAAAGTGGAACAAAGAGTGCCTTGGTCACTTTGCAGGGGGCTAAAGGTGTTAGCAAGTCCCCTTCTTCTTCGGGGCTAGAGGAGGAGCAAGCAGCCAGACGCAGAGAGCATTGGCGGATCAAAAAGCGAGAGCAAAGGGCGAAGCTGGCAGCTCAGCTAGTTAAAGCTAGAGAAAGGGCACAGAGTGTGGAGTTCACGTTTCGGAGGCAAACAGCACAAAAAACAGGACTTGTGGGAGGCAAGATTCATCAGCATCTTCCATCTCAGCCAATTTTGAGAGAAGCAGGCAAGAGGCAGTTTCCGACTCAGGTCAAAACTTCATTTACATCGGCCAAAAGGGAAAATGACGAACTGCAAAGTGGGACAGGGGGCTTCGCCACAGCCAACCGGAACAAGGTAACAAATGCACAAGTCTGTAGGACAACGCAGACAGCCATCACATGTGACGCTACTTTGTTTAGAAAGCCTGGGGAGTCTACGAGAAGGTTTCCAAGTTATTTACATCTTTCTAATGTTGCCCGAGGGACAACCCGATGTAAAACACCTAGACAGAGGTTCATAGATGCCCAGAAGAATTTCATGAATCAAAGAAACATAAGATGTAAATCCCCGTTAAATGCCTCAGTCTTTGCTAGCAGAAATTTCCCTCAAATTGACCCCAACGACACGCCCGAGCAGATAATCGCCAAACGGCGAGAGTATTGGCGGATTAAAAAGCGCGAACAGCGAGCTAGGCTATCAATGGACGTAAAGTCTCGGTTGAAGGAGAGGGACTCTCTAATGCGAAGAGTGAAACGTTACCAGTCAATCCTGGAGGAGATGAGGAGGGCCAGAGCGTTGGCCCAGTCAGCGGGAAGCAGCCTTACCCACGCCTCGGAGACCATCGGGGGGTTCATCAAGGAGGATGGGACGGTGACTATTAACATTCCCCAGGTTCCTTCAGAGCACAACTCCGAGTGTCATGTAGTTCCTTATAACACTCCCAACACAAAACCTCAGCATCACCCTAATACAAACCGAAGAGTTATAACACCCATTCGTGTGACTAAGCCCCCTCCTCCCCTCCTACCAGCTCAGGTGAAAGTCTCTTTTCCCCTTGATGGTCAGTCGCTCAACAAGCCACCAAGACTACTACCAGTCAGACAAAGCACAGCCTCTGCTAAACCACACAGGTTAGCAATCCAAACTGTTGGTCAGCTCACACTCACTCATCCTCAAACCCCTCAAAATGTGGTTTCTGGAGGATCGACCGCAGGGTCAAACCTGGGGGCCTGTGTCATGAAGATGGCCATCTCCAGTAATGCACCATCACTGTCAGCACTCTCTCTGGATCCGGAGTTGACAGAAGAGGAGAGGATGGCAAAGAAAAGGGAGTACTGGAGGATAAAGAAGCGAGAGCAGCGAGCAGCTCGAGCCGCTCGCCTGAAGCAGGGCGTCTTACAGGCCAGGGCCAGTGTGACCTTACAGAGGAGGAGGGCCCAGAGGAAAGTAGCGATAGCAACCACACCACCAGGCAGGAGTCTCCCTGACCAAACAAGAAGTCTACAATCCATACCCAACAACTGTGTCCCAGTTATGCCCCATGCAAATGAGATAAAACAAGAGAATGAGTCTATGCCAGAAGTTGACCTTAATTCTCAACTGGAACAAGCCATCTGTCCAGATATCAAAGCCCCAAGCTCCCCACCACCACCACCTCCTCCAGCGGCACATTCGGAGCCTGACTCAGCTGTGAATGCAGACAGCCAAGCTACCACTCTGCTAGCTGTAGCCTCTATGAAGAAACTCCTGGAAGAATCACTTAGCACAGTGACAGAGTGTAGCAGTGAGCAGTCTACCATTAAATTGGAGTCAACGGAGGCCTCAGAGCAAGAGATGGAGCCAAATTTACCCCCGAACAAGTTGGCTCCTATCGCTCCTGACTTGACATTGGAGATAAAAAGCTGGCCTTCAAATTCCAATGCTTTAGTTCAAGAATGTTCACCAAGCCCTCATCTCAAGGACTCAGCCCAAAGTAGCGAGACAATACCACCTCTTCCAATCTCCAGCGGGGTAGTCCTGCCTCCCACATGCGAGCACTCATCCCAAACGCATTCAAACTTCATAGTAAAACCCTCTATGGAAGCCTCTCCGCCCCGCAGAACCCAGAGGCAACGCACCAAAAAAGCAGGCCATCAAAGCAGCCTTTCCGCAGAGCCGCCAAAGCTGCATCACCTACCACAACCGCAGCAACAACACAGTGAAAAACGGTGCCAGGCACAGGAAGAATGCCAAAACAGCAACTCCCGCCCAGAACAAGGACCTCTCAGTGTGATGACCGAGCGCAGCGGTCTGTTCGGCCTGCAGAGGAAGAGGGAGTACTGGAAACTGATGAAGAGGCAGCAAAGGGCCAGGTTAAGAGCCCGGCAGAGAGACAGATCGGCAGAGTGCAGCAATCGTCTCTCCCAGAAAAACATTCAGGTGACGTGACCCATAGAAATAATGATCATTTTGAATACTGTACCAAATAGCTAATATTAAACTGAGACTGGGGGAAGCTAAGAGGGGTACACGTTTAGAAGAAGCATCAATCAATCAATCCCTTTAAAGAGTAATGCTCCCTTTGCTAGCTGCCTTCAGTTACATTACTATGTGCATTTGTGTCACCCCTTCTTTCTAAAAAGCTGAATCCTCAGGATTTTCATTTTGATATGCCTAAAAGGAGGACTTCAGTACTGAACATGTTCAAAAAGTATGATTACTTTCTGAACATTTTCAGTACATTTGAACAGTATAGTGATAATACTAATAACCATGATCATTTTGGGTGCAACCCAATAGGACCTTTTCCTACTCTTTAAACCCTACTAGATCCACTGATTTGAAATTCACAGTTTTCACAGAATTATGGTCTGTTTCCAAAACAGTTTGAGCCCATAGAAGTTACTTTTAAAACGTAATAACGTTTTTCCCCTCTCTTTTCCTTTTCTTTGCATTTTTATCTGTGATAAACTATTGATTTATTGAAATTTGTGGGCCAGCGGCTAACATCAATTTTGGCACACTATGAATTGATTGGCTCAAGAATATTAAGTTTAGCCATGATCACTGGAATTGAATTTCACAACATCCTGTACTGATACTGCTGCCTGGCTTGAGGCTTGTTGTTGTACACAAAATGTGCTCTGTTTGTAGACGGTTTGTTGCCACCTCCCTCTCTCTAAAACATGGCTCATTACACCACAAACTTTCTGGAATCTAACACTTGAACAGCAAAAATAGAGGAGTGGGACTGATGAGGGCCGAGGTTAGCTAGGGACGAACACACATGTGCATGTTGCAGAAAGATACTTTTCTCGTTGTATATTATTGTGCTTTTCTGTTAATTCTGTTGTCTTTCAGGCTTCAGGTCTCGTTCTTATGAACACCACGAAGGGCGTGAATCCCCGAGGAAAAGCAGCACTCTATCCCGAGCCGCCCGTTGCTTCTCCAACTGCAGTGGCCGGTATCCCCTCTGTCCTGCTCGTCAGCCACACGGCATGCAACGCTGAACAGTCACATGACGCACTCCGGGTCAAATTGCCTGTCAACAGTGTCTCCTGTTCACCCAGAAGTGTGCAGAACCATGTGAACATTGGACCATCACAGATCGAGTCCTACTGTCAAGGACCTCACGAGAATCCACAACAAGCCATGCCAAGTTCAAGAAGGTGGATGTCCAGAAGCACAGACCTGGACTTGGCCCCTTCACTCCCTTTTCTGAAACCCCCAGACAACCCACTGTCCAGCATCAACCTTCAGCCCATTGAACCTCCTCCAAGTCCAAACTGCACCTTCAGTCCAATAAAAATCCCTTGTTCCCAGCTTCAGAACCCCACGCATATGATGCATACTCCCACCAATCTGGCACCCATTACCTCCATGGCTCCACCAAAGCCCATCCCAGGGGAGTGTGAGGAGGACTTTCTGAGGAGGAAGAGGGAGTACTGGAGGATTAAAAAGAAGGAACAGAGAGCCAGGAAGGCCATTCGGGACAAGGGAGTCTCCCCAAGAAGAGCCTCCAACAACTTTAGGACCATCCTGCCTGCCCAGGAGCCACAAACACAGGTAAATTTAAAAACTCCTGCCTAATTACTATAGTCCTATTAAATGATAAAAAACACACATCAGAAGAAACCAACACTCAGGTTACATTCGTACCGAAGGGGAATATGAGTGTTTTTTGTTTTTTTCAATCCTATCCATTTTCTCTGTCACCACAGGATTCTGGTCAGTGGCTGAGCTCCTCTGAGGAATCAGAACATCTAATGAGGTGGGACATTTGTAGCAACCAATCGGTTTTGCTGCGGGCTTAATGTGGGATAATAAAGACGTAAAGACTACTTTCTTTTTTTCAGTAATTCAGAGGACACCGACATGGGATCATTTTCCTTCTCAGGTTACACCGCACCAGGTGAAGTATCAAATATGTCACTTTGAGCCGCCTAAACGGTTCTAAACGGACTCATTGGCACAAACGTTTTTCTCTTTAACTGTTTCTTCAGATAATGCAGAGCTTCTGTTCACTGACTACGAGGATAATAACGGAGAGGAAGGTTCCGTCTCAGACGCCGTGTGGAGGAATCGCTACCTCATGGACTACGATCCGCTCAACCAGCTGCTGGTGTGCATGGTGTGTGGAGAACTGCAGTACTCCCACAGCCTGGAGGGGGTGAGGGCTCACATCGATGAGGCCCATCCGGACACCCTGGCCCTGGAGCCCAGGGAGCAACGGCAAATACTGGAGGCCTGGGACGAGCAGGTGTCCCAGAGGGAGCGCTTTTTCACCAGCCAGCTCCAGCAGCACAGCGGAACCCTGGAAGGTACAGTATGACTGCAGACACAACAAAGGTGCTGCCTAGAACCACTCAAAACTCTTTCAAAGGAGTATGCCGTTTGGAAGTGTCCACCCAGAACCCCCCATGCAAGGTTGTATACAGAACCCTTCCAAGGTGAAATGGATCCACCCAGAACCCTCTCTGGGAGTTCTGTCCAGAACTTTTCTACCATATAAAGGTTTTATGAAGAACGCGCCTATGGGGTTTCTACTTAGAACCCTTTTATTGTTTCAAGCTTTCCACCAAAGTTGTTTTGGGGAGACTGCAGCGTATTTATACCCATTGGGGTACAGCATTGGCCACAACTGTTCTTTGGAGCGTTCTCATTATGATGACCGTATTGGGATGAGGAAGCTGCGCCTCATTTCTTTGCCAAACATGTATTTATGATACTAGAAGGTTGGTTACATTGTAAATGCCAGAGAGTTGAAGGTTATTATTATTATGATTAGGTAACTGCTTCCGAAATATTCTGATTTGAAACCATGGTCACAAAAATAAACGGCAGTTTTCATCAGAGAGGGAAGTTGGTCCCGGAGCCGGCCGCTGTAGTTCTGGCGAAGGAGCCGGATTGTAATTGAGCCAGAACACAACGTCAACAAAGACGGAGCTGGAAAAGAAGGACAAAGGGCTTTTTTTCACCTTGAAAACTGGTGACCCATGTCACTTCTCCGTAGCAGCTTCAAGACGCCCCAATACAGGACAGCAAGTTGTGTAGTGTGAACTCGGCATGTGTTATCTTCCAACATGCCAAACCTTTTGAACTTGTTTTGCAGAAGCACACAGGAACTGAAGACCAGAGGAGAGGACTGCAGGAGACAACAGCCACACTTTGTCTTATTTATTAAAATTGTATCAATGGGTTTACCTTCACAAAGTCACCTTGAAAGAAAATGCTGTATTGGAAAGATTCCTCCCAACGGGCAGCTTTACCTCATTTCCCTACCAGGGTTGTAATATGGGTCTATGACAGTCCGTGTGGACAGTTTCTGCATCAAAGCTTTGATGGATATGACGTTTTATATTTAAAATATTTATAGAAGTATGACATTCTGGTGAATAGTCTTTGTACTAAGCCAGGCTAAAATTGTGTGGGACCTATAAACTGAGGATAAACCTATGTTGAAATTCAGGTCCGAGGCTGTTCTAGACCCCGCTAGTTATTGGATTGTTGCATGGCTGTTCAGAACTGTTCAAGTTATTGTTTGTGATTCTCCATGATGTTCTTCAAACCCTGAAGCTTACATATGTTCCTCAATGACAACTTTTTGTATTGAGACAACTTTTTTAAAACTTTGTCAAATGTGTACAAACCTCCTGCAGTTCATATCAGCTTCACCATATGACATAAAACATCTAACGTCTTCACTGTAAATACAGAAAATACTTAAGTCGTAAGACGTATAAGACTGTGCAGTTTCACAATATTTGGAGCAATGGTATTTATTGACTCTCCTTGTATAATGATTATTGATGGTGCATTATTCATATCTGTAGAAAGCTCCATGTTAGAGAATCTTCTCATCTGTGAGTATTGAGTCCAAGGGTTTCCTGCATGAGTAGTAAAAGGATAAACTACAATGTATCATTTATGATATACATTCTCGTGTTTTGTACCATTTCATTCAGAGAAAACTGCTGAACTGTTCTGTTTGAGCACAAAGCTGTTCGGAGGACTGCCTTCACAGCTGCAACACAGTGTCAATAGCTGGAAGCGACCAAGCTATTTTACCTTCTGAGAATGTAATTCTGACTTGATGACTTGTTTACCAGTTCAAATGGAATGTTTCAATGCCTTTTTCAGTAATAAACCTTTTCTACCTTTGAGCTTACCCTTTTTCCCCACATTGATTATCTAATTCTACCTCAGGTCAAATCTTACAGTATGACTCTATATAAACGTAGGTCAAAGCTTCATTTTTAATTGTTGGAGGTCAAAGCCTAACTAACCATTAGAGATCATTTCTGCTGCTTTGAACAGGAAATGTTGCGTACCCCTGTGTCACAGCCTTATTCCAAAATGAATTAAATTCACTTTTTTACCTGTCTATTTCGCCTATTAAGCCAATACTACTCAAACATCAGCGTCTACAAGATAGGAGGCATTCAAGCCCTACATATGGGGCCAAATGATCAGCTATACAAGCAGCATATACATAATAAACAGCACCTAAAAGTGAATAAGATAGAAAAATATCAAAGAACTTGAGACAGAAATGAACCTCAATGATACAAATGAGACTAGACAGAGACGGGACATTCTTAGAGCACAGTATAATGCATTATACAGCGTAATGAAACGTAAACAGACATACTACAACCAAGGAGAAAGGGCAGGGAAACTTCCGGCCTGGTGTCCAGACAGAAAGTCCAGCCACATCTCACACACTCCAGAACTTAGAAATACCGCTCATTAGCGAGAGCTCAAAACAGGAACCCAACTCCTCAAGAGTTGTCAGAAGCCATAGACCGTATGAAAGAACGTGCTGAATGAACTGAGTCTATAGGGGAGGACTTCAATCACGTTGAAGAGAGGATAATTAGTGGAAACAAATGCACCTTAGCTCAATTTTGAGTGTCATGACCAAGCTTGTAAATACTTTGTTTTCTATTTTGAAAAGACTTCACGTTTCACGTGAGGAAAATAATTAGTGAAATCCATTTTGGAATAAGGCTGTAACATAAGAAAATGGAAAAAGCAAAGCGGATAGAATTGTTTATAAGGCTTCACAGCTGACAATGCATAGGAGAGAATAGGAAAGCAAGCTGTGAGGTGGAAGGAACTGCTTGCAGAGCTCAGACTGCCTCCAGGTACAGTCACACAAATGCTAGAACAATATTTATGCTAAAATGAAATCCTGCTTTTGTGTGGCAGAAATATGTACTTTGCTGCTCTCCTATCATCTTTTCTTGCGACCTCTAGTGGTAATCCCCTCATCTGGGAATCAGTGCCAAGATCATTTCAAACGTAGACTATGACTGTCCAAATAATTACATTATTGATTTATCTTGCAATGTCTTACCTCCATTCATTTTTATTGTCCTTGATATTGACTTTGACTTTGTTTTTGTGCGTGTTAAACATGACAATGTCACCAGAGTTTTAGTGAACTTGATGCCAGAAAAACAATACATCAGTACATTACATTACATGTAATTTAGCTGGCACTCCAAAGTGCATTCAACCATAGGGATACAAACTCAGAAGAGCAAGAAACAAGAAAGTGCAGTAGTGATGCTGACCGGCCTAATGTTAACTAATTCAGAGACAAAATTAGGACGCATTTTTTCAATTGGGACACAGTTTATTACTGAAGCTTTCCATAATTAGTCAAGAGTCCTCCTCAGGTTCAGCTCGGTTCAGTAAACCAGTAGCTCACACTAGTCCAGCAGCTACCCGTCATAGTACAGTATGTTAGGATACTGCTCTTCACCGTTTCATCCTCTGGCTTGTCCTCGGCTCTTCCTCCAATGTCACCTCAGGTTCTTGTTGAGGCTGTCGCTCCTCTTTCTGGTACTCGGGTTCTGGGCCGTGGTGGTGGAATGACTCAGTGTCAGTCGCCCCCTGCAGCTCCCGGGGCCCAGCGTCCAGGCGGAACAGAGTGGGGACCTGACCCAGGATGGGATTGTCCTCCTG